>NC_133420.1:53170000-53795000 GCF_049350105.2 Macaca mulatta | reverse complement strand
ATGACCACATACATTATGAAGATTAGCTCAAACAAGAGTAACTCAAGCCTTGGGTGTCCAGAAAGTCCCTTCAGAAAAATTCCACCAGAATGGTGTGGTTTTCCCAATCCATTTTACTCTCTCTTTAACCCGTAAGACAGAGCATGTTAAGACAAATATTTATCTTACTCTGATTACCTTCAAGCATGTATTAAGAATATGTACCATAATTCCCAAGGAAAAAGAAAAATAAAAAAGGAAAAGACCAAACAAAGAAGAGAGAGCATAAAGAAAAGTGACAGAAAAGAAGGAATTATGAATTGAAAGAAGGAAGGGAATGAACGAATGAGTGAATGGAGAGAGGGAAGGAAAGATAAAACTAACGTGTTTCATGCTACAGCCATTTAATTCATTTAATCTCATCACAGTTCTAGGAGAGGGGTATTAGTATCTATATTTTACAGAAGAATAAATCAAAGTGGGTATGTTAAGTAAACTTGATCAAAGGTAAATAGCATATAGCAGAGCTGAGATTCAAACCTAAACCGTCTTATTGAAGCCTGAACTTTCTGTCATATCTGTCATCACATATGTAAGCTGAAGGTTATAATAGAAATGAGCATTGTATTATGTATAACTGAACACTAAACTATTTTTATTGGCTATAAATCACCACACAATAGATCAATGGTCTTATCACTCCTTGAAATTATACTATGTCACGTATATTGTCTCTCTTTCCCAGTAAAATGTAAACTTCATTAGGGCTGGTACTTATTCTTGCTTACTTCCACAGCATCTGTAGGTAGAATAGAACAGACACCAACGCAAATGTTCAAAAACATTTGTTGGATGAATGGACAAAATCAAAGGCAAAATAATTGCTACATTTCTTACTCTGCACCAATCCTCTATTAACTGATTTCTTTGTTCATTACATAATGGAGTCTGAATAGCAAGCCTATGAGATAATTACTGTTACTATTAGTATCACCAAGCCTGTTGTGTACAGCGGAAAATAAGGCACAGAAAAGTTAAGTAATTTTCTTAAGGTCAGTTTCATACAGACAAATAAATGAAAGAGCCAGGACTTAAACCCAAGCAGTATGGCTTCAGAATTCGAACTCAAATACTCATTTTGCAAAGAGAATTTGGCTCACGGACTAGAATACCTTGTAATCTAATTAACAGTACTAATATTTCAAAAGAAATATCAGATAAAAACTATGATTGCTCAGAAAGAAGATTTCAGTATGGTAATTTGATAGTAGTTGATTCTGATACTTTATATTTTGCTAGAAAAGTACTCATTTCTTTAACAAATGCTTTGTCACAGAGTTGGCATTTGATCTTTATAATTCTTGTGTCCTCCCTTACATGAAAAGTTCTCACTTTCATTATGATGCCTGTTTGACTTTCTTTTTTTCTTTATTTGACTCCCAAGGGGTTTTCCTATATTACAGGTCTTTAAAAAAAAAAAAAAAAAAAAAAAAACCAGCTTTAGAATAGCTTTATCCTCTTGACTTTTTGCATTTCATTAAGTTTCTGTCTTCATAAGTTTCTTGTTTATTTGGATCTATTTTTCTAATTTTCTGATTTCTAATTTCTATTTTCTATATTCTAATACTATTTTTCTAATTTCTTGAAATAAGAAAAATTCTTATTTCCTCCTCCTTACTCCTCTATTTCTTGCTCTAATGAAGGCACTTAGAGCACTTTTTGTTTTGTTATAGACTTAGTATTTTATGAGAATTTTTTTACTGGTTTCTAGATAATTATTTTCATTTTTCTGTTTAGTTCCTCTTAAATCCAAGCATCTTTCTTCATTATTTAGTGATTAAGTATTTTCATTCTATCTTTATTATTTCCCTTTTTATTTTATTTTATTTATTTATTTATTTTTATTTTTATTTTTTTCTGAGACAAAGTCGCACTCTGTCATTCAGTCTAGGGTGCAGTGGCGCCATCTTGACTCACTGCAGCCTCTACCTCCCTGGTTCAAGTCATTCTCCTGTCTCAGCCTTCTGAGTAGCTGGGACTATAGGCATGCACCACCATGCCTGGCTAATTTTTGTGTTTTTGATAGAGACAGGGTTTCTCCATGTGGCCCTTGCTGGTCTTGCACTCCTGAACTCAAGTGATCCGCCCACCTCAGCCTCTCAAAGTGCTGGGGTCAGAGGCATGAGCTACTACGCCAGAGCCCATTTTATTTTAATAGAAAATCTGACCTATAATTCTCTAGTTATGAACTTTTGTGCAGCCAATTACATGATGTATGTTGTAAATGTTAACCAAAAAAATGTGATTTCTCTTTGGGAAGATACATAGTTTTAAATACATGGACAAAACATGTATACATGTAAAATTTATTAAATACATTGTTAAAATCTTTGAAATAACCTATTTTCTGCCACCTAGATTTAATGAATTCTATGTAAATATTGTTATCATTCTTGTATACCTAGGATCCTTTTGTTATATAGGCTTAGTTTCTATGTTGTTTAGTGTAGATAGATTTATGCTTAATATATCGTCTTCATAAATTATAACTGATTGTTAATGATGTATCTTTATTCTATTTGACACTTTAAAGTTTAATTCTACTTTTATGATATTTATATTACTCTCCCGCTTTCTTTTAGTTTGCTTTTGTCTGCTATCTCTTTGTACAACTTCTTATTTTTAACTTCTCTTTTATACTTTATTTAAAGTATACTACTTTTAAATAACAAATATCTGAGTACATTTTAACTAACTATTTTTGAAATGTCGGAGTCATTTATGAGAATATTCAGACTATTCTATTTAACTTAATTATTAATGTACTACATCTTATTCTTTCCATCATGCTTTATTTTTATTATTTGAATTATTACATTCTCTTTTTCCCACTTTTTTATTTTCGCTAAGTGATGAAGTTGTCATTCACTATTTGGTTTCATTAACTTGAACATTGCTCATTTTTTTTCATTCAGTAAGTGATTGCCTTCTTTTTCTCTCGTCTCATAATTTAACTTCTAAGGCCATAAACTGTTTTCTCCAGTAGGGTGTGCTCTAATCACCTTAATTATCCCTGAAATGGAAATGAAGCCAAAACTCAGAATACTTTTACTCCCCCACTTTTATCCTAATCTCCTAATTCCTAGGTTTTACTGGTAGAATACTTACAAAGTCCTTACAATCTGCCTTTCTGAAAGTTCTTTTTCAGCCTTTAGATTATACAAGCTTGGATAGTCAATGTGTCTACCTGTCTATACATCTATTCATTGATCATCATTGATCCTTGAGGATTGTATTTATTGTTTTGTGTTTGATTATAGTATATTTGCAGAAATTTTCCTCAGATGAGAATGTGAGTAATATATACTCAGATCAATCCCTATAGATTATCAAATGTCTTCCTTTTATCTCGCAGGCAAAAGTTTGTGAATTTTGACCTACACATTCTGTGTCTGGGATGTAGCTTAAGGAAATAATAAAGATAGTTATATACAAAATGCAACACATAGTTATCTATTTTATATATAGAAAATATGTTATATATAACATAAATATATGAATTATTATATATACAGTATACACACAAATTGTGCCTGTTATCATTAATTGACATATCTTTATCCTATTTGATACTTTGTTATTAGCTGAAGAGAATATTTAAGAAACCAGTGACCAAAATCCCAGGGAACTTTCAAGCAGAAATTCCCTAATACCTCCCACTCTGTGGCAATATTTATCAAAATAACTAATACATACATATAACATTTGACTACAGACTTACTTCTGAGTAATTATCATACAGATATACTGGCACATGTTAAAGTGATTTTAGTACAAGTGGATTCATTAAAGTATTATTTGTAACAGCAGATGTAGCAAACAATTTAAATTTCCACAAGAAGAAAACATAGAAACAATGCAACACTATACTGCTGTCAAAAGCAGTAAGGATGTTTTGTGCACTGATGGGGAAAGATCTTCAAGAAACATTAAATGGAAAAGTAATCATCAAACAGTGTACATGGCACACTATCATTTGTGTAAAAAAGATTATATATGTATATGTATATGTGTTTATATACATGCACGTACTTTTGCTCACACATAGAGCAAAGATCTAGCTCTAGAAAAATAAACAATAGCTTGTTATCCCCACAAAAAGGAATATATAGCTTATTAATTGGGGTGGGAGTGTTAACAGTATCCTTTAGTATATTTTTAAAATTTTGAACCTTGTGAATATATTTCCTATTAATAAAATAATATTTAAGCTAAAGAGTTCTTGTTTGTGGATTCCTAGCCTTTCTCCTTTCATCTTTCCAATAGCACACTACATTAATGCCATCCATTGCCGTAGGACATAACTACATATGTTTGAAAATTGTTCTAACTTGTTCAATATCACACACTAAATGGTAACTGCTGAGGATGAACAGGTACTTTATAGTCACATTCCCAATACTTAAGATAATTTATTTAATATCAATAGGACTTGCAGTACTATGTCTGTCTCATTTCCTACCAACAAGCTCTAGGCTATTCTTTGACCTGGCTTAGGGTCTAACATCCAATTCCATGTCACTTTTTTTCCACTAAACGTTTTAATGTTTTTATGATCTAAGAAAGTTCCTGGAATAAAATTACGGCTCAGAACATTTTGGCTATTATTCTTTTCCGTTTTCAGGTTCAAGGAGCCTTTTATCTTCAGAATACTTCTTCCACCTAACGTTATGAGGTACTTTGCTCTGAATCTCAGGTCCATCTTCTCAATTTCAAGACATAATTAGTCTCCTCGGGATCACTTCAAACCCAACCCGATTTCCCTATTCTAATTCCTCCTATCATTCTGTAGCTTATAATAAAATTTACATTTTCTAGAATTTTTCAGATTTTCTTGATTAAGATATTAACTACTTGAGACCCCAAAGAGCATATTGCAATGTGGAGTTCTTTGAATAATAGAGATTATATGCACACCTGTAAAAATCTGCTCTCTGCAAATATCATTGTTTCATGAGCTACCTCTGTGCTACAAGATACACTATCAAGCATATTTCATAATATTGTCAAGGTCACAGACTTTGGAGGAGGCTTGGTTCAAATGCCATCTCTGCCCCTTGTTAACTAGGTGACCTGGACATGTCTCTAATCACCATCGTCATCAGTAGAATGAAGATATGGACAACATCTATACCATGTACTTGTGCATAAGATTAAATGAAATGATGTGTGTAACTCACTTAGCACAGGAATGGTTCCTATTGTTAGTGGTTTCCTTCATGCTTGTCTTTTATGACTTTTCATTCTGTTAAGAGTTTTTTTACATCCCTGAACTAGTCATTATCATCCTTCCATGAGGTCAGGGATATGTAGCTTACTTAGCCAGATTGCACACAATGTTCTAATGAATGGTATTATTTTCATTTTTAAAAAATTCTGATACATTTTATCACGGTCACTCCAACCCTTTGGATGCAAGTGAATTACGTGGCAGAAAAGAAAAATCATCCAAAAGATCCGCCTTTTATCGAAGTCAACCTATTTCATAAAAAAGATAGGGGTTTTTTTGTGTTGGTAAGTTTATTGTGTCCTCTTATACTTGACAGTTTTATTGGATATAAAACCTTGTCTTTTTTTTTTGAAGTCTTTTTTATTATTATTATTATACTTTAACTTCTAGGGTACATGTGCACAACGTGCAGGTTTGTTACATATGTGTACATGTGCCATGTTGGTGTGCTGCACCCCTTAACTCATCATTTACATTAGGTATAAAAGATAGGATTTTAATAAGGTGCCAGTGAGTTCCTAGTTTGAAAACTTAACATGGCTGAGTTTTTCTTGACTGAAACTATTTTAACATCTTGAGCAAGCCTATTAACATAAAAGAGGAAAAGGAAAGTTACTATGACCTAATGACAGAAAAGCAAATATTCAAAATAGTCACCAAAGCTAATGCAAGCACATACGGATATTCCCTAAGATGGTCTCTTTCTGACTGTGCATTCCTTTGGCAAATTATAGGTTTCAGATCCCCAAGAGATTATTTAGCTTTTTTTTAATTTTCCAAATTTGTCATAATGTTCTCCTCACATGATATTGTTGTATAAAGGGTCTCTGGCACAGTATGTAGCACACAGTCCACCTTGTTCATGGGTAACTGAACCAAATGGACCTGAGTTACCACTAGGGAACCACAGTCAAGGATTTGTTTAATATGAATTCTGTACTAAAGAACACACAATCTGCTATTTACTGTGTAATGAGCTTTAATTAGCTAAAGTAGATGACACAGTGTCCAAGTACTTTGTAATGTCATAAAAAACTGCACACTGACAAAAAGTAATTCATAAGGGCTGGGCAAATTCAGTTTTTGTTCAATTGCCTTTGCATGCATAACCCCTCTTTTGGTCTCACGGCTTTTATTTTGTTCCTACTACATTCCAGCGAATAGACACTTAAATTCCATTTCCAATATTCAAAGTCACTCTCAAATGACGGGAAAAAAATATCATTTTCAAACTGATTTAACCGATCAGTCCAAGTCTGGCTTACAGTTGAAACACTGTTCTTGTTTTTGCAATAACTTACCTCCAAACCAGCGGTTGTCTCTCTTTATAAGTTGCAACAGCAACAATTTTGTCTTACTTTTCTACTTGCAGCCAGTCTTCATAGCCACTCATTAGTAGCTGAATCTCCAAAGAGGCAAGAAGAGCGAGTAATCATTTTGTCGTAGAAATTGATTGACTAGTTGATGTTTACAGAAACATGGTGTTATGGACATGATTACTAGAACAAAGTGTCATGAAATTTCTCTAGTTCAGAAAAAGTATCATCGGATTCCTCTAGTTTAAAAATAGAAAGAAAATTCGTATTTGGCAATAAATTTTAGGACTAGGGCAAATTGAATTTGCCTCTGAAGTGCATGCTGAAATACCATCCCATTGTGGAGACCCACAAATTCCTAAAGATCTGCCTCAGGATTTAAGAAACGATTTAAATATTCTGCTCTTAAGGACTCTTCTAAACCTCTGTGCATAACTTTAAATGGCCTGCAAGATGAAAGGTGTATAAAACTTATGTAACTTCAGAAGTAAAGCCCTGAAGACCTAATTATGGGAGGCCTATTACTCTATTTCACACACAAAATCAGAAGGGAGCTCCTCTCTCTCTCTTTCTCTCTCTCAGTCTCTCTCTCTCTCTATCTCTCTCATCATTTTGGAAGTATAATTGATGTTTTCTGTACACAAATTGTCCATTCACCTTATGGATTTAGTTTACAGTAAAAGCTGACTCTGAATAAACATATATTTATAGATGGTGTGAAATAATATGCATTCAGTAAAAACTACTTCAAGAACCCATACAACCATTCTATTTTGCACTTTCAGCACAGTATTCAATAAATTACTTAGGATATTCAACACTTTAATATAAAATAGGCTTTGTGTTACATGATTCTGCCCACCCATAGGCTAATGTAAGTCTTCTGAGCATATTTAAGGTAGGCCAGGCTAAGCTGTAATGTTCGGCAAGTTAGAGATATTAAATGCATTTTCAATTTATATTTTCATGTAACGATGAGTTTATTGGTATACTCTTTGACATTGATATATTTTCATTTATTCTAATGGTGATATATACTGTAAATAAAAGAATGGAAGGACAGAAGGAAGAGAAGGATGGATGAATGGGAAAAGGATAAAGGAAGGAAGGCAGGGACAGAAAGAGAAGGTAAAAGAAGGCAAGAAAAGAAAAGATATCCTCAAGCAGTATATAATGCTGTAAGAAAATGTGGCCCATATACACCATGGAATACTATGCAGCCATAAAAAAGGATGAGTTCATGTCTTTTGCAGGGACATGGATGAAGCTGGAAACTATCATTCTCAGCAAACTGTCACAAGGACAGAAAACCAAACACTGCATGTTCTCACTCATAGGTAGGAATTGAACAATGAGGACACCTGGACACAGGGCGGGGAACATCACACACCAGGGCCTGTCAGGGGGTGGGGTGTTGGGAGAAGGATAGCATTAGGAGAAATACCTAATGTAAATGATGAGTCGATGGGAACAGCAAATCAACATGGCACATATATACCTATGTGACAAACCTGCATGTTGAGCACATGTACCATAGAATTTAAAGTATAATAAAAAGAAAGGTATAAATCTGATATAAGACTATGGAGCTACCTCAGTCATCCCAGAGGATTAATGAGGGTGGCTGGATTTAAGCTGTGAAGGAAAACAAAATTAGAATTTGAGCATTCAAGACAATCTGCCTGGGGGTCAAACATAAAATGCCTGACTGCCAGGGTTTTCTTCCTACCGGGAATTCTTAGTGGGTGCAAAAAGTCCAATGAACTGCTGTATGGGAACTAATAGATTCTCATAGCCTATTTTGTCAGGATGTAAATTTAATTATCAACGATCTCAACTCTTGCCATCAGATTTAATCTGTAAACAACTATGATGGATATATTTAAATATAGTTTGTGACTGTTTAATATTCCTTCCACTAAAATTAACAAGTGAACTTGGGAAGATTAAATGAGTGACTAAATCCAAAAGATTCCACAAGCAGGTAATTCTTATTTGTCTGTGTAAAACATGTTCATGCCCAATATAATCTACATTCGCTGGTCCATTAATAAAAATTGATTCAGCCAAACTGATTTCTTAGAATGTGGTTCACTCCTGAGCACACTCTGTCATTCAACTTGGGCTGTAAATTTAAAATGTTCTTCACATAGAGTAAAAAATTGACATAAAAAACAAGGAAAAGCAAGATAGTGTCTGACATTCCCAAATCCTCTTCTTCCTCAAATCAACCTGGTTAGTAACAGAGACAAGACATGAATAGTATTCATACTAAAAATTAAAAACTTGGACATTCTTCTAAGACTTGGAAAAATGTTGGAATTTCCTTGGGATAGCAAAGAAATCTGGCATCTTCTAAATGGGCATTGATAGGACACTCCATTCAACCCAAAACTAGTCCACGTTATTATCTGGACCAGTAGACTGATTTTCAAACCCATTTTTAATTTTGCAAAATGTTCTTTATACAAAAGCCAACTTATAAGTTAAAGCAAAGAAAGACCATAAAGCAGGATATCCTGATTGATTGCAGCAGGCCTTACTTTTAAACTCTATTTATCTACTCTGCCTTGATAGTCCCAAATACTCAGCTTCACAAAAAAAAATTAAATACAGAACAAGAAAATAGTATTTTATGACTCAACAGGATCTGAAGATTAATGTGAAATTATAACACAAGGCGTGCCACTGGAAAGTGTGAGTGCAGTATGTTGGGCATTTTCTGTTTTGCTTTTTCTACAACAGATGGCTTTATTTATTTTGAAAGATTCAATGAAATGTTGCCTATGAAATAACGTTATGTAAAAAAGTGAACATAAAAAGGCACATCGCAACCAATTCCAATGCAGAAAAATAAAACATAATATGAAAGATACTGTTCAAAATGTTGAAAAGTGGCCATTTCCTACTATTAGAGTAATAGGTAACCTCTCTTTCTTCTTTATCCTACTACCCTGTATGTTGCAAATTCTCTAGAGTGGATATGCAATAACTTTGAAATGCTGTATCTCATTATTTTAACGTAACATATGAAAATGCAGAAAAACAGTAAAAGTATCCAAAATTCTAACATAATTCTGAAGTTTCAACAATATCGAGTGTGTTCATATTCCAGTATATTTTACACTCACTTGCTAAAGAACCTTCTGTTCAGTAGATGTTTCACTGCCTCCTTCACATCTTTGTTTCTAAGACTGTAGATTAAAGGATTCATCATGGGAGTCATCACCCCATAGAACATGGATATAATTTTGTCGGTAGCTTCCAAGTAGTCTGAATTAAATGTCTCCTTAGACTTGGGCTTCATGTACATGGAGAGGATGGTCCCATAGAATATTATGACCACAGTCAGATGGGCTGAGCAGGTAGAGAAAGCTTTGCTTCTCCCCTCAGAGGAGTGAATCTTGAGGATGCTGGAAATGATTAATGAGTAAGAGATAATAATCAAGAGCAGTGGCATCAATGTGAACAATATTGTGGCCACAAGCATGATGAACTCATTGCCTGAGATGTCAGCACAGGCCATCTTCATGACAGCTAGAATTTCACAGGAGAAATGATTGATGACATTATTCCTGCAGAAAGGCAATTGTACTACAAATGTAGTTTGTACTGCAGAGTTGACAATCCCTGCAAACCAGGACCCAACAGCCATGGGTACATAGGCATCCTTGCACATGATGATGGGATATCTCAGAGGGTTGCAGATAGCCACATAGCGGTCAAAGGCCATCATGCCCAGGAGCACACATTCTGTTGTCCCCATGGACAAGCCAAGGAACATCTGCACTGCACAGCCAGAAAGGGAAATGGTCTTTCTTTCTGAAAGCAAGCTCACCAAGGTGGAGGGAATAGAGGTGGTGGTGTAGCAGATGTCCAAGAAGGAGAGGTTCCCCAGAAAGAAGTACATAGGGGTGTGAAGGTGAGGATCCAAGATGCTGATTAAAATGAGAGTACCATTGCCTAGAAGGATGACCACATACATTAAGAATATTAGCACAAAAAAGAGTAACTCAAGCCTTGGGTAACCAGAAAGTCCCTTCAGAAAAAATTCCACCAGAATGGTTTGGTTTTCCCATTCCATTTAAATGTCTCTCTTTTACCTGTAAGAAGTCAAAAAAAAAATTTAATATAATTTATTTACATGGTAAATGCAAGTATACCAATATACAAATATAAAAATTTGCCATGAATGCAATAAAAGTATTGAAGAAAGAGAGAAAATAGGGAAGAGGAGGAAGGAATATAGGGAAAGGGAATGAAAAGAATGAACAATGCAGGTAGAGAAATAAGAGGGGAAAGCTTGTGATATTGATCACTTATTCTTGGCCAGGAACTTTGTGATGTTTTTTTTCACATGTTGCTTCCTTTAAACTCCACATTATCGTTTGAAAGATAAGAAAACCTTAAGTGAGAGAGAGTTCAGCCTAAAATCATATAACTAATGTGCAGCACAGCCTATAGACTCCAAGATTACCTGCTTGTGACCCATACTTGCCTGAAGTTTTTAAGTGAATTATAAAAGCAATACAGAGTATATTGCATAAGAGATTTGGTAATTTACTTTAAAACCTCACTCCCAGGTCAGGAGAACTCAAAAATAACCCATGTGTATTCCAACACTGAAAGAAGTGTGTCAATCTGGAGGTAGAATCATCAGAAATGAACCCAACCAGTGATTACTGTGTTCCTGATTATCCAGAGAACACGACCAATTCACATAAAGCCCAATAATCCAAAATTTTAGTGTTAAAGTGCAAACACCTTTTTCTTTGGTTAGGGGTGGAATCTTTTTGTTGTTTTTTAAAATTATCATACAGTTAGATGTCATACCATAAATTGACTTTTTATCTTTTAGTGTGTGGTTCTATGAATTTTAAAACATGTATAGATTCATATAACCACGGCCATAACCAGAACACAGAACTCTTCTGTTACCCCAAAACACTTCTTTGTGATATTCTTTTCTTAGTCACCTCTTCCACCTACCTATACATCCTGGCAACCACTGATATTTTCTATCCCTCTAGTTTTACCTTTACCAGAATGTCATATAAATAGAATCATATGAGCCACTGCCACGGGAGTTGGGTTTCTTTCACTTAAAGCCTCTGAGATCCATTCAAATTGTTACTGCTAAATAGTATTCTATTGAGTAGATTACTGTATTTTGCCTATCTGTTCACCTTTTGAAGGACATTTGGATTGTTTCCAGTTTCTGGCAATTATGAAAAGAGCTACTATAAATATTTCTGCCTCAATTTTTGTATGACCAAAAGCTTTTTTTTTTTTTAGAATAAATATCCAGGAATGAGATAATAAGCATGCTTAAATGTATAAGAAGCTGCCAAACAGTTTTCCAGAGTGGCTGTACCAGTTTTGCATTTCAACCAACAACGTATGAGAGTGTCCCTTGCTTTCCATATCATCATTTAATATTGTCAGTAATTATTCATTCATTCTAATAGATACATATTCATATTTAATTATGATTTTATTTTACATTTCTTTGATGACGAATGATGTTGAACCTCTTTCTATATTTTTTTCCATTCTTTAGTAATGTATCCATTCATATCTTTTGTCCCCTTTTTTTGTTAACAAAATGGGGTCTCGCTGTTTCTCCCAGGTCGTCCTCAAACACGTGGCCTCAAGCCATCCAGAGTAGCTGGGACTATAGATTCATAAAACCACCAACTTAACCAGAACACAGAACTACAGGCATGCACCACCCTGCTGGTTCTACTGCTTATTTTTAATTGAGGTTTATTTTTTCTTGTTGAGTTTTGAGAGTTCTTTATATATTTTGGATAGGAATTATTTATCATGTGACTTGCATATATTGTCTCCCAGTAGCTGGTTTGTCTTCTCATTCTCTAATGGAAACACCTTTTAGTTGCCATTTTAATTGGTTGCTGCCTAAGTCCCATTGAACATGATGCAAAGAAAGCCTATGACTAAAGAGACATGTTCTGACAGCACATCTCACTTTGGGTAATACTGCAGGAAAAAATCCACTGGAAAATAGCCATTCCCTGGGAATTGGGAATGGTGGATTTTGCTTAACCTTGCCTCAGAAAGTCTCAAGCTATCTCTTAATTTTTCCTCGGGAACAGTCATTTCTCCCAACCCCACCACCCCTCTACACAAACAAATTTCCAGTAGTGTCATTGTCCATTGATGAAAATGCTCCACTTAGTTCACAAAACAAAAGTAACTTCTGAAAACAAACCAGGCACTTAACACATAGGCCATTTTTCTTTATTCACAAAGCTTGGCACAAGTTTAAGATCTAAATTGAGTTCTTTGAACCTATTTCAACCATTATCTAACTAACCAGATCTGCCTTTGGCCATTATAAGGGTATTTCTCCTTTCAGCCTATTTTGCCCCTTATTTCCATCAACTCCACTTTTTACACTTTGAGATTCTTTCATACCCTAGAAATACATCCTTTTTTATCTAAATCCTAGATTCACTTTTTAAATGCTATGTTATGAATAAAGCCACCTCAATTCCAATTCCCCGTTAAATTGTGACTGAGAAGCAATTTCATGGTAAGAAACGTTCTTCTAACCACTGCCACAATGCAGCTATTATTGTGTCAAGTCCACTCTGTCTAATAGAGAGGACAAGTGCTTAAGTCCTATCTTGGTGAGTTACTAGCTGTGACCATGGGCAATTTATAAATTCTCTGAATCTCACTATCTTCATCTATAACATGGTGGTCTTAATAGGCTTATAATGGGGTTCTCGGGAGAATAAATAGGCAATGCATGTAAAGTACATAGCATGTAGTAAGCACTATTTTTTGTTTCTTTTTATCTTCTACTGACTTGTTCTTCTCTCAAATATTCTTTTATATCTCTGTCACCAGTATCAACTGCTGCACAAGTATCTTCGGAATTTCATCAATCACACTTTCTCAGGTATCAAGTCTCCTTTCATCTAACTCAACCTATTTTTTTTTTTATCACATCCATGATATGAGATGGATGCGCATTTTACCAAAGCCTACTCACTTTGCAGTGAACAGTGTTACACCATTATAACAAAAGTCCATTGCAGTTTAAAACAAGGAGCATATAGGGTGACATTTTTAAATAGAGGCTATTTCAATTCATTCATCTAAAATCTAAATGTCTGTGTGTATCTCACAAATGTTACATCTAAAGTCACCATACAAATGCATTACCAGCAACAAAAAAATTAAAAATATTCAAACTTCTCCAAAATACTCAGGCAAGCAAGTCAAAATTCTTCCTATTAACTAAAGACTCATTGCTCCTCTTCATTTGCATTTTTCACAAATTCAAAGATATATTCAAGAACAAGTAATAAAGTATTTGTGTTTCAAGTAGTATGCCTAGTTAGAGGTTCTGGGACAAGGACTATGCTAGAACACTGTCCACTTATGGTTAGTATTGGACGAACATTTGCTAAACTGAATAAAATCAAACTGAATTGGTGCTGTGATTTAAATGGCCACAGAATCAGAACTTTGGTGGTAACAGACTTCTTTGCATTCTGGATCAAGAGTACAGATTGGCAGCCTATTGAGCAGCAGAAGAGAGATGATACTGTTAGATACATATCTGTGTGCTTGTAATAAAGTAAGGACCACAAAACTATATTTTGATCAATGAATCATTATTCCCAGTTAGAAATTATAAACCTATTCCGCAATAGGACTGTTCATGAAAACAACTATACACCTAAACATCATCTGTTTTGAATGCTCAGATTACTTTGGATATGCAAGTAGTCTTTTGGTAATATTTTTTCTTTTTTTCAATTTTCTAACTATATCTGAGACGATCCTCATGGATTTTTTAGACTTCCTGTACACTTTCTCTAATAAGAAATATCACATTTTCAAAAGACATGGCTTATTTCAATTCATTTCATAAGGCTAACCACCCCCCACCCCACCCCCTTAGATTTGTGTTAGTAGTATGGCTTCAGCAATTACCTCTAAATGGAAGGTCAGCTCACTTCCTAGGTTGCAATGCACAGCAGATTGTTTTGCCTTGATCTTCTATTTTTAGGCTGTTCAACAAAATTTTCTGTGAAGCTGATGAATTTCTGAAGAACGGATTACGGTTTGGAAGCCATAATGACACAGGGTATATTATCTGTAAAACATTGATAACAAAGTATTATTTCTAAATTGTTTCAAAACTGCATACATTACATCAGATACATTTACAAAGGGAGAGTAATTTGGTTCTGCTAGTTCAAAAGTAAGAGGAGAAGAAAATACTGGGCAGTTCATTTTGTGAATATGGCACATTTCATTTGCCCTTGAAGCCCAGGTGGAAACATTGTCCCATTGAGAAGACCCAGTAACTTCTCTGAAGAATCTTCCTTGGGCCCAGGGAGGCAATTTAAATATTTCTTGCTCTCCGGGGCTTCTGCAAATTTCTAAGTCATAACTTTAAATTGCTTCAGGCAAAAGATATTCAAAACTTTTAGAAATTTCAAGAATAATGCCCTAAAGACTTAATTATATGAGACCCATTATTGTAATTTACATAACCAATCAGAAGTCTTGAAGACATGTCTTATCACATTTTCAATCTATTACTATATACTGCTGAGATCCTTTCTCCAAATATATTCTAATGACTTGGTCCAGACCTTTTTTTATCCTCTCATGTCGTCTTGTATGTAGTACAGTAGAAAGAACTCAGGCTACATTAAGTCTTGATTATTAACAATAATAATAATAGAATACAAATTTCTAGACCTCATTATAAGGGTTTTATAGATATTATGTCATTTGTTTTTGTTAAATTAATAAGTAAAGAAAAAACAAGTTTTAATGTACAACTAATCTAGAAATAATTGTATTTTGCTCTGAAATTGGAATTTAGATGTTATTGTAAATGTGGGTGGCATTTTGAAATTCACAACAAATTCAGAAATGTTTAAATCATACAATAGAAATGTAGAAGCTATTCAGCTTTTTTATTGTAACTCCAGAAGCTAATTTGTAACTTCATCTCACTCCATACTGTAAGGATTTCCAAAAAATTCACCTAAACAGATATACCGCTATTCCCTAGATTTATTGGCATAAAAATCTTATCTAATTTACAATGCGAGGAGGCAATGTGAAAACCATCCCAGATCACAAGGAATTGCTTCCTGGCCATCTTAAGTTCGGATCTGTCACCACGTGGCTAAGCTTCTGATATGGTTTAGCTGTGTCCCCACCCAAATCTCAACTTGAATTGTATCTCCCAGAATTCCTGCGTGTTGTGGGAACGACCCAGTGGAAGGTAATTGAATCATGGAGGCCAGTCTTTCCCAGCTATTCTCGCAATAGTGAATAGGTCTCATGAGATCTGACGGGTTTATCAGGGGTTTCCACTTTTGCTTCTTCCTCGTTTTCTCTTGCTGCCACCAAGTGAGAAGTGCCTTTCGCCTCCTACCATGATTCTGAGGCCTCCCCAGCCATGTGGAACTGTAAGTCCAATTAAAACTCTTTTTCTTCACAGTCTCAGGTATGTCTTTATCAGCAGCAGGAAAATGGACTAATACAGTAAATTGGTGCCAGTAGAGTGGGGGGTTGCTGAAAAGATCCCTGAAACTGTGGAAGCCACTTTGGAACTGGGTAACAGGCAGAGGGTGGAACAGTTTGGAGGGTTCAGAAGAAGACAGGAAAATGTGGGAAAGTTTGGAACTTCCTACAGACTTGTTGAATGGCTTTACCCAAAATGTTGGTAGCGATATGGACAATAAGGTTCAGGCCGAGGTGGTCTCAGATGGAGACAAAAAGTCGTTGGGAGCTGGAGCAAAGGTGACTCTTGTCATGTTTTAGCAAAGAGACTGGTGGCAATTTGCCCCTGCCCTAGAGATTTTTGGAACTTTGAACTTGAGAAAGATGATTTAGGGTATTTGGCAGAAGAAATTTCTAAGCAGCAAAGTATTCAATAGGTAACTTGGGTGCTATTAAAGGCATTCAGTTTTATCAGGGAAGCAGAGCATAAAAGTCTGGAAAATTTGCAACCTGACAATGTGATAGGAAAGAAAAGCCCATTTTCTGAGGAGAAATTCAAGCCTGCTACAGAAATTTGCATAAGCAACCAGGAGCGAAAGTTAATTCCTAAGACAATGGGGAAATTGTCTCCAAGGCATGTCAGAGGTCTTCATTGCAGTTCCTCCCCTCACAGGCTGGAGGCCTAGGAGAAGATGGTTTCACAGGCCCAGGGACCCCCTGCTTGGTGCAGCCTAGGGACTTGGTGCCCTGTGTCCCAGCTGCTCCAGATGTGGCTAAAAAGGGCCAATGAAGAGCTCAGGTCGTGGCTTCAGAGAGGGTAAGCCCCAAGCCCTGGCAGCTTCCACATGGTGTTGAGCCTGCAAGTGTACAGAAGTCAAGAATTGGAGGTTGGAAACCTCCGCCTAGATTTCAGAAGATGTATGGAAACACCTGGATGCCCAGGCAGAAATTTGCTGCAGGGATGGGATACTCATGGAGAACCTCTGCTAGGGTAGTGCAGAAGGGAAAAGTGGTGTTGGAGTCCCCACACAGAGTCCCTACTGGGGCACTGCCTAGTGAAGCTGTGAGAAGAGGGCCACGGTCCTCCAGACCCCAGAATGGTAGATCCACCAACAGCTTTCACCATTCACCTGGAAAAGCCACAAACACTCAATACCAGCCTGTGAAAGTAGCTGGGAAGGAGGCTGTACCCTGCAAAGCCACAGGGTGGGAGCTGCCTAAGACCATGGGAATGCACCTCTTGCATCAGCGTGACCTAGATGTGAGACCCGGAGTCAAAGGAGATCATTTTGGAGCCTTAAGATTTAACTGCCCTGCTGGATTTCGGACTTGCATGGGCTCTATAACCCCTTTGTTTTGGCCAGTTTCTCCAATTTGGAACGGTTGCATTTACCCAATGTCTGTACCCTCATTGTATCTAGGAAGTAACCAGCTTGGTTTTGATTTTACAGGCTCATGAGTGAAAGGGATTTGCCTTGTCTCAGATGAGACTTTGGACTGTGGACTTTTGGATTAATGCTGGAATGAGTTAAGACTTTGGGGGGCCGTTGGGAAGGCATGATTGGTTTCGAAATGTGAGGACATGAGATTTGGAGGGGCCAGTAGTGGAATTATATGATTTGGCTGTGTTCCTACCCAAATCTCAGCTTGACTTCTATCTCCCAGTATTCCCATGTGTTGTGGGAGTGACGTGGGGTAGGTAATTGAATCATGGGGGCCAGTCTTTCCCGTGCTATTCTCATGATAGTGAGTAAGTCACATGAGATCTGATAGATTTATCAGAGGTTTCTTTTTTGCTTCTTCCTCGTTTTCTCTTGCTGCCACCATGTAAGAAGTGCCTTTTGCCTCCCACCATGATTTGGAGGCCTCCCCAGCCATGCAGAACTGTAAGTCCAATTAAACCTCTTTTTCTTCACAGTCTCAGGTATGTCTTTATCAGCAGCAGGAAAACAGACTAATACAGCTTCCCTCCTAAAAAGAAAGTGGTTTTGGACTTCTGTGTTTTGTTTCATAACTATGTACTTTTTTTTTAAGAAATAAAAAGGTAAGCTCTTTACTCATTTTTCCCTCCTCTTTCTTGCCAAGTTACAAGGGACCCCTAAATCCTATATCCAGCATTACTTAAGTAAAGCCTCCAAATCAGTCATGTCAGAACAGAGTTTCAAGCTAATGAAATTGTTCACTTATTTTATTTGGCAAAGTTTTGGTTACTGTTTTTTTAACCTATTTCATTAAACCTGGGACATGGGTCATATTTATATAAAATTAAAGGGTGTATTAAAGTATTCCTATATCAGAAAAATTTTAAAAGTACAGTTATTTCTTCTGATATAACTTTGGATGTGAAAAACATCCTAATGGGCATGCAGCACAACTCAGCCTTTATGTGTGATCTCCAGATACCTAAAGAAATTGCCTATTTAAATTAAGATTTGACAGTTTTTACTGAATCATCTTTCTTATATAATTATGCCCCGCTTCCATTTTTTTGAGTTATATTTTTCTTTTATCCATATGTATTCATATTTATTTCGATATTCCTTTTTTCTTTTTTTTTTCTTTTTCTTTTTTTTTTTTTTTTTTTTTGTGACCAACTTTCACTCCTGTTGCCCAGGCTGGAGTGCAGTGGTACGATCTCAGCTCACTGCAACCTCCGCCTTCCAGTTTCAAGTGATTCTCCTGCCTCAGCCTCCTGAGTAGCTGGGATTACAGGTGCCCGCCACCACGGCTGGCTAATTTTTGTATTTTTAGTAGAGACAGGATTTCACCATGTTGGCCAGGCTGGTCTCGAACTCCTGAGTTCATGATCTGCCCGCATCAGCCTCCCAAAGTGCTAGTGCCGAGACCAGCTCGGTCGGGAGACCCTAAGCCAGCGGCACTAGAGGAATTAAAGACACACACGCAGAAATATAGAGGTGTGGATTGGGAGATCAGGGGTCTCACAGCCTTCAGAGCTGAGAGCCTCAGAGATTTACCCACATTATTTATTGACAGCAAACCAGTGATAAGCATTGTTTCTATAGATTATAGATTAAAAGTATTCATTTTGGGAAATAAAAGGATGGGATGAAATAAAGGGATGGGTTTGGCTGGTTATCTGCAGCAGGAGCTTGTCCTTAAGGCACAGATCGTTTATGCTATTGTTTGTGGTTTAAGAATGCCTTTAAGCGGTTTTCCACCCTGGCTGGGCCAGGTGTTCCTTACCCTCATTCCAGTAAACCCATAACCTTCCAGCGTGGGCGTCATGGCCATCATGAACATGTCACAGTGCTGCAGAGATTTTGTCTATGGCCAGTTTTGGGGCCAGTTTATGGCCAGATTTTGGGGGGCCTGTTCCCAACAGCTGGGAGCCACTGTGCCTGGCCTTTTGGATATTTCTTTTCAGTCTTTATTCTGAATAAGTTTTCTCGCTTTAGGTTTTGGTTTTACAAACAATGCTAAATACTGTTTTGTTTTTCTTTTAACTATATTAACATAAGTATTTTTATATTAATATAAATTCTTCAAAAATGTTATTTAATAGTTGCGAATATTCCATTAAATAAACGTACTATGATGATTTTATATTTTCCCTTCATCACAATAGATAAGTATAAAAATGATAACAAAATTATCCAATCCTGCAAGTCCTACAAAAATAATTTATTAGGGACTCTTGGTAGTCTGAAATTTTCAATATCTTTATCCAAATAGAATATAAGACTTCACCTTAGAGAAAAAAAAATAAGTGCCAGAAGTCTCTAGCACAAAGTATTAAAACACAGTGCTTTTTCAATGATCAAACATTTGGAATCTATCAACTGATGTTTAAAGAAGTTACACTAGTTGGCCAGGCGCGGTGGTTCATGCCTGTAATCCCAGCACTCTGGGAGGCTGTGGCGGGTGGATCACGAGGTCAGGAGATCGAGACCATCCTGGCTAACATGGTGAAATCCTGTCTCTACTAAAAACTTCAAAAAATTAGCCTGGCGTGGTGGTGGGCGCCTGTAGTCCCAGCTACTCGGGAGGCTGAGGCAGGAGAATGGTGTGAACCTGGGAGGTGGAGTTTGCAGTGAGCTGAGATTGCGCCACTGCGCTCCAGCCTGGGAGACAGAGCAAGACTCCATCTTGGAAAAAAAAAAAAAAAAAAGAAAAGAAAAGAAAAAGAAGTTACACTAGCATTACAAGAGAAATACAAATAATGGCCTCTATGCTATTATCTTTTTTAAAAAAACAGATCAAAAGGGTTGGGTGGATTCCATACGGATGTTTGTAAGTAAAATTCTTCGGGAATAACTGTCTTGAGGATGTTCGAGTACCAAATGTACTACCTCATTCTCAGCATAAAAGAAATATTTTCTTAAAGCAACTTTAAAATAGGAATAAACATTTTGGAGAAAAGAGAAGGAATGGCTTTCCATTTAATTCATACTTTCCCTGAAACAGGTTTAGTATGAACCCCAGACTACTGATGTTTGTTCAAAGCCTCTATTAGAATTTTGCTGTCCAACTGAGATTGCACTCCTATGGTCAATCAAATTCTAATCATAAATAGTACCAAACAGGAGTATATCTTGTCCTATCCACATTTTCCTGCTCTATTTGGAGGCATGCATAGTTTAGGGAATCTTGAATTGGATGACAATCCTCCTTTCCAAAGTCAACAGGATTAGAAACTCTCTTCTATGTTGAACATTGTTTAATTAAGGAGCAGCATAACCTATTGGCAAATGACTATTATAAGGCAAATCCTATACCATAACCAAAACCATTGTTTGAAAATACTAAGTATTAATACCAAGTATACTAATCTATTGAGTCAATTAATTTATTTGTCTAGGGATATATTTTGTGGCTGAGGTAGAACACCATGAAGATGCAGAGTTGTTTTAAAAATGATATTCTGTGATGCATTTATTACGAACAAGAAGGTCACCCACTAATAGTTATCCATTAATTTTTTTAAGTTAAAGTCATTTTCTTTATGCTCTTCGGTTCACAACTCAGATTCTTGAGCTGACTCAAAATTCCTTCTTTAGGAAAATATTGGTACTAACAATAAATTAAACAAGTAGAAGAAAATGACTTTCATATGTACAGAAATAAAAGTCAGGCTCTCCTGTGTGCAATTTGGTTGCTTTTAATTCTAAAATGTCAAGAACTCAAAATTGTTTGCAATAAGCTACACAGAAGTCTTATCTCCAAGTCTCACCAGAGTGTTGTTTTACATCAGCTGTCTAATTACTGTCCTACACACAGTTAAAGCACCAATGGTCCTCTCTAAGGTATGAAAGAGAGATGGTCAGAGATACCTTGCTACTCAAAGTGTTCTGTATATGAGCAGCATCAACATCACCTGGGAACATGTTAATAAATGCAGATCTCAGAACCCACGTCAGACCCACTGAATCAGAATCTTTTACAAAGATTCCCCAGGTGACTCCTAGGAATATTAAAGTTTGAGAAGCACACTGACCAAATCAGTTACGTTCTTCTTCAGTTGCACATTAGAATAACCTGGAGAGCATTATTTAAAAGATGTCTGATTCTCACCCAATGAAGTACAGTTTAAAAAAACATGGGATTTAAAATCAGAAAACTCAGATTTAAATAGCAGCCCACTCACACTATAATTTTATTTAAATTTCATCTTTCAAGATTTCATTTCCCTCAGAGAATTATAGTGATGATAAAATGAGTAATGTGCGTGATCATATTTGTAAACTATAAAATCCTAAACCAATGGTATTGTTAATGATTTGTATGGTATAAACCCAAATAAATAAGTCTATTGATCAGATTAAAGTATGCTCTCTCTGATGCTAATTTTTCAAAGTGGAGTTTGTGGATCAACTGTATCAGTAATAACCGACACTCGTTTAAAATGCAAATCACTCTTCCCTTCCTCAGACCTCATACCTCAATCTCAGGAAGTGGAATACAGAAGTTTCCATATTTAATGACCTACCAATGTAGCTGAATTGCTTTAAGAGCTAAAAGAGGAATCCCATAAGCTAATCTCATTCCTGTTACCACTACTCCAGCTAGTACTAGCATAGTTGTTGGACCTCCAACTTCTATGACCTCTTACTTTACATAATATGGGACCACTCGTTTAACTCACACGCTGTGTCCTCTTCTGGATTATTCATACTCCAGTATGAAAAAGTACATGGAAAGGACTAATTGAACAACTGAATTTGAGTTGATTCCCATAAGTCTATCTGAGTACTCATAAGTTGACAAAAACTCCTTTTTGTCACATGCTTAGTGGTGTATCCAGTGACCCTCTTGGGGAACAGAATCTAGATCATCCCAACACTCCTCGTTTCCAACCTATATTTATTCCATGGCAATCCCCCCTCCCTGGATATCTGGCTTACATCCTTTTTTACTCCCTCAATCCTGATAAACTTCCTATCAGAGGGAAAAAAAAAAAACTCCCTTTCACAGATTGTATTATACAAATGTCTATCTTCTATTCCACGGGGTCCATGGAGTGTGTGGTCCTAGCAGTGATGGCATATGATAACTGTGTGGTCATCAGCAAATTCCTGAGATACCCCCTCAATATAAATAAGGTGCTTTGGCCAGGCACAGTGGCTCATGCCTGTAATCCCAGCACTCTGGGTGGCCGAGGCTGGTGGATCACCGGAGGTCAGGTGTTCAAGACCAGCTTGGCCAACATGATGAAACCCCGTCTCTACTAAAAATACAAAAAATTAGCTGGGTGCGGTGGCAGGCACCTGTAATCCCAGCTACTCGGGAGGCTGAGGCAGGAGAATCCCTTGAACCTGGGAGGCCGAGGTTGCAGTGAGCCAAGATCGTGCCAATGCACTCCAGTCTGGGCAACAAGAGCGAAATTCAGTCTCAAAAATAATATAAAATAAACTAAACAAGGTGCTTTGTGTTTTCACGGCTGCTATCTCTTATGAATTAGGATTTCTCAACAGACTGGCACAAAATGTATTAACAGTTACATATGAATGTACTTTTGTGGAAAACATGTCATTAATCATTTTTATAAAATATTACAGTTGCTGCATCTGGCCTGCATAGATATTTCCTTGAATGAGAATATAATAATATTGGCCAGAGTAAACTTTTTATTTACTTTATTACTACCATTTCAGTTCTTTGTATTCAGTTTTTTATATTTTTCACTATCTATGCTGTATTGAAATCAGTTCAGCTGAAGTTCAGCTGAAGGAAGGAAAAGGATCTCTTCCACCTGTTCAGCCCACATAACAGTGGCCATTGTGTTTCATGGAACAATCCTCTTCGTGTACATAAAGGCAACATCTAATGGCACTACTTCAGAGAAACTGGTTGACCTGTTCCGTGGGGTAGTAATGCTCATGCTCAACCTTATCATCTATAGCCTGGGGAATATGGAGGTGCTTGGGGCTATGAAAAAATTGATCAGTATGAGTAGACCCTGGTGCTGGAAAAATGATGAGAACCTGACATCTTTGAGTTCATGTACAAAATAAGCTCACATATTTTGAGGCAAGAAGTTTAAATATAAATGGAACAAAAGAAATGACAATTATGTCTAGAAACAAAATTTCAGCATTAGAAAGAAGTTTCAACATTAATAATCTAATATTTCTCTTTAAGAAAATGACTGTGACCTCATAAAAATATAGAGACAAGTAATCTAAGAAGTTCATGTAAAGTTATGGGAATAAGACAAAAAATATTTGTAATTAAGCCTTTCCAAGAAAAGACAACATAAGTCCTTCCTTAACAAATAAAACATTTGTCAGCCCACTTTGGAATACCTTTTATATATTTATTTGTTTATGCTTGTTTTTTTACCCAGGGACGTTATCTCGCCCTCACCTACATTTCTAGCTACATACTTCACCCTTTTCTGTCCATGCCCATATTGCCTCCATCCCCCTTTCCACATACTGTCTTCCATTCTCTATGTATTTACACAATTATTTCAAGCTCTTTCACACCTAAGTGCAACAGTACATGCTACTTCCTCTGCATGATCACATTTCTCCTTCTTCTCTGGTAAAATCTCAGAAGACATGGGCAAAGTGTCATATCCTCTGCAAAGCCTTCCAATACTGTCATTAAAACAGCAAAAACAGGCCAGGTGCAGTAGCTCACACCTGTAATCCCAGCACTTTGGGAGGCCGAGACAGGCAAATCACGAGGTAAAGAGATCAAGACCATCCTGGTCAACATGGTGAAACCCTGTCTCTACTAAAAATACAAAAATTAGCTGGGTGTGGTGGTGCGCTCCTGTAGTCCCAGCTACTCAGGAGGCTGAGGCAGGAGAATCACTTGAACCCGGGAGGCGGAGGTTGCAGTGAGCTGAGATCGCGCCAGTGCATTCCAGCCTGGGCGAGGAGAGGGAATCTCGTCTCAAAAAAAAAAAAAGAAAAAGAAAAAAGAAACAAACAAACAAAAAAAGCTCTCAGCAAAGAGGGGACCCGAGAGTGGGTCGCCATCTGTCTGGCTGAGTCTAGCTGGTTTTTATGGGCTCAGAATGGGGGAGTGGGTGCTGATAGGGTCCATGCATGGTCTTGGAAAAAGCACCATTCAATTGCTTAAAAGGCATTGAGGAAGTTCTCACACCGGTCGTGGACTCTATCCAGCCAACATATCCGTCTTCAGGCTTCAGGCTGTATTTGGCTTGAAGGTCGGTTTTCACCGGAGACTCATCCCTGTCTGCGCAAGAATTTGTCTGTCCTCTGTCACTATCACTCTAAGCCTACAACTTCTCATTTGTAAAATGGCAGTAACGTCTGTTACAGAGTTCTCTCAAACTAATGCTTGAGGGTAGGGACTGTATCCTATCCAGCATTTGGTTTCCAGCACTAGCAGAAGGACAGGCACATTCCCAAAGCTGAATAAATAAGACAAAACTTTAATCAACAAAATGAAGACAAACATGTTACACTGTCCATCATCATTAATTAATTTTTTAAAAAAATTTAAATAGCATATGTAGGATACCTTGCATATGCTTTGGACTCCTTTAAATGGTGCTGAAAAAGAAATGTCTGATCCCAATTTAAAAGTAGTTAAATAAGACTCTCTGGAGATTAGACTTCAAAATCAGTACATTTTTTTAGTTTGCCAGCTGATTCTAATTAGAAGCCGGATTGGCAATCACTAATCAAACTGTCTGTTATGTAAGGCTTTTCCACACTTTGGAACCATGGCATATGTTACACTCCCTGCATTGTCACATTTCATCTTCTCTAATGAAATGTCTCACCCTCTAGGGAGTCTTCCAAAACTGCCCCAAAGTAATTGAAGCCTTCCTCTCTGCTGTCCTTGCCACTTTCCCATACTATAGCGCTTAGCCATTACATTGTAATCATTTGAGACCTTCTCAAAGTTTCCCAATGGCAGGAAACATGGCTCTGTGTTTTAAAGAGAGAGACAGAGACAGAGACAGAGAGATGCCCAATGCCCAATAAAATAAAAATACTAGGAAGTTAATAAATGAACATATGGAAGAAAAAATTAAAAGGATAATAAAAATTCAGTCCAAGAAACACATTTAACACATGGAATGAAAGAGAATGGGAGAGTAACATCAGCAGGATGGCCATCTAAAAGTGCCTAATTATCATTCCTACCACAGAAAAGGACCAAGACAATGAATAAACAACTACATTTCAACAAGAATGATTAAAAGAATGTGCCGGAGTACATCAAGGAAGTGGTAGAAACTTTATAAAACACAGAAACTCAGGCTGACTGCATAGAAAAGGGAACAAAACACCCTGCCTCTGCCACCTCATCTGCCCATATGGGATCAGCTGGAAACCAGGAGGGACTTCTCTGCCGAGAAAAGGTAAGCAGGAAGCCTCCAGCAACTCCCATTACCACCACTGCAGTCTTTGCCATGAGAGAATCCTGCAGTCCTCATGCAGCCTGAACCCAGTTTAAGGGAGCTGCCTGGAATTCAATTCTACTCCAGCAAAGAATCCCATGTTGTGCCCCACCCCACCCACCCTCGTGTCCCAAGAGGCCACTGCACTTGCCACCTTGAAATGGAAGCCGTTGCCCCTGGGGGTCAGTAGCCGCTGCACCTCTCCATTTCTGAGTCTCCACCATCCTTGCACCATGCTCACACATGGTGGTACACCATTCATCAGCTGGGCTCACCAACCCCTGGAAACAGGCTGCCTAGGAGACACTCCATCTTCCCCATTCCAGTGGCTACTGCACTCCACTCCTGACTACTTAGAGCCTTGGCATCCCCAGGAAAGCAGTGCCTGAGCCAGCAGAGTTGCCATGACTCCCCAGCATGTAAACCAGCCTGGTGCCTCTCTGCTGGGGAAGCCACATCCAACGTGGTGAAGCAGCTCTGCAGCCTTGGTGCCCAAGCCTACCTGGCACCTCAGGCCCAGAAAACTAGAGCTATGACCCAGAAAAGCAGCTGCAATTGCAGTGCCCAAGCCCACACAGTAACCTGCCCCTTGGGGACCAGGCTTCCCAGCCTAGTAGAGAAGCCACACTCAAGCCAGCAAAGCAGTCATGCCTCCTCAGCACCTGCACCAGCCTGGTACCTCGACCCGAGAGGACTGGATCTTTGGCTCAGGGAAGCAACTTTAACCCTCTACCTGAGCCCATATGGCACCCTGCTCCTTAGGGACCAGGCACTCCAGCATGGCTAAGAAACCACACCCAAGCCAGCAGAGCAGTCATGCCTCTTCAGCACCCTGAATCAGCCCAATGCCTCAGCCTCAGGGGAATGGAGCTTTAGCCCAGACAAACAGCTGCAAACTTGGTGCATGAGCCCAGCCCCCCAAGGGAAACATAACTTTGACTGATCTGTATCACCCCCACCTTAGGGCTGAACAAACACAGTGCCCCACCTCAATGGGTCTGGACCAGCCCTCTAAAGTCTGTGCTGCTGAAGTGCACCATCTCCCTGGAGAATAAAGACAACATTGCACTGCTCCTCATCCATGAAGCTGAAGCCACACAACTCCTTGCTGCCAATTAATGGGCTCTTGTTGCTACTGTATTCAGCCCCACAGAGCCTGACCCCTGCTGTGTCACACCATTACAGGATCCACAGAGGGTACTATGCAGTACCCTCTCTCGGTGTCCAAGTTGCCACTATGGCCTCTTGTCTCCAGAATTCAAGTTACAGATGTGCCCTGCCCCCCAGAATGTGAGCCTCTGGAACACACCTTCATCCCTGGAACCATGCCAGCCCTACATTCTGATCCCCAGAATCAGAGTCACATCTATATCCCTGCCCCATGAAACCAAACTACTGGGAAGTGTCTCATAGTCACAGTCCTTGGCTTGATGGGAAAGTGCAGCCACCCATGCCTAAGAGAGTAAACCTGCACCCATGTCACAGGTTCCACAGTAGTTCAACAAGACACAATCCACAGCCCAATTCACAGCCACTGCAACCACCTGTGTGGTGGAACACAGCCTTGTTGTGGCTTCCAGTGGCCAATGTCAGATAACACACCAAGAGAGATCCCCTAAGTTAAGTCTCCCCACTGTGAAGAAAATGAAAACATGAAGATCTGTAAAGCCTTTGCCACCAAGAACCCTGACATTCTACCTTGCCACCACTGCTGCCAGTTTCCTGCAGCCTAGGCCACTGAGGTACCTACAGTCATCACTGTCATTGATTATAGCTGAAAAAACCTCATGGAGACTAAAGTACTGTGCCCACCCAGACCCACACTCTACCCAAATGACAGTTAACACACTCTATCCAATTGACAGAGTAAGACCCATCTTCAAGGGAAAGTCTTTTCCTATGAAAGCTACTGTATAAAATTAAAAGGCAACTGTTTCATCAGATACACAGAGATCAATACAGGGGTATAAGAAACATGAAAAAAAAAAAAAAGAAGGAAACATGACACCACCAAAGGAAAACAATATTTCTCCAGTGGCTGACCTCAAAAGAAATGGAAATTTATAAGCTGCCTAAAAAGAAATTTAAAACAATTTTCTTAAGGAAACTCAGTGAGATCAAGAGAACACGGAAGACAAGTCAATCAGGAAAACAATTTGTGATCTAAGTGAGAAATTCAACAAAGATATCGATTAAAAAAAAAGAAAGAACCAAACAGAAATCCAGAAGCTGAAGAAGTCAATGAATAAAATAAAAAATTTAATTTAGAGCTTCAACAGCAGACTAGATGAAGCTGAAGAAATAATTTCTGAACCTGAAGACAGGTCTTTTGAAATAATCCAGTTGAGGAAGGGGAGGAAGAATGAAAAAACATGAAAAAATCCTATTTATGGGACTATGGAGCACCATTAAGCAAACAAATATTTCATTGTGAGAAGAAATTTAGAAAGGCACAGAAAGGTTATTTAACAAAATAATTGCTGAAAACTGAGTCTTGGTAGAGATATACACATTCAGATCTGTAATACATGTATGCAATTCAATAAATGTGATACCTCATATGAACAGAATGAAGGACAAAAAACTGGGATTATGTTAATTGATGCCAAAAAGTCTTTCGATAAAATTCTACATTCCTTAATGATAAAATCTCTCAAAAGAGTCATATACAACAAATCCACAGCTAGTGTTATATCAAATGAGGATAAACTGAAAGCTTTCCCCATAAGGTCTGAAACAAGATAAAGATGCCCACTTTCACCAATTTCATTTAACATGGTACTAGAAGTCCTATCCAGAGCAATGAGACATGGGAAACAAATAAAGAACAACAAAATAGGAAAGGAATAAGTCAAAGTTTCTTTCTTAGCAGATGATATAATCTTATATTTAGAAAAATCTAAAGATGTTATCAAGAAATTCTTACAACTGATAAACAAATTCAGTAAAGTTTCAGAATACAAAATTAACATTAAAAAATCAGTAAAATTTCCATATGCCAGCAGTGAAAAATCTGAAAAATAAATTAAGAAAGCAATCCTATTTACAATAGCTGCAAAATATATAGAATATATAGGGATAAACTTAATCAAAGAAGTAAAATAGCTCTATAATGAAAACTATAAAACATTGATAGAATAAATTGAAGAGGACACAAAAAAATAGAAAAATATTTCATGTTCATGGATTGGAAGAATCAATATTGTTAAAGTCTTCATATTATATAAAATCATCTACAGGTGCAATTCCTATCAAAATACCAATGTCATTCTTCAAAGAAATAGAAGAAACAATCCTAAGAGTCACATGGAACTGCAAAAGAACTAGAATAATCAAAGCAACCCTGAGCAAAAGAACAAAGTCAGAGGCATCACTCTACCTGATTTCAAATTATCTTACAAAGTTATAGTAATCAAAACAGCATGGTACTGGCATAAAAACAGACATGTAGACCAATGGAACAGAATAGAGAACCCATAAATCACATTTACAGTCAACTCATTTTATCTGAATAGATATTTCTCAAAAGATACACATATGGCCAACAGGTGTATGAAAAAATGCTCAACTTCACTAATCATCAGGGAAATGCAAATTAAAGACACAATAAAAAATTATTCCAGTTAAAATGGCTATCATCAAAAGACAAAAACAATACATGCTGTCAAGGATGCAGAGAACGGCGATCTCTTGTATGCTGTTTGGGAATGTAAAGTAGTACAGCCATTATGGAAAACAGTCTGAAGGCTCCTCAAACAAATAAAAATAGAGCTAAAATAGAGCTTCTATATGATTTAGCAATTCCATACCTGGATATATATTCAGGTATATATCCAAAACAAAGGAAATAAACATAATGAAAAAAAATCTGCACTCCCACGTTTATTGCAGTACCAATCACAATAGCCAAGATATGGACTCAACCTACGTGTTCATTGATAAATGAATGGATAAGAAACTGTGTTATACACTGGCCCCAAAGAAATACAAACAACCATCACAGAATATTATGAACACTTTCTGCACACAAACTAGAAAATCTAGAAGAAATGGATACATTCCTAGACACATACACCCTCTGAAGACTGAAACAGGAAGAAATTGAATCCCTCAACAGACCAATAATAAGCTCTGAAATTGAGTCAGAAATAGCCTACCAACCATAAAAAAAAGCCCAGGACCAAACAGACTTAGAGCCAAATTCTACAAGATGTACAAAGAATAGCTGGTACCATTCCTGCTGAAACCATTCCAAAAAATTGAGGAGGATGGACACCTCCATAACTCATTCTAAGAGGCCAGCATCATCCTGATAGCAAAATCTGGCAGAGACACAACAAAAAAAGAAAACTTCAGGTCAATAACCTTGATGAACATCAGTGTAAACATCATCAAGAAAATACTTGCATATCAAATCCAGCAGCACATCAAAAAGCTTATCCACCACGATCAAGTAGGCTTTATCCCTAGGAAGCAAGGTTGATTCAACACATGCAAATAAATAAATGTGATTCATCACATAAATGAATTCAACACCCCTGCACATTAAAAACTCTCAATAAACTAGGTATTGAAGGAACATACCTCAAAATAATAAGAGCTGTCTATGACAAACCCACAGCCAACATTATACTGAATGAACAAAAGCTGGAAGCATTTCCCTTGAAAACCAGCACAATACAAGTATGCCCTCTCTCACCACTCCTATTCAACACAGTACTGGAAGTCCTGGCCAGGGCAATTAGGCAAGAGAAAGAAATAAAGGGCATCCAAATAGGAAAAGAGGAAGTCAAACTGAGAGGTGAAGCTGGCTGGGCTTCTGGGTTAGGTGGGGACTTGGAGAACTTTTGTGTCTAGCTAAAAGTTTGTAAATGCACCAATCAGCACTCTGTAAAAATGCACCAATCAGTGCTCTGTGTCTAGCTAAAAGTTTATAAATGCACCAATCAGCACTCTGTAAAAACGGACCAATCAGCACTCTGTAAAATGAACCAATCAGTGCTCTGTAAAATGGACCAATCAGCAGGATGTGGGTGGGGCCAAATAAGGGAATAAAAGCTGGCCACCCAAGCCATCAGCATCAACCTGCTCAGGTCCCCTTCCATGTGGAAGCATTGTTCTTTCACTCTTCACAGTAAATCTTGCTGCTGCTCACTCTTTGGGTCTGCACTACCTTTATAAGCTGTAACACTCATGCAAAGGTCTGTGGCTTCACTCCTGAAGTCAGCAAGACCATGAACCCACCAGAAGGAAGAAACTTCGGACATACCTGAACATCAGAAGGAACAAACTCTGAATACACCATCTTTAAGAACTGTAACATTCACAAGGGTCCAGAAGGAAGAAACTCCGGACACATCTGAACATCGGAAGGAACAAACTCCGGACACAACATCTTTAAGAATTGTAACACTCACCACGAGGGTCCAGAAGGAAGAAACTCTGGACACGTGAACATCGGAAGGAAGGAACTCCAGACACACCATCTTTAAGAACTGTAACTTACCACGAGGGTCTGCAACTTCATTCTTGAAGTCAGCAAGACCGAGAACCCACTGGAAGTAACCAATTCTGGACACAAAACTATCCCTGTTTGGAGACAACATGATTCTATATCTAGAAAACCCCATAGTCTCAACCCAAAAGATTCTTAAGCTGATAAACAACTTCAGCAAAGTCTCAAGATACAAAATCAATGTGCAAATATCACGAACATTTGTACACACCAATTCCAGTCAAGCCAAAGCCAAATCAGGACTCAATCCCATTCAAAATTGCCACAAAAAGAATAAAATACCTAAGAATACATCTAACCAGGAAGGTTAAAGATCTCTACAAGAAGAATTACAAAACGCTGCTCAAAGAAATCAGAGAAGACACAAACAAATCAGAAAACATTCCATGTTCATGAATAGGAAGAATCAATATCATAAAATGGCCATATTGCCCAAAGTAATTTATAGATTCAATGGTATTCCTGTTAAACTACCATTGAGATTCTTCACAGAACTAAAAAAAAAAAAAAAAAAAAAACTACTTTAAAATTCATATGGAAGCATAAAAGAGCCCAAATAACCAAGGCAATCCTAAGCAAAAAGAACAAAGCTGAAGGCATTGTGCTACCTGACTTCAGACTATACTACAGGACTACAGCAACCAAAACAGCATGGTAAGGGTACAAAAACAGACCTATAGACCAATGTAACAGAATAGAGAACCCAGAAATGAGGCTGCACACCTACAGCTATCTGATCTTCAACAAACCTGACAAATACAAGCAATGGGGAAAAGATTCACTATTCAATAAATGGTGTTGAGATAACTGGCAAGCCATATGTAGAAGATTGAAACTGGACCCCTTTCTTATATCATATACAAAAATTAACTCAAGAAGGATTAGAGACTTAAATGTAAAGCACAAAATTATAAAAACTCTGGAAGACAACCTAGGCCATACTATGCAGGAGACAGGCACAGGTAAAGATTTCATTACAAAGATGCCAAAAGCAATTGCAACACAAGGAAAAATTGACGAATGGGATCTAATTAAACTAAAGAGCTACTGCACAGCAAAAAAATACATATATATATAAACATATTATATAAATTATATATAAACATATTATATAAAATTTATATAATAAAATCGGAAGGAACAAACAAAATAAAGGGCATCCAAATAGGAAAAGAGGAAGTCAAACTGACAGGTGAAGCTGGCTGGACTTCTGGGTTAGGTGGGGACTTGGAGAACTTTTGTGTCTAGCTAAAGGTTTGTAAACGCACAAATCAGCACTCTGTAAAAATGTACCAATAAAATTATATATAAATTTTAATATATATATATTATTTGATATATATTTTATATATTTAATATATATTTATTATATATAATAAAATTATATATAAATTTTATATATATTACATATAAGCAGAGCAAACAGACAGTCTGCAGAATGGGAGAAAATTTTTGAAAACTATGCAACTGACATAAGTCTAATGTCTAGTATCCATAAGGAACTTAAACAAACTTGCAAGAAAAAAGAAACAACCCCATTAAAAAGTGGACAAAGGACATGAACAGACACTTTTCAAAAGAATATATATATATGTGACCAACAATCATATGAAAAAGATGCTCAACATCACTGATCATTGGAGAAATACAAATCAAAACCACAATGAGGTACCATCTCACACCAGTCAGAACGACTACTAATAAAAAGTCAAAAAATAACATGCTGGTGAGGTTGTAGAGAAAAAGGAATGCTTATATACTGTTGGTTGGAGTGTAAATTAGTTCAACCATTGTGGAAGATAGTGTGGTGATTCCTCCAAGATGTAAAGGCAGAAATACCATTCAACCCAGCAACCCATTACTGGGTATACATTTGAAGGAATATCAATTGTTATATTACAAAAACACTTGCACATGTATATTCATTGCAGCACTGTTCACAATAGCAAAGACATGGAATCAACCTAAATGCTTATGACTTATAGACTGGATAATGAAAATGTGTTATATATACACCATTGAATATTATGCCGCCATCAAAAAGAATGAGGTCATGTTCTTTGCAGGAACACGGACGGAGCTGGAGGCCATTATCCTTAGCAAACTAATGCTGGAATAGAAAACTGAATGCCACATGTTCTTCATAAGTGGAAGCTAAATGATGAGAACACATGGACATATAGAGAGAAACAACATACACTGGAGCCTATTGGAGGGTGGAGTGTAGGGGTACATGGAGGATCAGGAAAAATAACTATGGGTACTAGGCTTAACGCCTGGATGATCTAATAATCTGCACAACAAACTCCCATGACACAAGTTTACCTATATAACAAACTTGTACATGTACCTCTGAAATTAAAATAAAAGTTTAAAAAAAAGAAAATGTGGTATATATACACGATGAAATATTACTCTGCTATAAATGAAATTATGTCACTTGCAGCAAAATGGATAGAATTGGAGGACCTTATGTTAAGTAAAATACGACACAGAAAGAAATATGTTGTATGAATAGAATGGTAGTTACCAGAGGCTGGGGAGGGGAAATAAAACAAATTTGCTTAATAACTGTATAAAAATATAGTATGGGTCCAGATATGGTGGTTCACACCTGTAATCCCAGCACTTTGAGAGGCTGAGGCAGGCAGATCACGAGGTCAGGAGATCGAGACCATCCTGGCTAACATGGTGAAACCCCGTCTCTACAAAAAATTAGCTGGGCATAGTGGTGCATGCCTGTAATCTCAGCTATTTGGCAGGCTGAGGCAGGAGAATCACTTGATACGGGGAGTTGGAGGTTGCGGTGAGCCGAGATCATGCCACTGCACTCCAGCCTGGTGACAGAGGAAGACTCAGTCTCAAAAAAAAAAAAAAAAATTATGATAGAAGGAATAAAATCTAGCTCTTGGTAGCACAATATGACAACGATAATTAACAATAATTTATTGTATATATCACACAATAACTAGAAGAATAGATTTCCAATATTCCCAATACAAAGATTTAATGAATATTTGAGGTTATGAGTATCCCAGTTACCCAGATTTGATCTATACTGTGCATTTGTATCAAAAGATTACATAAACCCCATAAGTATGTACAATTATCCTGTATCCATAAAAACGAAGAACTAAATAAAATTAATTTTTAGAAAATGAAAAAATATTTCTCCAACATGCAAAAATTAAAGGCATTTTTCACCACTATGCCAGCCTTACAAGAAATGCTTAAGAAAGTGCTACAACTGGAAGTGAAAGGACAATAATCACTATCATGAAAACATATGAAAGTATAAAACTCATTGGTAGAGGTAAATTCATAATAAAATTCAGAATACTGCATTATTGTAATGGTGATGTATAAATCTTTCAAATATCTAGTATGAAAGTTAAAAGTCAGTATGGTCTAAAATAACTATAGCAACAATAGGGTGTTAAAGAATAGAAAATTAGGCTGGGCACGGTGGCTCTCGCCTGTGATCCCAGCACTTTGGGAGGCCGAGACAGGCAGATCACGAGGTCAAGAGTTTGAGACCAGCCTGGCCAACATGGTGAAACCCCTCTCTACTAGAAATACAAAAATTAGCTGGGTGTGGTGAAAGGCAACTGTAATCCCTGCTACTTGGGAGGCTGAGGCAGGAGAATTGCTTGAACCTGGGAGGCAGAGGTTGCAGTGAGCTGAGATCATGCCACTGCACTCCAGCCTGGGCAACAGAGCAAGGCTCCATCTTGGAAAGAAAAAAAGAAGAAGAAGAAGAATAGAAAATGTAAAAAGATGTAAATTGCAGCAATGAAAATATAAATTATTGGGAGAGGGCAAAAGTCTAGAATATTTGTATGTGACCAAAGTTCAGTTGTTATCAACTTACAATAGGCTCTTATAACAATAAGATTTTAAAATGTAAGCCTCATGGTAACCAAGAAGCAAAAAATAATACCAGATATACAATAAGAAAGAGAAAAAAATCAAAGCTTAGCACTCCTGAAAATTACCAAAGCACAAACATAAGCAACAAGAGAGGGAAAAAGAAACAAAAAAAATCTATAAAATGATCAGAAAATGATGAACAAAATGGCAGGAGTAAGTTCTTACCTATCAATAACAACCTTGAATATAAATGGATTAAATTCTCCAATCAAAAGACAGGTGGCTGAATGGGTTTTAAAAAAGATCCAACTATATGCTGCTTTTAAGAGACCCATTTTAGCTTTAAGGGCATACATAGACTGAACAGTAAAGGGATGGAAGAAGATATTTTGTGGAAATAGTAACCAAAAGAGAGCAAGGGTGGCTCTACTTATGTAGTATACTTATAAAATAGACTTCAAGTCTAATAAACGCTACAAGACATAAATATGACCATTATTTAATAATAAAGAGGTCAATTCTGTAAGAATGCATAACAATTATAAATAGACATGCACCCAACATTGAAGTACCTAGATTTATAAATGAATATTAATGAAGAAGAAGAAAGAAATAGATAGCAAAATAATAGCAAGAGACTTCAATACTCTTCTTTCAACAATAAACAGACCAACCAAACAGAAAGTTAACAAGGAAATACTGGACTTGAGCTGCACTTTAGACCAAATGGACCTAATAAACATATATAGAACTTTTCATCCAACAGCACCAGAATATACCTTTTTTTCTAGTGTGTATGGAACATTCTCCAGAATATATCATGTGTTAGGCCACGAAACAATTCTTAACAAATTCAGAAAGATTAAAATCATATCTAGAATTTTTTCCTGATCACAATAGTATAAAACTAGAAATAAATAATAGGGTGAATCTTAAAATTTTTACTAATATGTGTAAATTCAACAACATGTTCTGGAACAGTTACTGGATCAAAGAAGAAATCAAAAAGAAAATTTAAAAAATATCTTACAGTCTAAACAACATAGGAAGACCCATCTCTACAAAAGATTAAAAAACATTAGCCAGATGTGGTGGCACATGCCTATAGCCCCAACTACTTGGGAGGCTTAAGTGGGAAGGTCACTTGAGCCTGGGAGGTCAAGGCTACAGTGAGCTGTGATCACAGCACTCCAGCCTGGGTGACAGAGCAAGATCCTCTTTCAAATATGTGTATGTTTATGTGTGTATATATATACACACACACACACTCACATATATACACATACCTATACATATATACATGTGTAGATATACACATATATGTACATGTATGCATATGTGTGTATACATATGTACATATGTGTGTACATATATCTATATGTACATATGTATGTGTGTATGTATAAACACATGCATATATACATATAAATATAATTGGTATGTTGTATTTCCATTATCATTTGTCTCAGATAGATATAGAGATAGATAGACATAGAGATATATAAAATATATCCTAGACATATGACAGTAGAAACAAAACATACCAAATCTATGGGATGCAGTAAAAGCAGTTCTAAAAGGAATGTTTACAGTCATGAATGCCTACATTAAAAATGAAGAAAGATCCCAAATAAATAGCCTAGCATTACATCTCAAGGAGCTAGAAAAAGAACAACGAAGTAAACCCAAAATTAACAGAAGGAAGGAAATAATAAAAGTTGGAACAGAAACAAATCAAATGGAAAAGAGAAAAACATAAAAAAGTCAATAAAACAAAAATTTGATTATTTGAAAAATTGAACAAAATTGACAAACCTCTAGCTAGACTAAGAAATAAAGAGGGAAGACTTAAATGAAATGAAACATGAGAACATGACTGAAAACATTATAACAGATGCCTCCAAAATAAAAAGAATCATAAGAAACTATTATAAACAATTATACACCAACAAATTTAACAACCTAAAGGAAATTGATACGTTTCTAGAAAAATATAACATTCCAAGACTGAGTCAGGAAGAAAGCTTGAACAGACAAATAACAAATAAAGGAATTGAAAATAATTTAAATCCTCCCAATGAAGGAAAGCAGGAAGATTTCATGGTTGAATTCCACCACATATTGAAATAATTACTACCAATACTTCTTAAACCTTCATTAAATAGAGCTAGAAGGAATACTTCCAAAGATATTTTACAAGGCCAGCATCACTGTGATATATAAGCCACACACAGACACTGCAAGAAAAGACAACTACAGGCCAATATATCTCATGAACATCAATGCAAAAATCCTCCATAAAATATTAGCAAACGAAATTCAACAACACATACGAAAGATTATGCATCATGACCAAGTAGGACTTTTCGTTGGCATTCAAGTCTGGTTTAACATATGCAAATCAATCAAAGTGATACATCGCATTAACAGAATAAAAACCATATGATCATCTCAACTGACATGGAAAAACATTTGACAATATTCATCATCTTTTCTTGATAAAAATCCTTGACAGTTTAGTACAGAAGAAAAGATCTTCAACATAATAAAAACCATTTATTAAAAAAAAAACCCACATCTAACATCATAATCAATGGGGCACAACTGAAAGCTTTACCATTAAGATCTGGTAAAAGGCAGAGATACTCACTGTCACCATTTCTACTCATTATAGCGCCATTAGTACTAGCAAGTACAGTCAGACAAGAAAAAAAAAATAAAAGGTATCCAAATAAAAAGAAAGAAGTAAAATTATCTCTATTTGCAGATGACCTGATACTATATGTCAGAAATTAATCTAGCTAGAACAAACTAGAACCCCAAAGATTCTACCACAAAAACTGTTAGAACTAATAAATGAATTCAACAAAGTTAAAAAGTACAAAAATAACATAAAAAATCAGTAGCATTTCTATACACAAATAACAACCTAACTGAAAAAAATCAAGAAAATCATATTATTTATGACAGTATACAAAAATTGAGAAATAAATTTAACAAAGGAGGTGAAATAATTTTATACTAAAAACTATAAAATGTTGATGAAAGTAATTGAAGAAGACACAAGTAAATGGAAAGATACCCCATGTTCATAGATAGGACAGATTAATATTGTTAAAATGTCCATACTACCCAAAGCAATATACAGATTTAACACAATTTCAATCAAAATTCCAATGGCATTCTTCAAAAACAATTGTTTTAACTCCTGTAATAATATGGAACCACACACACAAGCACACACACATGCACACACACACACACACACACACACACACACACACAGAGCCAAAGCAATACTGAGGGGGAAAAAGCAAGTTAGATGCATCACACTTCCTGATTTAAAATTATATTACAAAGCTATAGTAATCAAAACCATGTGGTACTTGCATACAAACAGAAATAAAGATCAATTGAATAAAACAAAATGCCCAGAACTAAATCCAAACACTTATATGAACTAACTTTTAACAAGGTTACCAAGAGGACACAACAAGGAATGGGTAGTTTTTCAACAAATGGTGCTGAGAAAACTGGATTTCTACAGGCAAAAGAATGAAATTAGACTCTTATCTTATACCATACACAAAATTCAACTCAAAATGAATAAAATACCTAAATGTAAGACCTGAAATCATAAAATACCTAGAAGAGAGCATAGGGAAAACTCCTCAACATTGGTCTTGGCAATGAGTTTTTGTATATCATACCAAAAGTTCTGACTACAAAAATAAAAATAAATAAGTGATATTAAATCTAACAAAAAAACATGTTTGTATAGAAAAGGAAACAATCAGCAAAATGAAAGACAACCTACTGACTGGCAAAAATAATTGCAATTGATAAGGGGTTAACATCCAAAATTTATAAGGAACTGTTGCAACTCAATGGCAGAAAAATGAATAACCTGATTTTAAAATGGGGAAGGAACTTAGACATTTCTTTAAAGAGGACATAAAAATGGCCAATGGGTACATGAAAATGTGTTCAACACTACTAATTATAAAGGAAATGCAAATTAAAACACCATGAGATATCACCTCACATCTGTGTGATTGGCTATTATCAAAAGATAAGATATAACAAATGTTGGCAAAGGTGTGGACAAAAGGGAACCCTAGTTCACTGTTGGTAGGAATGCAGACTGGTATAGCCATTATGGAAAACAGTGTGGAGGTTCTAAATAAATTAAAAATACAACTACCATATGACCCTGCAATCCCTCTTCTGGGTCCATACCCAAAGGAAATAAAATCGCTGCCTGGTAGATATCTGTACTACCGTGTTCATTGCAGCATTATTCACAATAGTCAAGATACAGAAACAGCCTAAATACCCACTGATGGGGAAAGAAAATGTGGTGTCTATACACAATGAAATATTATTCAGCCTTTTAAAAAGAGCGAGAGATAAAGAAAGAGAGGGAGATTTTGTCATTTGCCACAACATGGATGTACCTGAAGGACATTACAGTAAGCCAGACTTAGAAAAGTATTGCAGGATCTTATTCATTTGTGGAATTTTTTTTGAAAGAAAGGTCATACGCACAGAGATGGAGAATGGAACATTGGTAACCACAGGTGGGAGGAAATGGGATGGAAAAGAATTGGGGAGATGAAGATCAAAGGATACAAAATAGCAGATATGTAAGATAAGCACGTCTAGAGATATAACATAAGGGTACTAAAGTTAATAAAATTCATTGTATTGGGGTTTTTTGTTTAAATAAGTAGATTGTAGCTGTTCTTGTCACACAAAATAGTAACTGTGCAAGATGGTTTATTAATCAGCTTCACTATAGTAACCATTTACCATCTATATATATCCTAAAACATCATGTTGTAAACCTCAAACCCCAAAAAAATTATTTTAAAAAAAGAGTAAGATTTATTTAGATTTTTTAGTTCCCAGACAAAAATGTCAAATTCTTTGGCAGAGAAGGCGAAAAGCAGCTAATCTTTAGGCCTAAAAAAGAGAAAAGGAAGTAAAAGAACTTAATAAAATACACTAAAGAGGTCATTAGGTCTGAGTAAAGCAAATGTTCACATCAATATTTATCTCTAATATTCAGTTAAAGAGAAAATATATTAGTTGACTAAAGTCTACTTGGAGAATATTGGCGATTTTCTCTGTTTCAAAAGCAATATATAATTTTATTCAGAATGTTTTTCTTTCATAAAAATTTCTGCTTGGAATGACTTTTGAGTTGTAATATATAGTGATGTTTCTTAAGATATCATCGCCCCTCTAATTTTATATTCTTATCCCAAGATTGTAAGAGTAAATTTTTTTTTTTTTTTTTTTTTTTTTTTGAGACGGAGTCTCGCTCTGTTGCCCAGGCTGGAGTGCAGTGGCGCGATCTCGGCTCACTGCAAGCTCCGCCTCCCGGGTTCACGCCATTCTCCTGCCTCAGCCTCCCGAGTAGCTGGCACTACAGGCGCCCACAACCGCGCCCGGCTAATTTTTTGTATTTTTAGTAGAGACGGGGTTTCACCGTGGTCTCGATCTCCTGACCTTGTGATCCGCCCGCCTCGGCCTCCCAAAGTGCTGGGATTACAGGCGTGAGCCACCACGCCCGGCAAGAGTAAATTTTTAATTAATTTTATATATATGGTGGTAATTTCTAGAACACAGTCAACACACCTTGGAAAATAAAAATTGCTTTTTGTTTATTTTTAGTTTTGCCACAGAGGAAATTCAGTTTGTAGCACACATGAAAAGACTGATTCAAAATCCAACTTCAGAATCACCCAGCACTTTGGGAGGCCAAGGCGGGAGGATGGCTTGAGCTCAAGAGTTGGCTAACAGCCTGCGGAACATAGCAAGACCTCATCTTTACAAAAAAAAAAAAAAAATTGAAAAAAATTGAAAATTAACCTGGGCATGGTGACATGTACCTGTGGTATTGGCTACTCAGAAGGCCAAATTGGGAGTTCGAGGGGGATGTTGCTTAAGCCCAGTAATTCGAGGCTGCAGTGAGCTATGGTCACACAACTGCATTCCAGCCTAAGAGACAGAGCAAGACCCTGTCTCTAAAATTCAGAATCAAAATTGCAATTCTCCTTCAGAGAAATATCAGCATCATTAATAGGCAAAATAACCTTTTTATAATACTTTTTTAAGAATGTCTCACAGTTCCTCTTGTCCTCCTGAAATACTTCCTTGTATTTAATTTATTCCTCAAACTGACTCTGAAATTAATATAGAAAATATAGACTAACAACAGACTTAAACACTGGCTGCCATTTATAACCTGTGTGACTTTTATATAAGCCTAAATTTTCTTATCCACCTTATAGAGCCATCTGGAGCTAATCCCAGAATGCAGAGAAAATATCATATCCAGCATTGAATCCCCAGCCCCTAACATGCACATACACAGTGCTGAATACAGCAGTAATCCACATAAAAATGAAGGCAACACATATATTACATTATTTATAGGCATTAATTAATGAAAACAGTTTTTAAAAGACAATTTACATATGACAGCTAGTACAGCTCATGGTATATATAATGCATTAATTAAGTAATATTACCTAATACATCCATTGTTTCTCATTTGCTCTCTGATTCTCGAAATTAAGGACATTAAGCAAGGATTCTGGTGTCTATATCTGAATGAGGCAATGAGAGACAATCATGTATTACACTTGCCACCAGCATTAATTAATGAACAAGAACTTAAAAGATAACATGTAAATGACCTAGTTACCTAATATATTTTATGGTAATATTACGCATTATTTAAATATGACTGCTCATCTCCCCCCTTATCTTTCTTATTTGTCCTCTGAGTTCTGGAAATAAAGTAGTTAATCATAAATTCCTGGGTGGTTTGAATAAGGTACAGAGAGGAGGGAGCATTCGCAGGAAGTGATCAAAGAGGACTGCTAAAGGAGATGAACTCTGAGGATCAGTTTTTACTTTGCCTGCTCAAGGAAGGAATGGGCTACAGGTGAACTAAGGGTTGGAAGAGACTAAATGGCTAGCTTTGTATTTAAAGGATGAAAATAAAATATAATGAGACCTTCCCATGAGCCATCTGCTTTCACATAATGCCTCATTTAACCTTTAATGGGCTAATAAAACACTCAAATCTACTGAATTATTCCATGCTATTTAACACTTATGACATGCTTACCTCTGGCCTCAGGGGGATTTCAAATTTTTTATTCATTGTCGCATATTCTCCATTGGAATTATCAGTCTACTTTGATTTTGAGGTGTATTAGGAAATCACATAGTTAGGAGCAGCCTGGAAGCCAACACACAGAGAGAGAAGTACACTCTAGTCATAAAATGTAAAGGGGAGGGATTCTGATTCTGTTAGTGTCACTTTGGCTGAATAAGTTCCTATCAGACTCAAGCACCTCAGAAATGACAACTATAAACTCTCTGCAAAAATTCTTTAAGAGTATCACTTAGAAGAAGTAATATTTTGGTGTGAGTTTCACATTTTTATGGGTATAGGCTGACTAGGCACAGCATAGGTTGGTGGAAATTCTGATAATAAAATGGCTCTTTATGGACAAACCAGCAGAATTCTGGAGAAACAGCCACCATAAAGAAAGGGAGGAATTCCAGAAAGCAGAGTCCCAGCAGAGGAAACATCAAATTCTGTGCAAAAATTTGCCCCAGTTTTCTGATTGACCCCTGCACCATACAAGTACAATCCAGCTAAATACCAATAAGTTTATATACAGGGATCCCTAGGTATCTATGAGGGATGGCTTCCAGGGCTCCCATGGATACCCAAATCCACGGATGTTCAAGTCCCTTATATAAAATGGCATAGTATTTGCACAGAATCTACACTCATTTTCTCATATACTTTGAATCATCTCTAGGTTACTTATAATACCTATTACTATGTAAATGCCATGTAAATACCTGTTAAATTGTATTTTTAATTCATATAATATTGTCATTTCTATTGGCTTTTGCCTGAATATTTTTGATCCAAATTTGTTGAATCCAAGTTATTTGAAACCCATAAGCATGGAGGGCTGACTGTAAAAACATAAATACAGATATATAGATAGAGATCTTGAACTGAGATGTGTATTGCTAACAAAAAGATCAAGTTTGTAGTTTGAGTCCAACCTGATTATTCCTAAAGCAAAAACATCAAAACCATTCAGAGGAATGTAATGGTATTCAGAGCCTCCACAATATTGTTCTAGGACAACCAGTTTGCCTGTCATATGGGTAACAGACCAACACACCGAAACAGTGGGAGTTGCAGCAGAGAAAGAGTATAATGATTATATGGTAGTCAAATGAGAAAGTGGAAAGGAACCTTAAATCCACCTCACCAAGGAGTTCTGGCCTGGAATTTTTAAGGGAATTTTGGCAAATAGGGGGCTGAGGAGCTAATTGCTTAGGGTGTGTGGAATGCAATCTTTAATAAAGATGCAAAAACTGGATTTGGGGGCTGAGTTAGTTCCTCAGAGAGGGTCTTCAGACTGGCTGGCATCGGTGGGCCCATTGGAATGCAGGATCTAGAAAATATCTCAAAATGGAAAACTTGACATTTCTTAACATTAAAGATGTTATCTGTAGAAGTTAGGACCTTATGGCAGGAGCTATGTGACTTTTAAGTAGTAATCAGCTGTACAGAAGTGGGCCATAGGGCAGTCTGGTTAATGTTTTGCTATGTTTCTACTTAAAGCTTATGCTTTTGTTAAACCTAGCAATTTAGTTTTATCAATTTTATTAGGATGGTTTCAATATGACATTCACACGTCTAGGATATGATGTTTTTTCTCTAATAAGGGCAGGAATATATGTGGATCTTAAATCTGTGTAATGCTCTCATTCATGTTTGCTGTTTCTTCACTGTTTCCTCAATTAAAGTAAAAATTTTAAACCAAAGGGTCAGGAAAGTTATTTGAGAAATTCAAGTCTATTTACAAACAGTCAAGAATAGAATGGAAACTCCAAGAAATTGGAAAGGTACTCAGTACCCTGAAGCCTATAAGAAATAAGACAAGGTAAGTGCTAGAGGCTGATGAAGGAATGTAAAACAGGCCTGACTGAGGATTTATCAGCAAGAGATTTATAACTTTATCATCTCCAGTGCCAAAGTGAGCTTTCTAAAACACCAACCCCAAAACATCAGTTTCTTTCTTATAATTGTTAGTAGATTCTATTGTTCACTGCAGTGGTTTAAAGCCTTTTCCTCACAACAGAATACTCACTTTCCCAAATAAAATATTATGTGGAACCTCAGGACATAAAACAGACAAAAGTAGGGACAGGTAGGAGGTTGGGGGTATCATAGATCTGACTTCTCAGAATTTGCTCATGAATGTGGCAGCCCTGATTCAGCCTCCTGGACTCAAGAGAACAAAGGGTCATCACCTCAAACCTATAGAGGTACTGACTTAGGTCAGCATCTGAAGCCCTGACAATTTGGCTCCAAACTACCTTCCCAGTCTTCTCTGTCACTGCCCCAACAGTAAAACCCAAGTTCCAACCATTCCAAACTCTTAGTAGTATTCCACATCTTGGCACTGTTTCATCTGTCTAGAAAATTCTTGCTTACAAGACCAGTAGGAGAATTGCCTTTCCTAGTTTTTCCAAGCAGAAGTGCCTTTCCCTTCCTGGGACTTCCCCTTCAAGGGATTTACGCATATTCCGCTATAAAAGCATTTAACATACTGCATTGTAATTGTGAGCCATCTAAGTCTGTGACACACTTAAGTTACCCTCATCCTATGGCCAGTATCAGCATGGTGATACTGCAAAAGAAACTGAATCCATAACCAAATGTCTTAAAGAATGTTGCACATCTTTATTGAGATTATCAAGACACACTGAGGTAGGGTCACATAAAACCAGCATCAAAACTTCCCCAATATTCCATGTAGCTAATTTTTCCTTTTCCTCTAATCCTATTTGTGCTGTATCAATGTAAATATATTCCCTTCTATCTTCAAAATCTCCAGTATGCACTGGGTTCTTTCTCACTATGTTATTTCTTTTCTAGAGATGGTTCAAGCCCTTTCATATAACAATCAGCTTATTTAAATTATTACAAATCCAACCATTATTCTGCTCAGCCCAACAAAGACCCAACAAAGAGTCCAGCTTAGAAGGGAGGAGAGAAGAAAAAGCCATAAATAAGTATTCTTTAATATTTTTGTCCCCAGTGTATGCGTCAATCTGTATTCCACAAGACTGTGCTCCCTAACCGTGTCTTCATTTTAATTTCCAGGTTGTCTTATATTTTTATATCACCAATACTTAGCACAATGCCTGAGACAAAAATAGGTATTCAGTAAATACTGGTTGATTGAATAAGTAAATGAGTAATAAATGACTGAGTGAATGAGTGGAATGCTCATATTCCATAGGAAATTCATGTAATTGCAAAAATACCTAACTTCTTACAACAGTAAACGCATTATCACTGTGTTCTCAGAGAACTATGCTATCAAGTTATTTAGAAATAAAGTAAATTTTTTGAATCGTTTAACAGTAATGTTTTTCACTCAAAGACATCACTGCTCATCTATTGAAACACAAGGCAGGCCATATTTCCCCATCATCTGGGTTGTCTGCACATTGCCTTAGAAACACCTCTGCACAAAAGATGGCTTGCCAGTTTGCAGCCAAAAGGAAATCATCCCTGGGAAAAATAGCTTCATTTTTCCACTTCTTCTCCCTCTACTACATATATACAGGCTAGGTACCTATCTTACAGTGTTCTCCCTTTACTTCTACATGATCAAATCTACTTCATTCTGAATTACTAACTGTTGAAATCATATAGCATTCTGATTTTTAGCATGATACTTTCTGCTTGATCTTCCTAAGAATAGTGTAGATAGGGGATAAAAGATTAAGTTGGTAAAATGGTACTTTCTCTTAGATTATAGAATTTACCATTCAAGTAATAAACTAAACTCTGTTAGCCATGAGAAGGAAGGTGTTTGGATGAGAATCCTTTTACCCATAAGTTTCTGTCCTTTTCCTTAACTCTATCATGAAGAGAAAAGGTAACTCAGTCCTGGATTTCCCTCTTTCTTTTAAATATTACGAAGAGAAAAATGAGAATTTTGGGAGTTAGTGGAATCATCAACCCTCATATTTATTTTGGAACCTCCGGGTGAGAGCTAGCCCTACATTCAGAGTAAAATAATTTTAAAAATAAAGAAAGAAGCATTTACATTCCTTCCGAGAAGCATTTTTGACACAGTATACTCTTCACAGCTGCCTTCACATCTTTGTTCCTCAAACTATAGATGAGAGGATTAAGCATAGGTGTCACCACTCCATAGAAGAGGGAGATGATTTTGTCTGTGACTTGTTCTTTGTCTGCTCCAGAAGAGTCTTTAGCCTTGGGCTTTGCATACATGAAAAGGATGGTTCCGTAGAATATAATCACCACTGTTAGGTGGGCAGAGCAGGTGGAGAAGGCTTTGCACCTTCCTTCTGCAGAAGGAATTCTCAGGATGGTGGAGAGAATACAAACATATGTAACAAAAATAAAAAGTACTGGTCCTACAAGAAAAATCATATTAGCAACAACCATGCTAATAATATTTATGGAGATATTAGCACAGGCCAATTTTAAGACAGCCAAGATTTCACAAGTAAAATGACTAATGACATTGTCTCCACAGAAAGGAAGCCGCATTGCAAGGGAGGTTTGCAACACAGAATTGGTGCCTCCCCCAATCCAGGACCCAGCAGCCATGGATACATATGAAGCCTTGCTCATGATGATAGGGTATCGTAGAGGTTACAGATGGCCACATCGCGGTCAAACGCCATCATACTTAGAAGGACACACTCTGTTGCTCCCATAGCAAAAGAGAGAAACATTTGCGCTCCACACCCAGAGAAGGAAATAGTTTTCTTTGAAGTTAAGAAGCTGCTGAGAAAGAGTGGAATAGATGAACTAGTGTAGCAGATGTCCAAGAATGATAAGTTACTGAGGAAAAAGTACATGGGGGTGTGCAAGTGGGTGTCATAAACACTCACAATGATGATGACTCCATTTCCCAACAGGATCACCAAATACATACATAGGACCAGCACAAAGTAAATGGCCTCTAGCTCTGGGTAGCCAGAAAGCCCCAGCAGGACAAATTCTGTCACAAAAGACTGATTGGACTTTCCCATGCTAATATTTTCTTTCACCAACAGGAATTCTATAGTGGCTGGAATGTGTGTGGATCTTTCACAGCAGTGTCTGTAAGAATCATCTGCATTCTTGAATGGCTTCCCTTATGGGTAATAAAGACCTGTAATTGGATACACAAATAGCACAAGAATATGTTACGGCCCTCTAAGTTAAGATCAGTTAGACTTTCAGACTTCATGAAGGAGGCCCCAGCTCTCAAAAAGAATATTCTTGTTAGAGAATAGATTAAAAACACATGCAACTGAGTTAGAATTATGTATCTCATTTGCATTATAAATTTAAATTATTTTAATACAGTGTTACCATATTTTGACCAGATAATCCAGAACAAATAGAAAATGTCTGAAATATTACTAACGAACAGATATCTGACCATTTTAACCAACATTATTATCTGTAACTGAATATTTTTCTTCATGCTATGTTATACCTAACAAAATTGATGTTCTTCAGTTACTAAAACAAAGTTGTATGTGAAAGTTCTGTTTCAATGGTAATTTAATCTTAACTTCAGAAGAGTCCTGTGGGCTAAAAGAATAAATAGAAGAGGCTGACTCTCTTTTCAGACTCAGCCCCCCTGCACCCAGGTGGAATAAACAGCCATGTTGCTCACACAAAGCCTGTTTGGTGGTCTCTTCACACGGATGCGCATGACATTTTGGTGCCGTAACTCGGATCAGGGGACCTCCCTTGGGAGATCAATCCCCTGTCCTCCTGCTCTTTGCTCCCTGAGAAGGATCCACCTATGACCTCTGGTCCTCAGACCCAACAGCCCAAGGAATATCTCACCAATTTTAAATCGGGTAAGCGGCCCCTTTTTTACTCTCTTCTTCAACCTCTCTCACTATCTCTTAACCTCTTTCTCCTTTCCCGGACCCCCTTCCTGCTTTTCTGGAGGGCAAGAACCCCCAAACTCCTTCTCTCTGTGTCTCCACTCTCTCTTTTCTCTGGGCTTCCCTCCTTCACCATGGGCAATCTTCCGCCCTCCATTCTTCCTTTTTCTCCGTAGCCTGTGTTCTCAAGAACTTAAAAGCTCTTAAACTCACACCTGATCTAAAACCTAAATGCCTTATTTTCTTCTACAATGCTGCTTGACCCCAATGCAAACTCGACAGTAGTTCCAAATAGCCAGAAAACGGCACTTTCGATTTTTCCATCCTACAAGATCTAAATAATTCTTGTCGTAAAATGGGCAAATGGTCTCAGGTGCCTGACCTCCAGGCATGCTTTTACACATCGGTCCCTCCCTAGTCTCTGCTCCCAATGCAACTCGTCCCAAATCTTCCTTCTTTCCCTCCCACCTGTCCCCTCAGTCCCGACCCCAGGCATCGCTGAGTATTTCTAATCTTCCTTTCTACAGACCCATCTGACCTTTCCCCTCCTCGCCAGGCCGAGCTAGGTCCCAATTTTTCCTGTCTCTGCTCCCCCACCCTGTAGTATCTTGTGAAATTCCTTTTCCTGGCTCACCCTGGCTCAAAAAGCACCTTGTAACCCCTACTCCTGCCCGCCAGAGAACAACCCCCCTTTGACTGTAATTTTCCTTTACCTACCCAAATCCTATAAAACGGCCCCACCCTTACCTCCCTTCGCTGACTCTCTTTTCGGACTTGGCCCACCTGCACCCAGGTGAAATAAACAGCCATGTTGCTCAAAAAAAAAAAAAAAAAGAATAAATAGAAGAGACATTTTTAGAGAAAAGGACTTTTGGTTATTCCTAATTTAGGAGAAATATGAATACCTGAAATATCCTCCTAAGAATATTGACTAGCGAAGAAGTATTACTTATAAAAGAATAAAGGAAAAATTAAGATAAAATTATTCTTGTTTGTCTTTTTCAATACAGATTAGGAAATCTTTCTAGGTCATCCTATTGTTCTGCCTGATATACACAATGAATAAAAAGTTGACCTCAGAAAAACTCTAGTGTACGTTTCTCAATCTATAATCAAACCATAAATAAATGTATAAATTAAAGAATTTCAGGAACAAGGGATTTGCTCTTTTACCTCTAAGTATGAGAAAATACATATTGCCTTCTTCCCACATAAAAGTCAGCTTCCTCTGCTCTAACCGCTGTTCTGCTGATCTCCCTCTCACTGCATATTTGGAAATACCCATGATAATGAGGGGTAGGTCACTCAAAAAGCTCTCAAACATAGCAATTTGCTCTAATTATTTGTATCCTTATTTGATGTAATATGGAGTATTTCTATATTTAAATGCCAAAACCAGAAGTCCTACTTTTTTTAATGAGATTGCTAGCCTGCTAGCCTCCTACGTTCCATCTCAGTAACTTCACAAAGATAACTAAAAGAACTATCTGCTTCTCAGTTCTCATTAAAATCAAGTAGCTGCCATTGCCTCTGTAAAAGCCAATTAATCATTGGCAAAGTAGAAACTAGTTCTAGTAACGATGAAAGCTGGGGCTCTTGGCAGTCTGTTCACTAGCAGAGGATCCTTTAAAAGACCAGCCAGTGAAGCACCAAAGCAACTCAAAGTGTTGGCTGCTTTGAGGATGCTTCTAATCCCAAAAGTAATTTAAACCTCACAATGTGGATTGGACAGAATTTTTAAACTCTCTAATTCTTTTGGGATGAAGTCCCTCAGAAGCAATTAAAACAAAGTTGTTAATACAATTTAATTTAAGTGTAACTCACAAAACAGTAACAATTATTCTAGCTTTACATTCTCTGGGAAGAGCAAGTTGAGGAATGCTACGGAGGTAAAACACCCAAGACATGGAAATTAGAATTCACTATATCTGATGGAGAGATGTAGCAGTAATCCGTGACGCTTAATTCAAAATGATGCTTTGTTCTTAATAAATGAACTGTTAATCACATTTATTTTGACCATTAATCCTGGAGTCTCAGAATCCATAAGCTTCATACTGGTCTCATTGGCCCCTCCAAACACCCATAATCACATGCATGGTCATTTTAATTTTGTTCACGCATACCCTCTGTTCAAATATATATACAATATCCCAACCTCATTCAACCTGTCATTTAGTTACGTCCACACTAGCAGGGCATAACATGAGTCCGACCACACAACAACTTCCATGAGTGAGCAAGCCTTACTTTACTTTTTAACAGGAAAAGAAATTCCGACTTGAAGTAATTCTTTACAAGACTTATCATGACTATCTTTTGAAATGAATATCAACCCTTAAAGAATTCAGTTATTTTACACATATACGACAAAATAATCTTTCAGCATATAAACAAGTGGGATCACTATGTGTACTGTTAAAAAGAAGGGAATAAACTTGGACAACAGTGCCTTTTTTTGTCAGTGGACAATATTTTTAAAAAGTTACTGAGCAAGAGATGTAACATAATCCTGAAGAATGGGTAAACTACTTATGCCACGAAAAAATGGTATTATATGCTTCAACAAATCAAATTTGAAATAAAAAATTCTGAGTTGTTAACTTTATACAAGGACATGTTCAGTATACTGGTTCATAAGGCAGATGTTGGGCATGTTTTCTCACTAATCAACACTCAAGGGACAAAAGAATTAAACAGGTCAAATGTGACACTGTAGAAGCTATACTACAATGTAAATGGAAGATAGACTGTAACTGCAAAACAACTTATAAGCAAACTCTGCAAAACAAAAAAATGTCAAGGAGAGCCAAATCATTCTAGAAATATAATTTACAAGGTATGTAATATAGATGTTTATATTTATTTTTTTTTGTTTTGTTTTGTTTTGTTTTGTTTTTGAGACAGGGTCTCATGCTGTCGCGCAAGCTGGAGTGCAATGGCACAATCACAGCTTACTGCAGCCTTGACCTCCCAGGCTCAAGTGCTCTTCCCACCTCTCTTCCTCCCGAGTAGCTGGGACTACAGACATGTGCCACCATATCCAATTAATTTTTTTATTTTTTGTAGATTTGGGGTTTCACTATGTTTCTCAGGTTCATCTCGAACTCCTGGGCTCTAGTGATTCTCTCGCCTTAGTCTCCCAAAGTGCTGGGATTGTAAGTGTGAGCCACCACACCTGACCAGATGCTTATAATTTATTACAAACAACGAACACATTTTAAATATAAGTATTATCCATGTAATATTTTTATTTTATCTCAGCATACATATGCAAGGAAATTAGAAATAATTCAAATTTAACGGTGTCATGTATTTTTATTTGCTAATCTGGTAACCCTAACTTTCTGTGACCAAGAGTCACATGGCATTCAGTCCAAGCCTGACTCCTCCATCCAGCATCACTGTCAGTTCCACTACTCGCAAGCATTGGAGAGAGTATGAGACCCAGATCTCTGGGCATTACTACTCATAATAATACTGTAAGACAGTACTATTTTCAGAACTTTCAAATGAGAAGCAGAGAATATTCAGTCTTTGTCTGTTTGGGCTGCTATAACAAAACACCAAAGACTGAGTGTTTTGTAAACAACAGAAATTTATTCTTCACATCTCACGGTTCTGGAGGCTGAGAAGCCCAAGATGAAGGTACCAGCAGATGCAGTATCTGAATAGGGCCCATTCCTCATAGACATCTGTTTCCAATGGAGATTCACATGAAGGAAGGGGTGAGGAATTTTCTGGGATGTCTGTTCTAAGGGCAGTATTCCCATTCATGAAGGCCATACCCTCATGACCTAATCCCCTTCCAAAGGCTTGACTTCCTAGTACCATCACCTGGGGATTAGGACTTCAACATATGAATGGGAGGGGGGACACAAACATTCAGTAATTGCACAGTGTATTTTGCTAAGCCATTCTAGTGGATACAAGATTATAACATCATTTGTTGTCTCAAATGTACCTAGCCACCACATAAATATCACCTACAGCTGCAACCCTCCATCCCTCTCCATAATAGTAAGAAAAAACAATTAAGATGAACTTATAGGTTCTCATGATCAAGTACTCTTCAATATTTCCAAGCCCTAGTCTATCACCTCATGTTCTCTCCAATTTTATTCAATTCAGTAAACATTAACTGAAGCCTCCCTTGGTCCAGGAACTATGTGCCTGCTTCGGCCTTAGATCTCATGAATTACAGCTAATCCCCTGCCAGATACTATAGCCTATTATAAGAATGGCAAGCCAGTGTCTAGGGTCTCACTATCTTGGGTCAACTCCCCAAATGCCACCTGTCTATACTCCAAGCAGAACTCTCCCTGAATTCTTTCTTCACATTGCTCTGCCTTACGCTGTACTCACACATCAATCCATGCTTTTCCTTTAAGTGGCTGGCGCAGGCCGCTTGAATTTCCTCTCAAACTCTTAGGTATATGATATTCAAATGCCTCCTTCTTGTCCCTCAGGAAGCTGGTATACCTGTCCATTTCATTTTGTCTAAAGACAAACTAATGATATATGAATAATTAAGTACCTGGTACAAGCCTCTTCTTTTCCCTAAAATAGTTTACTTCACTAAACTATGGCTATATTTCATCTAAATTGTGAATAAAAATTTTATTTCATGTTATGCTTAGAAAATTTTGTCTCAAAACCTTGAAGTTAGATAAGGGTAAGGTTGTTTTGGTTTGTTTTCTGGGCTTTTTGTTTGCTTGTTTTGTTGTATTTGAGACAGGATCTCGCTCTGTCACAGAGGCTGGAGTGGAGTGGCTCAAACTCAGCTCCCTGCAACCTACACCTCCCAGACTCAAGTGATCCTCCCACCTCAGCCTCCCAAGTAGCTGGGACTACAGACGTGTGCCACCATGCCCAGCTAATTTTTTGTATTTTTTGTAGAGATGTGGTTTTGCCGTGTTGACTTGGCCTCCTGAAGTGCTGAGATTACAAGCATGAGCCACTGTGCCCAGTGGTAATGTTTTCTTACATTTTTAATGAATGAGCACAGAACCTCCTCTATCTCCTCAAGCTAAAGTTTATCAAAATAGTCAATATTAGCTATAATGCAGCTACATCATGATCAGTATATTTACTCTGTCAATCAAGAGAGTCTCTGTCACAGCCTCCTTATCATTCTCTTTCTTGCTTGTATCCTGTCTGTTTCCTAATAGGTGGGTTTTTTCCAGATTGGAGGGATAGTAAAAGGCAGCAAGTAAATACTAATTAGTCCGTGATATAAGAAACAGAACATGGACATAAAATTGGAATCGGTTAACTAGAATTCAGGTGGGTTATTCCCAAACCACATAGTGGAAAGACCAGGATTGTGATTAGAAAAACACAGAACTATAGATTAATAAATATTGTTGAGCTAACCAGAGACAGAGGAATGGGAAAGATAACAATGGACAATGTAACTTAACTCAGCTGAAAGACAAGTTTCAGTGTAAGTTCTGTTTCTTTCTTAATAACTTTTCAATCTAATTAATCATTCAATAAACAAATCTTTTGCTAGTTTGCTCTCTATAAACTAGAAATATATTATTTTTAAAATAAAGCATTAATTATTAGAAATAATAAAATCATATCAAGCATCTTCTTGGACCATTGTGGAATGAAATTAGAAATCAATATCAAGAGGAACTCTCAAAACTGCACAAGTATGGCAGGGCATGGTGGCTAGTGCCTATAATCCCAGCACTTTGGGAGGCCAAGGTAGGCGGATCACCTGAGGTCAGGAGTTCAAGACCAGACTGGCCAACATGGTGAAACCCCATCTCTACTAAAAAAATACAAAATTAGCCGGGCATGATGGCAGGCACCTGTAATCCCAGCTACTGTTGGGGCAGGAGAAGTGCCTGAACCTGGGAGACGGAGGCTACAGTGAGCTGAGATCACGTCACTGTGCTCTAGACTGGGCAAAAAGACTAAACTCTGCCTCAAAAAAACAAACAAACAAAAAAAAAAACACTGCACAAGTATATGGAAACTGAGCAACTTCCTTCTGAATTACTTTCAGGTAAACAACAACATTAAGGCAGAAATCAAAAAATTTTTTGAAACAAATGAAAATAGAGACACCACATACCAAAATATCTGGGATACAGCATAAACAGAGTTAAAAGGAAAGTTTTCAAATTAACAGCCTAACTCTGCACCTAAAAGAACTAGAAAAACAAGAACAAACTAATTCTAAAGCTAGCCGAAGAAAAGAAATAACTAAAATCAGAGCAGAGCTAAATGAAATTGTGACCAAGAGTACCATACAGAAGGTCAACAAAATTAAAATTTTGTTCTTTGAAAGGATAAACAAAGTTGATAGGCCACTAGCTAAGTTAACCGAAGAAAAAAGAGACAAAATTCAAATAAGCATAATCAAAAATGAGAAAGCTGACATTACAATGAATACCACAGAATTACAAAAGATCCTCGGAAACTACTATGAACATCTTTATGTGTGCAAACTAGAAAACTTAGAGGAAATGGATACATTCCTGGAAACATACAACCTCCAAAGATTGAAACAGGAAGAAACTGAAATCCTGAACAGACCAATAAGAAGTTATGAAACTGAATCAGTAATAAAAAATCTACCAAACCAAAATTAGCCCAGCACCAGATGGATTCTCAGCCAAATTCTACCAGATGTACAAAGATGAGCTGGTTCCAATTTTACTAAAACTTTTCAAAAAAAATGAGAAGGATACCTCCCTGACTCATTCCATGAATCCAGTATCATCCTGATATGAAAATGTGCAAAGGACAGAACAACAACAACAAACTATAGGCCAATATCTCTGATGAACATAGATGCAAAAATCCTCAACAAAATACTAGCAAACTGAATCCAGAAGCACCTCAATAAGATAATTCACCATTATCAAATGGGTTTCATTTCAGAGATGCAAGGATGGTGCAACCTACACAAATCAATAAATGTGATTCACCATTTAAACAGAATTAAACACAAAAGCCACATAATCATCTCTACAGATGCAGAAAAAACATTCAATAAAATTCAATAGCCCTTCATGATAAACACCCTCAACAAACTAGGCATCAAAGGAATATACCTCAAAATAAAAAGAGCTGTATATGACAAACCCACAGCCAACATCATTTCTCTGGTGAGGACTGCCCCTAAGAACTAGAACAAAACAAGGATGCCCACTCTCACCACTACTGTTCAATGTAGTACTGGAAGTCCTAGCCAGCGAAATCAGGCAAGAGAAAGAAAGAAAATGTATCCAGAGGAAAAAAAAAAAAAAGAAAGAAAGAAAGAAAATATATCCAAATAGGAAGGAAGAAGTTAAAATGATATCCGTTCACTGATGAAATGACGCTGTACCTAGAAAACCCTAAAGATTCCTCCCAAAGACTCCTAGACATGAAAAACAATTTCAGCAATGTTTCAGGATAGAAAATCCATGCACAAAAAAATTGATTGCCTTTTTATACACTAACAACACTCAAGCTGAGAACAAAATCAAAAACTCAATTTTATTTATAATTATCACAAAAAAATTAAATACCTAGTAATACATTTAACCAAGAAGTGAAAGACCTCTACAAGGAGAGCTACAAAACACTGGTGAAAGAAATTGTAGATGACACAAACAGATGGAAAAATATCCCATGTTCATGGATAGGAAGAATCTATATCATTAATTAACTATTGCCCAAAGCAATATACAGATTCAATGCAATTTCTATCAAATTACCAATGTCATTTTTCACAGAATTAGACAAAACAATTCTAAAACTCATATAGAACCTAAAAAGAGCCCAAATAGCCAAAGCAATCCTAAAAAACCTGGAGCAAAAAGCAAACCTGGAGACATCACATTATTCAACTTTAAACTATACTATAAGGCTATAATAATCAAAACAGTATGGTATTGATACTAAAATAGACACACAGACCAATGGAACAGAATAAAGAACTCATAAATAAAGTCATACATCTACAACCAACTGATCTTCAATAACACTGACAATAATAAACAAAAGAGAAAGTACACCCTATTCGATAAATGGTGCTGGGAAAACTAGCTAGTCATATGCTGAAGAATGAAACTGGATCCCAACCTCTCACCATATACAAAAATTAACTCAAGATCAATTAAAAATTTAAATGTACTACTGAAAACTGTGTAAATTCTAGAAGAAAACCTAGGAAAAACTCTCTTGGACATTTGCCTAGGCAAAGAATTTATGATTAGCACCTCAAAAGTAAATGCAACAAAAACATAAATAGACAAATAGGGCATAATTAAACTAAATAACGTCTTCACAGTCAAAGAAACAATCAACAGAGTAAACAGAAAACCTACAGAATGGGAGATATTTGCAAAGTATGCATTTGATAAAGAACTAATATCTACAATCTATAAGGAACTTAAGCAAATCAATAAGAAAAAAATTTTTTTAATGAGCAAAGAACATGAACAGACATTTCTCAAAAGAAGATATACAATGGTCAACAAACACATGAAAAAGTAATCAATGGGGGTGGTGCCAAGATGGCTGAATAGGAACAGCTCCAGCCTCCAGCTCCCAGCATGAGCGACACAGAAGATGGGTGATTTCTGCATTTCCAACTGAGGTACCGGGTTCATCTCACTGGGGCGTGTCAGTCAGTCAGTGCAGGACAGTGGGTGTAGCCCAACGAGAGAGAGCCGAAGCAGGGCGAGGCATCGCCTCACCTGGGAAGCACAAGGGGGAAGGGAATTCCTTTCCTAGTTAAGGGAAACCTTGACACACAACACCTGGAAAATCAGGTCACTCCCACCCTAATACTGTGCTTTACCAAGGGTCTTAGCAAACAGCACACCAGGAGATTATATCCCATGCCTGGCTCAGAGGGTCCCACGCCCACAGAGCCTCCCTCATTGCTAGCACAGCAGTCTGATATCTAACTGCAAGGCAGCAGTGATGCTGGGGGAGGGGCATCCACCATTGCTGAGGCTTAAGTAGGTAAACAAAGTGCCTGGAAGCTTGAACTGGGTGGAGCCCACAGCAGCTCAAGGAGGGCTGCCTGCCTCTGTAGACTCCACCTCTGGGGACAGGGCATAGCAAAGAAAAAAAGCCGCAGAAACCTCTGCCGATGTAAATGTCCCTGTCTGACAGCTTTGAAAAGAATAGTGATTCTCCCAGCATGGAGGCTGTGATCTGAGAACGGACAGACTGCCTGCTCAAGTGGGTCCCTGACTCCCGAGTAGCCTAACTGGGACAGCCTAACTGGCAGTAGCCTAACTGGAGTGGACTTCAAGCAAACTCCAACAGACCTGCAGCTGAGGGTCCTGACTGTTAGAAGGAAAACTAACAAACAGAAAGGATGTCCACACCAAAACCCCATCTGTATGTCACCATCATCAAAGACGAAAGGTAGATAAAATCACAAAGATGGGAAAAAGCAGTGCAGAAAAACTCAAAATTCAAAAAGTCAGAGCACATCTCCCCCTCCAAAGGAATGCAGCTCCTCACCAGCAACAGAACAAAGCTAGACGGAGAATGACTTTGACGAGTTGAGAGAAGGCTTCAGTCGATGAAATTTCTCAGAGCTAAAGGAGGAACAACAAACCCAGTGCAAAGAAACTAAAAACTTTGAAAAAAGATTTGATGAATGGATAACTAGAATACCCAATGCAGAGAAGTCCATAAACGACCTGATAGAGATGAAAACCATAACACAAGAACTACATGACAAATGCATAAGCTTCAGTAACCAACTCGATCAACTGGAAGAAAGAGTATCAATGATTGAAACTCAAATGAATGAAATGAAGCAAGAAGAGAAGTTTAGAGAAAAAAGAGTAAAAAGAAATGAACAAAGCCTCCAAGAAATATGGGATTATGTGAAAAGACCAAATCTACGTTGATTGGTGTACCTGAAAGTGATGGGGAGAATGGAACCAAGTTGGAAAACACTCTTCAGGATAATATCCAGGAGAACTTCCCCAACATAGCAAAACAGGCCAAATTCAAATTCAAGAAATACAGAGAACACCACAAAGATACTCCTCAAGAAGAGCAACTCCAAGACACATAATTGGCAGATTCACCAAAGTTGAAATGAAGGAAAAAATCTTAAGGGCAGCCAGAGAGAAAGGTCGGGTTACCCACAAAGGGAAGCCCATCAGACTAACAGCAGATCTCTCGGCAGAAACTCTACAAGCCAGAAGAGAGTGGGGGCCAATATTCAACATTCTTAAAGAAAAGAATTTTCAACCCAGAATTTCATATCCAGCCAAACTAAGTTTCATAAGTGAAGGAGAAATCAAATCCTTTACAGACAAGCAAATGCTGAGAGATTTTGTCACCACCAGGCCTGCCCTACAAGAGCTCCTGAAGAAAGCACTAAACTTGGAAAGGAACAACTGGTACTAGTCATTGCAAAAACATGCCAAAATGTAAAGACCACTGATGCTAGGAAGAAACTGCATCAACTAACGAGCAAAATAACCAGCTAACATCATAATGACAGGATCGAATTCACACATAACAATATTAACCTTAAATATAAATGGACTAAATGGTCCAATTAAAAGACACAGACTGGCAAATCGGATAGTCAAGACCCATCAGTTTGCTGCATTCAGGAGACCCATCTCACATGCAGAGACACACATAGGCTCAAAATAAAGGGATGGAGGAAGATCTACCAAGCAAATGGAAAACAAAAAAAGGCAGGGGTTCCAATCCTAGTCTGTGATAAAACAGACTTTAAACCAACAAAGATCAAAAGAGACAAAGAAGGCCATTACATAATGGTAAAGGGATCAATTCAACAGGAAGAGCTAACTATCCTAAATATATATGCACCCAATACAGGAGCACCCAGATTCATAAAGCAAGTCCATAAAGACTTACAGAGAGACTTAGACTCCCACATAATAATAATGGGAGACTTTAACACCCCACTGTCAACATTAGACAGATCAGCGAGACAGAAAGTTAACAAGGATATCCAGGAATTGAACTCATCTCTGCACCAAGCGGACCTAATAGACATCTACAGAACTCTCCATCCCAAATCAACAGAATATACATTCTTCTCAGCACCACATCACACTATTTCCAAAATTGACCACATAGTCGGAAGTAAAGCACTCCTCAGTAAATGTCAAAGAACAGAAATTATAACAAACTGTCTCTCAGACCACAGTGCAATCAAACTAGAACTTAGGACTAAGAAACCCAATCAAAACCGCTCAACTACATGGAAACTGAATAACCTGCTCCTGAATGACTACTGGGTACATAACGAAATGAAGGCAGAAATAAAGATGTTCTTTGAAACCAATGAGAACAAAGATACAACACACCAGAATCTCTGGGACACATTTAAAGCAGTGTGTAGAGGGAAATTTATAGCACTAAATGCCCACAAGAGAAAGCTGGAAAGATCTAAAATTGACACGCTAGCATCACAATTAAAAGAACTAGAGAAGCAAGAGCAAACACATTCAAAAGACAAAAACCACATGATTATCTCAATAGATGCAGAAAAGGCCTTTGACAAAATTCAACAGCCCTTCATGCTAAAAACTCTCAATAAACTAGCTATTGATGGAACGTATCTCAAAATAATAAGAGCTATTTATGATAAACCCACAGCCAATATCATACTGAATGGCCAAAAACTGGAAGCGTTCCCTTTGAAAACTGGCACAAGACAGGGATGCCCTCTCTCACCACTCCTATTCAACATAGTGTTGGAAGTTCTGGCTAAATACCTAATGTAAATGACGAGTTAATGGGTACAACACACCAACATGGCACATGTATACATATGTAACAAACCTGCACATTGTGCACATGTACCCTAGAACATAAAGTACAATAAAATTAAATAAATAAATAAATAAAAAGTAATCAACATCACTAATCATCAGAAAAATACTTATTAAAACAACAATAAGATTGCTCTCACATCAGTCAGAATGGCTATAATTAAAAGGTCAAAATATAAGAGATGTTGGTGAGGATGCAGAGAAAAGGGAACATAAATTAGTTCAACCCCTATAGAAAAGAGACGGAGATTTTTCAACGAACTAAAAATGGAGCTACCATTCAACTCAGCAATCCAGCTGTATCAAAAAGACACTTGCACTCATATGTTTATCACTGCAGTATTTACAATAGCAAATTCATGGAATCAAGTTTGTGAACAGTCAATTGGATAAAGAAAATGTGCTACATATACACAATGGAAAAGAATGAAAGCCATAAAAAAGAATAAAAGCATGTCCTTCACAGAAACATCGATGGAACTGAAGAACATTGAACTAAGTGAAATAACTCAGAAGCAGAAAATCAAATACCACATGTTCTCACCTATAAGTGGGAGCTAAACAATGGGGTATATATGGACATAAAGATGGAAAAAACAGACACTGGGGACTCCAAAAGGGAGGAGGATGGGAAGGGCTGAGAGTTAAAAAAACTACCTATTGGGTACTATGTTCACTATGTGGGTGATGGGTTCACTAAAAGCCCAAACCCCAAACAATACACAATATACCCACATAATACACCTGCACATGTACCCCTGAATTGGTAATAAAATATTTTAAAGAGAAAAATAAAAATAACATAAAAAATAATAAGACATTCAGGAGCTATAAAAAAGAACTAATATGAAATAAACTTTTTTATTTAAAAAAAAAAAAAAAGTACCACAAGTGGTCTCAAAGTGTCCTGTATTCAGGTGTTACACCTTCATTTAGTAGCCCAGTTGTGATAATCTAGCCTTTATTTTTCATGAATGCACATAGCTTATACTCCCTGCAAAATATTGCTTATGACTTTTTACATTTTCCTAGTTGTTGGTTATTTTTTTCTCCAGCCTGATTGATACTCCATGCTTCTCTATCATTTTTCTCTGAAAATCTTATAATTACTTTCTCATCCTATTTATTAATAAGTTCTTTACAGTCCATTTTGCTGCACAAAGAGTATATACAAGTACCTTTAAAAACATTTACAGACCAGGCACAGTGGCTCACGCCAGCAATCCCAGCACTTCGGCAGGCCGAGGTGGGAGGATCACCTGAGGTCAGGAGTTCAAGAGCAGCCTGGCCAACATGGTGAAACCGCCTCTCTACTAAAAAATACAAAAAATTAGCTGGGTATGGTGGCGGGCGCCTGTAATCCCAGCTACTCAGGAGGCTGAGGCAGGAGAATCGGTTGAACCCGGGAGACAGAGTTTGCAGTGAGATTGCGCCATTGCACTCCAGCCTGGGCAACAAGAATGAAACTCCATCCCCCCAAAAAAAAATTTACATACATCCCAGGCAGGGACGGTCGTTTTTAACACACTATTTGGCCTGAAAATAAGATAAAGCAATGCAGTGAAGAAAAGACTTTAATATTCAATATCACTACTGCTAATATCTACTAGACATGCTTCCTCACAAGTGCCTCTCAACACAATTTCCCTCTTCAATTCCTGGCTAGCCACCTTGTTACTGAGTCCTGTTCGTTTCCTTCTTTTACAAGCATTGGGTTTAACCCAATAAAAATATATGGGTACATAACTTCAAAGTATTTCTCTTTAAAAGTATGGTTCTTTCCAGAAGAGTGAGTCTACCCTCAAAATGGATGCCAGCTTCTACTCTTAGAACTATAAGGAAAAAAATGCAAGGGTCCTCTATCACGCCAGTGATTTAGAAATACTAGAATTCAGCACCTTTTCACATGTATTTGTTATCCGCTTCAGGAATAACAGGTATGTCATAAGAAAAAGATCCTTGAAACATCTTTACCTATCCAATGAAATGTTTGGTGGTGAAAGAAAATCTCTTTAGACAAACCTTCAGAACATATTATCAATCAGAGCATACTGCCTTGCTATTATCAACCAAAGCATACTGTCTCCAAAAATAATAATTTTGACTCCAATTGTTTGTCATATTTCACATGCATTTACTGGATGCCAATACCATTTTTTTCTAAGATAGAGAAGTTTCTAACATACCAAATAATGTTTAAAGCTAGATTAACACAACAATCAAGTCTCACAGAACTAAAAGCATCTAATTCAACACCTGATGCTTAAATATCCTCCAAAACATCCATAACAGGTTGTTATCTATCTTTCTTGCACACCTCTAATAATGGGAAGCTCATCTCTTCTGCGGGAATCTAGTTGTAACTGTCAAAAACTGCTTATATGAATCCAAAATCTATTCTTTTGTGTGTATATTTTCCACTTTTTGTTTTTAGTTGTATTATTTGAAACAATTACCACTTGAGTTTATTTTTAGAACTAAAATTAGAATTACAGTTTGTATTTTAGAGTAGACTTATAGTTAGCAAAGATCATTTCATTCATTCATTCAACAAATATATAAGAGCCTACACTCTTCTAGGTAATGATAAACAACGTGAGCATTGGTATTTGAGATGGAATCTGAATCCAGACCTTTTTTATTCTAAAAGCCATCTCTTATTTTTTGTTTTCTGGTACTATCCAGATTCTTTTCAACTTGGAGATTACAATCTATTTGGTTTCACAGTATCTGAACTTTTTTAATTCTATAGAGTTTGCTACCTTTTCCAAATTAATCTTCCTAATTCATGGTGTTCATCATCACCAACAATTCAAAAACTTACCTTGGCTTTCCAACTAAGATGTGAACACTTTGACCTGATACTAATATCCCCCCACAAAACAACTATCACCTAAAAGTCCAGATTATCTTCTAGGGCAATCCCATTCACTCTATGGTTTTAATGCATCATCAATAAACTGGTGAATTCAAATCTATAAGCCTCATCCCAGATTTCTCTCCGGGGCATGTTATGGTAGCATCTTATCTAAATGCAGTAAGTAAAACACATGTCTTTCACTCACCATGATAACTTATACTACATTGTCTTCCTGCTACTTTCCCACTATGAAAAGAAATGTTACCCTCACTCTTTTGATAATTTCCAAAATGCCTAAACTAACCTGCAAAGTTGTCTAAGATCTAGATCCTAAATAACTCTTTAGCCTCATATTTCACAAAATTTCACGTCTCCCAACTGTTCTTTATCCTATGTTCAACCAAAATGGAGCTTCTTTTAATTTTTAGAATATACCATCTTCCCCTATCACCCCCCTCCTCTCTCTCTAGAAAAGGAAGAGCAAATGGAGAATTTTTGAGGGACAAAGAATAGCACAGCATATGCAGAGGGTAGGGAACTCTTACTTTTCTTGCTTAATTGCTATTATCCTTCTCCCAGAATCTCCTGAAGATGTCATTCCTGACCCCTAGTCTGAGTTAAGCAGTCTTCCTGTGTGCTCTGATAACATCCTATATCTCCCTTAATACAGCACTTATCACACATTATTCCAATCACGTGTATAATTATCTGTGTCTACCAAACAGCAAGCACCTTAAGAATAAGCACCATATATCTCTTGTTAATCATTGTGATTCCAGAATTGAGTCCAGTACCTGGCATTTTTTTTTTACCCCAAAAAAATTTTTTTTAAATTATACTTTAAGTTCTAGGGTACATGTGCATAACGTGCAGGTTTGTTACATATGTATACTTGTGCCATGTTGGTGTGCTGCACCCATCAACTCATCAGCACCCATCAACTCGTCATTTACATCAGGTATACCTCCCAATGTCATTCCTCCCCCCTTCCCTCTCCCCCCTCCCCATAATAGGCCCCGGTGTGTGATGTTCCCCTTCCCGAGTCCAAGTGATCTCATTGTTCAGTTCCCACCTATGAGTGAGAACATGCGATGTTTGGTTTTCTGTTCTTGCAATAGTTTGCTGAGAATGATGGTTTCCAGCTGCATCCATGTCCCTACAAAGGACATGAACTCATCCTTTTTTATGGCTGCATAGTATTCCATGGTCATATGTGCCACATTTTCTTAATCCAGTCTGTCACTGATGGACATTTGGGTTGATTCCAGTCTTTGCTATTGTGAACAGTGCTGCAATAAACATACGTGTGCATGTGTCTTTACAGCAGCATGATTTATAATCCTTTGGGTATATACCCCCTAATGGGATGGCTGGGTCATATGGTATTTCTAGTTCTAGATCCCTGAGGAATTGCCATACTGTTTTCCACAATGGTTGAACCAGTTTACAATCCCATCAACAGTGTAAAAGTGTTCCTATTTCTGCACATTCTCTCCAGCACCTGTTGTTTCCTGACTTTTTAATGATTGCCATTCTAACTGGTGTGAGATGGTATCTCATTGTGGTTTTGATTTGCATTTCTCTGATGGCCAGTGATGACAAGCATTGTTTCATGTGCCTCTTGGCTGTATGCCTGTCTGCTTTTGAGAAATGTCTATTCATATCCTTTGCCCACTTTTTGATAGGGTTGTTTTTTTCTCGTAAATTTGTTTGAGTTCTTTGTAGGTTCTGGATATTAGCCCTTTGTCAGATGAGTAGATTGCAAAAATTTTCTCCCACTCTGTAGGTTGCCTGTTCACTCTGATGGTAGTTTCTTTTGCTGTGCAGAAGCTCTTTAGTTTAATTAGATCCCATTTGTCAATTTTGGCCTTTGTTTCCGTTGCTTTTGGTGTTTTAGACATGAAGTCCTTGCGCATGCCTATGTCCTGAATGGTATTTCCTAGATTTTCTTCTAGGGTTTTTATGGTTTTAGGTCTAACATTTAAGTCTCTAATCCATCTTGAATTAATTTTCGTATAAGGAGTAAGGAAAGGATCCAGTTTCAGCTTTCTACTTATGGCTAGCCAATTTTCCCAGCACCACTTATTAAATAGGGAATCCTTTCCCCATTTCTTGTTTTTCTCAGGTTTGTCAAAGATCAGATGGCTGTAGATGTGTGGTATTATTTCTGAGGGCTCTGTTCTGTTCCATTGGTCTGTATCTCTGTTTTGGTACCAATATCACGCTGCTTTGATTACTGCAGCCTTGTAGTACAGTTTGAAGTCAGGTAGTGTGATGCCTCCAGCTTTGTTCTTTTGACTTTGGATTGTCTTGGCAATGCAGGGTCGTTTTTGGTTCCATATGAACTTTAAAGTAGTTTTTTCCAATTCTGTGAAGAAACTCATTGGTAGCTTAATGGGGATGGCATTGAATCTATAAATTACCTTGGGCAGTATGGCCATTTTCATGATATTGATTCTTCCTATCCATGAGCATGGAATGTTCTTCCATTTGTTTGTGTCCTCTTTTATTTCACTGACCAGTGGCTTGTAGTTCTCCTTGAAGAGGTCCTTTACATCCCTTGTAAGTTGGATTCCTAGGTATTTTATTCTCTTTGAAGCAATTGTGAATGGAAGTTCATTCATGATTTGACTCTCTCTTTGTCTGTTACTGGTGTATAAGAATGCTTGTGATTTTTGCACATTGATTTTATAGCCTGAGGCTTTGCTGAAGTTGCTTATCAGCTTGAGGAGATTTTGAGCTGAGATGATGGGGTTTTCTAAATAGACAATCATGTCATCTGCAAAGAGGGACAATTTGACTTCTTCTTTTTCTAACTGAATACCCTTTATTTCTTTCTCTTGCCTGATTGCCCTGACCAGAACTTCCAACCCTATGTTGAATAGGAGTGGTGAGAGAGGGTGTCCCTGTCTTGTGCCAGTTTTCAAAGGGAAAGCTTCCAGTTTTTGCCCATTCAGTATGATATTGGCTGTGGGTTTGTCATAAATAGCTCTTACTATTTTGAGATACGTTCCATCAATACCGAATTTATTGAGAGTTTTTAGCATGAAGGCTCTTGAATTTTGTCAAAGGCCTTTTCTGCATCTATGGAGATAATCATGTGGTTTTTGTCTTTGGTTCTGTTTATATGCTGGATTATGTTTACTGATTTGCGTATGTTGAACCAGCCTTGCATGCCAGGATTGAAGCCCACTTGATCATGGTGGATAAGCTTTTCGATGTGCTGCTGGATTCGGTTTGCCAGTATTTTATTGAGGATTTTTGCATCAATGTTCATCAAGGATATTGGTCTAAAATTCTCTTTTTTATTGTGTCTCTGCCAGGCTTTGGTATCAGGATGATGTTGACCTCATAAAATGAGGTTTTTTTCTTTTTCTATTGATTGGAATAGTTTCAGAAGGAATGGTACCAGCTCCTCCTTGTACCTCCGGTAGAATTCGGCTGTGAATCCGTCTGGTCCTGGACGTTTTTTGGTTGGTAGGCTATAAATTATTGCCTCAATTTCAGAGTCTGCTATTGGTCTATTCAGGGATTCAGCTTCTTCCTGGTTTAGTCTTGGGAGAGTGTAAGTGTCCAGGAAATTATCCATTTCTTCTAGGTTTTCTAGTTGATTTGCGTAGAGGTGTTTATAGTATTCTCTGATGGTAGTTTGTATTTCCATGGGGTCAGTGGTGATATCCCCTTTATCATTTTTTATTGCATCTATTTGATTCTTTCTCTTTTCTCCTTTATTAGTCTTGCTAGCAGTCTATCAATTTTGTTGATCTTTTCAAAAAATCAGCTCCTGGATTCATTGATTTTTTGAAGGGTTTTTTGTGTCTCTATCTCCTTCAGTTCTGCTCTGATCTTAGTTATTTCTTGCCTTCTGCTAGCATTTGATGTGTTTGCTCTTGTTTCTCTAGTTCTTTTAATTGTGATGTTAGAGTGTCAATTTTAGATATTTCCAGCTTTCCCTTGTGGGCTTTTAGTGCTATAGATTTCCCTCTATACACTGCTTTAAATGTGTCCCAGAAATTGTGGTACATTGTATCTTTGTTCTCATTGGTTTCAAAGAACACCTTTATTTCTGCCTTCATTTCGTTATGTACCCAGTAGTCATTCAGGAGCAGGTTGTTCAGTTTCCATGTAGTTGAGCGTTTTTGATTGCTTTTCTTAGTCCTGAGTTCTAGTTTGATTGCACTGTGGTCTGAGAGACAGTTTGTTATAATTTCTGTTCTTTGACATCTGCTGAGGAGTGCTTTACTTTCAACTATGTGGTCAATTTTTGAATAAGTGCAATGTGGTGCTGAGAAGAATGCATATTCTGTTGATTGGGTTGGAGAGTTCTGTAGATGTCTATTAGGTCCGCTTGGTGCAGAGTTGAGTTCAATTCCTGGATATCCTTGTTAACTTTCTGTCTCACCGATCTGTCTAATGTTGACAGTGGGGTGCTGAAGTCTCCCATTTTTATTGTATGAGAGTCTAAGTCTCTTTGTAAGTCTCTAAGGACTTGCTTTATGAATCTGGGTGCTCCTGTATTGGGTGCATATATATTTAGGATAGTTAGCTCTTCCTGTTGAATTGATCCCTTTACCATTATGTAATGGCCTTCTTTGTCTCTTTTGATCTTTGATGGTTTAAAGTCTGTTTTATCAGAGACTAATATTGCAATCCCTGCTTTTTTTTGTTCTCCATTTGCTTGATAGATCTTCCTCCATCCCTTTATTTGAGCTTATGTGTGTCTCTGCATGTGAGATGGGTCTCCTGAATGCAGCAAACTGATGGGTCTTGACTCTTTATCCAGTTTGCCAGTCTGTGTCTTTTAATTGGACCATTTAGTCCATTTACATTTAAGGTTAAGATTGTTATGTGTGAACTTGATCCTGTCATTATGATATTAGCTGGTTATTTTGCTCGTTAGTTGATGCAGTTTCTTCCTAGCATCAGTGGTCTTTACATTTTGGCATGTTTTTGCAATGGCTGGTACCGGTTGTTCCTTTCCATGTTTAGTGCTTCCTTCAGGAGCTCTTGTAGGGAAGGCCTGGTAGTGACAAAATCTCTCAGTATTTGCTTGTCTGTAAAGGATTTGATTTCTCCTTCACTTATGAAACTTAGTTTGGCTGGATATGAAATTCTGGGTTGAAAATTCTTTTCTTTAAGAATGTTGAATATTGGCCCCCATTCTCTTCTGGCTTGTAGAGCTTCTGCCGAGAGATCTGCTGTTAGTCTGATGGGCTTCCCTTTGTGGGTAACCTGACCTTTCTCTCTGGCTGCCCTTAACAGTTTTTCCTTCATCTCAACTTTGGTGAATCTGACAATTATGTGTCTTGGAGTTGCTCTTCTCGAGGAGTATCTTTGTGGCATTCTTTGTATTTCCTGAAATTGAATGTTGGCCTGCCCTACTAGGTTGGGGAAGTTCTCCTGGATGATATCTTGAAGAGTGTTTTCCAACTTGGTTCCATTTTCCCCCTCACTTTCAGGCACACCAATCAGACGTAGATTTGGTCTTTTCACATAATCCCATATTTCTTGGAGGCTTTGTTCATTTCTTTTTCCTTTTTTTCTCTAAACTTCTCTTCTCGCTTCATTTCATTCATTTTATTAAGATAACAATGTGCAACTAAAGAACCCAATAGGGGATCAACTGAATATCTAAAAAGAAAAAAATTAATCTTGTCCCTTACTTTACTATATACACAAAAATCAAATCAAGATTGATTGCAGATTTATATATGACAAATGGAATAATACATCTTTAGAATAATACGTAGAAGTATTCTTTTAGAAGAATACATAGAAGTAAGAATAACCACAAAGAAAAGATTGTGAATTGGTCTAATTATATTTAAATTAATAACTTCTATTCATCAAATGTCACCATTAAGAACACAACAGAATGGAAAAATATTTTTAAATAAATATTTTTAACAAAGGATTCATATAAATAAGATATGAAATATCATTTAAAATCCATTTTAAAAAGACAACCTAGTAGAAGAATGGACCAAAAAAATCTGAATGTACGTTTCATCAAATAAGATATTTGAATATACAATAAATGTATGAAATAAATGTACGAAAAATGCTCAACTTCAGGGAAATAAAAAAATAAAATAATATGCTACCACTCCTACCACAACAGCTAAAATGAAAAACAGTGACAATACCAAGTGTTTCCAAAGATGTAAAGCAACTTAAATTCTTACATACTACTGGTGGGAGTTTAAATTGGTACCAATACTTTATAGAACTGGAGATGTGTATGAAGCTAAGTATTTGCATACCCTATAACTCAGAATTCTTTCTAAACTATATATTCAATAGAGTGATTATATACAAATTTACACCAAAAGATGCATATAAGTATGTTAATAAAAGCACTATTCACACCTCATACAAACACTAGAAAAATATAAATGTTTATCACAAGTAGAATAATGGAATATTTAACATGGAGAATGAAGAAGATGCAACTTCAAGCAATATAATATTGGTTAAAGGTATACATAAGACATGATATTTGAAACAAATAAAATCAATATGTAGTATTAAAATACTATATATCTATTAACTCTGAGGAGCTTTGGGGGTGCTTTCTCTGTTTTCCATGATCTGAAATGTGTTTCATTAAAGCATTCAACATGCTATAGTACTTAAAATTTGAGCATTTTCAACAAATAACTAGATAGAGAACCCACTAAATACAGAACCCAATGCATTGCCTAAGACTTCAGTAAAGGTCTTTCATGATTAACAATATTATTAGTGTTATTATTACATGCTTACAAAGCTGAAATTTACATTGCTCATTCTCAAAAAGGATACAGTCCAGCAATCAAAATAATTTTCAACTTCTACTTAATTTTCTTAAAAACTATGGAAGGAATCCAAATATTTATTACCACAGTAACACTGATAAGAATTACTTTTTCTTTTATCCACTGGCATCATATTCCCCAGCTGTTTTGGAGCATCTCTCCATTTTCCAACTTTGCTTTTTTCTTTCCCTCTCTCTTGCTTTCATTGTGTATTAAAGTATTCTTTTGATGTCAATATCTTTTATCCAGTAAAATAAAATCTATCTTCCTTGGACCAGGAGTTCAGGGGATGGTAAGTTTTAAAAGAAGGGAAAAACAGACTTTAAGTATTGAGGCTCATGTTAGTGAGCTAGGATGTATATTGATTGTATCTCACATTTTTAATTCTTTTGAAGATTATAAAGATCAATAACTGGAAGTTCCTGCTCTTTTGATAGATGGATTTTGAGAAGAGTTGAACATTAATATTCCCAAATCAAGGATTATTTTTTCTGTCACACTGTTACTAAACTCAAATGTCACCTCTTCTGTGAAGCTTTTACTAAACACTGCAGAAAAAAATCACTTCTCCCACTTCAGTATTTCTATATGCTTTTTTGTGCCTCTTTTATCATTTGTATTATATATTATATACTATTTATTCAGAGGGATTTAGTTGAAAGCACACATTTTAGAAATCAGGAAGAGATGATAAAAATCCCAACTCTGTAGTTCACAAGGAACATAAAATTTAAAGACTTAAAGTGGAGTCCTCAGGAAATAGATGTTCATTATAGTTCTTTGTTGAATGAATGAAGGCATGATTGGCTTTCACACACTGTAGCTAAGCAAGCTTAGTTACCATTACTGGAACAAGCCAATCATTGCTGCCACTGCATCTTTGTTCATGCCATTCTACTAAAATCAAAATCTCTCTAATCTGTCAAAATCCAAGACCCTCCTCAAAAGCCTCCTCTGCCTTGAAGCTCCTACTTATCATTTTAACTCAATTGCATTTATTTAGCAATCGTTCATAATATTTACTATATGAAGATTTATTTTCTATTTGTATGTTGTTTGTATATCCTGCTTTATTGAAAGGTCATTAGAAGAACAGTTACTGGTCTTTGTAATCTCCACAATCAACACATTGATAATTTGGATTGGTGCAATTTGCCTTTTTTCATGATGTGTATTCAAATTTTCTAAACAGGCATTTTCTTTTGAAGATTGTGTCTTGTATGATGTTACAGGGAATACACACAACTAGCAATAAGCCCAGTTGAGAGAGCATTCTCTTCAATAGTGTTTCAGGCCAGGTGTGGTAGCTCACGACTGTAATCCCAGCACTTTGGGAGGCAGGCTGATCACTTCATGTCAGGAGTTTGAGACCAGCCTGGCCAACATGGTAAAACCCCATCTCTACTAAAAACAAAAAAAGGCCAGGTGCAGTGGCTTACGCCTGTGGTCCTAACACTTTGGGAGGCCGAGGCGGGTGGATCAGAAGGTCAGGAGATCAAGACCATCCTGGCCAACACGGTGAAACCCTGTCTCTACTGAAAATAAAAAAATGACTGGGCATGGTGGTGGATGTCTGTAGTCCCAGCTACTTGGGAGGCTGAAGCAGGAGAATCACTTGATCCTGGGAGTCGGTGGTTGCAGTGAGCTGAGATCACGCCACTGCACTCCAGCCTGGTGACAGAGCAAAACTCAGTCTCAAACAAACAAACAAAAAACACACACAAAAAAATTAGCTGGGCGTGGTGGCGTGTGCCTGTAGTCCCAGCTACTAGGCAGGCTGAAGCATAAGAATCGCTTGAACCCAGGAGGCAGAGGTTGCAGTGAGCCAATATTGCCTACTGCATTCCAGCCTGGGTGACAGAACGAGACTCTTGTCAATTAAAAAAAAAAATGAGTTTCAGTGTTGTTTATCTTGTTTTGTCTCACCTGGGTGTAACAACCATGACTATAATAGATCAGGCAGAGTCTATCTAATTGAATTAAACACAGATAATAATCCCAGAGCTAGTTTCTTAAGGTCATTATTTAACAAGAAGAAATATTAATCTATAAACCAGGAATTCCTACATATGTATCTCCCTTCCTGACTTCCCTAACATCTAGATTCATATATTCAATTTCCTACTACACATTTCCACTTAGATTATTAATAAGTGTATCAACATAATGAGTTCAATACAGAACTGTTGATTCTTTCTATCTTCATTTGGTTTCATTTCCCTACCTCAGGAAATTTAAAACCCTTATACGAATCCAATGCACCAGAAAATTCTGTCAGTTTGACTCAAATTTTATACTGAACCTGAACACTTCAGTTGCTACCACTCTAGTCCGAGCTATTGTTATCACATCTACACTACTGAAATGGCTTTCAAAGTCATCTCCCCACTTTCATTCTTGTTCTGCTACAAGTCATTCTCCAGTAGCTAGGGTGGTTTTTGTTTGTTTTGTTTTGTTTTGAGACAGAGTCTTGCGCTGTTGCCCAGCCTGGAGTGCAGTGGTACAAACTCGGCTCACTGCAACCTCCGCCTCCCAGGTTCAAGCGATTCTTCTTGCCTCAGCCTCCCAGGTAGCTAGGATTACAGGCACCCGCCACCATGCCTGGCTAATTGTTTTTGTATTTTTAGTAGAGACCAGGTTTCACTATGTTGACCAGGCTGGTCTTGAACTCCTGACCTCATGATCCACCAGCCTCGGCCTCCCAAAGTGCTGGGATGACAGGCGTGAGCCGCCATGCCTGGCCGTGTTGTTTTAAAAATGTAAACCATATGATGTCAGGCATTTACTAAAAACCATCTTAATATTACCACTATATTTCAAATAAAATCCACTCCTTACTGTGGCCTACAAGGGTCTGCATAATCTGACCCAACCTACTTCCCCAGTGTCATCTCCTACCTCCTTCCCATGCTTACTAGAGTCCACATCTGTTGTCTTCTTGCTGTTTCTCAGACATACCCAAGCCTTTGCCTTTGCTGTTGCCTCTACCTGGCATAGTCTTTCCTGGTCCCCCAAGTTTTTCTCTCATTTAACTCAAGTCTTGGTCAAGAACTGATCATACTTTGTTTTCTTTCATAGCACTCACATTTCCCAAAATTGCATTATATATTCATTGTTTTATGAGTTTATTGTCTGACCGCTCCACAGGAATGTAAGCTCCACAAGAGTGAGGACTATTTTTCTTTTTTTTTTTTTTTTTGAGACGGAGTCTTGCTCTGTCACCCAGGCTGGAGTGCAGTGGCACGATCTCAGCTCACTGCAACCTCCACCTCCCAGGTTCAAGTGATTCTCCTGCCTCAGCCTCCCAAGTAGCTGGGACTACAGGTGTGTGCCACCGCACCCAGCTAAATTTTGTATTTTTAGTAGAGACAGGGTTTCACCATGTTGGCCAGGATGATCTTGATTTTTTGACCTCAGCCTCCCAAAGTGCTGAGATTTCAGGTGTGAGCCCCCATGCCCAGCGAACTTTTTCTTATTAGTTATTGTTAAGCAATGTTAAACAAATATTATGTACTCTATAAATATTTGTTGGTGAATGACTGAACACACACATTGCAGGACAGCCCTATAACCTGTACACTTTGGAATATAGCATTGCACAATATGTTTGTGTATGTATATATATACACACACACACACACATTTTGGCATTCACTATAAGTTTCTGGGTTTTTTTTTTTTCTGATTTGATTACTGATAGGAACCCTAAGCTAGTAATTAAAGGACTACTCTTCATGCATTTTTAGTCTACTTACCTTTCCTCCAGGTTCCACTGATCTTTCTCCTTTTATATGAGCTGCTTGTTACATTTTGTATGTGCTGGACTTGGCTACTCCTGGTTTTACAGCTCTGATTTATTTCACTTTAAAGGTAAGTTTAGAATGTCTTGCAAAATGCTGGCTACTTATTACTCAGTGCTCTCTCACTCTTGCTCTCTCTCTCTCCCCACTGCAATAAAGCTCTTTTTATCCCTCAAATCTAAATGCTTGGACTCCTGTCAGTGCACTGGCAGTAATTCATAGGTTTTTTTGTTTGTCTGTTTTTGGTGATAGGGAGGGTAATAATATTTACTGCTGGAAAGAGTCACATCTCAATTGGAGTACAAGCTGAAAATCAGTTTCTAACTTCACACTGACATACTATGTTCTGTGTTACATCATTTGACATTCTTTCTAAAATTCAGGTGCACATTTATTTACTAATGTAATAACTGATGAAATGACACACCATACTTGCAAAACACAAAGTTAAAACCATTTTACCATACTGTCTAGTGGCAAGATTTTCCCAGGGGATTCAAGTAAGACACTTTAAATATAACACACTGGTAAAAATTCTTGACTTGTAACTACAGCTATTTCTGACAAAATTGTTATAAAGGTTAAACTCTATATAAGAAACATTTTAGGCCAGGCGCAGTGGCTCACACCTGTAATCCCAGCACTTTGAGAGGCAGAGGAGGGGGAATTGCTTGAGGTCAGGAGTTCGAGATCAGCCTGGTCAATGTGGCAAAACCCCACCTCTGCTAAAAATACAAAAAATTAGCCAGGCATGGTGGTGTGCACGTGTAGTCGCAGCTACTCGGGAGGCTGAGACAGGAGAATCGCTTGAACCCAGGACGCGGAGGTTGCAGTGAGCCAAGATTGTACCACTGCATTCCAGCCTGCGTGACAGGGCAAGACTCCGTCTCAAAACAAACAAACAGACAAACAGACAAACAAACAAAAAACAGTTTAAATATCTTATAATTATAAAAATAAATGAATAAGTAAACAATACTCAGACTTTGAAATACCAACACAATTAGGTGATTGGGTAACTCTCACAGGCATGTAAATGAGAACAGACAAATATGTCATTGAGGAAGAAGCTAGTTTGTGTTTTCTTCTTTTGAGAAAATGAGCATATATCCAGGTATATGTATTAAAACTTTTAAAATAATTTCAGAAAAATTTGAGAGAGAAAACACATCTGGATTGAGACTTGGAATAAACTTATGGATTAAGAGACATGTCAATGAGATAAAATGGAATAAATGCCATATATGTAAAGTTTTTTTTCTAATGTGCTATCTCCATACTATCTGCAAATTCTTTCAACTAGACTTCTTATGTAAAGCATATGCAGTCACCTTCAGAATCTTTAGTACCTGTTTAAGAACATATCCTGCCAACTTTAACAGCTAAGAGGAAGGGATACTCTTGCAGTAACCTGATTCACAAGAGAAATTTTTTGATGCTATCAGTAATATACCCCATCCACTTTAACTCCACAGGCCATTAAGAGGAAATTTTCTTTCGGATTTTATCGCTTTTCAATTCATTAATGGTTTTTTTATTTTTATTTTTTGATAGGAGTGCAAGCAGAGAACAATTAATTAATTTTTTTTCAGCACACAAAGCAAAATATTTCTTTTTAATTAAAAAAGAAGGAAATCTAATGTCCTGTAGAACTCACCAAGAGAAGTCAGCAATACTATTTTGTGAACATGAATATTATTATTTGAAACTGGTGCTTTAATAATTTCAGGCATTATAAGACAATCAGAAATTGATGTTTGTCAAGTACATTTGTTCTAAATAATCAGAATATTCCTTCTGGGTAACATTTTGTTTAATTTAAAGTACGTGTGCTCTTTTATTTATTTATTTTATTATTATTATTATTATACTTTAAGTTCTAGGGTACATGTGCACAACGTGCAGGTTTGTTACATATGTATACCTGTGCCATGTTGGTGTGCTGCACCCAATTGTAGCATTTTATGTGACACTGATTAGAAAGTTCAAATATCTAAATTTATAAAATAAACAAAATGACAAAAGGAGAATAATTTTTTTCACATCATCACCAAGAGGTTATCCTTTATTAAAGCAGTCTTTGCAGGGTTCCCTGAAAGAGATCTTTCCAATATTAAAATACATACGTACATATTTACATTGACAGAAAACTTGTCAAGTTGAATGTATGATGCAAGACAGACTCTAATGCAGGCAAGACTAGTAAGTGGATAAAAACAAATATGTCATTATAAATTTAAACTTTCTTTAGGAAAAAAGTTTTATTTAAAAACAAAAACATTTTAATAGGTTGCTTACAACTCCAACAAGGGAGCAATGCAAAATAAAATGTAATGGTCCCTTGGAAACTTAGTTTTCTATACTGAATGCTTGTCTGGATTTCAGTTGCTATTCCTGGGGGATGGGAAGGAAAGAAAAGTATCAGAAGATTTACTAAATTTAAACTCTAAGTAATAAGGAGAAAGTCATTAACAAACTTCTTTCACATGATATGTTTTCAGGTAAAGTTTATCTGTTTTTAGTTACTTCTGAGGGAACTAGATTCCCCAAGGCATGTCAGATTGTATAAACCTTAGCAAAAGAAACTTAGTTATTCCTACAGCATTTATTCTGCAGGAATTAATTTCACATTCAATATTCATTACATCACAAAGATACCTTTGATAATGTTATTTCTCTGCATCTGCATGATAACAGCCTATATATCATATAGCATCACTGTTTCTTAAAACCACTAAGTTACATTAGTATTCACATTTCTCATGATCTATTTTAATATGTAACTTTAATAAAAACTAAATGACTGAAGTTCAACCCAAAGAAACTAAATTATAACCTGGATGAAAGAAATAATTATTTCTTTCTCTATGTTATTCATGTTCTTACACAGATGTGAGATTAAAAGAACAATGATGAAATTATGCAACACTATTAATTAGAGGCTATCTAAACTAATAGTAGCTAAATTATAATAATGATTCCGTTGATCAAGGCTACAGTAAGCCATGATCATGCCACTGCACTCCAGCCAGGGTGACAGGGTGAGACTCTGTCTCAAAAAAATAAATAAAATAAAAGTGAGAGGAGGCAGGCAATATGGCCAACTAGAAGCCTCCACCAATTGTCTTCCCTGCAGGAACACCAAATTGCACAACTATCCATACAATAAAAAGCACATTCATAAGAACCAAAACAGCTGAGCAATCATAACACCTGGTTGTAACTTCGTATCACTGAAAGAGGCAAGGAAGAGGGTAGAAAATATAGCCCTGAATCTTTGATAACATGGCTCCTTCATAAACCCGTAATGATCATTAGATCACTAGAAGCTACTATGAACAATGATATGCCAATAAACTGAAAAACCTAGAAGAAATTGATAAATTCCTAGACATATACAACCTACCAAGATTAAACCATAAAGAAATCCAAAACTTCAACAGATCTATAACAAGTAATGAGACTGAAGCCAAAACAATAATAATTTTTTCTTTCCCAGCAACGAAAATCCCAGGATCCCATGTCTTCACTGCTGACTTTTACCAAACATTTAGAGAACTAAGGCCAATCCTACTCAAACTATTAAAAAAAAAAAAGCTTCCAAACTGATTCTATAAACCCAGTGTTACCATGATACCAGAACCAGATAAAGACACATGAAAAAAAAAGAAAAAGAAAACTACAGGACAATATCCCTGATAAACATTGATGCAAAAATCCTCAACAAAATCCTAGCAAACCAAAGTCAACAACACATTAAAAAGTTTATTATGACCAAGTGAGATTTATCCTAGAGATGCAAAGATGGTTCAACATATGTAAATCAATCAATGTGATACATCATATCAACAAAATGAAGGGCAAAAACCATAGGATAATGTCAACTGATGCTAAAAACGCATTTTATAAAATTCAACATCTCTTCATGATACAAACCCTCAAAAACTGGGTATGGAAGGAACATACCTCAACATAACAAAAACCATATACAACAGACCCACAGATGGTATCTTACTGAATGGAAAAAAACTGAAAGCCTTTCCTATTAAATCTGGAACATGACAACAATGCCCACTTTCACCACTGCTATTTAACATAGTACTGGAAATCCTAGTTAGAGCAATCAGACAACAGCAAGAAATAAGGGCATTCAAATTGGAAATGAAAAGTCAAATTATCCTTGGAGATGATATGATTTTATATTTGGAAAACCTAAAGACTCCAGAAAAAAACTATTAAAACTGAGAAGTAAATTCAGTAAGTTGCAGGATACCAAATCAACACACAAATATTAGTAGCATTTCTATATGCCAGCAGCAAACAATCTGAAACAGAAATCGAGAAAGTAATCCCATTTACAACAGCTACATATAAAATAAAATACCTAGGAATAAACTTAACCAAAGAAGTGAAGGATATCTACAATGAAAACTATAAAATATTGATAAAAGAAATTAAAGAGGACACACACACAAAAAAATGGAAAGATATTCCATGTTCATAGATTAGAAGAATCAATACTGTTAAAATGTTCATACTACCCAAAGCAATCTATAGATTCAATGCAATCCTTATCAAAATACTAATGACATTCTTCCAAAAAAAATAGAAAAAGTAATCCTAAAATTTATATGGAACCACAAAATACCCAGAATAGCCAAAGTTATCCTGAGAAAAAGGAACAAAACTGGAGGAATCACATTACCTGACTTCAAATTATAATACAGAGCTGTAGTAACCAAAACAGCATAGTGCTGGCATAAAAACAGACACATAGACCAATGGAACATTCTAGAGAACCCAGAAACAAATTTATACATCTAAAGGGAACTCATTTCCAACAAAGGTGCCAAGAACAACAGTGGAGAAAGGACAGTCTCTTCAATAGATGGTGCTAGGAAAACTGGATAGCCATACGCAGAAGAATGCACCTAGAACCCTATCTCTCATCATATGCAAAAATCATATCAAAACGAATTAAAGACTTAAATCTAAGACATCAGGCTATGAAACTACTACAAGAAAACATTGGGGAAACTCTCTAGGGCATAGGATTTGGCAAAGATTTATTGAGTAATACCCCACAGACAACCAAAGCAAAAATGAACAAATGAGATCACATCAAGTTTAAAAGCTTCTGCACAGCAGAGGAAACAATCAACAACGCAAACGGACAACCCACAGAATGGGAGAAAATATTTGCAAACAACCCATCTGACAAGGGATTAATAACCAGATATACAAGGAGCTCAAACAACTCTATAGAAAAAAGTCTAGTAATCTAAAAATTGAGCAAAAAATCTGAGTAGACATTTCTCAGAAGAAGACATACAAATGGTAAAGGGGTATAGGAAAAGGTGCTTAATATCACTGATCATCAGATAAATGCAAATCAAAACTACAATATCCCCTTACCCCAATTAAAATGCCTTATGTCTAAAACAAGCAATAACAAATGCTAGCGAGGATATGGAGAAAGAAGAACCTTCATACAATACTGGTGGGAATGTAAATTAGTACAACCACTATAGAGAACAGCTTGGAAGTTCCTCAAAAAACTAAAAATAGAGCTACCATGTGATCTAGCAGTCCCACTGCTAGGTATATACCCAAAAGAAAGGAAAGCAATATATTGAAGAGATATCTGCACTCCCATGTTTATTGCAACCCTATTCACAATAGCCAAAATTTTGAAGCAACCTAAATGTCCACTAAAGATAAACAGATTAAGAAAATGTGGCACTAATGCACAAAGGAGTACTATTCAGCCATAAAAAAGAATGAGATCCTGTCACTTGCACAACATGGATGGAATTGGAGGTTATTATGTTCAGTGAAATAAGTTAGACACAGAAAGACAAACCACATGTTCTCACTTATTTGTGAGAGCTAAAAATTAAAGCAATTGAACTCATGGAGGTAGAGAGTAGAATGATGGTTACCAGAGGGTAGGAAGCATAAAGTGAGGGAGAACTAAGGATGGTTGATCTGCACAAAAATATAGTTAGATAGAATAAATAAAATCTAGCATCTGATAGCACAACAGGGTAACCACAATCAACGGTAATTTATTGTACATTTTAAAATAACTAAAAGGGTATAATTGGATTGTTTGCAACACAAAGAAAAGATAAATACTTGAGGTGATTGATACCTCATTTGTCCTAATGTGATTACTACACGTTGTATGCTTGCATCGAAATATCTCATGTGCCCTATAAATATATATACTTACTGTACTCATAAAAATTCATAATTAAAAAAGAAATTTAATGATATTTTTAAAATAAAATAAAAGTGAGTGATTTTAATGTATACTCTCTAATGGGTTAAAAATGTGAAAATAAAAAATTTAAATTCTACAGTGAATAAAAGTCATCTGAAGAAGATAATAAAATATATAATATGTAGTATCTATCAAGTTTTATATTCAAACAACTAGGGAATATATACTTATAAAACTGACTCCTTGGGTCAGAAAGCAAGATTTAATACATATTGAACAATTAATAGCACTCAACCACATTTTCTTATCACAATGAAATACAATTAGAAATCAATTTAAAAAACTCAAAACATATTTTATAATTGGAAATTTTGAAACACATTTCTAAGTAAATCATTGATTAGTAAAAAATAATAATGGAAATTATAAAACATTTACAACTTTAGGACAACAAAATTACCATCAAAATCAGTTGATTCAGTTTAACTGTTTAGAAGAAAGTTTATAGGCTTAAATATAAAAAAAGTTGAAAGTTCATGCGCTTAGCATCCAATTCAAGCTCTAGAAAAAAAAATAAATAAAGAATGGAAAAAGCCCAAAGACAAGGAATTTTGAACGAGTTATTTTAAAAATTGCCAGGCCCAAACAGTTTCCCTAGAAAATTATATATAATAAATTTTCAAGGACATAAAATATCTCTATCTAATTTGTTGCAGAAAATAGAAAAAGAGGAAGATCTTCTGGAATCAATCTTTCGAAGCAGGCATTACGTGAAACAAAAACTGGACAATTAAAAAAGGGGGGAAAAAAGCCACTCTACTACATAGATACAAAAATCTTAAATAAAATACTAGCAAACATAATCCAGCAATGCACAAAATAATAATACCTGATGTCCAAGTAAAATATATATCAGGGATGCAAGAAAATGTTAACATTAGAAAATATGTTAATTTAATTTATAAGAATATCAATTAAAGGAGAAAAAAGCATGTCTATTTTACTAAATGCAGAAAATTTAATAAAATTCAACATGCATTTATAATGACAATATGAGACATTACATACTTTCAAAATAGTCAGATGCTAAATTATAGCATCATAAGTATTGACAAGAATATGGAGAAATCAAATTCGATTCATTGCCAGTGAACATAAGAATTAATATTTTTAAGATCAGGTCAAGTTGATCCCACAATTCCAACTACAAGTATGGGGCAAAAGAAATGAGGAAGAAAAAGCTAGTCTATGCCACCATCTAGTGTCCTTAGGATATAACAGAAGCTGTGATTCCTTCAGCAGCGTTTACAAAGGAGTCCTGAAAGTACCTACTTAAGGATGAACCAAAAACTCACAAACATATACAGTATATATGCAGTTACTGCCCTAACTAACTGTTGGGCCCACATTGGCTCCACCCATCCTGCTTCTTTCTGAAGATTTGCATGAACCTAACCTCGTGACACAACCAAGTAGAAATATCTCAGGCAGAGCGTTTCCTGTGTCCACCTCATATAATTTTTTTCACCACTCTTCAAACAATACCTATTGTCTCATAAGTCTTAAAAAGATGCTATTCCAAATTGACCAGATTAGATTGGTAATAACTTAAAAGTTGGTCAGTACTGAGCATTGGCAAGAATATCATGCAAAGCAAAGCCTCATATACTTCTATTTAGGGTACAAATTTGGAAACTTAGCAAAGATGAATATATAACCCAAAATCAAACAAAGGAAACAAATAAACAAAAAAGCTTTTAAAATAAACAGATATTACAAGAAAGATGAATGTGTATACAGACTGACCCAGAAAATCATCTCCTTGGTATATTCTCTAGAGCAGTGGCTCTTGATCCCAAAGGATGCCTATGAATAGAATTCAAGGGGCCTAGTAACTTAGATGGGAAAAAAAAGGATATCTTTATTTTCATTAGCCTCAATTGAACCTTAATAGTTCCTGCTGCCAGACAGTTTTACTTACGAGTTCACTAAATTGTCAAGGAACAAACAGTCATCATCTTATTCAAGTTACTTAGCAAAAAAAAAAAAAAAAAAAATTGAGAAAGCTGCCTGATCCATTTATTTTTATTTCATATTCAGAAAAGAACAGTACAAGCAGATAAAACTTTTTTGCTTATTTCACTTATAACATAGATGTGGAAAAATACATAAAATATATAATGGAATCTTCTAATAATAGCATTTGGACCAACTCCCCTGCAGATAACAACTGTACACTCTAGGAAAAATATTTTTTAAATTTCTCATTGGAGGTGATTATTTCAGTTGCTGCTCACCTCAGGGAACTGTTCTTTTCACACAGAGCAATAAGAATAGTAGTAGATAAAGAGTGCAATAGAAAACTTTTGGAGGCAATGGATTGTTTAGGGCATAGATCGTGGTAATGGTTTCCTGGGTGTATGCTTATCTTCAAACTCATTAAATTGCATACATTAAATATGTGTAACTTTTTGTTATGTCAATTGTACCTCAATAGAATGTTTTTTAAGTCCTTGCACTCATAAAGCTTTCATTGAAATAACTGAATATATGCTCTTTTTTTTTTTTTTTTTTTTTTTTTTTGAGGCAGAGTCTTGTTCTGTCCCCCAGACTGGAGGGCAGTGGCGCGATCTTGGCTCACTGCAACCTCTGCCTCCTGGGTTCAGGCAATTCTGCCTCAGCCTCCCAAGTAGCTGGAATTACAGGCATGTGGACCACGCCCAGCTAATTCTTTGTATCTTTAGTAGAGCTGGGGCTTCACCATGTTGGTCTCAAACTCCTGACCTCATGATCCGCCTGCCTCCGCCTCCCAAAGTGCTGGGATTACAGGTGTGAGCCACCACACCCGGCCTCTATACTCTTGAAGGGTGACATTTACATAAAGATACATTCATTTCTTCACTAGACTGATGATATCCCTAAAACAAGAATAGTATCTTGTTAATTTTGTATCCCCAATAAACACCTAGACTATTATAGGTAATAATATAGGTAAAAATGGTTTTTGTTTTTTTTTTACTTTACAGGGAAAAAGAAACTTCCTGAAATCAGAATCTTCAAAAGATATTTTATGCCAATGTTATTCAGCATTGTTCACAATAGTCTAAATATGGAAACAACCTAAATGTCCAGCAACAGATGTCTGGATAAAGAAAACATGTGTACATATGAGATATAGATAGATAGATAGATAGATAGATAGATAGATAGATAGATAGATAGATAGATAGATAGTGAGAGAGAGAGATATTCCATATATATAAAGATATATATATATTCCATTTTATATATATAATGGAATATTATTCAGCCTTTAAAAAGAAGGAAATCCACCTGGCCAACATGGTGAAACCCCGTCTCTATTAAAAACACAAAAATTAGCCAGGTGTGGTGGCAGGTGCCTGTAACCCCAGCCACTCTGGAGGCTGAGGCGGGAGAATCACTTGAACCTGGGAGGCAAAGGTTGCAGTGAGCCAAGATCACGCCATTGCACTCCAGCCTGGACAACAAGAGTGAGACTCAATCTCAAAAAAAAAAAAAAAAAAAAGGAAATCCTGCCATATGCAGTAACATGGATGAACTTTGATAACACTATGCTAAGTAAGATAAACTAGTCACTGCAAGACAAATACTGTAGGTTTACACTTATATCAAGTATCTAAAATAACCAAATTCACAGAAGCAGAAAACAGAATGATGGTTTCCAGGGGCTGGGTAGGGGGTAGATGGAAATGAAGAGTTGCTATTCAACAAATATAAAAGTTTTGATTAGAAAAGATTAATATCTTCTAGATATCTGTTGTACAACACAGTGCTCATAGTTAACGATGCTGTATTGCATGCTTAAAAATGTGTTGAGAGTACATCTCATATTATCACGTGACATGCTCTTACCACAACAAATACATAAATATATACTTACACACATACATACACTTTCCTGAAGTGGCCAAAAGCATCCAGAAACTGAATGGGAGCATGGATGATTTCCTTTTGCTGGCTTTAAGATAAAAGAAGGACCCAGTCAGCATCATTTTACAGGGTAACTAAAATCCAGGTAGAAAACGTCAGTCTTGGTCGGGCGCGGTGACTCAAGCCTGTAATCCCAGCACTTTGGGAGGCCGAGACGGGCAGATCACGAGGTCAGGAGATCGAGACCATCCTGGCTAGCACGGTGAAACCCCGTCTCTACTAAAAAATACAAAAAACTAGCTAGGCGAGGTGGCGGGCGCCTGTAGTCCCAACTACTCGGGAGGCTGAGGCAGGAGAATGGCGTAAACCCGGGAGGCGGAGCTTGCAGTGAGCCGAGATCCGGCCACTGCACTCCAGCCTGGGCGACAGAGCGAGACTCCGTCTCAAAAAAAAAAACATCAGTCTTACTCTCCTGAAGGAACAGGACAGAGTTCATGAAGGCCATGAAAGTTGAAAATTTGGAAGATAAAACCACAGAAAAGCGGCAGACAGACCAATGAGAGCCTCAAATTTTTGTGTAAACTCTACCCAAATACCAACTGATCTCTAAACTATACATTAAGTGATGTTAAGCCTAAAAGACCTGAACAAAGATTTATTTCCATTGCTGCCCAGCTCACAAAAGTCAAGTTTGAAAATGGAGTCCTGATGAATTACAGTCTGCTAAAAGAAAATATCAATATTGAGTCAAATTCCACTTTCCAAGAAGAACCTGAGAAGTATTTTTACTCCAACATGCTTTTCTGAAATATTGCCAGTGTCTGCCTCAAGAGGTAGAGTCTTTTCATCTTTGTATATTCCTACAACATTGAGTGGACATCAAGTTTTTTTGGCATCAAAATTTAGCAAAGGGCCTTATATATGTGTGTTCTCCAAATATTAAATGAATTGTGAATGTTCTTCTAATTCAGGCCTACACAATTGCAGAGGTGCTTACAAAAATGTAAGTGTGGTTAAGTTTAAAACATGAAGACCTGGAAGTATCACAGCAGCATCTGGAACCAGAAAGTTGACAGAGAATGAGTAGAGTTGGAGAAGCCTCTTGGAAAACCATGGCAGGACTGTGTTGTCCCTTGATGCTGTGAGTTCACAGCTTTGTTTATTACACTCTATGTGTGCTTTGTCTCACTAAGAAAAAGTGTACATCACATTCATTTTTCATTTTATAAAAGGGCATTATGAGAACTTCTGACAGTGGAAATGGGCCTTAACTCTCAGGGTGGAGAAAGTGAAAAGAATCTGTGAGCCTAGTCATCCAGTATTATTAACCTCAAAAAGGTAAAGAAAAGCGAAAGGTTGCTGAGAATCCAGCAGAAAACTATTTCATTTCCACTTGTTATATGTAGGGTTTTTTTTTTCCTGTTTTCAATTTTAAAATATTAGAATTTGTTAAAAATGTCTTAAAAATTAATATGAAAATATATATACAGTGTATTATGCATAACAAAAATCAGGTAATAAATCAAGAAATACAGTGTGCTCTCAAGCATGTAAAAACAGTATATGCACAGGAATATATTAATATTTACACCTGTAATTATGAGTGATTTTCTTTCCTCCATTAGATTTTTTGGAATTTCTCAAATTTTCTATTCCAAGTATGTATTATTTGTATAATCAGGGAAGCCCCAATTCAAAGAAGAAAGAAAATTACTGTTTAATAAGTTAGGTATGGCGGGCGCAGTGGCTCATGCCTGTAATCCTAGCACTTTGGGAGGCCGAGGCAGGCGGATCATAAGGTCAAGAGTTCAAGACCAGCCTGACCAACATAGTGAAACCCTGTCTCTACTAAAAATACAAAAAATTAGCCAGGCATGGTGGCAGGCATAATTCCAGCTACTTGGGAGGCTGAGGCAGGAGAATTGCTTGAACCTGGGAGGCAGAGGTTGCAGTGAGCGGAGATCGCACCACTACACTCCAGCCTGGGCAACAGAGACTCCTTCTCGAAAAAGAAAAAGAAAAAAAAAGAAGAAGAAGAATAAAAAAGTTAGGTGTAATCAGATCTTTGAGATATTAGCCCTAATGTATCTAGAAGTCACTATCTTTCACATTATTTAAAGATTCAACTTTAAATCACTTCTGGGATTACAGTCTCTCAGAATAAAACCAAGGAGTATTTAAATTGGCTACCAGAGCCACTGGCAGGTCCTCTGGAATTATTGGGGCTTAGAGGAAAGAAAGTACTTATGTGACACATTAATTTACTATTGGATATAAACTTATGGCAAGACTTCTATTGGGGCTGAAAGCTTTACTGTTTATCTTTCCCATGCCACTACTAAGAGTTGTGATTGTGAGATACTTGACTATGGGTTCTAGAGTATGGCTACAGCTCAAAGAGAGAGAGCTGAAAAGTCAACTGATTGAGGAGGAGCAGCTACAGTGACTTCAGTATGTAGACACAAGAAGTTAGCAAAACACTGATGAAAAAGAGGGAGAACGTTTTCCTTGTGTTGAAAGAGACTGAAATCCCAATAAGTCGTGCTGTCTATTGTGAGTGGAGAAGATGAGGACTCTATACAGAAGCTTGAAAAGGGAACATTAAGGCAAAGCTGGGAAGAAGTATTTCCAGAAAAAAAAGAGGTAAATGGGGACAGGGAATTATAAATAAGTTATTTGATTTTAAAATGCTGGATAACACAATGAAAAATGCAGGGAATTACTGAGTAAAAGAAATACCATGGATATATACGAATGTCATTTTAAGTAAGTCACTTCTTATCCTGGGAAATGAAAGAATACTAGCCTAGGGATTCAGATTAAATTAACATATACTGTGCACTTGATCTATGCCAAGAAATTTCAGGTATGTTATATTCATCCTCACAACAATTCTATGAATAGGTATTGTTGCCCCGATTTACATAGTGCACATCATGCTTGGAGACACAAAGTGTTTCGCCCATAGTTTGTACAGCTAATATGCCAAAGAGCTAAGAATGAAGTGTATGTCCTCCAGCTAAGACACAAGACTTCTCTTTATCAGCAGTCAAAGGGGACTATGGAGTACATGGACTGGGGCACAATAGGCTTACAGAGAGAGACTCAAGGGCACTGCACTGTGACATAGCCCTAAAGATGGTGAGGGCATGAAGACAGCAGGGTGAATCAATCCCAGCAGTGAGCCCATGGCTCACTGAAACTTCCAGCAACAAATATGTGTTATTGGTTACCAAACAGAAATATGGATGAAAAGACCCAGAACAATTCTCTAAACCATACGAGAGGGAGAGAAGAGGCCTTGTTCTAACTAGAGCCCTGCTGCTCGTTATTAGCTCCTTTGGGGCTCAGAAGGGCTCATTTATTCGGATAAGCGCTGGAGCTCTAGTACCAGGGATGTTGGATATTGTGAAGAATAAGTTATTATATAAATAGCAGGAAAATCCAGCTGGAGCAGGAGATAGGATACAATACTTAGTGAATTCAATTTCCTTCTGAGGGCACAGTCTGTTTTGAGAGTTTCTTTGGTTAAAAGGAGGGAATCTGGGTGAGTACATATGTTTTACAGGCAAAATACTACTCTTTCTTATTGGTAAACATGGGGAGAAGGGTGAGTACTTCAAAATCATATTTCTCAAGCAGAGTTTGCTTTTCATCTATAGATGATATTCGATGCTGAGCATCAGTCTAAAGACCAAACCGACCCTTTGGAGAGAGATGTCCAGAAAAACAGAGAGCCAGGGGCACTGGAACTTTACCCCTTTTTGGAAGAAATGAAATCGAGGTAATAGTAATTGCTATTATTCTCCTACCCCTTCCCATCATGGGTATCTCCTCTGCCTCCTCTTTTTACTGTATGATACAGTTGGGTGTCTTATCATCCTACCTACACTGCCCACTTTAGCCACTTCCTAAGTGGTGAGCTCTAGAATCCTAATCCAAGAATTGGGACTGTGTTAGTGTGTCTTCTGAGTGAATATATTTGTGAAGTTGATCTCTTAAAGTCAGAACATTCAATGGCATTAAGTCAGTTTATGTCATAAATCAATAGAAAGCCTTTCTCCAATTTCCTTTCCAATAAACATTCTCACTCATTCTTGGGTATTAGTGAAAATTGGACCAAAATTCTTCAAACTCTCACCACTGTTTCCTTCAAAGGAAAATTTAAAATATTATGTATTTTTATAATCAGAAAATATACATTCTTTTCAAAAAATTAGAAAATGAGGCAAAAAGAAGAACAGTAATAATCCCTCCAAGTACCACATTCCAGGGGAAAAAAAAAACAAAACAAAACTAGTTAAGATTTCTATGTAACTTCTTTCAGTCACATATATAAAAACTGTGATCATTTATATGGTTATGAGACATTTTTTTTTTCTTTTCGTGAGACAGTCTCACTCTGTCGCCCAGGCTATAGTGCAGTGGCACAATCTCAGCTCACTGCAACCTCCACCTCCTGGGTTCAAGCGATTCTTCTGCTTCACCCTCCTGTGTACCTGGGACTACAGGCGCGTGCCACCACACCCAGCTAATTTTTGTATTTTTAAGAGACAGGGTTTCACCATATTGGCCAAGCTGGTCTCGAACTCCTGACCTCATGATCTGCCCACTTCGGCCTCCCAAAGTGCTGGGATTACAGGCGTGAACCACCGTGCCCAGCCAAGACATTCTTTTTAACACAATATTATATCATGGGGATTTTCCTTTTCATTTACTATTCTCCAAGATTACAACTTTCATGGTTGTTTAACATATGAGAGGATGTATTCTTATGTGTATATTATAACCTACCAACCCCACAAACCAGAATTCCAGCAACCTGGAGGTAAAAAAAAAGCAAAAAAGAAAAAGCACAGCAACTGTTTAAATCATGATTAAACTTGAAACATAATAGGACATATGGATCCAATCCATGGATATGCTATTCCATTTGGTTGGATCATTCTAGTGAAAAATTGTTCAAATAGTGCTAACACTATCTTTGCGAACTTTAAGAAAAAACACTGCTAGAGTTTCACCATTTTGAATTATGCTGCCCAATGATTTGAGAGTAATAATTTTTATCATCTTCATTCTAGATCCTCCTATATCTAGATTACTCAGTCTGACCAAGAATGAATGCTGTATTTTACCAAATGTACTTCAGTATCTTGTTAGAAGACCATGTGTTGGGTTTTTTGCTTATTTGTTTAGTAAACTGATAGATTTTCAAGTATTAATTTGGAATCTTATCAATCCATGAAATAAATTACATCACTTTAGTATATACAGTTTGGATGTACTATAATTATGATTTTACAACCATTCATAAATAAGATTATCTATAGTTTTTGTCTATCTTTGAAAGTTTGGGAAAACAAGACTATTTTTGCTTGATAAAATGTTTCTACAAAATGTTCTGTAACTTTTTCACATTGAAACATATTATACAACACAGAAATTTTTTTCTTGAAAGTGTAAAATAACTATTGTAAGCATTCTGCACTCAGTGCAAAATCCAGTCTTAATTTTGAAAGTCAAGATCTCACAATAGGATCTCTATTACCTACCAGAGTATACATGGCATAGTTTCTGTTGAATAAATGAAGAATTGTGCAAGACAGATAAGCACAGTTTTATGATAGTATATAAAAAGGGCATCCTCCTCACAATACGAGGTGAGAAAGCTTTCCTAGAAAGGGTAATAGATAAGTTAAGAACAGTCCTTCCAGTTCAAGAAGACAGCACGCACAAATGCAGAATGAAAATGCAGGCCGGGCGCAGTGGCTCAACGCCTATAATCCCAGCACTTTGGGAGGCCGAGGCAGGCGGATCACCTGAGGTCAGGTGCTCGAGACCAAACTGACCAACATGGTGAAATCCCATCTCTACTAAAAATACAAAAATTAGCTGGGTGTGGTGGCAGGTGGCTAAAATCTCAGCTACTTGGGAGGCTGAGGCATGATAATTGCTTGAACCCAGGAGGCAGAGATTGCAGTGTGCCGAGATCGCACCATCGCACCCCAGCCTGGGCGACAGAGTAAGACTCCATCTAAAAAAAAAAAAAAGAAAAGAAAGAAAATGTAGTATTATGGGGAGACTGAACAAAACTCACCATGGTCAGTGCAGAGCATTTGGGGTATCAGTAGTGGCTCTAGAGTTAGAGAGAACCAGAGGTGACAACGTGATTAGAGGATGAACTAAAGGACTTTCCTTGAAGCTGCCAAGCAAGCACATATTTTCCTTTAAATTTCTCTATTAGGATGTCTTTTGTGGGGAGACTGATGATGATCATGGGGAAACAAAGTCCTCCTAATAATTCCTCCTTAACACAGTCATGGGAGGAGACATGGTATAAATTGGAGAAAGATACCTAATAGGTTAGGATAGTCATGTGTAATGGGTTGATTCAGTGTCTTTGGTGAAGTTACTGTTTCCCTTTCTCTTGTTTTGTTCTAAATCCTGAAATATTTCACTAATAGTTACAAGCTGAAAAGAATAAGTTAAAATTTAAAATAAATTCTGAAATATGGACTTCTTCACCTGGGATCTTTTCTGAATAGAAAGAAGGACAGCCATTCTTCTTCCTTCACCTTTGTATTCTCAGCAACCCCACCTATAGGGTAAACACATCTGATAGCAATAAATAAAGCGTAACCTTAGAATTACTCTGTAATGGCAGAGGCACCCGAATGTGTGTTCCGATCTAGGGAATTTAGGAGTGGCCAACCCAGAGATTCGTTCCTTCTCTGTGATAAACATCTGAGTTCCCAGCCTGTCCTGAACGTGGGCCGTGCGGGGAATTGGGTCCCTAAGCTTTTGGTTGGATGAAGGTTGCCAGGTGGAGGTTGTTAAGGAGAGGATTAAGTGAAAATGCCAAATAAAACTGCATGATTTTACAGGCAGTTGTGGTTTTTCTGTCCAGTACACCACCCCTGGACTCTCTCCCCTGTATGTAATCCCCTAATAAACCCCATGTCTCCTTTGCTGACTCTGAGTCTCTTGGCCTTTTGAACCTGGCGCTAGCCCTATTGAGATTAATAGGGGTTTAGCATAACACCATCGTCCTAGATACAAGTGGTAAGTTTAGTGCTGTTTCTATACTAGTACAAATTTGTTTTTTCTCCACCTCTTCTTTCCTTCCACTTTCCTCTACTTCAAAGCAGCTATACTCTATCCAATTAAAACAGCTACCTTCACTGCCCACTTTGTGGGAACAAATCCACGTGCTGATGTAGACACAGGAAAAAGAGGTGCAGGACAAAGGGAATATTTTCCAATATACCAACACACTGGTATCATCTATTTTTTTAATCTCCTCCCAAATCATTGTCTAGGCAGTACTCTCTGAGAGGATATGGAAAGGGAATGGAGAGACTTTTTTCCTTCATATCCCTGGAACCAGTACTCCACTACCGCCTGGAGCCACTACTGATGCCCCAAATGCTCTGCAAAGACCATGCTGAGTTTCTTTCAGTCTCCCCATAATACTACATTTGCAACAGGGAGCTAGGAGGGCTTGCTATCTATGACTACCCAAAGACTAAGCATTCATCCTGTCTTCAAAGTCTCTGGATATGAAAAGGTCAAAGCAAAAGTGTGGTTGTAGGGTCAGAATAAGATCGGTAAGAAATATTCTCATTCCACAAGGAGAGTCCAGTGTAAATACAGTTCTTATGGCAATAGAGTAACAATGTATGAGACACCGCCCTTTATATAAGACATCTTAACACGGTATTTGGACATGTCAATGTAATGAATATCAAACAAATGGAGCACATTGAGTTTTCAAAGATGTGGCACTAACGTTATAAATGGGAGTAGTTTCTCAAAAGACTCTAAGTTGCATTTAGATTTGCAGAGTGAGGGCAGGGGCTATGGGATTTTAGGTATGTGACTGATAAAGGGAGAGGTGGGCCAGGTGTAGTGGCTCACACCTGTAATCCTAGCACTTTGGGAGGCTGAGGCGGGTGGATTACCTGAGAGCAGGAGTTCAAGACCATCCTGGCCAACATGGTGAAATACAAAATACAAAATTAGCGCCTATGATCCCAACTACTTGGGAGGCTGAAGCAGGAGAATTGCTTGAATCTGGGAGGCGGAAGTTGCAGTGAGCGGAGATCACACCACTGAACTCCAGCCTGGGCAACAGAGTGAGACTCTGTCTCAAAAGGAAAAAGAAAAGAAAAGAAAAAAAGGCAAAGTTTATGAAAAGGACTTTTGCGTCATTATTCTTGATCACACTTTTTTTCATAGTTGTGAAACTGGCTTCTACACATAGAAAACTGAGCAGGCCAGGCAAGGTGGCTCATGTGTGTAATCCCAGCAGTTTGGGAGGCTGAGGTGGGAGGATCACTTGAGGCCAGGAGTTCGAGCCCAGCCTGGCCAATATGATATGACCCCCATCTCCACTAAAAATACAAAACTTAGCCAGGTGTGGTGAGGCATGCCTGTAATCTCAGCTACTCGGAAGCAGAGGCAGGAGAATCACCTGAACCTGGGAGGTAGAGGTTGCAGTGAGCTGACATCACGGCACTGCACTCCAGCCCAAGCGACAGAGCAAGACTCCGTCTTAAAAAAAAAAAAAAAGAGAGAGAGAGAGAGAGAAAAGAAAAGAAAACTGAGCAGACCACAATCAAAGACTACAGGAAAAAGTAAGTGGTCCATATGATCAGAATCACATATGATCAGAATCACAAGTAAGTGCTGTTTGCTGTCTCACTGTATCCCAACAGAAGATACATTTTTGTAATAGTCTTCTCTTGCATGGAATCTATGTAGTAACCAGTGAGAGAGAGTAGTGTATTGTGGGTAAAAGGGTTTATTCTATAGTGTATTGTGGGTAAAAGGGTTTACATCTATAGCCAGATGGCTAGATATTGAATTCTGGCTTTATTTATTTACTATCTGTATGACCTTGAGAAAGTTACTTAAACTTTTCTTTGTCTCTGTTTCCTACTTTGTAAAATGGGAGTAATACTACACTTAAGAAGAGAGACTCCCAGTCCCTGGAAAAAAGCTGTACATGCTGGGACCTAGACTCCTTAATCTCTGGAAGCTTCTACAACAGTCCTCTAATGATTCTCAGACTCCTAACAGGTTTTTGAAAGAAGCGCAGTAGAATGTCTTACTGGGAACAAAAGTGTTCACAGTCTGTCAAGTGTGGTTTCAAACTTTAAACCTTTTACCTTTAAAAAGCTAAATCTATTTTTTCCTTTTGAGATTGGTAGATCTAAATATTATACTATAATTCATAATATGCATGTATATAAAAATACATTTAATATTATATCTCATATAAGGTAAATATATTACATATATGCATACACACACACACACACACACACACGCCATGTTGGAACCATTAGGTTCTAGGCACCTAATATTTTAACTAATTTAATTTTAACTATAAGAAATAATCATTGCTTTTTCCAAGTTTACTATGAACTATCTGCGACTCAGAAAAATAAGCAACTTACCAAAGCTACATCCAGGTTAAATGATGTCACTGGCAGTCTATAAATAACATTTTAAACAGAGGCGAGCTTCATCAAAAAAAACAGCTTTAAGTTCAAAATATCTTCTACATTGGAAAGGAGCATGTTCCTAAACTTTATTTGACACTTCCCAAAAGAATTCTGGCAGTATTGGTAGCTTTGACTGTGCTGCTGTGTAGTCCTAAGATATACTGGGTTTCTCAATGTCTCACTTTTCATAATCAATAAAACTAGTACAATATCCATACTGTTTTGCTTACTAGGAGTATTCTAAGAATCAAACACAATATTGGAAGCAAATTTGTGTTCAAAATATGTAGATGTACAGATTTACAGAGTTTGGTGTATCAAAGATTTCAGTTTACCTGAATCATGTCCTTTTCTATACCCAGCAGGCAGGTGACCTAGAACACATGGAGACAAGTGACTGAATTCTTTCTGGTGGGGCTTTCCCAATATCCAGAGCTCCAGCTTTTTCTGTTCATGCTCTGCCTCATCATGTACCTGATAATCCTCCTGGGAAATAGCCTCCTCATTATCATCAGGATCCTGAATTCTCGCCTCCATACTCCCATGTATTTCTTTCTTGGAAACCTCTCCTTCTTGGACATCTGTTACACATCATCATCCATTCCTCCAATGCTTATTGTATTTATGTCGGAGAGAAAATCCATCTCCTTTACTGTCTGTGCTCTGCTGATGGTTGTGCTCCTTGGCTTGGGCTCCACTGAGTGTGTCCTCCTGGCTGTGATGGCCTATGACCACTATGTGGCCATCTGCAACCCACTGAGGTACTCCATCATCAGGAACAGGGTGCTGTATGTGCAAATGGCTGCCTAGTCCTGGATCATAGGCTGTCTGACCTCCCTATTGCAAACAGTTCTGACAACGACATTGCCTTTCTGTGGGAATAATGTCATTGATCATATTACCTGTGAAATCTTGGCCCTTCTAAAACTTGTTTGTTCAGATATCACCATCAATGTGCTTATCATGACAGTGACAAATGTTGTTTTACTGGTGATTCCTCTACTGTTAATTTTCATCTCCTATATGTTTATTCTCTCTTCCATCCTGATAATTAATTCTGCTGAGGGAAGAAAGACTTTTCTACCTGTTCAGCACACTCAATTGTGGTCATCTTACTCTATGGTTCAGCCCTTTTTATGTACATGAAACCCAAGTCAAAGAACACTAACATGTCTGATGAGATTATTGGGCTGTCTTATGGAGTGGTAACCCCAATGTTAAATCCCATGATCTATAGCCTCAGGAATAAAGAGGTCAAAGAAGCTGTAAAGAAAGTCCTGAGCAGACATCTGCATTTATTGAAAATGTGAAAAGCTTTGGGCATGCGATATCCTCAAAGGAGCAACAGAGCTTGTCTTTTGTATTTAGATACTGCAAAACCTACTGTCACGAGAGCTTGTGTGTTTGCAAAACCAAATATTAGATTCCCATTCTTTTCAACATAAAATTTTCATGGTCATGTAACCTTCTTAATAGTGCCTTATCTGCTGGGTTTATAGCAGTAAGCAGGTCTGCAAATTGGCCCTATAAAAATGTTGATGCTGTTCATTAAAATGAATCTCTCTTTCACTCAGTCTCCTCTTCTCTTCTCTTCTCTTTCCCTCCATGTGTGTGTCTCTCTCCTCTCCTCTGATTTTCTGTACTTTCTCTATATTCTGCTCCTCTCTCTCCTCTCCTCCATACGTTTTCGTTCTCTTCCTTTCTCTTCTCTTCTTTGTTTCCTTTCTCAGTCACTTTGAAGTGGATATGTATTGTTTTTGTTGTGCAGCATCCCTGCACAATATTGCCATCCAATTGACAGATCTGCGTAATATATATTAATAGAAATATGCATATTTTTCTTTTGATGAACCAACAGTCCCCCACTCTTAGTCTATGTTGTACATGGTGGGGCTGACCCAATCCTCTGAAAATAAAGATAAACATGGAAGAGGTCTTGACCCCAAAACAGAGGATGTCTAATTCCTCTAGCCATAGTGATTGGTATAGTGTAGGACGTGACCCGAGCCATACTAGTCAGACTCAATCCCAGGAATGCTGCCTTTGTCAGAAAGACACACTCTTTTTTGAAATGGTGTCTAAACTGGTAGAACATTAACTCAGAATTCCTACTGGCAACCATTGTCAATATGTGAGGACAGCATGAGAATGAAAGCAGAGCTGAGATAGAGAGTGTGCTTGATGGTGTCACTTTAACTCTTGAACCCAACTGTAGCTAAAGCCGGATTATCCATTGCAGATTTTATTTATGAGTCAAATTAGCATTTTATGAAAAACTAATTTGACCTGGATTTTACCACATATGACAAAATAAATCCTAATACATTCCTTTGTCCTATCTTCCTCTCCATCCACTTACATTTTAAGTCAATAATAATAATAACAAGGTAGGTAATCTGAGATGTTCCAAGTTCTCCAGACTTTAGGAGTTCCCTTTCTCTTTAATAACTAAATTACAATAATCTAACCTCTATTCTGCATTACTTCGGGCATTTCAGTCATCTCCCCAATTACTTCTGTGGAGTATTTACATGTTTCTAATTTTTTGCTCTTATATTTTTCATCAAATGGATTTATGGACTTTTACCTTTTTTCTCTGTGCTTCAATCAATATATTAGTACTTGAAATAATTGCACTTTGCTTTTCTACATAATATTTTTTAGTTTAATAAACATTATCATTTGGTGGATTATGGTAGATTACTGTGTTACATGTAAATACACATAAGTAATAATAAGCCAAATTGAGGCAGAATTCTCTTAAACGTGTTGCATATCTGATTTTGTCCACTCTGGGGACCAGAATCATAACTCTAATAGATTAGACAGGGCTCATTTAATTCAGTTATACAGAGATAAAATTCCTAGATTATATTGAACTGAGAATTTGACAAAAACAAAAATAAAATAAGTAATCTATTAATCAACAGGATAAAAATTTTAAAGCCTGGTATGGTGGTGCATGCCTATAATCCAAGCTACTTTGGAGGCTGAAGTGGGAAGACTGCTTGAGCCCAGGAGTTCAAAACCTACCTGGGCAACATAATGAGATCCCATCTCAAAAAAGTGAGAGAGAGAGATTTTAAAATGTTTTAAATTCCTTACCATGGTATACCATATCCATGTAATCTTAACCCCACCTACTTTTACAACTTCATCTCCTACCACCTGACGATATTCATTAGACTCTCATTAGACTCTCATTTCACTATCTTCTTCTTGTTTCTCACATATGCCAAAGCCTTTTCCTTTATTATTCCATCTACCTGGGACACTCCTCCCCTCCATCTTCCAAGGGTTCTCTTTGTCATTTCAAATAAGTTTTTGCATAAATGTCTAATATATTCTTCTTATAAAAGTTGTAACATGTTTTTCTTTTTTTCCACAGCATTTCACTCCTTTAAACTGCTGTATATATTTATCTTTTTTACGAATTTATTGTCTATTTTCTCCATGAAAAGTTCCTTGTAGGCAGGGACTCTTCCTTGTCTATTGCTGTCTTTTCCTAGTGTGCAGATCAATGTGAGGCAAATAATAACTAATACATAGGCACTGGATGTGAAAAAGCGTTTTGTAAAGCAATATTGTGCACTTACTTTGGAGTATATTCATACATAAAGGTAAGCCTCCTTCTGACTAAATAACAAGCAGGAACCCTAAGGCCAGTAGTTAAAGGACTATATTCTATACATTCCCAGTACTCTCTTCTTTCCATACACTTTTCAATCCAGGTTCTGTTGATTCTCTTATATATTGACATGAGCTTCTTGTTCCATACTGTCTGTGCTGAAATCAGCCACTACATCTTGCAGGAATTTGATTTGTCTCGAGAAAGTGATTTGTCATTGCATTTGAAAATATAAAGGCAATTTCAATATATGCTTTATTAATTGATTTATTAATTGAAAATGCGTTATTGATTTTATTTACTGATTAATTGATTATTAATTAATATATGCTTTATTAATATATGCTTTATTAATTGATTAATTGAAAGCATACAATTAATATATGCTTTAATTATAAAATCAATTGATTAATTGATTTTAATATATGCTTTATTAATTTTAATATATGCTTTATTAATTAATATATTCAATTTATTAATTGAAACAAATTGAAGGTTTTTTTCAGAGTGTACTGCAAATTACTGCATACATATTGCCCATTGCTATGGAAGTACTTTTGTTTTATTTTTCCCTTCTCTTTTTAAAACATCATATTAAATTTGTCTCAAAATTGATCTAAGTGCTTGTTATTTTTTTTGCGGACTCTATCATAGTCAATGTTTTCTTTTTTTTTTTTTTTTTTTTTTTTTTTGAGACGGAGTCTCGCTCTGTCGCCCAGGCTGGAGTGCAGTGGCCGGATCTCAGCTCACTGCAAGCTCCGCCTCCCGGGTTTACGCCATTCTCCTGCCTCAGCCTCCCGAGTAGCTGGGACTACAGGCGCCCGCCACCTCGCCCGGCTAGTTTTTTTGTATTTTTAGTAGAGACGGGGTTTCACCATGTTAGCCAGGATGTTCTCAATCTCCTGACCTTGTGATCCGCCCGTCTCGGCCTCCCAAAGTGCTGGGATTACAGGCTTGAGCCACCGCGCCCGGCCTCATAGTCAATGTTTTCTATTGTGCTGTTGGTTGGAGAGGATAGTAATATAATTCTATGCTGTACAGAGTCCCTTCTTGATTAAAGTCCAGGCAGTAAGTTTCCTATTTTACACTAACATACTACTTTCTGGGAAACTCCATTTGGCATACCCTCTGATAGAAATAATTCAGTGAAATACCAATTATTAATGTAGCAACTTCTTGAAAAAGTAGAAGATAGTATTACTAGACTCTAAAAACATTTAAAAATATAACATCCTTGGAAGAAGATTTGATTTTTGATTCCAAATATCTCTTACACGTAACGTTAAAGATATTTTACGTGTAAGAGATATTTGGGACAGGCGCAGTGACTCATATCTGTAATCCCAGCACTTTGGGAGGCCGAGGCGGGCAGATCACGAGGTCAGGAAATTGAGACCATCCTGGCTAACAAGGTGAAACCCAGTCTCTACTAAAAATACAAAAAATTAGCCAGGCATGTTGACACGAGCCTGTAGTCCCAGCTACTCGGGAGGCTGAGGCAGGAAAATCGCTTGAACCCAGGAGGCGAAGGTTGCAGTGAGCCAAGATCGTGCCACTGCACTCCAGCCTGGGCGACAGAGCAGAGTTCGTCAAAAAGAAAGGGAAGGGAAGGGGAAGGGGAAGGGAAGAAGAAGGGGAACGGGAGAGGAGGGAAAGGGGAAGGGAGGGGAAGGGGAGGGGAGGGGAAGGGGAGGGGAAGAGGAGGGGAGGGGAAGAGGAGGGGAGGGGAAGAAGAGGGGAGGGGGAGGGGAAGGGGGAGGGAAGAGGAGGGGGGAGGGGGGAGGGGAGGGGAGGGGAGGGCAAAAGCTCAAATGTCTCAAAACTATAAATAATTCTTAATTGAGAGAAATATACTCACACCTTAAAAAACAAATCAACAGTACTAGAGATGAAGACATGTAAGTGAAAATTTTTAAATGTATCAATAATGAGGGCTACTTTTATAAGGGAAAACGCATATACTATTGTCAAGAATAAAAGCTTTTTACAGACTGATAATTTCAGAAAAAATTTGAGAAAGAATATACGTGTAAAAAAAAGACAACTGAGGCCGGGCGCTGTGGCTCATGCCTGTAATCCCAGCACTTTGGGAGGGCGAGGAGGGAAGATCATGAGTTCAGGAGTTTGAGACCAACTTGGCCAACATGGTGAAACCCCATCTCTACTAAAAACACAAAAATTAGCTGGGCGCGGTGGCGCATGCCTGTAATTCCAGAAACTCAGGAGGCTGAGACAGAAGAATCAATTCAACCCAGGAGGCAGAGGTTGCAGTGAGCCGAGATCGCACCATTGCACTACAGCCTGGGTGACAGAGCAAGACTCCGTCCCAAAAAAAAAAAAAAGTGAAATAATTTTGGGTTGTCATGTTCAGAGTGAATTTAATAGTATTATCTCTAGTTTTTTTTCCTCCATAAACTGGATTATTTCAACTAGAGGTTTTACGGAAGTATAGGTAATTCCCACAATACATAAAAATACTTTAAATAATCCATGATAAATACTACATAAAATACTTTTAAAATAATGTGTATCATATTATTTTAAAACTGAAGCTAAGAATAATGGGTACCCTTGTAAAATCCTAATCTGAAAGAGAAAGTAATGTTAGCTATTATTAATGTCTCTCATCACTTATTTCTAGAGGCTGTTGTGTGGAACTCAGTCATGGGAAGAGTATCCTGCTTCTCATCACTTGTGTGCCTCGCTGTTTAAAAAGCATAAAAATCTAAATTTACAGCATTAAAAAAATGACAGAGGGAGGAGGGTAAGCTTCTTTTATATTACCTATAGATCTTTATTAAACTAGACTTCATAAGTGTTTCTGATATATGAACTTTTTCTTGGCATGTCATAAATGGTTTTCCAAAGAAATTTAGGATGATCACTTCCATTATGGCCATGTAAGCGCCTAACTCTACAGCATATAATAGTATAATGGATATGGATATGGACAAAGTACATAAAACAAACATTAGTCAATGTAACAAAGCAGACAGATTCAGGATAGGATTTGAAACTCAGAAAAAGGAAAATTATGAGTTGAGTTGGAGAAGAGCAAAGATCACCTGGTGGCCATCAAGCAGACCATCCAGAGGCAAAACTCCTTATCTGAAGAATTTAGAAGTTATCAGACTTCCCTATTATCTAAAGTAGGCATCTGGTACCAGGCTTCTTTCTCCCAAATTAATAAATAACTAGAATTTCTATATATCTCAAGAACGCATGCATGTCGAAACTCGTTGTGCAAACTTTGCTGACATCAAAGCACAAAAATGCCTACAAATGTAATCATTTATCATGATCTACAGGACTAATGAGGTTCATATCATCCTTAAACTTCCGCTTTAAGGTACACACATACCTCTAAAGAAAAATCCACTGCGGTGCACTCAGTCCTCTCTTGCCGAAGCGCCCTGCCACACTCTTCTGCAGAGCTCTCTCCTTCTAATAACACTTTCCTTTTCAAACCTATACTGTTGTCAGTAAATTCTTCTTATCACCTGTGAACCAACCACTTTCCACTGCCAGGGCTCTGACATCTTGCCCTGCAGTGTTGTTCACATTTATGGCTTTTAGCCCAAGGGCAGTCAATGCTGCATAGGATAAAACTCTGAGAGAAAATTGCAGAGGCAAGTATAACCACTTTAAAATGGCAGGGAAACCTGAAAAAGAGAAAGCTAGAGAGAAAAAGCCACGAATTGGGCAATATACACTCTGGCCAAATTCTGGTTGCCCCAAGCCCTGCATGCATGGGGAAGACGTAATAAGCCCAGCCACCATAAAGAACTGAAATAAGATTCAAGACAGAGTTTCTCATTTGAGTAAAATCAACTTAATTACTTGTTAAAACAAAAACATCAACATGTTTAAATAACAGATTCTACAGTCTTCACAACATTACATCCACAATGTCCAAATACAATCCCAAACAACTCCATGTTTAAAAACAAACAAACAAACAAACAAAACAAAACAAAAACAGAAAAATGTGTCCTAATCTAAAATAAAAGAGAATCAACTGAGACCAGTGTTGAATAGAACCAGATTAGCAAAAGATTTAAACAGGCACTTCACAAAAGGAGATATACAAATAACCAATAAGCACATGAACACATGAGTGTTCAACACTGGTAGTCGCTATGGAAGTGCAAAGTAAACCACAAGAGTTTCACATCATCCAGAATGCCAACAATTAAAAAGACTGACAGCACCAAATATTCATAAGAATGGGAAGTAACTCTCTATATTCCCAGTAAGAATGTAAATGGTACATCCACTTTGGGAAAAGGGCTAACAATTTCTTATAAAACTAAGCATATACCATATACCTATAATTCATCAATTATGTTCCTATGTATGTACCAAATAGAAATGAAAATGTCTTCAGAAAGACTTACACAAGAATGTCCATTGCAGTTTTTACTTAATAGCCAGTCACTCAATATAACCCAAGTGCCAAGCAATATGCAAATGGATTCACAAACTATGGTCTAATCATACAACAAAATGCAACAATGTGAATGAATTTCAAAACCAATGCTAGATGGAAGAAGCCTTCAAAATAGAGTACATACTCAAGTTCTGAAATAGGTAAAAATAATCAATGGTATTAAAATATGAGAAAGGTGGTTGCCTTGGTATAGCTGGGGCCCAATAATTAATATGTTTTAACAAGCATGTTTAAGTATTTACATTTAGTGTGAATGTTTATGTTTGATTATTTCATACTCATTTGGTGTTTGTTTTTAAGATACTGTGCTTTTTAATTTTTTTGACAAGTTTCCTGCCTTCTATTGAATTGATGAGATTTTCTTTGCTTCCTTTTATTCCCTTGACTGCTTTAGGAGTATTATATCCTATTTTTATTGTTGTAATATTTCCCTAAAATTTTTATGATAGTTGTTTAACTGAGCAAATTCTCTAGTTAATATCTCTGCAATCCTCCTGAATATTATAGAACTTTAAGATGTTTATATCTGATTTCTAACTGCCACAGTCTTCCATGTTATTGATGTTTAAACTTTCATTTTTACCTTGTATTCTCCCCCAGTTTATTGCTATCTTTTTAAGTAAAATTAGTGACCATTTGGATTTATCCATATATTTACCAATTTGTTTGCATACTCTGATTTTTTTCATGCCATGACTTTCATCTGGGTACAATTTCTTTGGGGGCGCAGCATTCTATGTATGGTAAAAATCTCTTGATCTAAAAGATTCTTTATTTGGCTTTCTCTCTCTTGAAAGATGGTCTAGTCTGGTATAGAATTGTAGGTTTTCGGTTATCTTTCTTGAGCAATTTAAAGATATGTTTACTTTGGCTTTGGGCCCCTATTCTAATTGATGACACTTCTACTTTATTCTTTGTTTTAAACTATTTGACAAAATAAATACTATAGATATTACATGATATTAAAACTTAATGGGATTATTCATCATTAAGAGGAGTCTGATCTTCATTGTTTTTATTTCTATTTGGATGCTTTCATACATTGTTTTATTTAATCCTCAAAATAATCAGTATCTTCATTTCATACAGAAATAATAGTATATGGCCGGGCACAGTGACTCAAGCCTGTAATCCCAGCACTTTAGGAAAGGCTGAGGTGGGAGGATCACCTGAGGCCAGGGGTTGGAGACCAGCCTGGCCAACATGGTGAAACCCTGTCTCTAATAAAAATATAAAAAGTTAGCCAGGTGTGGTGGTGTGTGCCTATAATCCCAGCTACTCGGGAGGCTGAGGCAGGACAATCGCTTGAACCTGGGAGGCAGAGGTTGCAGTGAGTTGAGATCACACCATTGCACTCCAGCCTGGGTGACAAGAGTGAAACTCTGTCTCAAAAAATAAATAAATGAATAAATAAATAGGTGGTGGCCGGCAAGATGGCCAAATAGGAACAGCTCTGGTCTGCAGCTCCCAGCAAGATCAATGCAGAAGGCAGGTGATTGCTGCATTTCCAACTGAGGTACCCAGCTCATCTCACTGGGACTGGTTAGACAGTGGGTGCAGCCTACAAAGGGTGAGCCGAAGCAGTGTGGGGCGTTGCCTCACCCAGGAAGTGCAAGGGGTCAGGGAATTCCCTCCACTAGCCAAGGGAAGCCATGAGGGACTGTGCCCTGAGGAACAGTGCCTTCCAGCCCAGATACTATGCTTTTCCCATGGTCTTCACAAGCCACAGACCAGGAGATTCCCTCAGGTGCCTACACCACCAGTGCCCTGGATTTCAACACAAAACTGGGCAGCCATTTGGGCAGACACTGAGCTAGCTGCAGGAGTTTTTTTTCATACTCCACTGGTGCCTAAAACGCCAACGAGACAGAACCGTTCACTCCCCTGGAAACGGTGCTAAAGCAAGGGAGCTAAGCGGTCTAGCTCACTGGACTTCACCCCATGGAGCCCAGCAAGCTAAGATTCACTGGTTTGAAATTCTTGCTGTCAGCACAGCAGTCTCAAGTCAACCCAGGATGCCCAAGCTTGGTTGGGAGAGAGGCATCTGCCATTACTGAGGCGTAAGTAGGTGGTTTTCCCCTCACAGTGTAAACAAAGTCACCAGGAATTCGAACTGGGTGGAGCTCACTCCAGCTTGGCAAGGCCACTGTAGCCAGATTGCCTCTCTAGATTCTGCCTCTCTGGGCAGGGCATGTCTGAAAGAAAGGCAGCAGCCCCAGTCAGGGGCTTATAGATAAAACTCCCATCTCCCTGGGACAGAGCACCTGGGGGAAGGGGTGGCTGTGGGCACAGCTTCAGCAGACTTAAACATTCCTGCCTGTCGGCTCTGAAGAGAAGAGTGGATCTCCCAGGACAGCACTCAAGCTCTGCTAAGGGACAGACTGCCTCCTCAAGTGGGTCCCTGACCCCTGTGTCTCCTGACTGGGAGACACCTCCCAGCGGGGTCAACAGACACTCATACAGGAGAGCTCTGGCTGGCATCTGGCAGGTGCCCCTCTGGGAAGAAGCTTCCAGAGGAAGGAACAGGCAGTAATCTTTGCTGTTTTGCAGCCTCCGCTGGTGATAACCAGGCAAACAGGATCTGGAGTGGACCTCCAGCCAACTCCAGCAGACCTCCAGCAGAGGGGCCTCACTGTTAGAAGGAAAACTAACAAACAGCAAAGAATAGCATCAACATCAACAAAAAGGACATCCACACAGAAACCCCATCTGAAGGTCACCAACATCAAAGACCAAAGGTAGATAAATCCATGAAGATGAGGAAAAACCAACCCAAAAAGGCTGAAAATTACAAAAACCAGAATGTCTCTTCTCCTCTAAAGGATCACAGTTCCTCACCAGCAAGGGAACAAAACTGGACAGAGAATGAGTTTGATGAATTGACAGAAGTACACTTCAGAAGGTGGGTAATAACAAACTCCTCCGAGCTAAAGGAGCATGTTCTAACCCAATGCAAGGAAGCTAAGAAACTTGAAAAAAGCTAGAGGAATTGCTAACTAGAATAATCAGTTTAGAGAAGAATATAAATTACCTGATGGAGCTGAAAAACACAGCACTAGAACTTCGTGAAGCATACACAAGTTTCAGTGGCCGAATTGATCAAGCGGAAGAAAGGATATCAGAGATTGAAGATCAACTTGATAAAATAAAGCATGAAGACAACATTAGAGAAAAAAGAATGAAAAGGAATGAATAAACCTCCAAGATATACAGGACTATGTGAAAAGACCAAACCTATATTTGATTGGTGTACCTGAAAGTGACGGGGAGAATGGAACCAAATTGGAAAACACACTTCAGGATATCATCCAGGAAAACTTCCCCAACCCAGCAAGAGAGGCCAACATTCAAATTCAGGAAACACAGAGAACACCACAGAGATATTTCTTTAGAAGAGCAACCCCAAGACACATAATTGTCAGATTCACCAAGGTTGAAATGAAGGAAAAAATGTTAAGGGCTGTCAGAGAGAAAGGTCAGGTTACCCACAAAGGGAAGCCCATCAGACTAACAGTGGATATCTCTGCAGAAATCCTACAAGCCAGAAGAGAGTATTCAACATTCTTAAAGAAAATAATTTTCAACCCAGAATTTCATATCCAGCCAAACTAAGCTTCACAAGTGAAGGAGAAATAAAATCCTTTACAGAAAACCAAATGCTAAGAGATTTTGTCACCACCAGATCTGCCTTACAAGAGCTCCTGAAGGAAGCACTAAACATGGAAAGGAACAACCAGTACCAGCCACTGCAAAAACATACCAAATTGTAAAGACCATTGACACTATGAAGAAGCTGCATCAACTAATGGGCAAAATAACCAGCTAGCATCATAATGATAGGATCAAATTCACACATAACAATATTAACCTTAAATGTAAATGGGCTAAATGCCCCAATTAAAAGACATAGACTGGCAATATTGGATAAAGAGTCAAGACCCATCAGTATGCTGTATTCAGGAGACCCATCTCACATGCAAAGACACACACAGGCTCAAAATAAAGGGATGGAGGAAGATTTACTAAGCAAATGGAAAGCAAAAAAAAAGCAGGGGTTGCAGTCCTGGTCTCTCATGAAACAGACTTTAAACCAACAAAGATCAAAAAAGACAAAGAAGGGCATTACATAATAGTAAAGGGATTAATTCAACAAGAAGAGCTAACTATCCTAAATATATATGCACCCAATACAGGAGCACCCAGATTCATAAAGCAAGTTCTCAGAGACTTATAAAGAGACTTAGATTCCCACACAATAGTAGTGGGAGACTTTAACACCCCACTGTCAGTATTAGACAGATCAACGAGACAAAAAATTAACAAGGATATTTAGGACTTGAACTCTGCTCAGGACCAAGTGGACCTAATAGACATCTATAGAACTCTCCACCCCAAATCAACAGAATATACATTCTTCTCAGTGCCACATTGCACTTATTCTAAAATTGACCACAGAATTGGAAATAAAATACTACTCAGCAAATGCAAAAGAACAGAAATCATAACAAACAGTCTCTCAGACCACAGTGCAATCAAATTAGAACTTAGGATTAAGAAACTCACTCAAACCTGCACAACTACATGGAAACTGAACAAACTTCTCCTGAATGACTACTGGGCAAATAACAAAATTAGGGCAGAAATATGTAAGTACTTTGAAACCAATGAGAACAAAGACACAACATACCAGAATCTCTGGGACATAGCTAAAGCAGTGTTTAGAGGAAAATTTATAGCACTAAATGCCCACAGGAGAAAGCAGGAAAGATCTAAAATCAACACTCTAATATCACAATTAAAAGAACTAAAGAAGCAAGAGCAAACACATTCAAAAGCTAGCAGAAGACAAGAAATCAGAGCAGAACTGAAGGCGATAGACACACAAAAAACCCTTCAAAAAAACCAATGAATCCAGAAGTGGTTTTTTGAAAAGATTCACAAAAAAAGATAGACCACTAGCCTGACTAATAAGGAAGAAAAGAGAGAGAATCAAATAGATACAACAAAAAATGATAAAGGGGATATCACCACTGATCTGATCCTACAGAAATACAAACTACCATCAGAGAATACTACAAACACCTCTTCAGAAATGAACTAGAAAATCTAGAAAAAATGGATAAATTCCTGGACATATACACCCTCCCAAGACTAAACCACCAGGAAGAAGTAGAATCCCCAAATAGATCAATAACAACTTCTGAAATTGAGGCAGTAATTAATAGCCTACCAACCAAAAAAATCCAGAACCAGACAGATTCACAGCTGAATTCTACCAGAGGTGAAAAAAAAAAAAAAAAAAGGAGCTGGTATCATTCCTTCTGAAACTATTTCAAACAACAGAAAAATATGGACTCCTCCCTAACTCCTTTTATGAGGCCAGCATCATCCTGATACCAATACTTGGCAGAGACGCAACAAAAAAAGAAAATTTCAGGCCAATATCCCTATGAACATCAATGCAAAAATCCTCAATAAAATACTGGCAAACTGAATCCAGCAGCACATTGAAAAGCTTATCCACCATGATCAAGTCAGCCTCATCCCTGGGATGCAAGGCTGGTTCAACATACACAAATCAATAAACATAATCCATCACATAAACAGAACCAATGACAAAAACCACATGATTATCTTGATAGATGCAGAAAAGGCCTTCAATAAAATTCAACATCTCCTCATGCTAAAAACTCTCAATAAACTAGGTATTGATGGTATGTACCTCAAAATAATAAGAGCCCTTTATTACAAACCCACAGCCAATATCATACTGAATGAGCAAAACCTGGAAGCATTCCCTTTGAAAACGAGCACAAGACAAGGATGCCCTCTCTCACCACTCCTGTTCAACATAGTATTGGAAGTTCTGGCCAGGGCAATCAACTAAGATAAAGAAATAAAGGGTACTCAAATAGGGAGAGAGGAAGTCAAATGGTCTCTGTTTGCAGATGATATGATTTTCTATTTAGAAAACCCCATCGTCTCAGCCCAAAATCTCCTTAAGCTGATAAGCAACTTCAGCAAAGTCTCAGGATACAAAATCAATGTGCAAAAATTGCAAACATTCTTATACACCAATAATAGACAGAAAGCCAAATCATGAGTGAACTTCTGTTAACAATTACTACAAAGAGAATAAAATACCTAGGAATACAACTTACAAGGGATGTGAAGGACCTGTTCAAGGAGAACTACAAACCACTGCTCAAGGAAATAAGAGAGGACACAAACAAATGGAAAAACATTCCATGCTCATAGACAGAAAGAATCAATATTGTGAAAATGGCCATACTGCCCAAAGTAATTTATAGATTCAATGCTATCCCTATCAAGCTACCATTGATTTTTTCTTCACAGAATTAGAAAAAACTACTTTAAATTTCATGTAGAACCAAAAAAGAGCCCATATAGCCAAGAGAATGCTAAGCAAAAAGAATAAAGCTGGAGTCATCACACTACCTGACTTCAAACTATATTACGAGGCTACAGTAACCAAAACAACATGGTACTGGTACCAAAACAGATATATAGACCAATGGAACAGAATGGAGGCCTCAGAAATAACGCTGTTATTATCTACAACCATCTGATCTTTGACAAACATGACAAAAACAAGCAATGAGGAAAGGATTCCCTATTTAATAAATGATGTTGGGAAAAATGGCTAGCCATACGCAGAAAATTGAAACTGGACCCCTTCCTTAAACCTTATACAAAAATTAACTCAAGATGCATTAAAGATTTAAATGTAAGACCTAAAACCATAAAAACCCTAGAAGAAAACCTAGGCAATACCATTCAGGACATAGGCATGGGCAAAGGCTTCATCACTAAAACACCAAAAGTAATGGCAACAAAAGCCAAAATTGACAAATGGGATCTAATTAAAGAACTCCTACACAACAAAAGAAACTATCATCAGAGTGAACAGGCAACCTACAGAATGGGAGAAAATTTTTGCAATCTATCCATCTGACAAAGGGCTAATATCCAGAATCTACAAAGAACTTAAACAAATTTACAAGAAGAAAACAACCCCATCAAAAAGTGGGCAAAGGACATGAAGAGACAATTCTCAAAAGAAGACATTTATGCAGCCAACAAACGTATGAAAAAAAGCTCATCATCACTGGTCATTAGAGAAATTATAGATACACTCAAGCAAAAAGCAATAAATTGACAAAGACTGACCATGAGATAACAGAGATGATACAATGAGCACACAAGAATTTTCAGTAGATATTATAGCTATGCTCAAGAATGTTTTAAATGTTCATATGAATAAACAAATATGAAATTTTAAGTAAGAAAAACCAAACTATAAAAAAGGAACAACTGAAAATTCTAGAACTAAAATGTGCAATATCTACTATTTTAAAAAAAACTGGAAAATTTAACAACAGAGTAAAGATGGCATAAGAAAAAAGTCAGTAAAAGTAGATCAACAGTATTTATGCAATTAAAAAACAGAGGAATAAAAAGACTTGCCAGAATTGCCTGTACAACAGTAATCTCCTTTCTGCCTTGAAAAACCTAGATTTTTTAAAAAAACTATCAGGCAGCATCATGTTCAGGAATGGTGGAGCCAGAGAAGCATGACTATTTTGGGCTAATATGTTAACATCATCTCCTTTGTAACTGATGTTTTAGAGGTAGGCTTATGACCTAGTTCTGGAAAATGAGAATGAGAATGAATGAGCTGGGGCTTCTGGGAATGTTTCTCGCTCTGAAAAAGAGCATTAAACAGGTACATGACCTATGTTCCTGCGTCTTGAAGCACAAGGATTTGATTTCTGGAGCTGCAAGCGTACCAACAATAGCCAGGAAAAAGGAAAAGAAAAAAAAAAAAAAACAGCAAAAGCCTTGTGTCCTTGATGATTTTTCTGAACCTTGAAACCACCAAACTATGGACTTATTATGTGAGATAATAAATACTTCACCATACAATACACATTAAGGTTGCATTTTCTCTAAATTGTATCCAAGGAATCCTTGCTGACAGCAAAACTTACTCAAGGCCTACTTCTCTAAGAATTCATTGAGTCCCATGATCACATAAGGTGACAACTTCTTCCTCTGAGCCAGGACTTTTTCTTTTGAACACATGTCCTACTTTGTCTTGAATAGTCATGGTTTGTCTTTTTCCAGCGTAATTATTAATTGCATTCCCTTTCACTCTCAAAAAAAAAAAAAAAAAAACTGCATTTGGAGGAAACTTTTAAAATCTCCATATCTATTTTATTTTGACCCTTCTAATAGTTTCATTTTAGATTATCTTCTGCTTATTTATGTACTCCCCACTAAATGACAGGGCACGAACTTGTATTTTTTTGTTGTTCTATATCCCCACAACAACGAGTGAACATATTTGGCATCAAAATTTAGCAAAAGGTCTGTCACATAGTTGAATATTAAAAGAAAAGGTAAATAGAACTGAAACAGAAATGATACATATTCCATATAATTCAACCACAATTGTTACTCTTTTCAAATTATAGGTTCCATCCTCTTATTTCATGATGTATTTACTATAGATGTGCTGACGTTTTCACGAAAGTGAATGTTCTCCTAACTAAGGCCTACACAATTGCAGACATGCTGGAAAAACATGAGTGGGACGGAATTAAAACACTAAAACCTGGGGTTGGCACAGCAGGGTCAGGGGCCAGAAGAGGACAGAAGATAAGGAGAGTTAGAGGAGCTGGTTGAGAAGCCATGGCAGGAGTGTGTCCATTCCCTTGAGGTTGTGCTTTGGTTATTACACCCTTATGTCTGCTTCATCCCACTAAGAAAAAAATGTACATCACACTCATTTTCCATTCTATAAGAAGGACATTAGGAGAATTTCTGACAATGAGAATTGGCTTTTATTCAGAGAGAATTAGAATAAATGGAATCTCTGATTCCAGTCTTCCAACAGTATCTTACCTTCAAAAAGTCAAAGAAAAGTATAAAAGTATAAAAGAATTCTCATATTCTAAGAACGCAATAGAAAACGGTTTCACTTCCACTTGTTATATGTTTTTACCCTCTCCATTTTCCTTTTTAAAATATTATAACATTTATTAAAATTGCTTAATAAAATAACATGAGAAAACACATACAACATATTGTTTTTTGTTGTTGTTGTTTTGTTTTTTTTTTTTTTTTGAGACGGAGTCTTGCTGTGTCGCCCAGGCTGGAGTGCAGTGGCTGGATCTCAGCTCACTGCAAGCTCCGCCTCCCGGGTTTTTACGCCATTCTCCTGCCTCAGCCTCCCGAGTAGCTGGGACTACAGGCGCCCACCACCTCGCCCGGCTAGTTTTTTTTGTATTTTTTAGTAGAGACGGGGTTTCACCGTGTTAGCCAGGATGGTCTCGAACTCCTGACGTCGTGATCCGCCCGTCTCGGCCTCCCAAAGTGCTGGGATAACATATTGTTAATGTTAACAGCAGGTTATAAAAAAGAATATGCAGTCTGCTTTTAAGGTTGTTTTGTTTTGTTTTGTTTTAGATGGAGTCTCGCTCTGTCACCAGGCTGGAGTGCAGTGGTACAATCTTGGCTCACTGCAACCTCCACCTCCTAGGTTCAAGCGATTCTCCTGCCTCAGCCTCCCAAGTAGCTGGGATTACAGGCACGCAACACCATGCCTGGCTAATTTTTGTATTTTTAGTAGAGACAGTTTCACCATGTTGGCCAGGATGATATCGCTCTCTGGACCTCGTGATCCACCCACTTCGGCCTCCCAAAGTGCTGGGATTACAGGCATGAGTCACCACGCCCAGCCTAAGTTATTATTATAGGTAGTATATGCATAAAAATATGTCAAAATATCAACAGTTATATCTGAAATTATGGGTGACTTTCATTTCCTCCTTTGGGCTTTTCTGAATGTCCCAAATTTTCTACAATGAATATGTGTTATTTCTACAATCAGGAAAAAAATGAATTCAAAGTTAAAGAAAAATTGCTGTTTAATAAGTAAGGTACTCTTAGGTCTTTGAGACATTATTCTTAATATATCTAAAAGTTGCCACCTTTATCGTGACTTAGTGATTCAACTTTAACTCACTTGTGGGATTACACAGTGTCTTAGAAGAAAACAAGGGAGGATTTAAATTGGCTACCAGGCTACTGGTGGGTCCTCTGGAAAAACTTAGGACCCAGAGGTTAGAGGGTTCTTAGGTCGATGCAGATTGATTTGCTATTGATTCAAACTTATGACGTGAATTTCTAATGGGGATGAAAGCTTTATTTTCAGTCTGCCCCCTCACCGCTACTAACAGACATCTGGAACTGAGGTATACTTGCCTACGGTTTCTACAGCAAGACTGTAGTACAGTGAGAAAGTCGCTATGATTCAAACAAATCTGAACACAAACAGCCACAGTGACTTCTGTAAATAGACAGAAAAAGATAGTGACACACTAGAGAAAAAGAATGCTGAAGAGAAATATCTGTGCTTATGTCTACAATGGCTTTGTTGTTTTGAAGACTGAAGTTGCAATAAGCCATATTATTTATTTATATGGCAAATTTGAGGATTTCTACACTGATGCCTAAATGAGGACAATTAGAGCAGAGTTTATTTTCAGAAAGGAGAGAGAATATGTGAACTAGGAATTAGGAATGCTTATTTTATTTGAAAAATCTGAAACACAACAGTGGAAAAAATCAAGCGAAATAAGGTATTACTGGATGAAGAAAATACTTGGATATTTATGCAGCTCACTTTAAATTAGTAGTTTTTCCTCACCATGGAAAATGAAAGAATAGAGGCCTTAGGAGATCGGATTAAACTAACTTTGTGTATGTGCAGTCCCTTTGTGCCAAGATCTTTCAGGTATGTTATGTTAATCCTCACAACAACCCTACAAAGTAGATACCGTTACCTCATTGTACATCATTCTCGCTTCCAACAAGACTGCTCTTTCCATTAAAACAGAGTACTTCTCCATAAAGATGCCTTACTAGCAGGAAGAACAAAGGGGTAAGAGAAATGGATCACACTAGGCTTCCACGGTGCAGCCCTAGAAATGATTAGACATAATATCCTGCATGTGCTAACAAATCCCAGAGGCATCCCCATGACTCAGATAAAGACTCCTACAACATAAGGGCTTAAAGCTTCGGCTGTATTCCTAGCAATGTTAGTGAAAAAACACAGAATAATCTTAAGGCTGTGTAAAGAAAGGAAAAGATAATTTAATTCTAACTCACCCAGTATTGCTTATTATCAGCTTCCTTCAGGGCTCGTAGAGAGTTATTTATTTGGACAAGCATTGGGGATCTCCTTGTTTTTCTCATATTGTGAACAGCAAAGTTGTTTTATAAACAGTAGGAAAAATCTGGATGAAGCAGGATATAGGATGTAATATTTAGTGCTGAAATTCCCTCCTGAAGAAACCTTTCCTGGTGGGTGTAACATACCCTGCTTCAAAAGGTTCCTTGGGTTAAAAATCAGGCAATCTGGGTGAGTGCTCATGTGTTACAACTACTCTCTCCTGCTAGTAAACATGGGAGAAGAAGGGTGAATGCTTCACAATCCACAGTTCTCAAGTGAAGTTTGCGTTCTTCCCATAGGTGATGCCTAATACTGAGAATCGATTTTTGATGGAGACTTTGGGGAGAGATGAATAAAATCCGGAGAATCAAGAAACTGAAATTCTACATTTTTATAACAAAGAAAAAACCAGAGGTAACAGAAGCCCCTGATGTTTCCCTAGCCTCCCTCCCACCCACCAGGCATTACCTCTGTCTTTCTTTTTCTTGTGTGATACTGCCGGATGCTCTACAGTGCTTCCTATCAGCACTGCTAAGTTTGATCACATTCTAAATGGTGGGTTCTAGAATCTTTTTGCAATAACTGAGGCTGTATCAGTATGTCTCCTGATGATGAATATACGTGTTAGATTCATTGGTGGACGTAAGAACACTAAATGGCATTGAATTAATCTATGTAATATGATATAACATAAAGCCCCTCTCCAACTTCCTGTTCATTGTCTGTTTTATTTCCTACTTGGTTTTTAGAGAAAACTGTCCATTCTACACATTTTTGCCACTATTACCTTCCAGGAAAAATGTGAAAACACTATTTCTGATATATATAATAATAACATATAGGTTAATTAAAAATTGTTTGGAAAATATGGAGAAGATAAATTATTAGTGCCCTAAGTCTCACATTCCAGAGAAAACCACAGTTAACATTTTGGTGTTGTTTCTTCAGACACATTAGAACAAAATTTCAATCATTTATATTATTAGAAACTTCTTTTTTTTAATATTATACGTGTGCATTGCCTCTTGTCCTTACTATACTCCAAGACTACAATCTGCAGTGGTGGTACTATCTGACAGATTAAATAGTCTCACATGTATACCATGCCCATCACATGCCAGAAAGTCAGCATTCTAGAAGAAAAACTTAGAGCAACTGTGAAAGCATGATTGAACTTGAAATATGATAGTACATGTAATGATATTTTTTCTATTGTTGGATCATTCAAGGGAAGATGTTAAATAATAATGCATTTTTGAATGACTTTTAGGAAAATGCCTCTAATGTCTCACCATTTGTAATTATACTGACCAATTGTTAAATAGAAATAATCTTCATTATCTTAATGAATTATTCTGCTAAGCTTACATTACTGAGACATTTTATTAAGAGTGAATGTTATATTCTATCAAATGCTTTTTGGCATCTAGTTAGATGACAATGTGTTTTACTTTTGTTACCTATTTGCTTCATATATTGATAGATTTCTAATTTGGAATTCCAAGTATTAATAAAAACAAATGACATTATTTTAGTATACAGTTTGGATGTACTCTGTATTTCTGTACATGTATTTCATACATTGGATTGATCATAGTTTTATTGAGAGTTTTCAGTAAAAGGCTATCTTAGGTTGGTAAAATAATTTGCAAAGTATACTATTAACTTTTTTTACATGAGAATAAGTTACATAGCACATAAATTATTTGTTTCTTATAAGTATAAAATAATTATCAAAACCATTCTTTACCCAGTGTCCATTTTGGAAGTGTAGTACTCACAGCGGGACCCCTATTAGGTATCACACAGTATATATGGCATAATAATGTGTGCAATAAACGAGTAAGGAAGGTTGCTGTGGGGGCAAAAAGCACATCGTAGGGACACCTACTCAAAGAGGTGAAAAAGTTTTCCTAGAAAATATCTAAATTGAGAGAAGTCCTTCCAGCTTAAGAAAAAGGCATGTACAAATGAATGGAGAAAAAGGCAGTATTTGGGGAGGGAAAAAGAAACTCAGCATGCTCATTGCAGAGCATCGGGCGTGTCAACAGGAACTTTGGAATTTCTACATTAGAGCGGCCTAGGGATGACAGTGTGGTTGGAGGATGAGCTGGGGGCTTTTCTTGAAGTTGTGTTGCATAGCAGGCATACTGTTTTTCCTCAGACCATATTTCTCTGCTTACATGTCTTTTGTGGGGAAGCTGGTGAATATTATTGGGAAGCAAACCTACTCAATAATGCTTTCCTTGACATTATCATGGGAGAAGAAATGGCTGAAGTGGGGAGAAAAAAAGGGAACTGAAGGAGTTTTGTGATAGGTGAATGGTTTTTTTGTGAAGTTATTTTTGTCTTCTCTTCTTCTCCCTTAATTCTGGAAAAATATGCTCCCTTACCTGGGACCTTTTTTGAACAGAGAAAATGACAGTCATTTCTTCTTCACTCATTTCTCCTCAAGCACCTCACTCCAGGATAGAAGTGTTAAGGTTAGTACACTTTCTTTAACAGTAAAAATTGGCTCCTTTTCCTTCTCCTCCTTCTTTTCTCCTTCTCTCCCTTCACAACAACTATCTTCCAACAAATTAAAACTGCTGCCTTAACTGATTTCTTTGTGGAAATAAGTCCATGTGACTAGAAACAGGAAAGGACGTGTGGAAGAAGGAAATATTTTCTAATATACTAAGATAGTGGTACCATCGTGTCTCTCTTCAACTTTACTAAAATCACTGTTCAGATGATATTCTCTAAGAGGAAGAGAAATGATACGGAAAAGGAATGAAAAGGAAATAACTTTCCTGTATTGTCCCTTACAGGAAGATAGGAATGCTGCTGTCTATGACCAGACAAGAAATAAGCCCCTCGTCCACGTCTTCAAGCTCTTTGGATACAGAAAGGCCAGAGAAAATGTGTGGTTTGGGGCAAGGAGATGATCAGCAAGAAATATTTTCATTTACCACCAAAACCCAGGGAACTCTAGCTATGACAGAGACAGGCTAACAAAGTTACACACATAGTATACAAAGTATCCTTTATCTAGTAAGTCCATACTTTTATGGCACTTAACAGAATAAATATGAAACAAATGCAGGATGACTGAGTTTTTTCTGGTTTGTTTTTGTTTTTGTTTTTTTGAGACGGTGTATGGCTCTGTCACGCAGGCTGGAGTGCAGTGGCGCGATCTCGGCTCACTTCAAGCTCTGCCTCCCAGGTTCACGCCACTCTCCTGGATGGCTGAGTTTTTAATGACATGGGGCTAAAGTTATAAGTAGGCAGAACTAGCAAAAGATGAGTCGGGATGGAAAAGGTAGAAAAGGCAGGTATTAGGACAATTAAAGATCCTGAAATGCATACTGATTTGCAGAGTAAAAACAAAGGCTAGAGGATTCCAGGTGTGTGGCTGGTAGAAGCAAATGTGATAGTAAGAATTCTCATGTCATTGTTCTTGATTATGCTAATTCTCATAATTGTGAAACTGCCTCCTACATGTAGACAACCAAAAAGACCACATAACAGCCGGGTGCGATGGCTCATGCCCTTAATCCCTGCACTTTGGGAGGCCGAGGCGGGCGGATCACGAGGTCAGAAGATCGAGACCATCCTAGCTAACACGGTGAAAACCCCGTCTCTACTAAAAAGACAAAAAATTAGCTGGGCGTGGTGGCGGGCGTTGCAATCCCAGCGACTCATGAAGCTGACGCAGCACAACGGCGTGAACCCAGGAGGCGGAGCTTGCAGTGAGCCGAGATCAGCCGAGATCAGCCGAGATCACTCCAGCCTGGGTGACAGAGCAAGACTCCGTATCAAAAAAAAAAAAAAAAAAGAAAAGAAAAAAAAAAATTCCAAAGGCTACAAGAAATAAAGTGCTGTGATCCAGCTTTCAGAGTTTACTAGCATATCATGTGTAATCAGAAATAAAACAAGCAAGTGATGCTTGTTATGTAAGTTTAACACAGCAAGAAACATTTATGTAACTGTCTCTTGCTTGGAATCAGTGTAGGAATCTGTGAGAAGTAGTATGGTCTAGTGGGTAAAAGGGTTGACTCTGGAGCCAGGCAACTGAATACTGGATTTTGGCTTTGGGATATATTATCTCTGTGACCTTGTAAAAGTTACTTAAACTTTTCTTTGTCTCTGTTTCCTCTCCGTAAAATGGGAGTTAAATGTGGTATCTGTGTCAGTGACTTGCACTGAAGATTAAGTGATTAATACATTCAATGTGCTTACAGCAGTGAAATGTGCTTGCTAAAAAGTGCTCAATAAAAATTAGCCAGTGTCAGTTCTGTCACACATGGAAGCTTCCTGGCCAAAATTTAAATTAGTATGGAAGACCTGGGGATGTGTCCAAAGCACTAAATACAAAAATCGAAAGAAAAGTATATATTAATAAGTACTTGTAAATGATAAAAACTTGCCTGCAAAAGCATAAAATATGCATCAAAAAGGTAGAGAAAAAAGAATAGAGAATTTAGGCCAATTGGAAAATTACAAAAGTTAAGAAGAAAGGTAACACTTGGTGACTAATATTAAAGGGTGAATTCTAGGCCCTAAAGAAAGCTGTACATAGTAGCAGTCCAAGATCCTTAGTTCCTGGGAACTAAACACCAATGATTCCCAGACTCTTAACTGGTTAGATGTCCCCTTTGGATCAGAAAATTTTTCATGTTCCATCCATTATGCTCCCAAATTTCAATTCCCTTGCCCCAAAATTAAAAAGAAAAAAAAATTTCCCTCTGACCCAGTCGAGTAGACTTGAAAGATACGATTTATAATATATATGAACATATATATACTTACTGCTATTTTGATTCAATCATAATCTCTTAATATATAATTTTAGATGACATGCTGGAACCAGCTACTATACCTGCCACCTAATAGATGTTATCTAAGTTAAATCTCACAATAAACTACCAAAGAGTTATAGCTTTCCCCCCATTTTCCTAGCTGAAACTAGTAGCTTAGCTAGCTTAGACTCAAAAATGTTAAGTAACTTGAAGATCATAGTGAGGATAACTGGCATGGTTCAAAATCTCCATGATACTTTAAATTAGATACATCTTTATAAAAATAAATATTTCAAAATATTCATCAATAGAGATTCTTATGTACCCACCTTTGAAAGTAATTTGTCCCTAAAAATTATGTAATTAGAGGACTGGCACTTCCCAGTATAGCCTCTGCTACTGTGTGATACTAAAAAGTATTGGGCCGGGCACAGTGGCTCCCACCTGTAATCCCAGCACTTTGAGAAGCCAAGATGGGTGGATCACGGGGTCAAGAGACGGAGACCATTCGGGCCAACATGGTGAAACCCCGTCTCTACTAAAAATACAATTAGTTGGTCATGGTGGTGCACGCCTGTAGTCCCAGCTACTCAGGAGGCTGAGGCAGGACAATCACTTGAACCCAGGAGTCAGAGGCTGCAGTGAGGCAAGATTGTGCCACTGCACTCCAGCCTAGGTGACAGAGTGAGACTCCATCTCAAAAAAAAAAAAAAAAAAAGTACTGATCTCAGTGCCTTTTTTATCATTAGCAAAGTTAATAGCCCTGCTCTTGCTGATGCCAGGGCATGTTCTAAGAATAAAACAAAATGATGAATGTGAAACTTATTTGATAACTCTACATCAAAAATTCAAATTTTCCTGACTCATGTTCTTTTGTAAACTCTGCAGATGACATGAACACATGGAGACAAGAAATTACTCTGCCGTGACTGAATTCTTTCTGGTGGGGCTTTCTCAATATCCAGAGCTCCAGCTTTTTCTGTTCATGCTCTGCCTCATCATGTACGCGATAATCCTCCTGGGAAATAGCATCCTCATTATCATCAGGATCCTGGATTCTCGTCTCCGTACCCCCAAGTATTTCTTTCTTGGAAACCTCTCATTCTTGGACATCTGTTACACATCATCATCCATTCCTCCAATGCTTATTATATTTAATAAGCATTATTACCCACCACCAGTCCCTCTCCACACTACTCAGCTGATGCTTTCTGGAAGATGACACCTCCTGGCAGGAGGCCAACCAGCACAAAAATAGAGCATTAAACCACCAAAGCTAAGGACCCTCATGGAGTCCATTGCACCCTCTGCCCCCTCACCGGAACAGGCACTGGTATCCACGGCTGAGAGACCCATAGATTTCTGAGAGAAAATCCATCTCCTTCATTGACTGTGCTCTGCAGATGGTTGTGTCCCTTGGCTTGGGCTCCACTGAGTGTGTCCTCCTGGCTTTAATGGCCTATGACCACTATGTGGCCATCTGCAACCCACTGACGTACTCCATCATCATGAAGAGAGTGCTGTATGTGCAAATGGCTGCATGGTCCTGGATCATAGGCTTTCTGAATTCCTTAGTGCAGACAGTCCTGACAATGGTGTTGCCTTTCTGTGGGAATAACATAATCGATCATCTTACCTGTGAGATCCTGGCTCTTCTTAAAGTCATATGCTCAGATATCTCCATGAATGTGTTTATAATGACAGTTGAAAGTATTGTTTTGGCCGGGCGCGGTGGCTCAAGCCTGTAATCCCAGCACTTTGGGAGGCCGAGACGGGAGGATCACAAGGTCAGGAGATCGAGACCATCCTGGCTAACCCGGTGAAACCCCGTCTCTACTAAAAAATACAAAAAACTAGCCGGGCGAGGTGGCGGGCGCCTGTAGTCCCAGCTACTCGGGAGGCTCAGGCAGGAGAATGGCGTGAACCCAGGAGGCGGAGCTTGCAGTGAGCTGAGATCCGGCCACTGCACTCCAGCCTGGGCGACAGAGCAAGACTCCGTCTCAAAAAAAAAAAAAGAAAGTATTGTTTTATTGTTGATTCCTCTTCTGTTAATTTTTATCTCCTATTATTCTCTCTTCCATCTTGAGAATTAATTCTGCTGAAGGAAGAAAGCAAGCCTTTTCTACCTGTTCAGTGCACTTGACTGTGGTCATCTTATTCTATGGTTCAGCCCTTTTCATGTACGTGAAGCCCAAATCAAAGTTCAAAAAAGCATCTGATGAAATCATTGGATTGTCTTATGGAGTGATCACCCCAATGTTGAACCCCATCATCTACAGCCTGAGGAATAAGGAGGTTAAAGAAGTTGTGAAGAAAATCCTCGGCACTTGCATCTGTGGAAAATATGAAAGAACTTGAGGCATGTGATGTTCTCGACAAGGGATCAGATCAGGTGTTTTGTATTCACAGATAAAGTCACAGAATCTGATATCAAGAGAGTGTGTATGTTTGTAAAGACAACTTTGGGATTTCCATTCCTTTCATCACAGAATGCCCATATACGCCTTCTGAATTCAGTGTTGTGTGCAGAGTTTCAAGCTGTAGGTGTCTATGCTCATTGATCCCATATAGGAATAAGGTTTTTCATCAAGATAAATCTCACTTTACTCTTTATCTCTTTCTCTTTCTTACTCATTTTTCTCTCCCTCTTCTCTGTCCCCTCCTCTTTCTTGACCTTCCTCCTCTTCCCTTCTTCATCTACTTCCTTTCTCTTTCTTCCTTCTGTCTTCTCGGTCTCCTTTATCTGTCATTTTGAATAGAACATCTATTGCTTTGTTGTACCGCATCCCCTCTTCTGGTAAAATAATATATCTTTTTTTTTTTTTTTTGGATATATCAACAGTCCCTTCCTCTGAGTCTATGTGGTCTGCATGGGACTAACTCAACCTTCTGGATATAGTGGTAGATGCTGAACAAAAGCCTAGCCAATAAAAAAGCAAATCCCTCTCGCTACAGTGACTCATTCAGGGTAGCAAGTGAGCCAAGTCAAGCTAATCAAACTCAACCCAAGAACGCTGTGCCACTAGGGAAAGAAAAGAAAAAAGGCACTCTTTCCACTAGGGTTGCTTAACTGGAGAAATGTGAGCCTGGAGCCAATCTTTGGCTGTATGAGGAGAGAGCCTAACTGAGATGCAAAGGGGAGTTCAGAAGGAGAGAGAGGGTGTCTGATGCTGTTAGCTCCTCGATTCAGCTGTGTCTAAAGCCATTTTCACATTCTTTTTAGTTCATGAGTCAATAAATTATCTTTATATGAAAAGCTAATTTTAACATGAGGGGGATCATGGCAGATGGGAGGCAAGACTAGATTGCAGCTCCGGACACAGCAGCATGCAGAGGCTTACACTGTGAATGTCAGCTCCAGATGGACTGCGTGAACAAACCAGCAATCCCGAGACGACCCACAGACCCTCTGAAGGAAGTGGACTGCTCCTGCAGGACCCAGGAGATGCCCCAATAATGTGGGTGCCCCAACTACAGAAATGGGAAAGGGAGACCCTCCTCTCCCAAACACACAGCCCCACTGGAGAAGCTGAAGGTTTGTTTGCAGAAGTTTCTGATTTTACCTGGAGCTGACCTCAGTTAAGAGAGCCGAGCGAAATACAGGCGTAGAGGAAGCGCAGAAAGGCCCCAGGAGCTCACTGGGTCCCGCAGCAGCCCATTCCTGCCTGGCACCACAGGGATCCATCAGCAGGGTGGCCAGAGAAGCACAGAGTAAAACACCACAGGGACAAGGAATTCTCTAACTGAACTTTGTAACAATTTGAATGGGATGAGAAGCCTTCTGGCCAGAACTCAGGGGAGAGTAGGAATCAGGTGTGCAGACTTCACAGGCAGGGGAAGATCTAAACCCTTTTCTCTCACAGCTGGGAGGCAGATAGCCTCGGGCAAGTTTTCAAGCCTGTCTCACCCTCTGCCTGGACGCAGACTCAGGGCTGTTGGGGGTGGCGGGGGCAAGGTGGGAGTGAGACCAGCCCTTCAGTTTGCATGGGAACTGGGTGACTGCCAGCCTTACCCACTTTCCTGACAAGCTGCATGACTCAGCAGAGGCAGCCATAATCCTCCTAGGTACACAACTCCAGTGACCTGGAAATCTCACCCCCATCCCCCAGGGCAGCTGCAGCAAGACCCACCCAAGGAAAGTGTGAGCTCAAATGTGCCTTGCCCTGCCCCCACCTGATGGTCCTTCCCTATCGACCCTGGTAGTGGAAGACAAAGGGCATGTAATCTTGAGAGTTCTAGGGCCCCGCCCACCACCGGTCCCTCTCCACACTACTCAGCTGATGCTTTCTGGAAGATGACACCTCCTGGCAGGAGGCCAGCCAACACAAAAATAGAGCATTAAACCACCAAAGCTAAGGACCCTCATGGAGTCCATTCACCCTCTGCCCCCTCTCCAGAACAGGCACTGGTATCCATGGCTGATAGACCCATCGACAGTTCACATCACAGGACTCTGTGAAGACAATCCCCAGTACCAGCCCTGAGCTGCGTAGACTCACTGGGTAGCTAGACCCAGAAGACAGACAATAAGTACTGCAGTTCAGCTCACAGGAAGCCACATCCATAGGAAAAGAGGGGGAGTACTACATCAAGGGAACACTCCGTGGGACAAAAGAATGTGAACAACAGCCTTCAGCCTGAGACCTCTCTGACAGAGCCTACCCAAATGGGAAGGAACCAGAAAACCAGCCCTGGTAATATGACAAAACAAGGCTCTTCAACCCCCCTGCAAAAAAAATCACACTAGTTCACCAGCAATAGATCCAAACCAATAATAAATTCCTGATTTACCTGAAAAATAATTCAGGAGGTTAGTTATTAAGCTACTCAGGAAGGGACCAGAGAAAGGCAAAGCCCAATGGAAGGGGAAAAAAAAAAGATACAAGAAGGGAGAAATATTCGTGGAAATAGATAGCTTTAAAAAATCAAAAATTTAGGAAATTTTGGACACACTTTTAGAAATGCAAAATGCTCTGGAAAGTATCAGAAATATAACTGAACAAGTAGAAGAAAGAAATTCAGAGCTCAAAGACAGGGTCTTTAAATTAACAAAGACAAAAAAGAATAAGAAAATATGAACAAAGCCTCCAAGAAGTCTGGGTTTATGTTAAACCACCAAACCTAAGAATAATCGGTGTACCTGAGGAATAAGAGAATTCTAAAAGCCTTGAAAACATATTTGGGGGAATAATCAAGGACAACTTCCCTAGCCTTCTGAGAGAACCAGACATCCAAATATAAGAAGCACAAAGAACACCTGGGAAATTCATTGCAAAGAGATCTTCACCTAGGCACATTGTCATCAGGTTATCCAAAGTTAAGAAGGAAAGAATCTTCAGAGCTATGAGACAGAAGCAACAGGTAACCTATAAGGGAAAATCTATCAGATTAACAGCAGATTTCTCAGCAGAAACCTTATAAACTATAAGAGATTGGGGACCTATCTTCAGTCTCTTCAAATAAAACAATTATCAGCCAATAATTTTGTATCCACCAAAACTAAGCATCATACATGAGGGAAAGATACAGTCGTTTTCAGATAAACAAATGCTGAGAGAATTCACCATTACCAAACCACCACTACAAGAACTGCTAAAAGGAGCTCTGAAACAAATCCTGGAAACATATCAAAACAGAGCCTCTTTAAAGCATAAATCACACAGGACATATAAAATGAAAATACAAGTTAAAAAGCAAAAACAAAGGCTGGGCGTGGTGGCTCACGCCTGTAATCCCAGCACTTTGGGAGGCCAAGGCAGGCGGATCACGAGGTCAGGAGATCAAGACCATCCTGGCTAACACAGTGAAACCTCGTCTCTACTAAAAATACAAAAAATTAGCCGGGCGTGGTGGCGGGCACCTGTAGTCCCAGCCACTCAGGAGGCTGAGGCAGGAGAATGGCGTGAACCCAGGAGGCGGAGCTTGCAGTGAGCTGAGATCACGCCACTGCACTCCAGCCTGAGTGACAGAGCAAGACTCTGTCTCAAAAAAAAAAAAAAAAAAAAAAAAGGCAAAAACAAAAAACAAAACCAAAGTACACAGGCAACAAATAGCACAATGAAAGCAATGGTACCTCACATTTCAATACTAACAGTGAATGTAAATGGTCTAAATGCTTCACTTAAAAGTTACAGAACCACAGAATGGATAAGAATTCACCAACCAACTATCTGCTGCCATCAGGAGACTCACCTAACACATAAGGACTCACGTAAACTTAAAGTAAAGGGGTGGGAAAAGGCATTTCATGCAAATGGACAGCAAAAGCAAGCAGGGGTAGCTATTTCAGACAAAACAAACTTTAAAACAACAGTGGTTAAAAGAGAGAAAGAGGAACAATACATAATAGTAAAAGGCCTTGTCCAAAAGGAAAATATCACAATCCTAAACATATATGCACCTAACACTGGAGATCCCAAACTTATAAAACAATTACTATTAGACCTAAGAAATGAGATAGACAGCAACACAGTAATAGTGGGGACTTCAATACTCCACTGACAGCAGTAGACAAGTTGTCAGGACAGAAAATCAACAAAGAAACAATGGATTTAAACTATACCTTGGAACAAATGGACTTAACAGATATATACAGAACATTTCATCCAACAAACTCAGAATACACATTCTATTCAACAGCGTATGGAAATTTCTCCAAGATGGACCATACAATAGACCATAAAACGATCCTCAATAAATTTAAGAAAGTTGAAATTATATCAAGCACTCTCTTGGACCACAGTGGAATAAAACTGAAAAACAATTCCAAAAGGAACCTTCAAAACCATGTAAATACATGGAAATTAAATAGCCTGCTCCTGAATGAGCATTGGGCCAAAAACAAAATAAAGATGGAAATTTAAACATTCTTCCAACTGATGACAATAATGACACAACCTATAAAATAAAAACCTCTGGAATACAGCAAAAGCGGTGCTAACAGGAAAGTTCATAGCCCTAAACGCCTACATCAGAAAGTCTGAAAGAGCACAAACAATCTAAGGTCACACCTCAAGCAACTAGAGAAAGTAGAACAAACCAAACCCAAACCCAGCAGAAGAAAAGAAATAACCAAGATCAGAACAGAACTAAATGAAATTGAAACAAAACAAAACAAAACACAAAAGATACACTAAACAAAAACCTGGTTCTTTGAAAAGATAAATAAAATTGATGAACCATTAGCAAGATTACCCAAGAAAAGAAGAGAGAAAATCCAAATAACCTTACTGAGAGATGAAACAGGAGATATTACAACTGACACCACTGAAATATGAAAGATCATTTAAGGCTATGAACACTTTTATGCATATAAACTAGAAAACCTACAAGAAATGGATAAATTCCTGAAAAAATACAACCTTCCTAGCTTAAATCAGGAAGAATTAGATACCCTGAACAGATCAATAACAAGCAGCAAGACTGAAATGGTAATTTAAAAATTACCAACCAAAAAAAGTCCAGGACCAGGCAGATTCACAGAATTCTACCAGACATTCAAACAAGAATTAGTACCTATCCTTTTGACACTATTCCACAAGATAGAGAAAGAAGGAGCCCTCCCTAATTCATTATATGAAGCCACTATCACCCTAATACCAAAACCAGGAAAGGACATAACCAAAAAAGAAAACTACAGACCAATGTCCTTGATGAACATAGATGCTAAAATCCTTAACAAAATATTAGCTAACAAAATCCAACAACATATCAAAAAGATGATCCACCATAATCAAGTGGGTTTCAGACTCGGGATGCAGGGATGGTTTAACATACTCAAGTCAATAAGTGTGATAACATAAACAAAATTACAAACAAAAATCACATGATCACCTCAATAGATGCAGAAAAAGCATTCGACAAAATCCAGCATCCTTTTATGATTAAAACTCTCAGCAAAATCGGCATGTAAGGGATATACCTCAATGTAATAAAAGCCATCTATGACAAACCCACAGTCAACATGATACCAAATGGGGAAGAGTTGAAAGCTGTCCCTCTGAGAACTGAACAAGACAAGGATGCCCACTGTCACCACTCCTCTTCAACATAGTACTGGAAGTCCTAACCAGAGCAATCAGACAAGAGAAAGAAATAAAGGCATCCAAATAGGTAAAGAGGAAGTCAGACTGTCACTTGTTTGCTGATGATATGATTGTTTACCTTGAAAGCCCTAAGGACTCCTCTAGAAAGCTCCTAGAACTGATAAAAGGAATTCAGCAAAATTTCTGGATACAAGATTAATGTACACAAATCAGTAGCTCTTCTGTACACCAACAGCAACCAAGTAGAGAACCAAGAACTCAACCCCTTTTACAATAGCTGCCAAAAAAAATAAAATACTCAGGAACATACCTAACAAAGGAGTCAAAAGATCTCTACAAGGAAAACTACAAAACACTGCTGAAAGAAATCACAGATGACAGAAACAAATGGAAACACATCCTATGTTCATGGATGGATAAAATCAGTATTGTGAAAATGACCATAAGCGTGACAATGCTTAGGCCAAAAGCAATGTACAAATTCAATGCAATCTCCATCAAAATACCACCATCATTCTTCACAGAGTTATAAAAAACAATTCTAAAATTCATATAGAACCGAAAAAGAGCCCACATAGCCAAAGCAAGACTAAACAAAAATAACATTTTATAATGTGACTTTATTAAACGTTTTGTTATAATGTATGTATTCAATGTGGCATAGTTTTTTAAAAGGAAGAAATGGGGACAAACTCTAACACTGTAGTTTACTAGGATTATAAACTTTAACCTAGCAGAGTCTCCATTTCCCTTGACGTAAAATGTGGCATTTAGTCCCTAGCTTAAGGGGTCTTACGGGAATTGAATAAGGAAAAAAAATGCAAAATGCCTTCTTCAGTGTTTAACTAAATGTCATGCAACAAAAAATATACATTCCCCTTACATTTCTCCATATATATCTATCTTGCCTAACAGACTGAGGGGGTTCCCTGAGGGAAAGATATGAAAGTAGTATGTACTTAAGAGTCCTTGGTACCCAGAACAAAATAAGCATTTATTGTAAATGTGTGTTGAATGAGTGAATGCGTGATTCTCTTTGTTATGCGAAGTTAAACCATTTTATTTGCCATTGCCTGAATAATCCTTACGATTGCTGCATCTGCATTTTTGCTAATACCATTCTCTCCACCTAAAATTGCCATTCCTGTAATAATCTACTATAAAAATTCAAGGTTCTCCCCAAAAAAAGTTTCCTCTGACTTTAAAGCCTTTTTAAATCATCCTAGCAAGACTCTACTTTATCTTCCTCTAAGTTAATTTCTTATACATCTACTTAGGCTTTGGGGTGTTTATTATGTTTTTATTATGATTTTGTGATTTTTATTCCCTCAATTATATATACAATATGTCTGTTATTTTATTCAAAGGTCATCAGACACACAGGCTGTGAGTTATGTGTCCTTATAATACCACAAATGTTAACAGTGGGCTTCAATGAATAGATTCTTTGGATCATTGCATTTTGCTTTGTTGTATAAAGTCTATTTGTTAATTAAGAGAATTTTCTTTTCATAGAATGTGAGCAATGTGACTGTATTGTATGTAATACATATAGCTAGCAATAATCCTGCTTAACATAATATTTCCTTTGTTGTATATATGCTTTTGTTTATTCTGGGCATCAGAGGTTTGACTGTAACAGATCAGCAAAGTCCACCTAACCTAGTTACACATAGATATAATCGTTGAACTACTTTTATTATGCTTACACTTTGACAATGACCAAAATAAAATATTAACTTATAGAACAGTGACTCCTATATATGTATCTCTAGCCCTGAGACACACTCTAGTAGGCATTTGAAATATAACATGTCCAAAATAGAAACCTTGATTTTCCTATCCCCAAATTACTTCTCTTCAAGTGTTCCCCATCTCAGGTAGTGGCATCAACATACACTCACATCCAACCCCCTAGTGAATTCTATCAGCTCTACATTCAAAATGTACTCTAAGTCTGACCACTTCCACCACTACCACCCTGGTCCAAGCCATCATCATCTCACGTAGGCTATTGCAATGGCTTCCCAAATCACACCCCAGACTCCCCTTTCGTTCTCCTACAATTCCTTCTCTGCACAGCAGCCAAAGTGTTTTTAGAAGAGTGTAAACTGAAGTTATAAAACAGGTAAAAACAAGTTAATGGTGCTTTAAAAATTAGAACAGGGGCTGCCCATGTGGAGGCAGAGTTACAGCAGGTATCAACGGGAATGGGGAATGAGGACACTTTTCTGAGGTCATGTTAACGTTCTATATCTCAGTAGCAATTTGAGTGACAAAGGGATGTATTTGTCAAAATTTAATAGTTAGGATTTATGAATTTCATGTATATAAATTTTAAATTAAAAAACCACAAACAAATATTAAACTCTAGTTAATGATACACACACTAAAGTATTTAAAAGTGTACAATATCTGCAATGTACTTCAAAAGCATCCAAAATTAACATGAATTTAATGGGAGGATAGAAAGATGAATAGAAACATAGATATGAGGCTGGGTGCGGTGGCTCACGCCTGTAATCCCAGCACTTTAGGAGACTGAGGTGGGCGGATCACCTGAGGTCAGGAGTTGGAGAACAGCCTGGCCAACATGGTGAAACCCCATCTCTACTAAAAACACAAAATTAGCTGGGTATGGTGGTGCACGCCTGTAATCCTAGATATTCAGGAGGCTGAGGCAGGAGAATCGCTTGAACTTAGGAAGTGGAGGTCGCAGCGAGCCGAGGTCGCGCCATTGCACTCCAGCCTGGGCAATAAGAGCAAAACTCTGGAAAAAAAGAAAGAAAGAAATGATATAAGCAAATCAAGTAAAATGTTAGTGGTAAAATCTAGTTGGTTGGTATATGATGTTCAATGTAAAATTCTTTCAGTTTTGCTGTATGTTTGAAATTTTTCATAATAGAGTGTTGAAAAAACTGTAAAAAATCTATCAAGATTTGTCAAAGATCAGATGGCTGTAGATGTGTGGTATTATTTCTGAGGACTCTGTTCTGTTCCATTGGTCTATATCTCTGTTTTGGTACCAGTACCATGCTGTTTTGGTTACTGTAGCCTTGTAGTATAGTTTGAAGTCAGGTAGCATGATGCCTCCAGCTTTGTTCTTTTGACTTAGGATTGTCTTGGCAGTGCGGGCTCTTTTTTGATTCTATATGAACCTTAAAGCAGTTTTTTCCAATTCTGTGAAGAAACTCATTGGTAGCTTGATGGGGATGGCACTGAATCTATAAATTACCTTGGGCAGTATGGTCATTTTCATGATATTGATTCTTCCTATCCATGAGCATGGAATGTTCTTCCATTTGTTTGTGTCCTCTTTTATTTCACTGAGCAGTAGTTTGTAGTTCTCCTTGAAGAGGTCCTTTACATCCCTTGTAAGTTGGATTCCTAGGTATTTTATTCTCTTTGAAGCAATTGTGAATGGAAGTTCATTCATTATTTGGCTTTCTGTTTGTCTGTTACTGGTGTATAAGAATGCTTATGATTTTCACACATTAATTTTGTATCCTGAGACTCTGCTGAAGTTGCTTATCAGCTTAAGGAGATTTTGGGCTGAGATGATTGGGTTTTCTAAATATACAATCATGTCATCTGCAAACAGGGACAATTTGACAAGAAATGGGGAAAGGATTCCCTATTTAATAAATGGTGCTGGGAAAATTGGCTAGCCATAAGTAGAAAGCTGAAACTGGATCCTTTCCTCATTCCTTATACGAAAATTAATTCAAGATGGATTAGAGACTTAAATGTTAGACCTAATACCATAAAAACCCTAGAAGAAAACCTAGGTAATACCATTCAGGACATAGGCATGGGCAAGGACTTCATGTCTAAAACACCAAAAGCAACAGCAACAAAAGCCAAAATTGACAAATGGGATCTAATTAAACTAAAGAGCTTCTGCACAGCAAAAGAAACTACCATCAGAGTGAACAGGCAACCTACAGAATGGGAGAACATTTTTGCAATCTACTCATCTGACAAAGGGCTAATATCCAGAACCTACAAAGAACTCAAACAAATTTACGAGAAAAAAACAACCCCATCAAAAAGTGGGCAAAGGATATGAACAGACATTTCTCAAAAGAAGACATGCATACAGCCAACAGACACATGAAAAAATGCTCGTCATCACTGGCCATCAGAGAAATGCAAATCAAAACCACAATGAGATACCATCTCACACCAGTTAGAATGGCAATCATTAAAAAGTCAGGAAACAACAGGTGCTGGAGAGGATGTAGAGAAATAGGAACACTTTTACACTGTTGGTGGGATTGTAAACTAGTTCAACCACTATGGAAAACAATATGGTGATTCCTCAAGGATATAGAACTAGAAATACCATATGACCCAGCCATCCCATTACTGGGTATATACCCAAAGGATTATAAATCATGCTGCTATAAAGACACATGCACACGTATGTTCATTGTGGCAATATTCACAATAGCAAAGACTTGGAATCAACCCAAATGTCCATCAGTGACAGAATGGATTAAGAAAATGTGGCGCATATATACCATGTAATACTATGCAGCCATAAAAAAGGATGAGTTTGCGTCCTTTTTTTTTTTTTTTTTTTTTTGAGACGGAGTCTTGCTCTGTCCCCCAGGCTGGAGTGCAGTGGCTCGATCTCAGCTCACTGCAAGCTCCGCCTCCTGGGTTTACGCCATTCTCCTGCCTCAGCCTCCCGAGTAGCTGGGACTACAGGCGCCCGCCACCTCGCCCGGCTAGTTTTTTGTGTTTTTAGTAGAGACGGGGTTTCACCATGTTAGCCAGGATGGTCTCGATCTCCTGACCTTGTGATCCGCCCGCCTCGGCCTCCCAAAGTGCTGGGATAACAGGCTTGAGCCACTGTGCCCGGCCAAGTTTGCGTCCTTTGTAGGGACATGGATGCAGCTGGAAACCATCATTCTCGGCAAACTATCGCAAGAACAGAAAACCAAACACCGCATGTTCTCACTCATAGGTGGGAACTGAACAATGAGATCACTTGCACTCGGGAAGGGGAACATCACACACCTGGGCCTATTATGGGGAGGTAGGAGGGGAGAGGGATGGCATTGAGAGTTATACCTGATGTAAATGACGAGTTGATGGGTGCTGAAGAGTTGATGGGTGCAGGACACCAACATGACACAAGTATACATATGTAACAAACCTGCACGTTGTTCACATGTACCCTAGAACTTAAAGTATAATAATAAAATAAAAAAATAAAAACCTGTCAAGAATACAGCTCTTGAATGAATGTTGTATGAGTAAGTGAGGCAAGGGTAGAAATTGGATTAAAAATGGTATTATAAATTATCTTAAACATACTTTAGGAAAAAGTTCTAGTTTAAAAGGGTAAAACTTTTTAATAGGTTATTTACAACTCTTACAAGAGAGAAATCAAAAATAAATTTTAATGGTCCCTGTGAAACTTAATTTCCCATACTGAATGCTTTTCAGGGTTTCCATTGCTATTCCTGGGGGATGGGTACAAGGGAGGAGAGGGAAAGGAGAAATGAAATACATCAAAAGACTTACCAGAATCAGGTTGTAACGTAGTAAGAAAAAAGAAAACAGCAATTTTTGGCATAATGTGCTTTTTGTGATATTCCTTCATATATTTTTGGCTATTTCTGAGGGGATTACTGATTCCTCAGGCGTATCAGATAACCTTAGCAAAAAGAAATGTATTTTCTCCTACAACACTTATTCTGCAATTTCACCTTTTCAATACAATGAAAACAATGTATTTTTTGATAATGCCATTTCTATATATCCACATAATTTCTCATAAATCTTTTTTTTTTTTTTTTTTTTTTCCTTGAGATGGAGTCTCGCTCTGTCTCCCAGGCTGGAGTGCAGTGGTGCGATCTCGACTCACTGCAAGCTCCGCCTCCCCGGTTCACGCCATTCTCCTGCCTCAGCCTCCCGAGTAGCTGGGACTACAGACGCTCGCCACCACACTGGGCTAATTTTTTGTACTTTAGTAGAGACGAGGTTTCACCATGTTAGCCAGGATGGTCTCGATCTCCTAACTTCATGATCTGCCCGCCTTGGTCTCCCAGAGTGCTGGGATTACAGGCGTAAGCCACCACACCAGGCCTCTTACAAATCTTGTAACATTGCTACAAGATTGATGTACAATAACAAAGGCTAAATGAGGGGATAGATACCCCATCTTCCATGATACGATTATTACACATTGCATGCCTGTATCAAAACATCTTATGACCCCATTAATATATATACCTACTGTGTACTAACAAAAATTAAAAATTAAAAACGAATTTATACACAATTACACAATCATTCACATTTCCCGGGGCCTTTTCCAATCTGGAACCTTAATAAAAATTAAAAAGCTGAAGTTCAATTCAAGTAATCTCTAAATTGGCTGAGCTGTTTTCTATGCTACTCATATTTTCACACCAGATGTGGGACACAAAATGATTTAAAATGTGAGGCAATATTGGTTAAGGGCAATGTAAGTAAATAGTATTTGTATTATAATAATGATTCAGGTAGTTAAAGAATACAAATATTAATATGCATGTCATAATGTATAAGATTATTTTAAAATCGGAAGTGAGACTTTACTCAATATAGCGAGCACCTCTAGTATTAGTGATGAAAGGACTACTGAGAATAAGTTTTACACTTTTGATCAAAAGCTTTAAATTTCAAAGCATTTTTTTAATAGCAAAAATGCATAATTCAGTCACTGAATAACAAACAAGAGAAATTATTGAAGTAGATCAATCAAGACAATTAAATGGCAAAGACCTTAAATCATATTTATCTTGGTTCAGAAGGAAAATATGTCTTGAGAAAAACATGCAGATTTAGATATCTCTGTGTTTAAAGTCTTTAACTTTCTTATAGGTAAATTGAAATTCTGGAAAAGAAGCTAACTTTAAAAAACAGTGGAAATAGAGACAAGTAAAATAATTCTATATAAAAGGCACAAGGCAAACTCTATATTTCTCAGCTTTGGGTTAGGCTGGAAAATTTTACCACATTTTGAAACTAATTATCTTACCATAACAGTGAAATTATTAAAAGTCCTAAGAATGATTGAGCAGACATATATAGTGTATGCAAAACTGCATTATGTTTCAATATGTGTGTATATTTATGACATTAGTATTTGCTTTAAATCTCTTCTCTAAGATACTGAATTATGAAAGACAGAATTTACTTTATTCTTAATTAATTAATTAATTTATTTATTTAGGAGACAGAGTTTCACTCTTGTTGCCCAGGATGGAGTGCAATGGCGCAATCTCAGCTCACAGCAACCTCAGCCTCCCAGGTTCAAGCGATTCTCCTGCCTCAGCCTCCTGAGTAGCTGGGATTACAGGCACCCAACACAACCCCCGGCTAATTTTGTATTTTTAGTAGGGATGGGGTTTCTCCATTGTTGGCAGGCTGGTCTGGAACTCCCAGCCTCAGGTGATCCACCCACCTTGGCCTCCCAAAGTGCAGGGATTACAGGCATGAACGACCATGCCCAGCCTCCTTTTTATTTTTATAACATAAAAAGAAAAATGATAATCATCAAAATAAACTTCTCTATATAGATACTTCAGAAGACACCTTCCTTTTTGTTCTTTTATGTCTGTCATTCAGTCTAGATTTTGCAGACTTATTTGGTAGGCACACTTAAATTTCAAAATCTAAAACTTACAAAAAGTGGTTTTCAATAAATATTTTTAAATATTTTTAAATGTTTACAATAAAGTATATCACTTTTTAAAATTAATATATAAATATATAAGCATATTTATAAATAAGCAAAATGGTAAAATGAATATCTAAAAGGAAATATGGAAGTTGGTCTAAGAATGTCATAATGCTTCCCACACAGACTATTTATTACAGTTTTTAATAAATGAAGCATAGTCTGCTCTTCATAATGAATAATCCTATTATATTTTAATATCATATAGCATACAGTGTTTATTTTCTAAAATGCTTTTCATAAAGTAAAAATGCCATCAATTAAAACAGAAGGCAAAAATCAATGGAATACTATCTTAGATTGTTTAAGCAAAAGCAATGAAAACTAGAATTCTGTATAAAATTATCTTTCAAGAGAGAAGGCAAAATAAAGACAATTTTGGAAAAAAACGATTTTTTTAACACTCAGAAAACCCTTGAAAGAAAGAAACTGTCCCTTAATAAAATGAATGGAATGGAAATCACTTTTCATAGAAAATAAGGAAATTGATAAATACATGGGTAAATCCAAACTGTCACTGACTTTGTGAAAAAAAGAGAGAGAGCAATTAGGGGACTTAAAAACAAAATAAAAATGAAACCTAAGATACAAATAACATGGAATATGATGAGAGGGGTTAGAAATCAGAGATGAACATTTTGAAATCCTTCTACTATTCAGGAGGATTACAAATATATTAAGCAGAGATCGCATTAAGTTAAACACCCATCTTAAAAATTGCAACAATCTGTGTGTGTGTGTGTAACTCTGCTCAAATAGTAGAAACTGTTTTAAAATCCAATAAAATGTTTATAAAACTAAGGATGCATTGGGAAAGAAAACAAGTCTCATTGAATACCAAAAAATCAGTATCATTCAAATCACAACCTATGTCCAAAATACAACATATTAGAAATTCATATTAAAAAAAGAAACTTGAAAAATGTCTTTTTTTTTTTTCTTTTTTTTTTTTGAGATGAGTCTCACTCTGTCGCCAGGCTGGAGGGCAATGGCGCGATCTCGGCTCACTGCAACCTCCACCTCCTGGGTTCAAGCAATTCTGCTTCAGCCTCCTGAGTAGCTGGGACTACAGGCGTGTACCACCACACCCAACTCATTTTTGTATTTTTAATACAGATGGGTTTTCATCATGTTGGCCAGGATCTCGATCTCCTGACCTTGTGATCCACCCGCGTTGGCCTCCCAAAGTGCTGGGATTACAGGCGTGAGTCACCTCGCCCAGCCCAAAAATGTCTTTTAAATGTGGAAATTAAAGACCTACTTTTAAATAATTCACAAGTAAAAAAGATCATGATAGACATTTCAAAATATGTATAACTTGATAATAATTACCATAAAAATTTGTGATAAAGAAATACTGCAGTCAAATACATACACTAGGAAATACGAGAGATTAAAAATTAATACACTAAGAATCTGACTCAGAAAAAAAGGAAATGGCCTACATTCACCATATCTATTCAACATAGTACTGGAAGTCCTAGTCAGAGCAATCAGACAAGAGAAATCAGAAAGGAATCCAAATCAATAAAGAGGAAGTCAAATCGCTGCTGTTCACTGGTGTGATTGTATACCTAGAAAACCCTAACGACTCATCCAAAAAGTTCACAGATCTGATAAATGAATTCAATAAAGTTTCAGGATACAAAATAAATGTACAAATCAGTAGCATGCTATACACCAACAGCAACCAAGCTGAGAAACAAATCAAGAACTCCATACCTTTTACAACAGTTACAAAAAAATAAATAAATAAATAAAATACTTAGAAATATACCTAACCAAGGAGGTGAAAGATCTCTACAAGGAAAACTACAAAACACTGCTGAAAGAAATCATCAACAACATGAACAAATTGAAACACATCCCATGCTCGTGGATGGGAAGAATCAATATTGTGAAAATGACCATACTGCCAAAAGCAATCTACAGATTCAATGCAATTCCCATCAGAGTACCATTATCATTCTTCACAGATCTAGAAAAAACCATCTTAAAATTCATATGGAACCAAAAAAGACCCCATGTAGCCAAAGCAAGAGTAAATAGAAAGAACAAATCTGGAGGTATCACACTACCCAATTTCAAACTACACTATTAGACAAGGCTATAGTTACCAAACAGCATGGTACTGGTATAAAAATGGGCATGTAGGCAATCCGATTCACTGCCTGGGAGCATGAATGGCTACTGTGCACCAAAAAGTGTAAAGTTGACTCATTAATTCCACTTACAGGGATGTACCCAACGACATATCTACAAAATTACTCATTGAAGCATTATTTATAAACATGTGGGAATATTTAAGTATCAAAAGAGGAAAGAGGAACAAAGTTTCAATATGCTCAAATATTGGATTGTAAGAGAGCAAATAAAATGAGCCAACCAGCTCTAAACGGCTTATTTTTTTACCTTTGGCAAACCACCTAACTTCTTTAAGCTTCCTGTTTGCTGTGTGTTTTAGTCTAAAATGTAAATATCAGCTTTACAAAGTGAAATGAAAGAGAGTAAGAAAGGACTTAAGTAAAAGGTATACTACATAAGAGCATGTAAGAAATATCAGATATAATAAAATCTGATCCTTTGTCAGTAAATAGGCATCACTGACATTCTCTGAGAAAAAAAGGGATGAGAACCAAACATATGATTTGAGAATATTAAGTAAATATTTATTAAAACCTTTAAAACCCTTTACACCTTTAAAACCTTGCCTTTCGGGCAGCCAAGTAGGTATGAGAATTAACCAAAGAGGGTTCAGTTCTCAATAAACAGGTAATTATAAAAGGGACTTTAGTAATATGGATTAAGAAATATGCTTCATTCCAAAAACAAAAAAGAAAAAACAAAAAACAACAAAGAGGCAAAGGACCAATTGTTTTCGTTTGTTTTTGAAACTCTCACCCAGGCTGGAGTGCAGTGGTGCATACTTGACTCACTGCAACATCCACCTCCTGGGTTCAAGCGATTCTCCTGCCTCAGCCTCCCAAGTAGCTGGGATTACAGGTGCCCGCCACCACACCTGGCTAATTTTTGTATTTTTAGTGGAGACAGAGTTTCACCATGTTGGCCAGGCTGGTCTTGAACTCCTGACCTCAAATGATCTGCCAGTCTCTGCCTCCCAAAGTGCTGGGATTACAGGCGTGAGCCACAGCACCTGGACAGACCAACTGATTTTTAATAAAAATAAACAGGACTTATACTGAGGTACCCTCTAAAATTATGACTTTTATTAACTTTCTTCCCAGTTTTCATTTTGTGCTAAGTGAAAGCTTCAGATGACTCCAAGGGAGTATGAAAATTGGGAAATGTATTTTTTTTTTTTTTTTTTTTTTTTGAGGTGGAGTCTCGCTCTGTCGCCCAGGCTGGAGTGCAGTGGTGCGATCTCGGCTCACTGCAAGCTCCACCTCCCGGGTTCATGTCATTCTCCTGCCTCAGCCTCCTGAGTAGCTGGGACTACAGGCGCCCACCACCATGCCCGGCCAATTTTTTGTATTTTTAGTAGAGACAGGGGTTTCACCATGTTAGCCAGGATGGTCTCGATCTCCTGACCTCATGATCCGCCCATCTCGGCCTCCCAAAGTGCTGGGATTACAGGCATGAGCTACTGCGCCTGGCAGGAAATGTATTTTTTAATACTCAGTCTCTTTATATGAGAAGAAAATAATTTTGGATATGAAGGCGACTTCAAATAGCACTATTAAGTTATCATGAAAAGACAACTTAGAATGTTTTTCAGAGGGAATATTAATCTGAGAAGTTCTAGTTTCCCACAGACTATTTCTGTTAACCTTCAAAAGAGATAGTGAGGCATTTGAACTTAGATCAGAATGTGTGGGAAAATCTTAGGCAGTATTCTGAAACACCTAACAAGGAGCAAAAGAGGCAATAGGCCCCTTTTGGTTGGACACAGCCTACTTGCCCCTTGCATTAAAGTTCTAGCTCTCAATACAACATTGAGAATAAATAAAATACAACCAACTTAAAAATACTATAAAAACAATCAATGAGGGTCAAGTACATCTAACTCAGATTAGAAAGTTAATCAATTACCCAGCTAGCAGGTACCTGGGACAACTTGTGGAGGTAAGGAAAACACTGGAGAACATTGAATAATGAGTGTTCATTTGGAAGAGGAACTTAGTGAAAAAAATATGTACAAATAAAGTGTATAAGTGCTTAAAGCTAGAAGATGTCTCAACTTAAACACCTAGAAAAAAAGCCATATTTAATAAGAAAAATCTGAAACAAATATTAAAAGGTTCAGGAATATTTGTCTAATAAAATTTCTCCCCAACTCCAGTTGTAAGGCACAGGGATTATTCAAAGAAAAGATCTGCAAAGCCTATTTTAGGAAATAATTGTATTCACTGATGTCAGGTTTTAGAATGTCATTGGCACTAAAATTCATTTTCCAATGGAAAACGTAAAAGTCAATTAATTTTTATATATAGAAAGAGGTAATAGATATATAAACATGTTTATGTGTTTTAGAAATAAAAATACTTTATAAATAGAAAAAATTTAAATAAATTTCTAGTATATTTAAATATTTAGCTATTCACAAATCTTTACTGCTATTTACTCTAAGAACTCTAGTTGAAAAGAGACTAATACAGAAATATCAAGACATGCTGACCACCTCAGAAAGAAGGAAGCAGTGGTGGTTTTTTCTTTTTTCTTCGTTAAGGCATTTAATTCAATGTTCAACATACAACAGGTGCTTAACAAATATTTGGTGATATTTTAGGTCTCTTTTTAAAGAAAACTGAAAAACATTGATTTGCATTTTTATTACTTTTTATTATTATTAACCCACTTTATTATTAGTAGTAACCTGCCTTTACAGAAGTTTTTCTTCTATACACAATCCAGTATCACACACAAAAAAACTAAGTCCACTCTATAAATACCTATAACTTACATTACAGGAACTCAAAAGTAACAGAAATAGACATATGCGCACAGTTGACGCCTAATGAAGGAAAAGTGAGTCTATGCCACCATCTAGTGGCTGCAGAATAATAAAGCACCAAAAGAAAGTATACCCAGGGATGTAGTACCAGAATATAAGCATCTAGAGTTTACATGTAGAGCTACTGCCCTACTATTCAGTTGGGCCACCATTGGCACTACCTGGCCTATTCGGTTGGGCCAGAATTGGGTCTACCTGCTTGCTTCTGCATAAGTCTGACCTTTGAAAAAACCAAGCAGGAACACCACCAAGTAGATTGTTTCCTTTGCTCACCTCATACAATTTCCACCATCTTTCAATGGATACCTATTTGTTATGAAAGGTAAAAAAAAAAAAAAAAAAAAAAATGCATCTTCACACTCATCAGACCAGATGGGCAATAATAAAAAATTGGTCAGGAAAACTTCATAGACTGCTATCAAACAGTCTAGCACTATTTAGTGAAGATGAATATGTACCTCACTGATTACCCAGCAATTCCACTCCTGGGTATGTAATCCAGAGTAGTGATTTGTAATCTCCAGTACACAGATCCTGAGTGAATCTATGAATAGAATTCAGAGAGTCTGATAAGTTGGAGGGATAACAGTTCTGTCTTTATTGGCACCAACTTCTAACTAAAATTAACAATTTCCTTTGTTTATGAAGGTAGGCAACAAACTACAATATTAGCAGGACCTGTGACTTTGTAACCAATAAATATCATAGATAACGTCAAATTCCATTTATAGTTGTTGCAAATATACAAAAATTTCTTCCACACTTATCACTACTTCAAAATTACGTCTTTTACCCCCACCATTAGATACTGTTATTTAGTGCCCTAATAAAGAAGCGTGTCTATTTCTTTTTTAAAAGTTTTCTTTTATATTTCATTATTCTAGTTCAATTTTTCATATTTGTTTTTTGTATTTTGATTATTCTAGTTCAAGTTTTTTTCACTGTATTTGTTTTCTTTGCAACCCTATGTATTTGTTACACATTTAAAAACATTTGGGGTCCATAAATCTCACAAGATTTTGAAAGGACTTTAAGACACAAAAAAAGGTTAGTAATACCTGCCCTAGAGAAATTCTTCTGGCAGAACCAGGACACATCTACAAATAAATTCAAACAGCTTTGTTTATAATAATCAGATGGACAAAACAACAAGGTATTTTCATGTAATAGAATAGCATATAAAAGGGATGTGAATTATTACAACTGCATTAATGTGGGTGATTTGCAAAATCCTAAAGTTACAACTAACAATTATGTAACAAAATAATAAAATTAGTTAATAAACAATCTAAAATAGGCAAACCAAAGCAATATACTCTTTAGAGTTATATACAAATGTAGTTGGATTATTTCAGAAAAAATCAATGTAATAACACAAAATTTGGGATCATGGTTACTTGAGGGAATTGGAGGAGAGGGTGGTAAGAAGAATGTGGCCAGGAATTAACATGTATTGAGCTTCTGAGTTGCTGGCAATACCCTTTTTCTGAAGCCTTGTGGAAAGAGCACAGATATTCACTTTTTTATTTTCCTGTAAAGTGTACAGGTATCTCATGTACACTTTCGTGCCTATGATAAATGTTTGATATTACCTTCTTAGGTCATCTCTGTCTATCCAATCCAAAATAACTCCCCAGTTACTCTATATCATATGAGCCTATTTTAATAATCTAGTTTTTTTAGTATGATTTTTCTAGCTTTGAATTATCTATCCTTTGGACTATTTGTCAGAATGTCAAGATATGCAACAATAATTTTCAAAATATTTATCCTATACATTTTCCAGGCAGTTTAGGGCTATGTTTTTTAAAATAGCCACAGAACATTACATTTTATTCTGTCTAAAAGCTATTTTCCACTACAAATCTAAAATTACCTTAATAATCACATATCTTTTAATAATAAATGGTAAACTGAACTGGTTTTACAATTGGGCTTCAAAGTCTGTGCCACTTTGTAGCAATGAACCTGAGAAAATTCTCTCTTCGGACTTCACCTTTCTCATTTACAAAACAGAGATAAAGCTTAACTCACAGTATTTTGATGATATTTAAAACCCGTGAGAAAGTGAATAGGAGAATATTTTAGCTACTTAGTAGCACTTGACAATGTTTAGCCATCTCTAAATTGTAGCCATGAATTTTGCCCCTATCTGTATTTTCCTCTTGGAAGTTCCCTGTATCTTTCTGCTGAATGGATGAAGTTTATGATGAGACTAGGGAATGGCAAAGCTACAGGGTAGAAGCCTGGCTCCCTAATTTACTGTGTATAGAAGAGCTACCTGCCAACTAGAAAAACCCACTTTGTATTCTTATAAAAAAATAAAATCCTATAGTCTTTGAGTAATAATACACTTTTTTGTGTGTTGATTTGCAAGAGCTATTTAGTCTACCCTAATTAACATATAGTTAAAAGATACTGTCAAATGCTGAGTGTTCTGACCTTCTTCCCTCCTCAGCCTCAGGAAACTGGCAGCAAGGCTTTTCCCACACAGATAGGATACTGGAAGTTTCCCGTCCCTAACACCGACTACACAAATAAATAACTTGCAGATAACAGTTTGGGGGAGGGGATACAGCCTTCAATGAAATACCCAGGTCAGATCACCTCACAGTGAAGCCCACCATTTGAAGAGATTCACCTGTGCTTACAGTGCTTTTAACATTTTTTCTCACCCCAAAACATACTTTTAATGTAAACATCAATAGATGCAGGAAGGAAAGTGTATATTGAGGGAGTGGTATGAAGAAACCTAAATCCTAAATATCCAAGTCAATAGCTAGAATCCTAAGCACTTTTAGAATTCCACTAGCACTTTTATTCTTCGTATCTTACTGTATTTTTCTTTATATTATTTGACAAGCCCTGATATATTTACTCTTCATTTGTTTATCTGTTTCCTCCAACCTGGATGTTCCAAGAGGACGGGACTTTGAATTTTGCTCAATTCTGTACCCATTTATGGAAAAGTGCCTGGAACATGGAAGGAATTTAGTAAATATCTGTTGAATAAATAAATGGATTGGCAATTACAGGGTTAAAAAAAGGTCTAATAAAATAATTTACTCCTACAGATCTGATACAAATGATTTCTTTAGTCTTGCACGGTTACAAATGGCTGTCTCTCTTCTAGAAAAACTGAGGCAACCCTTCCGAAATAACTAATTTTAAAAAGCCTCCCTTCCTGTGAACAGACAATTCCAAAGCTCTTCCACAAGGCACAACCAATACAACCACAGGTCATGGGCCTATAATACCTACCTAGTCCTCATGATGTAAGCAATATTACATTAATGTGTACAATAATGTAATTATTAGCAAGAATAATGTAAACATTAATATAGATTACTGTAAATTAATAATGTAATTACTGTAAATTAACGTAAGCACTATTAGATGCAGGATGACAAGTGAATTTGGGGGCAGTGGCATCTATGAGACAGACATAAATCCTCATCTGCCACAGAAGGAAGTCAACACATACTATCCATAACTGAAAATGCAAGAAGCAGCAGAAAATACTTCTTACTTAAAAATACGGAAACAAGCATTAAATGAAACAGCTTAAAATGTTGAAAGGTGGTTACTATGGGAACTAATACTCCAGGACTGGGAGGACTAGACCAGGGTATGTTTAACTTTGACTTTTCTATATCAGGCTCGGGGCTGCCATTTCTCTGAGTTCGTGGAAAATTTAATCTAAATCTTTATTAGGAGCCTTATAAGATGGAGAACACATTTATTGCAGAGAGGTCAGGCTCAAGTAACACGTCTATCACAACATCTAAAACTTAAGAAAAAACCTCCACGAGTTTAAATACAAAGCACTGCACATGCACGCACTCAACACCTCTCCTTCCTTCTCCACGGACAACACACCCACAAACCCCGCACATTTACCAATCTACACAACTGAGCATTGGAGCGAATGAGGTGAGGGCCCAGAAAGTTGCAGCAGGAACGATCCGAGCCCTTCAGTTAATTCTAACGTCACTTCTAACGTTTGGGGCAAGAACGTTTCAGGAAATCGAGGGGGACCAACGCTCAGCGCAGGAGAGAAAGGCAACAAGCTACTGGACCCGCCGCGCCTCCCGCGCCGGGGTGGAGCTGACCCCGCAGAGCCCCGCCCCAGCCTGCGTCTGCCAATGGTCCAGGAGCCGCTCCTCTCCACTCGGGAAACCTTCAGAGGAGTCTCAGAAAGGACACGGCTAGCTGCTTTTCTCAGCGCCGAAGCCGCGCCATGCTAGTCCTCAGAAGCGCCCTGACTCGGGCGCTGGCCTCACGTACGCTGGCGCCTCAGGTACCGGCCGCGGGGGCGCCCAATCCTTCACCCGAGGGGAGGGCAGGGGTTGTTCCGGGATGGTGCGAGTCATGCGCATGCGCTCTCCGCCACACGCGCCCAAACTTGGGGTCCCGCGCCGCGGCCGAGGCTCTAGCGCGAGCCCGGGAACCCCGAGACAGTGGTCCCCGGGACGCACGTGAGGAGGAGGCCGCTGCTAGGGGAATACCCCCAGCCGGGGTCGTCTCGCGGGCAGTCGCAGTAAGAGAGCTTTTCTAGCCTGGCTGCCACACCCACCGGGACACTCCCATGGCGTCGTTGCTGCGTTTTTGCCGCCCAGCTAGGTCGCGGCTGCGGCCCAGGGAGCGCTCCCACGTTGTCATCTGGCGCTGTCGAGCCGCCGGTGGAGTTGTGGCTTTCCAAGCCTCCGCCCTCTCTAGACATCAGCTTGAAGGAGGGGAGGGAATTGCCAACCAGCCGCTCGCAACGAAACCGGCCGCCCCCTTTTAAATGAAACACAACTTCCGAGCATTTCTCGGAGACCCTTGAAAAGGAGGCCCAGGGTCCCGGTGGGGCTGGACCCTGCCCGCCACCCGCGCTCCGTGTGGCCGCTCCCCCAACCAGGTGGGACCGGAGCTTCCTATCAAATAGGACGATGACAGACTCTTTTAACCTTAGATGAGAAATGGACAAAATGGAGCTTGTGATTCTGCCCTAACTTTCGGGAGTGGCCTATTCTGTGGCTCCAACCTAGAAATTTCTTTTCCTTTTCATGTGTAGGACTTTACTCCTTTATGAAGGGGCAGGATAGGAAGGGGAGTAACCTATCCTAGAGACAGACTGAGGAACACTAAAGAACAGCAGCTAATGTCCATTCACCCCGGATTAACAATGCAGTCTTTACCCTAATGATTCTCCAGTGGCGCAGGGCCAGGAATTACATCCTTATGGCATGATTCTAAACTTTGAGTTTTTAAAAATGTCCATCAGTTGTTCTCTTGTAAGTGAAGTGGAGGTCGTTGCTGGTGGGAATCATCCCTAACTTGGAGATAAGGGAGAATGGACGACTCATGATTTCTGCCCTAGTAGTTAAAAGTCATCCCTGCAGCAAAATTCTCAACTCCCATCCGGGCCCCCCACCATACCCTGCTCCCCTGCGGTCTTCCTTCTCTGGCACCACCAGTCTACACCTCTCTCTCTCACTGTAGGTTCCCTACTATATATTAATACTGTCAAAAATTGTAAAAATGTGTACCTTTGATGAACTATGTTATCCTCCAAATACAAATTCCTCGAATCAACCTGAAATCTAGTTGTCACAAATGCCCCATTGGCCTATCTCCTGATATATTTTATTATAATAATTTTGAAATTATGGATACTAGGCACTTGTTTCTCTACCAACATTGTTACTAGAGTTTGGTTTAAAAGCACAAAAAGAGTGTCCATGAAAGTCAGGGGCAGCTGCAGTTGTTTTTGTTGGTAGGCTTAGTCATTTGAGCAATAAGAATATAACTCAGACACGAACAGAATTAACTCTAGATAATTATTATTAAGCCTTTTCATACACAGTTACATAATTTTGTATTTTGTAAACAAATATATCAGAGCAAAAGCCTACTGCTTTCAAACAGACATACTGGCTAGTCAATATAAGCCCTAATTTGTCCATAGCTTTGTAGGTATCAAAACTGTCTTAATAGATTATTCTGGTGTAATCAACTTCAGGAAATGGCACATGCTAATCAAACTTACATAAGATGGATTTTATAAGAATATCACGAGTGCCTGTGTGTATACCATGCATGTATATATATATGTGGGGGTGTGTGTGTATACATATTACACATAGATACCTACATAGAGGATAACCTTTGGTGAGGTATTTCTTACAGAAAGTTCAACCAGAACACAAATTAGAAATTTACAGTGAGTGTATGACTATTACAAAAGGAATTAATGGTTCTTAAGCAATATTTGTATCAATGTGGTATAAGTGGATTCATTAAATGTTGTTCACATTACATCGTAATTAGAAACTAATAATCAGAAAATTTTGACTCTGAATTTTTTTTCTCAGCATTCATGTTCTACCACTATATTACAATACAATTGGATAGGTCAGAGCTTTTTGTTGCATTAGTTACATTCCAGTCCTATTTTTGATCAGTGGTTTACTTCATTGCATTTAGGAAATACTTTGACCTGAATTGTAATTTCCGTTTTTTTCAAGAACCTAAAAGAGTTTTCTGCTAGTAAACATTTTTTTTCATTATGCCTGCAAAAAGTTACTTGCGTAGTTAATAAAGTTCTTTGATGTGCATAACTGTAACACATATGCTTTTGACTAAAGATGCAATATTGGCTAATAGGAAAACTTTTGTAAATTTGTTAGAATCCTAATTGTAGTTCTTGGATAAAGAAGTACCATTAAGATCTCAGCGCCTTCTTATGAGCAATTTCTGAAAAAGTGGCTAAAGTTGACAGTGAACCCCCACTAGGAAACAGTAACATACACTCAGCATATTTAAGAGTAGTTGTCTTTATTGACGCCTCTATGTAAACAAATGTATATGGGAAGCAGGAGAATAGGGCCTCAAGGCAGGGGACCTAAGGACTTCCTAGAACTAAAACACTTCAGCTATGACAAGAAATATCATCTTCATTTACATAGGGTGTACACAGAGTAAATGACTTTGTAACTTTATGTCATCCTCTTCATTTATATATGGCTTACACCAAGTAACCAATGGGACACCTCTAGAGGGTACTGAAATCCCAGAAAATTCTGTAACCAGGCCTCCTGAGCCACTTGCTCAGGCCCACTCCTACCCTGTGGAGTGTGCTTTCATTTTCAGTAAATCTCTGCTTTTGTTACTGAATTCTTTCCTTGCTTTGTTTGTGCATTTTGTCCAGTTCTTTGTTCAAACACCAAGAACCTGGACACCCTCCATTGGTAACATACTGAGAATTGACAACAGAAGTACAAACATGAGTAATGAGTCTATGAATGTCCCTTATACCAGATTCAGATTTGGTTTTAACACAGTATAATGAATCCTTTCTTCTCAGGGTATTTACATTTGTCTTATCTTCTTCAGGTGTGCTCATCTTTTGCTACAGGACCCAGACAATACGATGGAACATTCTATGAATTTCGTACTTATTACCTTAAACCCTCAAAGATGAATGAGTTCCTGGAAAATTTTAAGAAAAATGCTCATCTTCGGACAGCTCACTCTGAATTGGTTGGATACTGGAGTGTAGAATTTGGAGGCAGAATGAATAAAGTGTTTCATATTTGGAAGTATGGTAAAGAGTCATCCAGTTTTGGCGTTCAGTATAGATTTTCATTCTGTTAAATGGAACATAAAACTTAGTTCTTGGATCTATATTATTATAGATACATACAGGATAACTAAGACTTTTGAAAAGCAATACCAAAAAAGTAAATTCAGTTCTTATTCTTCCCAGTGGCATACTTCTAACCCCTTGCTTAAACATTACATTATATTACATTATAAATTGGAAGACATGGCGTCTCATATATCAAGCCATAAAATTGAGAACTAGACTTTAAACCTCAGAAAAATGTTAAAATGGTTTGCTGTAAAGACAGTTCATCAAAAATTTAGAGCAGCAATTTTTAAAGTCCAAGTGGGTTAAGATCAGAAAAGGAAAGGAGAAGTACCTTTTCTTTTTTTGAAGCTAGGGGACTGTATATCAGTATTTTAGCAGAAATACTTCAACCATTTAAGGGACTTTATGGATATGGAGGTTTATAGGGGATGATGGTTAACTTTCAGTCCTCACTGAACTCTGAGATTTAATAATTCTGTTATGTTTACAGACCACATTTGTCTCATATCTGTACCCCCAGAGTTTTGAAGAATTCACTGTTACACTACTCTAGGGAGGTAAAAGAAAAGGAATGAGGGAGAGTTCTTCCCGTGTTGAAACTAACCTACGCCTGGTTTAGTAGAGGAAGGAGAATAAGTTACAAGAATGCCCAGAATGCTTGTTACTCCAGTGTCTACATCAGGACTTGATGATACCTAAAGAATTTTTAATAATTTCATTTAGTGTTTGGTTTAGGGTTTTTCCCTGTTATAATAGAAAAAGCCCCATTAAAATACAATTTATGCTTTAGATGTGGTACAAGTTGTATCACAGCCCATTTAAAAAAACTAAGTTCTGATATACCTCACTTAAGTTGTAAGATAGGTATTCTTCCTTATCCCAATGTAAACCATATGAAACTCTCTTACCATTAGTATTATGAGGTCCTAACAGTAAATATAGTACTAGGCCCATATGTTGGCAAATGTATATAACTGTTTGGGTAACTTAAATAGAAGAAAAATAAGTGCTGGGGAGAAAGAATGGATGACGATAAGAGAATCAGCATTATTTCTTTGAAATCTATTTGTTCAAAGGAGAAGAGGCTTAAAAAGTACAGTTTAACTTCACTCATGTTAAATTGGATTCAAGGTGTTTTAACTTCACTCGTTAAATTTGATTCAGGGTGTATCTGGACTTGACTACCCACCACCACCAAAGGAAAACAGTCTTTCTCTAAACTAGCACTGTCAGTTAAATGCCTCAATCAAGTAAGAATAGTTCATATATACTGAGTATTAACTAGGTGCCAACCACTATTCTAAACTCTTTTCATGTGTTAATTTAATCCTCATACAACCCTGGAGGTAGATGTCTTATTATCTCAATTTCACAGAAACTGAGGCACAGAAAGATTCAATAACTTAACCTAATTCACAAAACTGCCTACTACGTGGTCGAGCCTATAAAGCTTATTATGTGACATTACAATTAGTTTGCATTTCTGCTGCCCTTTTTGTCCTTGAGCAACTTCAGGGCAGATGGTCACATCTGTTTAGTTGGTGCCGCCAAAGGCCTAACGCAAGGTTCTTATATGGCATCAATGACCATTGCTGATTTGAATGAAATCCAGAAAAGTATAGGTGATTTAAAACTGAATTTTTTAATTTTTCCTTATTCTTTTCTTCCCACAGATAATTTTGCTCATCGAACTGAAGTTCGGAAAGCCTTGGCCAAAGATAAGGAATGGCAAGAACAATTTCTCATTCCAAATTTGGCTCTCATTGATAAACAAGAGAGTGAGATTACTTATCTGGTACCATGGTGCAAAATAGAAAAACCTCCAAAAGAGGGTAAGTCCTTCCTTCTTAGTGAGTTTTGATGAACAAAATACTAAAGAACTTAAGTGATATATACTGAAGTTCCTTTGGAAAAAAATAAAATTAATCCTTTGTTTTATATAGGAACATACAGTGATTGTTGAGGTAAAAATAAATGGGTGCTCTTACCCCATCCTTTAAAAAAATGAGCATAAAATAATGAGATATTTTTCAGATTGAGACCTTGCAGATTTGTAAGCTTAACTGTGTTATAGAAAAAGCTGACATGGTCAGTAGAAGTTGAGAATTTGTGCACTGGGAGCAGGGAACGTGTTGATAGGTAAGGGATAGCGTATGAAGTTTTGCCATAATTTTAAAATAATATGATCTTTAAAATGTGAAAGTATTTCCATAAATTATAACTAATCTTAAATCATTAAATACAGCTTTGCTTATAACATTGACTATTTGGGGGAAACAGATTAAGTGAAACTGCCAAGCTATATTACTTTAGTCTAACTTTTTTGTCTTCTTTCTTGTTTCTCAGTTTGAAAGTAATTGCTTAAGATTTGTCTTCTTGCTGATTTCACTTCTTGCTGACTTAAAGAAACTATTACCTCAATCCAGTTTTAAACAAAGGTCAGATTAGAAAAGCATAAACTCAGTTAAATGTTATTTTACTTCCCCCATTATTCCCAACTTTGTAGTGTATTTAGGTTACAAAAAATTTACAAACTCTTCTTTGGATCTTTACCTACTTAGGTGTCCCCTCAGTTCTCAGTACTATCTAAATAAAATAGTTCACTTCTCTGACAGTGTCAAATCTTAGTTCTCCTCCTCTGTGTACATCATTGCTTGGAAATTTCTGCATGTTTTTCCTACTTGTCCCAGAGTTTCTTTCTCTCTACCAGCTCTATACTTCTGTCCAAAGTGTACAATACTTTTCAAGTATTTACCTGGATATTTAGGACAAATAAAACCATCTCTTTAGGTTTGGTTTTTTTTCCTACAAAATTCAGAGACATCACTTCGGGTCCACTCTTTCCTTTGCTGTTCCTGTTAAAAATGGAAACTTATAGGGAGAAATTATATGAAGAAAAACATAGTGGAAATTGGAAAGAATGAAAATATAGATTGGAGAATTCTTCTTTTATTCTTTTATTTTCTAAAAGCATAGACTCATGCAGCTCAAAATTCTATTTCATTATACATTCTCGACAGTTTTTTAACAAATTTTATCGATTAAAAATATTTTAGATAATAGTTTATAATAGCTTCCAGTTCTTTTTCTTTGTCATCTGCATGATTAAGCATAACAACTCACTCTTAAACATGGGCAAGGACTTTCTAAGCATAAAAGCAAAGAAAGACAGTGCAAATATAATAAACATGTCTACATAATACATATGCATGTCTCGTCCTCCAAATCTGTGTGTGTAGATAGTGAAAGACTTTTCACTGAGAAACGTGATTAGATATTGCTTGAATGTTTTCTGAAAAATTCTTTTTCTCCCTATTCCAGGAGTCTATGAACTGGCCACTTTTCAGATGAAACCTGGTGGGCCAGCTCTGTGGGGTGATGCATTTAAAAGGGCAGTTCATGCTCATGTCAATCTAGGCTACACAAAACTAGTTGGAGTGTTCCACACAGAGTATGGAGCACTTAACAGAGGTACAGTTGTCCATTTCTTCTTATATGAAATTGTAATATATATTGTGACCTAAGTTCCTTGGGTCAGTTTCTCTCTTTCTCATTATAGAGTATATTTTATTATTTATTGCCAAATGTTTAGTTTTTTGTAATTTTTAAAATTGAGAAAATCTGTTTTACATCTTATTTATGTAGAATGTTAACTTATGAAACCTTTTTCAAATGCTGAATAACTATTTTCCCTGATACATCAAAATGATTAAATTTTTAAACTGAAGGAACCTCAGCTGGGCACGGTGGCTCAGGCCTGTAATCCCAGCATTTTGGGAGGCCGAGGGGGGCGGATCACCTGAGGTCAGGAGTTGGAGACCAGCCTGGCAAATATGGTGAAAACCCATCTCTACCAAAAATAGAAAAAATTAGCCAGGCATGGTGGTGGGGGCCTGTAATCCCAGCTACTCTGGAGGCTGAGGCAGGAGAATCACTTGAATCCAGGAAGCGGAGGTTGCAATGAGCCAAAGTCGTGTCATTGCACTCCAGCCTGGGCGACAAGAGCAAAACTCCATCTCAAAAAATAAAAATAAAAATAAATAAATGAAGGAACCTCAAGAAATAATCTGTTACTTTCATCATTTCTTTTTCCTCTGAATGTACTTTTACTGATATTTTTTTAAATAATATTACTTGGGGTAGGGAGATTATCTCTAAGTAAAAAGGTAATATATGTTTTATATAAAAATTAAAGCCCTTCATAAAAATTTACCCATTTTCCACCACAGCTTTATATATATCTATATAGATATAGTAAATATATATATATATTGAGGTAAATTTATATATGGATATATTTATTTAATAAAACACATATTTGGGGTATTTAACTTGTAATGTTGAAAAACATTTCAATCAGAATTTCAAGATTTGTGGCAAATTCAGAAAAACATTTGTAAAGTTTATCTGAAAGGATAAAAGAACCGAAGAGGCAGCTCACACCTGTAATTCCAGTGCTTTTGGGAGGCTGAGGCTGGAGGATTGCTTAAACCCAGGAGTTTGCAACTAGCCTGGGCAACACAGCTTGTCTCTACAAAAAAAATTAAGAATTAGTTGGGCATGGTGGTAAACACATGTAGTCCTAGCTACTTGGGAGGTGGAGGTGGGAGGATCTCTTGAGCCAGGATTTCAAGGCTGCAGTGAGCTATGATTGCACCACTGTACTCCAGCCTCTGAATGGCATAGTAAGACCCTGTCTCTTAAAAAAAAAAAAAAAAAGTAACAAAGAAAGGATAAATGTCTAAGAATAGCTAACAAATATTTGAAAGACTCATCATAGTATCCTGTTGCCTTTCTATTATCTATGTCCAATGGACATCTCAAACCTAATATACCCATCTTTATGCAGAAATTCAACTTTTTGTAATAATCTATCATAAGAAAATAGAATATATAAAAATAGATGTATATTCAGGTTGGAAAATACATGGAGGAGAAACTGTTAGGAAAATTATTAGAGGCCGGGCGCGGTGGCTCAAGCCTGTAATCCCAGCACTTTGGGAGGCCGAGGCGGGCGGATCATGAGGTCAGGAGATCGAGACCATCTGGCTAACACGGTGAAACCCCGTCTCTACTAAAAAATACAAAAAACTAGCCGGGCGAGGTGGCGGGCGCCTGTAGTCCCAGCTACTCGGGAGGCTGAGGCAGGAGAATGGCGTAAACCCGGGAGGCGGAGCTTGCAGTGAGCTGAGATCTGGCCACTGCACTCCAGCCTGGGTGACAGAGCGAGACTCCGTCTCAAAAAAAAAAAAAAAAAAAAATTATTAGATGCCTGTCTCAGACCATATGTGAAAATAAAGTCAAGCTGGATTGTGTATTTTAATGAAAAAAATTTAATCCATAAAATTGGTAAAACAAAATGTAGATGAATTTATTTAATAATGTGGATTGGGACTATATTTGTAAGCCAAAAGCAAATGAAGAAACTATGAAGAAAAAAAAAATCAATTTATGATTTTATTATACAAAGGCTCAAACTTTCTGGATGCCTGAAAATCACCATAAATGAAATTCAAAGGCAAAAATAAAAATAAAAATTTATGCAAAAGTAGACATGCACGTGGCTACTAAATATATATTAAAGAAAATGCATATTAAAACAATAATGAGATGCCATTTATTTACCTAATAAAAGGCATACTTACATGGATATAGTATTAGGTCAGGAAAAAATAAGTACTCAAATACTGTGCAGGGTTCATATTAGCTTAATCTTTCCCCAAAATTTGACAATACAAATAAAAGCCTTATTTTTATTGTTTTTGCCAGTATTACTTCTAGAAAATATGCCTGGGTGTGTATGTGTATAGGTGTGCTAAATTATATAGAAAAGAAATTTGAAAGTATATAACATACATAGTAGTCATATTTCAGTGAGATAAATGGTTAAGTCTCTATGTTAATATTCTTTTTTTTTTTTTTTTTTTTTTTTTTTGAGATGGAGCCATGCTCTGTGGAGTGCAGTGATGCGATCTCAGCACCCTGCAACCTCCGCCTCCCTGGTTCAGGAGATTCTCCTGCCCCAGCCTCCCAAGTAGCTGGGATTACAGGTGTGTGCCACCACGCCCAGATAATTTTTGTATTTTTAGTAGAGACAGGATTTCACCAGGCTGGTCTCAAACTCCTAACCACAGGTGATCCGCCTGCCTCGGCCTCCCAAAGTGCCGGGATAAGAGGCGTGAGCCACCATGCGCAGCCTCTACCTTAATTTTCTATACTGCACACATATAACTTTTATTTTTAAAAACAACTACTGAAAATGTGTGTTCATACACTTTTTCATCTTAAATTCATTCTCAGTGTTAGGAGAATTGGTAATCAGTACATCATTTCTGGAGGACAGTGTATACTATATACACTGTATGTAAGTATATATATATAAGACATGCTTCTCAGTTCTCTCAACTTAAATTCTACTTTATATTAAGGAAATAATCAGATTCAGACTGCCTGGATTTAAATCCCAGGTATACTACTTACTTTTTGACTTTGGGTAAGTAAACCTCACCATACCTTAGTTTTTTCATCCATAAAATGATAGATTATTATGAGGACCTAGATTATTATGAGAATTAAATGAGTTAATACATTAAAATGCTTAAAACTAGGCCTGACACATAGTTGTCATTCAATAAACATCAGTAGTTGTCATCGAAAGTATAATTATAAACATACAGTTGTGCTCAAATGAAGTTTATGTTAATATTGTTTACATTAAAGAAACATTGGAAATGTAGTATGACCTTTAATACATGTGTAATACAGAAATCCAATATACATGTACATCATATGATATATAAGCATAAGCAAATATGCTTATATATGTTTATTTGTATAAATATACAACTATATATAAAAATTCAGGCTAGGCATGGTGGTTCACGCCTGTAATCCCAACACTTTGGGATGCCGAGGCAATAGGATTGCTTGAGGCCAGGAGTTCGAGACCAGCCTGGGCAACAAAGTGGGAACCTGTCTCCACAAAAATAAAAATAAAATTAAAATTAAAAAATAAAAATACATATATACACAAATAAAGAGATACACCAAAAATAAAATTACAGTTTTTTATCTGCATTTTCCTGTACATCTAACATTTATATATTACAATTATAAAAACTTCATAAGCAATTTTGTACAAGAAGAACATTTATTCCAGTATTTTATAGAATACTGAAATACTGGAAATAGTCTAAATAGTCAACAATAAGGGCTGGCATAATAAGTTGCTGATTCTCTAAGGAGGAATTTATATAACCATTAAAAATTAATATTGCCATAGAAAATACTGTTGATTTTTAAAAACCTGTTACTAAATCTGTTATTATAGTATACATTCAGACCCTGATTTGGTTTTACTCATATTTTCCAAAGGAAATACAATAAATTTCCATAGACGTTTTCTCTATACTGTTAACATTATGCCACTTTTAATTTTCTTCTTTGTATATTGTAAATTTTTAATAGTAAACACAATTTCCTCATAATTTTGCTTTTTTAAAAATTAAAGGAAACTGTAGTAGGAAATCATAAAATTTGGGTCTTGTCTTGATTGTGCCTCTGTTTGACTTTAGTACTTCCCTTTTCCAGCCTTCTATTTCTTCATCTATAAAACCAATTTGATTAATTTATCAATTTCTCTAGCAAGTCTCTGACCCCTCTGAAATCTTATCAGTAACATATTTAGTTTTACCTTTTTGATATCACTATTTTGATTTAAAGAATAGGATGGTTTTGGCCAAGCACGGTGGCTCATGCCTGTAATCCCAGCACTTTGGGATGCTGAGGTGGGTGGATCACCTGAGTTCAGGAGTTCAAGACCAGCCTGCCCAACATGGCAAAACCCCATCTCTACTAAAAATACAAAAAAAAAAAAAAATAGCTAGACATGGTGGTGGGCACCTGTAATCCCAGCTACTCTGGAGGCTGAGGCAGGAGAATCTCTACAACCCAGGAGGCGGATGTTGCAGTGAGCTGAGATCGCGCCACCGCGCTCCAGCCTGGGTGACAAGAGTGAAACTCTGTCTCAAAAAAAAAAAGAATAGGATGGGTTTGATTCATTTTTCTGTTATTTCTTATTTGTTAAGGCCCTGTTTTTTTAGAAACTACTTGTGGTTTGTTTCTGCAGTTCATGTTCTCTGGTGGAACGAGAGTGCAGATAGTCGTGCAGCTGGGAGACATAAGTCCCATGAGGATCCCAGAGTTGTGGCAGCTGGTAAGCTGTTTGACTAGGCATGAATTATTTTTAGAACAAATGTGATTCAGTCAGTAACTCTATATGCCTTTCTGAAATGTTTTTCCAGTTCGGGAAAGTGTCAACTACCTAGTATCTCAGCAGAATATGCTTCTGATTCCTACATCGTTTTCACCATTGAAATAGTTTTCTACTGAAATACAAAACATTTCATTAACTGCTCTAAGATGTGTCTGCTAATGGTGCTTAAATTCTCCCAAGAGGTTCTCACTTTTATTTGAAGGAGGTGGTAAGTTAATTTGCTATGTTTCTTCCATTTTGAAGGCTACATCTGTGCTTTGTAACTACCACTTCAAAAAATAGTTGTGTTTACTTTCTCCACGGTATTTCAGTATCTGTCATACATTAAAAATACTTGTCACTGTTTTAAGATCTTGACTCTTCATTTGTTTCAGAATATCTCTTCTACTTTATTCTGACAACTCTTTGCTTTATAGCATTTTCTTGTACTCAAATGATAATGGTAACATTTCCATGCTTGTGACAGCATTTTTAAATAATATATTTTATTAACCTTTCCATCATGTCTGTTTTCCTGTTTTTTTGTTTTTTGTTTTTTGTCCAGTAACATTTATTTTGTAATACCAAATAGCATTAATGAAAATTAACATATTTCTTTACTGTGGAAAACTACATTGTCATTTGTGACATCTATATTAAATACGGTTTTCACATTAGTTATTTGTCACTTACTTGGAAAATGATGCTGTTAGGTCCTGGTATTAAAAATCTAGAAAAGATTTGTTGGTTTATATGCTGAAATGTCTTTATTTATAATTAATTTTAACTAATATTTACTTCATTTTGGATCCTGTTTAACAAAGATACTTGAGACATCCATTTGTTTTAATGAAATCTTTATGGATATGGAAATGTTTGCCCTAATAAAAGCCTACATATACATTCTGGTTCTTTTTATTAAGAGTTTTATATATTTATCTTCTCTGAAGCTATTGCTGTGTTACTGTAAGGTAATGAGACAGTACCAATTTACCATCTTTACTGTAAATATTGTTACCTCAAGAAAATTGCATACCACTAACCCCAGAATCAGTTTCTTTAGTACTGTCACAGATGTGGTAGGGTTTCCCTATAAACAACTTAAATTTTTGTTTTAATTGAGTGTTTCCTATTAAAGTAGATTTGGTACTTCCAAGACTATGAAATCTATATTTACAGCTATGTTACTTTTACATTTCTATGTTATTTTATATTTCTATTTTACACTGCTGTTACATATAGCAAAGGGAGTAAATTATGAATTAGCTATCTGAGGGAAATTGGAAAAGCAGAAAGTATAATCATCCCTCATTTATCTTGCTCCCTGGGATTCAAAGGACAGATGAGTTTCCTACTAAGGCAAAGAAGACCCAACACTGGAGGTAAAAACCTATCACGGAAGTTAGAGGCATTGGCTCTGAGTTTTGTCTAAGAGTCTTCCATCTCAGTGTTTATTTGGAAAGTTTTCACTCAGGAAATTTAAGCATCTAGAGTTTACGTGTATAGCTGCTGTCCTCCTACCCAGTTGGGCCAGCATTGGATACACCTCTCCTGCTTTTGCATGAGACTGACCTTTAAAAAAAAAAAACAATGCAAGAACACCATCACAATTGTTCCTTTTGCCCACGTCTTATAATTCCCGCCATCCTTCAACTAATACCTGTTTGTTATAAGAGGTGTAAAAATGTGTCTTCACAACTCATCAGATCAGATGGGCAATAATAAGAAATTGGTCAGGAAAACCTCATACACTGCTATTAAGAAAATACATTTATAGAACAGTTTGGCACGATTTAGTAAAGATGAATATGTACTTAACTTATGACCTAGCAATTCCATTCCTAGTTATATACTCTAGAGTAGTGGTTTGTACACAAATCCTGAAGGAGTCTATGGCTAAAATTCAGAGTCTGATAACTTGGATGGGTAAAAGTTCCATCTTTATTGGCACCAACTTCTAAGCATTTCCTTTGTTTGAGAAGGTAGGCAACAAACCACAATATTATTAGCAGGACCTGCAACTTTTTAGTCAATAAAAATCATAGATACTGTCAAACTCTATTTGTAGTTGTTGCAAATACAGAAAATTTATTTTACCTTGATCACTACTTCAAAATTATGGTATCTCTTATACCTACCATTAGATATTATTTAATATCTTACAAATAATAGGTCTATTTCTTTATCAAGAATTTGCTTTTAGCAGTCCTAAGCAAAAAGAACAAAGCTAGAGGCATCACATCACCAGACTTCAAAAGATATTACAAGCTATAGTAACCAAATAAGCATGGTACTGGAATAGAAACAGAAACAGACCAGTGGAACAGAATATAGAACAGAAATTAATCCATACATCTACAGCCAACTGGTTTTTGAAAAAGTTGCCAAGAACATACATTAGGGAAAAGACAGTCTCTTCAAAAAATAGTGCTAGGAAAACTGGATATCAACATGCAGAAGAGTGAAACCAGACCCCCACCTCTCACTCGATACAAAAATTCAGCTCAATGGGTCAAAGAGCTAAGTGTAAGACCTGAAACTACAAAAGTAGTAGAAGAAAATATAAGGGAAACGCTTCGAGACATTGAACTGAGAAAAGATTTTACGAATAAGATTTCAAAAGCACAGACAACAAAAGCAAAAATAAATGAGATTATGTCCAACTAAAAAGCTTCTGCACAGCAAATGAAACAACAGAGTGAAAAAACAACCTATAGAATGGGGAAAAAAAAAGTATTTGCAAGCTATTCATCTGACAGGGATTCATATCCAGAATATACAAGGAACTCAAATATTTCACCAGCAATAAAAACCAAACAAGCCAATTTAAGAATGGGCAAATGATCTGAACAGATATTTCTCCAAAGGAGACATACAAATAGCTAATAAATATATGAAAAATGTTCAACATCACTCATCATCAGGAAAGTGAGAGTGAGGTATTGTCTCACCCCAGTTAGGCTGGCTATTACAAAAATCAAAAAACAAAGCTGGTGAGGATGCAGAGAAAGGGAAAATCTTATACACTGTTTGGAATGTAAACTCTTAGAACTACTATGGAGAACACTATGGAGTTTCCTCAAGAAACTGCAAATAAGATAACCCATTACTGAGCATTTATCCAAAGGAAAAGAAATCAGTATATTAAAAAGACATCTTCCCTCCCCCATGTTCATTGCAGCACTATTCACAATAGCCAAGATACAGAATTAGCCTAGGTGTCCAGCAAGATTAATGGATAAAGAAAATACTATTCAGTAAAAAGGAATGAAATCCTGTCATTCACAGCAACATGGCTGGAACTGGTGGATATTAAGTGAAATACGCCAACAAGAGAAAGTTGCACACCACATGTTCTCACTAATGTATGAGCTTTAAAAAAAGTTGATTTCAGAAATAAAAAGTAGAACAGAGGATACTAGAGGATAGGAAGGATTAGGAGGAAGAAAAGGATGGGAGACATTTGTTAAAATTATAGCTAGATAGGAGGAATAAGTTCTAGTGCTCTATACCACTTTAGGATAACTATAGTTAACAATAATATGTAGTTTCAAATTGCTAGGAGGATATTGAATGTTCTCAACACAAAGAAATGATAAATGTTTGAGATGATGGATATTTTAATTACCCTGATCTGATTACTATACATTATATGTATCACATCACCATATAACCCATAAATATGTACAATGATTCTGTCAATTAAATAATCATCCCAGTTCTAAAACAGGCAAACCAAAACAATATACAGTCGGCCCTCCGTTTTGTGGATTCTGCATTCCTGGGTTAAACCAATCGCTAATGGAAGAAATTAAGGGGAAAAAATGGATGGTTGTATGTGTGTATTGAGATTTTGTAAAAGTGCAATAATGCAAAGCGCAATAAAACAAGATGTGCCTGTATACATTTTTGTACCTATGATAAATGCTTCATGTTACCTGTCTTAGTCTCTCTAATCTAAAATAACTACCCAGTTACTCTATATCATGTTAGCCTATTTTAATAATACAATGTTTTGGTATGATTTATTTAGTTTTGGATTACCTATCCTTTGGAATTCTTGTCAGAAGTTCAGTATATGCAACAATAATTTTCAAAATACTTAATCCTGTATATCTTTGAGACTTTTTAGGGATTTATACAAAAAAAGAAGTCACAGAAAAACATTCTTTTTCAATGTGTTTAAAAGCTCTCTTCCACCACAAATCTAAAACTGCCTTAAATATCATGTATCTTGGCTGGGCGTGGTGGCTCACGCCTGTAATCCCAGCACTTTGGAAGGCTGAGGGAGGCGGATCACAAGGTTAGGAGTTCGAGTCAACCTGGCCAACATGGTGAAACCTCGTCTCTACTAAAAATACAAAAATTAGCCAGGCGTGGTTGCAGGCACCTGTAATCCCAGCTACTCAGGAGGCTGAGGCAGGAGAATCACTTGAAATCGGAAGGCGGAGGTAGCAGTGAGCCGAGATCGCACCACTGCACTCCAGCCTGGGCAACAAGAGCAAAACACTGTCTCAAAAAAAAAAAAAAAAAAATCACATATCTTTTAAAAATAAATGATTTTACCATCTAGCTTCAAACCCTGACTGTGCCACTTAGCAGACGTGAACGTGAGAAAATTGTTTCTTTCTTAGAACTTCAGTTTTCTCTTTTATAAAATGGAGACAAAACTTAATTCAGAGAGCTTTGAGGATAATTAAAACCCATGAGAAAATGAATAGAAGATTGGCTTAGGCACCTAGCAGTACTTAGCAATGTTTTTCCTCTCTAAGTTTTAGCTATGAATTTTATTCCTCACTACTTACAAGCATTTTCCTCTTAGATGTTCCCTCTACCTTTTTGCTGGCTGGACGCAGTTAATGAAGAGGCTCCAGAGATAGCAAAGTCAAGAGGCAGAAAAAGCTTGCATCTTTAATTCACCATATAAAGAGGTGACTGCTGACCAGGAAAACCCACTTTAGATTCCTAAGGAATAAGAAATAAAAACCTATTGTGTTTGAGACAATATATAGTTTCTACAGTCATCCCTTGGTATCCATGGGTGATTGGTTCTAGGACCCTCGCAGATACCAAAATCCACATATGCTCAAGTGCCTTACATAAAATGATGTGGTATTTTCGTATAACCTAAGCACATCTTCCCATCAACTAAATTATAATAATAGATCACTTATAATACCTCATATGATGAAAGTGCCATGCAAATAATTGTTATACTGTATTTTTTTATTTGTATTAGTTTTTTTCCAATTATTTTCTATTCCAGTTGGTTTAATCCATGGATACAGAACCCATGGATACACAGTGTCACCTGTATATGTTACTGCAGTTTAGCCTATCCTAATTAATAGGATACAGAGTGTCAACTGTACTTGTTACAGCAGTTTAGCCTATCCTAATTAATACAGTCTTGAAAAGTTGAACCACATGCAAGAATACCATATACAGGGGAAAGTATCAAATACTGAGCCAGCTTCGTTTCCTCCTCAGTCACAGGAAACTGTAACAAGGTTTATACCAGACACATTGGACACTGGAAGTTTCCACAAAGGGTAACAGACTAGACTAGGAGAAATGACAGATAATAATGGAGTGGGAGGGTCACCTCAAAAAGAGATTACTCAGGAAACCCTACAGTGGAGCCCACTAACAGGTGCCACTCATGTGCAAAGAGCTTTCAAATTTTTTTATTGTCTCCAAAAAAAAGCTGATTCCCAATGATCATGAACACAAAAATATTTTAAGAAAAACTTTAGTACCAAAGGCAGAACATAAGTAGAAAACGTAACACAACTTGAACAAAACAGAAACAAAGCTGGGAGAAGACCTAAAACAGTAACTATTTTAAAAATAAAACACCAGTAATTCACATCCTCAAAGAGATAGAAATACTGAATTCACAAAGCAAAAAGAGGATACTCTTTCTGAAAACAGAGAGGAAAATACATTAACCTTCTGGGAATGGAGTACAAAAGAAGCTCTTGGAAATAAATGCAGTGAAAGTCAAAATTTAAAATTTCAATAGTTATACGATAAAACTGGTATTTTCCTCCAAAAAACTAGACAGAAAACAGAAAAAAAAGTAGAAAATTAGAGAATCAAGTGGAGGCACATGTTTGAACAACATAAGTTGAGATCAACACAGGAAGAAAAAAATCCAATAAGTACAATATATTTTTCAATACTGAGGAGTGTCCATATGTCTACTGAATGAGGCACAATAGATGAAACACCTTCTCCAAGGCACATCATTCTGAAATTTCAGAATACCAGGGACATAGACAAAAACACAAAAGCTTCCAATGAGAGTAAAAAACATGTCACATACAAACTATCAGCACTCAGAATGGTATGAATTTTTCACTAGAAACTATAATATAGTGGACCATTGCCTTAAAAAAAATGAGAAAAAAAATATTTCCAACATAGAATTTTATACCCATCCAAACTGAGAATCAAGAGGGTTAGCAGGATAGAGGCATTAGAGATACAAGCTTCAATACCCTCTGCTAAAATCTGGGAGAAAAAAAAAAGCTTTAACATCCTGAAAGAGGATCCACCAAGAGGTGAATGAGATTCCCCAGCATATCAGTAAAAGGAGATCCCAGAATTACGGCCATGACATCTTAGAGAACTAGTCCACACTGAAGCAAGAGAACTAGGACTTTGGAAAGATTAACTCCAAAAGAAGAAACTGAAACTGATTAACAGGTTTAATCACAGAGAAAATTTACACTTCTGGCAAATAATTTGGTAGTTAGTAAATGATAGCTAAAAGAAAAACTATAAACAAGTGAGAGTGAGAGAGAAGAAATAGTCACCCTTGTGTTGACTAAAATTGTAGGTTTAAGCCATATAACAGTGGCTTAAACTAGAAGGCGATTTCACATGTAAAAGAAGTCCAGAGAAGGGCAGCCCAGGGTTCCTAGTATGGTGTTCCATGGTGTCAGAAACCAAGGCTACTTCTCTTTGTTCCACCATCATCAACATAAGCCTTCTACCTCATAGTCCAAGAACTCAAGGTATTACATCCATATTCCAGCAAGCAGAAATTAGAAACAAGGTAACAACCCCTCCAGCACTCCTTTAAGGTCACTTCCAGGTCACTAATATGCCAACATTTTTCCACTGTCCAGGATTTAGTGCGGGGGCCACAGCAAACTGCAAAGATTCTATTATTAATTTTTAAAAAGGGCAGGGGTTGGGCTAGGGGAGAGTAGATACTGAGAAACAGCCAGTATTGGCTTCCACCACTTTCTGTTCTCCATATCTTACTGTACTTTACTTCATACTATTTATTAATCACTGATCTATTTTCTCTTCATTTATTCATCTCCTTCCCCCAACCTGTACATTCCAAGAGGACAGGAACTTTGTCTTGTTCAGTTCTGTACCCCCGTTTCAGGAAAAGAGCATAGAAGGAATTTGGTAAATGCTGTTTAAATGAGTGAATGCATTAATTCCAGGGTTTAAAAAGTCCAAGAAAATAGGTGGGTGCAGTGTGGCTCACGCCTATAAATCCTAGCACTTTGGGAGGCAGGCAGATCACTTGAGGTCAGGCGTTCACTACCAGCTTAGCCAACATGGTGAAACCCTGTCTCTACTAAAAGTACAAAAAATTAGCCAGGATGATGGCGCGCACTTGTAATCCCAGCTACTTGGGAGGCTGAGGCAAGAGAATTGCTTGAACCTGAGAAGCGGAGGTTGCAGTGAGCCGAGATCATGCCATTGCACTGCAGCCTGAGCGACAGACTGAGACTCCGCCTCAAAGAAAAATAAAAGAAGTCCAAGAAAATAAATCATATAGATCTAGTGCTGACACAAATTATATTTTGTTTAGTCTTACTTGGTTAGAAATGGGTATCCCTCAGCTGCAAAAATTAAGGCATCTCCTCTGGAATTGCTAATTTTAAAGAGCCTCCCTTCAAACTGATGATTCCAAAGCCCTTCCACAAAATTCCCTAGTCCTCATGATGGGAATGTTACATTAACGTGTGCAATAATGTAATTATTAGAAAGAATAATGCAAACATTAACATAATGGAGATTTCTGTGAAATTAATATAATCAATCACTGTAAATTAACTAATGCAAGCATTATTAGATAAGGATGTATGTCTCATAGAAGCCACTCCCCCAGAAAGTGAATTTGGGGGCAGTGGCTTCTATGAGACGTAAATCCTCACCTGCCACAGAAGGAAGTCAGCACATACGATCCATAACTGAAAATGCAAGAAATAGCAGAAAATGCCTATTATTTAAAAATACGGGCCGGGCCTTGTGGCTCACGCTTGTAATCCCAGCACTTTGGGAGGCCAAGGCGAGCGGATCACCTGAGGTTGGGAGTTCCAGACCAGCCTGGCCAACATGGTGAAACGCCGTCTCTCCTAAAAATAGAAAAATTAGCCGGGCGTGGTGGTATGCGCCTGTAATTCCAGCTACTCTGAAGGCTGAGGCAGGAGAATGGCGTGAACCCGGGAGGCGGAGGTTGCAGTGAGCCGAGATCGCGCCACTGCACTCCAGCCTGGGAGACAGAGCGAGACTCCGTCTCAAAAAAACAAACAAACAAACAAAAAAACAAAACACGGAAACAGGTATTAGAAGAAACAGCTTAAAATGTTGAAGGTGGTTAGTCTGGGGACCAGTACTCCGGGACTGGGAGGACTAGATCAGAGGTCGGCTGTTTTGCTGTTAAGGCTTACAGAACAATCTAGTTTCAAACTATGTTTAACTTCGACTTTTTCCTATCATGCTCGGTGCTGCTAGTCCTCTGAGCTCATGGAAAATTAAATCTTTATTAGGAGCCTTCCAAGATCACGCTGGGGTGGCAATGGGGACAGATAACACAATGGAGAAAAGCGAAGGCTCGCTGGTCTACAAATACACATCTATCACAACGTATAAAAGTTAACCCTGTCCCAGCCTGGCCAATATGGTGAAACTCCGTCTCTATTAAAAAATACAAAAATTAGCCGGGCGTGGTGGCGGGCGCCTGTAGTCCCAGCTACTCAGGAGGTTGAGGCAGGAGAATCGCTTGAACCCGGGAGGCGGAGTTTGCAGTGAGCCGAGATCGCGCCACTGCACTCCAGTCTGGGTGACAGAGCGAGACTCCGTCTCAAACAAACAAGTTAACCCTGTCAACATCTCGACTTTAAATGCAGAGCACTGCACATGCACACGCTCAACACCTCCCCTTCCTTCTCCAGGGCAACACACGCACAAACCCCGCACATTTATGAATCTACACAACTGCGCATTGGAGCGAATGAGGTCAGAGCCCAGAAAGGTGGAGCAGGAACGATCCCAGCCTTCAGCTAATTCTAATGTCACCTCTAACGTCTGGGGCAAGAACGTTTCAGGAAACCAAGAGGCACCCAGGCTCAGCGCCGAAGACAAAGACGCCAAGCTACTGGACCTGTCGCGCCTCCAGCGCCGGGGTGGAGCTGACCCAGCCGAACCCCGCCCCTGCCTGCGTCCGCCAGTGGTCCAGGAGTCGCTTTTTTCCACTCGGGAAGCCTTCAGAGAAGTCTCACAAAGGATTCGGCTGGCTGCTTTTCTCAGCGCCGAAGCCACGCCATGCTAGTACTCAGAAGCGGCCTGACCAGGGCGCTTGCCTCACGGACGCTGGCGCCTCAGGTACTGGCCGCGGGAGCGCGCCCCAGCCCTTGCCCGAGGGGAGGGGTGGGGCGGGGGGGGTGTCTCAGGAGCGTGCAAGCCACGCGCATGTGCGAGCCACGCGCAGGCGCTCCCAGACCTGGGGCCCCGCGCCGACGCCGAAGTTCTAGCGCAGTCTCCGGAGCCGTGTGGCGCACAAGGAGGGGGCTGCAGACAGGGATCGTCCCGCCGGCAGTCGCAGTCAGAGGGCTTTTCTAGCTGGATGCCAGGGTTTTTGTGTGTTTTGTTTTTGTTTTTGAGACGGAGTCTCGCTGTGTTGCCCAGGCTGGAGTGCAGTGGCGCGATCTCGGTTCACTGCAACCTCCGCCTCCCGGGTTCTGGCGATTCTCCTGTCTCAGCCCCCTGAGTAGCAGGAATTACAGGCCTGCGCCAGCACGCCCGGCTAATTTTTTTTTGTATATTTAGTAGAGTCGGGGTTTCGCCATGTTGGTCAGGGTGGTCTCGAACTCCTGACCTCGTGATCCGCCCGCCTCGACCTCCCAAAGTGCTGGGATTACGGGCATGAGCCACTGCGTCCGGCCTGATGCCAGCTGTTTTCTAGCCTAAATGCCACAACCCCCGGCCACCCCGTGGCGCCGGCTGTTGCGTTTTTGCCGCCCAGCTAAGTCCAGCTAAGCTAAGTGGCTGCGCCCAGCTAAGTGGCTGCGGCCCAGGGAGCGCTCCCATGTTGTCACCTGGCGCTGTCGATCCGCCGGTGGAGTTGTGGCTTTCCAAGCCTCCCCCCTCTCTAAACATCAGGTTGAAGGAGGGAATGGCCAACCAGCCGCTCGCAGTGGAACAGGCCTTCCCCTTTTGAATGAAACAACTTCGAGCATTTCGCGGAGACCCTTGAAGAGGAGACCCAGGGTCCCGGTGGGGCTGGACCCTGCCCGCCACCCGCTCTTCGTGCGGTCGCTCCCCCAGCCAGGCTGGGACGGGAGCCTCCTAGCAAACAGGACGATGACAGACTCTTTTAACCTTAGATGAGAAATGGACAAAATGGAGCTTGTGATTCTGCCCTAACTTTCGAGATTGGCCTATTCTGTGGCTCCAAGCCAGAAATGTCTTTCCTTTTCACGTTTAGGACTTTACTCCTTTCTGAAGGGGCAGGATAGGAAGGGGGTTAACCTATCCTAGAGACAGACTGAGGAACACGAAAGAACAGCAGCTATTGTCAATTCACCTCGGATTAACAATGCAGTCTTTACCCTAAATATTCTTTCTCTAGTGGCACAGGGCCAAGAATTACTTCCTTATGGCATTATTCTGAACTTGGTTGAGTTTTTTAAAATGTCTGCCAGTTGTTCTTTTTTAAGTGAAGTAGAGGTCATTGTGCTGGGAATGAGCCCTAACTTGGAGGTAAGGGAGCACGGAAGACTTATGATTTCTGCCTCCAGTAGGTAGTTTGCTGTGCAAGAAAAGTCTCACCGCCCCACACATATCCCTCTCTCCCTGCAGTTAGCCTTTCCTGAGCTTCTCTATGATATATTTCTCCCGGGAAAGAGAATAAAAATCTGTCCATTTGACCACCTATTTTCTGTGAAAGTTGCAGATACCCAGATGAAATCACTTTTGTCAGATCCAGACAGAACAGACTGGGAGGGCAGGAAGAGAGGAGGCTCGTGCTTACATATCTGAGATAAGAGCTGTTGCCAAGGACTTTAATTTTAATTTTAATTTTTTGAGACAGAGGCTTTTTCTGTCACCCAGGCGATCTCGGCTCACTGCAACCTCCACTTCCCAGGTTCAAGCGATTCTCCCGCCTCAGCTTTCAGAATCGCTGGGATTACAGGAGCCCGCCACAACACCCGGCTAATTTTTGTGTTTTTAGTAGGGATGGGGTTTCGCCATGTTGGCCATGCTGGTCTCGAACTCCTGACCTCAAGTGATCTGCCCCACCCTCGGCCTCCCAAAGTGCTAGGATTACAGGCGTGAGCCACAGCGCCCAGCCCAAGGACTTCAAAACCCCCACAGGAAATCCTTTCACATCCTACACCCATCTCCTGCTTTGACAAAGTTTATCATTAGGCCTTCTTTAGGACTGCAGTAATTCAGATAAGATGTTCTTGAAAGACCGCTTTCCTGGTAACAGCATCTTTACCACTGAACTGGCAACTCTGGCTTTGAGTCTCTGGAACCAGTCAACTCTGTTTGTAAGCAACCTATGTGAATCTCTCGCTTTTTGCTGATAAAAGCTTCCCTTTACCTTTCCCTGACTGGATGCACTGATGGCTTTCTATCCCATACATTTGCATCTATAATCCTCATTTCTCATTCCCAAGTAAACACAACATGTTTGTAGATAATTTTTTTCTAATATCTTTTTTTAGGATAACATCTCTAGATACAAAACTCTGAAAATTAAAAACAGTTGTTTCAAATGCCTCATTGGCCCATTTTCTGAAATGTTTATATTTTATATTATTTTTAAACTGTAGATACTAAACGGTTTTTTATTTTCAGAATTTGATTAAATTGACCCAAAAAGAATGGCCATCGAAAGAAAGGATAGTTGCAATTATTTTTTGGTGTGAAGAAGGGTTTTCCAAGAAAACTAAGACACTTGGACAATAAGGGTATAACTCATACTGGAGATGAATGAACTCAAGATAGACAATTATAATTAAGACGCTATGCACACAAACTACATAGACATTTGTATGTTGTAACCAAAAATATGTCAGTGAAAGATGCCTACTGAAACTGTTGTGATACATTATTCTAGGTAGTGAGCCTCAGGAAGTTGTCACATGCTAACCATATCTAAATGAATGGATTTGTAAACTAGAATGCCACGGGAGTGGTCTGTGTATCCACGTGTGTTTACATAAATATTTGCATGTACATACACACAGACTCTGGATAATTTCTGACAGGGCATTTGCTACTGAACATTAAGTTCACTCAGGCTCAGAGGGCCAGAATAGGACAGAAAATTTACCTATTTGGTGTATGACTATTACAAAGAGTGGTCTTAAAGGATAGTTCCATAAACTTGGTATAATTGGGTGCACTAAATGTGCATACTTCTTGATATTGCATCTGTAATTAGAAACAATGATGCAGACAATTCTGATTTGTTGAGTTTTTTTCCTTTTCAGCCTTTATGCTGTACACGCCCATAGTACAATGCAATTGGATAAGTCATAGCTTCCTTTTATATTAGTTACAGTCCAGTCCTGTTTTTGACCAGTAGTCTTCGTCAGTGGATTCAAGAAATACTTTGACCTGAATAGCCTTCCTGTTTTTTTAGGAACCTAAAAAAAAGAGGTTGTTATTAGTAAACGTATTTTTGGGCCTGCCAAAAGGCATGTGTACTTAATACATTTTTTTCAATGTGTAACTAATACATACGGTATTGAGTAAGATGGAATATTGGCTAAACAGGGGAAAACCCTTTGTAAATTAATGAGACTAAATCTTAAATGTACTTCTTGGGTAAAGGAGTATCATTATGATCCCACGGCCTTCTTATAAAGCAAATTCTCGTGAAAAAATGGCTAGAGGTAGACCCCTGCTAGGAAACAGTCACTATATATTCATCAGAATTAAGAGTAGTTATCTTTATTGACATCTCTATGTAAACAAATATATATGGAGAATTGACAACAAAAGTAAACAATGGATAATGAGTGTGTGTGTGTTCCTTGTACCAGACTCAGATTTGGTTGTAACCAAATCTGTAATTCTACCTTCCCAGGATATTTACATCTGTCTTATCTCCCTCAGGTGTGCTCATCTTTTGCTACAGGCCCCAGACAATACAATGGAACGTTCTATGAATTTCGTACTTATTACCTTAAACCTTCAAAAATGAATGCGTTCATGGAAAATCTTAAGAAAACCATTCATCTTCGGACAGCTCACTCTGAATTGGTTGGATTCTGGAGCGTAGAATTTGGAGGCAGAATGAATAAAGTGTTTCATATTTGGAAGTATGGTAAAGAGTCATCCAGTTTTAGTGTTCAGTATAGATTTTCATTCTGTTAAATGTAACATAACACTTAGTTCTTCGATCTATATTACTATAGATACATACAGGTTAAGTAAGACTTTTTAAAAGCAATACCAAAAAAATAAATTAGCAGATCTTCTTCCCAGTGGTTCACCTCTAACCACCCCTTGCTTGAACTCTTATGTTATCATAAATGAGAAAACATGGAGTCTCATATATCAAACCATAAAATTGTGAACTAGACTTTAATCCCCAGAAAAATGTTAGAATTGTTTGCTATACAGATAGTTCGTGAAAATTTAAAGCAGTAATTGTAAATGTTCAAGTGGGTTAAGATCACAGTTGGGCCTGCCAAAAGGCATGTATATTTAATAAAAATGTTTTAAATGTGTAACTATATATGGTATTGACTACGATGGAATACTGGCTAAATAAGGGAGAATGCTTTGCACATTTGTGAGACTCCTAATTGCAGTTCTTGGGTAAAGGGGTATCATTAGGATAAGAGAATTTTTTTTCTTATTATTATTACAGCTAGGGCTGGATATCAGCATTTTTGCAGAAATAATTCACCCATTTGGGAGTTTTATAAAAATGGAGGTTTTTAAAGGATGATCATTAACTTTTAAGCCTTACCCAACTCTGAGATTTAATAATTCTGTTATGTTTAGAGACCACTTTTTTTTTTTCATTTATGTACCCCAGAGTTTCAAGGAATTCACTTTCGTACTACCCTAGGGAGGAAAAGGAATGAGAGAGAGTTCTTCCCATATTGAGCTGACCTACCTCTGATTTAGTAGAGGAAGGAGAACAAGTAACAAGAATCCCCAGAATGTTTGTTACTCCCATGTCTGTTCTTAACAGTCCACATCAGGACTTGAGGGTACCTAAAGAACTTTTAATAATTTCATTTACTGTTTAGTGATCAGTGTCCAAAGTTAATAGTCATAAAGTAATTTAATATGAAAAGAGTTCATTCTATACTTGACGTAACTCTTTAGTTTTTCCCTGTTAATAAAACAGACCCTATTAAAACATAACTTATGCTTTAGATAAACCATAAATTGAAACATGTCCCATTGAAAAACCTACTAATAAAGTCTTTATAATTCATTTATATGCTTTAGATAAACCACATATATGATCCACTTATGTGCGTTAGATGAGCCACAAGTTTAATCATGTCCCATTAAACTGCTCATAAAGTCTTTATAATTGACTTAAGTTGTAAGATAGGTGTTATTCCTTGTCCTCAGCAAAAATTATATAGTTCATTTACTATTAGTCTTAGGAGGCCCCAAAAGTAAATATACTATAGTTTTCCCTCTGTATTTGCAGGAGGTTGGTACCAGGACCCTCTGTAGATACCAAAATCAGCTGAAGTCCCTTATATGAAACAGCATAGTGTTTCCATCAAACCCACACACATCCTTCCATATACTGTAAGTCATCTCTAGATTACTTTTAATCCCTAATACAATATAGATACTATGGGCCGGGCGCGGTGGCTCAAGCCTGTAATCCCAGCACTTTGGGAGGCCGAGACGGGCGGATCACAAGGTCAGGAGATCGAGACCATCCTCGCTAACACGGTGAAACCCCGTCTCTACTAAAAAATGCAAAAAAACTAGCCGGGCGGGTTGGCGGGCGCCTGTAGTCCCAGCTACTCGGGAGGCTGAGGTAGGAGAATGGCGTAAACCTGGGAGGCGGAGCTTGCAGTGAGCTGAGATCCGGCCACTGCACTCCAGCCTGGGCGACAGAGCAAGACTCCGTCTCAAAAAAAAAAAATAAATAAATAAATAAATAAATAAATAAAAAATAGATACTATGTAAGTAGTTGTTATACTATATTATTTCACTTGTATTTTTAAGAATATTTTTAATCTGCAGTTGGTTGAATCCATAGATGCAGAACCTGTGGAGAGGGAGGGCTGACTATACAAGGCCCATATCTTGGTAAATGTATATACCTGTTTGGGTAACTTAGAAAGAAGAGAAATAAGTTGTGGAGAAAAAGAACTACTGACAATAAATAAAAGAATCAGCACTATTTCATTCGGAGCTGCTGTTCAAAAAATAGGCTTAAAAAGTGCATCTTAATTTCATTTATGTTAAATTTGATTCAAAGTGTAGCTTGACCTAATCACCGACCACCAAGGAAAAATTGTCTTTATAAATCAAATGCTTCCATTTATTAATAAGAATCGTTAACATATACTGAGTACTAACTAAGGTGCCAAACACCATTCTAAGCTCTTTTCATGTATTAATTCATTTAATCCTCACAACAACCCTGGAGGTAGGTGTTATACTATTTTCTTCACAGAATAAGAAACTGAGGCACAGAAAGATTGAATAATGAACCTAATTCACACAACTTCCTAAGAAAGTCTTAGAGCCTATAAAGCCCATTCTATGTCAATTAAGTTCATTTTTTACATTTCAACTCCCCTTTTAGACCATGAGTAACTTGAGAGCAGTTGTCACATATATTTATGTTGGCATCTCCAGTGACATAATAACATGGGGTCCCCATATGGCCTTGCACATTTGCTGAACTGAGTAAAATTTAAGTAAAAATATGGGCGATTTTAAATCAAAAAATTTTTTCTGAATTATTTTCCTCCCATAGATAATTTTGCTCATCGAGCTGAAGTTCGGAAAGCCTTAGCCAACTGTAAGGAATGGCAAGAACAATCCATCATTCCAAATTTGGCTCACATTGATAAACAAGAGACGGAAATTACTTACCTCATACCATGGTCCAAATTAGAAAAGCCTCCAAAAGAAGGTGAGTTCTTCCCTCTTATAGACTATGAGTTTTAATGAGTACAATACTATAAATCTAAAGCTATAAAAAGTAAAGTTCTATAGGAAAAAAATATGTAACTCTTTGTTTTCTATAATAATATATGGTGAGTCTGGAGATAAAAATGAATTAGAGACTGGGCTCACACCTGTAATCTCAGCACTTTGGGAGGCCGAGGTGGGCGAATCACTTGAGGTCAAGAATTCAAGATCCACCTGGTCAATGTAGTGAAGCGCCATCTCTACCAAAAATACAAAAATTAGCTGGGTGTGGTGGTGCATGCCTGTAGTCCCAGCTACTCAGGAGGCTGAGGCAGGAGGATTGCCTGAACTTAGGAGGCAGAGGTTGCAGTGAGCCGAGATCGCATCACTGCACTTCAGCCTGGGCGACGGAGCGAGATTCAATCTTTAAAAAAAAAAAAGAGAGAGAGAGAGAGAATTGGAGCTCTAGAGCTCTTTGCTTATCCTTAAAACATTGAGCACAAAAAAGTGAAGTATTTTTCCGAATTGAAATCTAGCAGATGCCTAACAAAAGTTGACATGGTCAGTACAGGTGAAAAAGTGGGGCTTGGGAGCTAGGAAAACAGGTGTAGGTAGATGAGTCGTAGTTTATGAAATTTTGTCACAGTTTTAAAATGTATAAACTTTTAATATAAAAGTATTTTTCCACAAATTCAGCTAATCTTAAATCATTAAGTATATCTTTGTAAACTGACTGTTTTGGGGGAATGAATTAACTTACACTGTTAAGCTACATTATTGTAGTTTAACTTTTGTGTCTTCCTCTTTCTTGTTTCTCAGTTTGAAAAGATTTGTCTTCCTCCTGATTTCACTTCTTGCGCACTAAAGGAAATAATTACTTCAGTCTAATTTTAAACAGAGGTCAGATTCAAAAAGCATAAACTAATTTAAATTTCATTTTATGTCTCCCATAAACTCAACTTTGATTTTATTTTAGATTATACGAGATTTGAAAAGTCTTGTTTGGATTCTAATGTACTTAAAACTCCCCTCAGCTTTCAGCACTAAGTAAAACAGTTGGCTTCGCAGTGTCAGGTCTTACAAATAGTTCCCTTCCTCTATGTTGTTCATAATTCTTTAGTAACTTTGTATTTCTTTCCTTTTTCTTCTCCAATCTACCTTGTCCTCTGGTTTCTTTCTCTCCACCCATCTTATACTTCTGGCCAGAAGGTAGAATGGTTTTTAAGCATTTACCTCGATATTTAAGAATAATAAAACCATCTCCTTGAGGGTTTTCTTTTTTTCCTTAAAGACTCAGACATGACTTTGGGTCAGCTAGAAATAGAATCCTATAGGGGAAAATAATACAAAGGAAAAAGTTATTTCCTCTTAAAATTGAAAAGGAGAAAGAAATGTAGGATATCAGAAAGTACTTCTCTTACTCATTTCTTTTTTTTAAAGTGTAGACGGGCAGCTTGAAAATTCTGCTCCATTATAAATTCTCAATATCTGTTTTTTTGACAAATTTTATAGATTAAAAATATTGCAGAGTGTAGTTTATATATAGCTTCCAGTCTCTTTTCTTTATTTTCTTTATGATTAATTTTAACAACTGACCCTTCAACATGCACAAAGACTTTCTAAACATAAAAGCAAAGAAAAATAATGCAGAGAATTAATAAATATGAGTGCATATGTAGGTATACATGGATTATCCTCTAAATTCATTGGTTAGCCTTCTGATGGAATCAAGAAAACCTGGTTAGAAATTATTTGAATGTCTTCTGTAAAATAATTATTTTTCTCCCTATTCTAGGAGTCTATGAACTAGCTGTTTTTCAGATGAAACCTGGTGGACCAGCTCTGTGGGGTGATGCATTTAAAAGAGCAATTAATGCCCATGTCAATTTAGGCTACACAAAAGTAGTTGGTGTTTTCCACACAGAATATGGAGAACTCAACAGAGGTACAGTTGTCCATTTGTTTTATGAAGTTGCCATGTATATTAGATCGGTTTGTCTCTCTTTTTCATTATGGTACCTGTTTTAATTTTTATTTCCAAATTTTTAGAGTTTGTTGTTTATAGGACTGAAAAAACCTATAAACATCTTATTTTACATCTTATTTTTTTACAATGTTAATACTTTATGGAGCCTTTTTCAAATGCTGAACTGCTGTTTTTTTTTTTTTTTAAACTTTTATTTTAGGTTCACGGGGTACATGTGAAGGTTTGTTACCTAGGTTAACCCATGTCACGGGGGTTTGTTGTACAGATTATTTCATCACTCAGGTATTAAGCCCAGTACCCAATTGTTATCTTTCTAATCTTCTCTCTCCTCCCATCTTCCATTCTCAAGTAGACCCCAGTGTCTGTTGTTTCCTTCTTTGTGTTCATAAATTCTCATCATTTAGCTTCCACCTGTTAGAACACGTGGTATCTGGTTTTCTTTTCCTCCGTTGGGTTGTTGAGGATAATAGCCTCTAGCTCCATCCGTGTTCCCACAAAAGATATAATCTGGTTCTTTTTTATGGCTGCATGGTATTCCATGGTGTGTATGTACCACATTTTCTTTATCCAATCTGTTATTGATAGGCATATAGGTTTTCATGAAAAGATTCCAAGTCTTTGCTGTTGTGAATAGTGCTGCAGTGAACATTCACATGCACATGTCTTTATGGTAGAATGACTGATATTTCTCTGGGTGTATATCCAGCAATGGGATTGCTAGGTCGAATGGCGGTTCTGCTTTTAGCACTTTGAGGAATCACCATACTGCTTTCCACAGTGGTTGAACTGATTTACACTCCCATCAACAGGGTGTAAGTGTTCCCTTTTTTTGTAACCTCACCAGCATCTGTTATTTTTTGACTTTTTAGTAACAGCCATTCTGACTGGTGTGAGATGGTATCTAGTTGTGGCTTATATTTGCATTTCTCTAATCAGTGATATTGAGCATTTTTTCATAAGTTTGTTGGCCTCATGTATGTCTTCTTTAGAAAAGTGACTGTTCATGCCCTTTACCCACTTTTTAATGGTGTTCTTTGTTTTTCTCTTATATGTTTGTTTAAGCTCCTTATAGAGGCTAGATATTAGACCTTTGTCAGATGCATAGTTTGCAAAAAATTTTCTCCCATTCTGTAGGTTGTCTGTTTACTCTGTTGATAGTTTGTGGTTTTTTTTTTGTTTGTTTGTTTTTTTTTTTTTTTTTTTTTTTGCTGTGCAGAAGCTCTTAAGTGTAATTAGATACCATTTGTCAATTTTTGTTTTTGTCATGATTGTTTTTGTTGTCTTTGTCATTCAAAATTAATATCATTGACATAGAAAATTATCACATTGTTGCAACATTTTAAAAAAATCTGTTACTAATACACAGTAAGACCCTAATTTGTTTTACTCATTTTTTTTTAAGGAAACACGCCATATGTTGATAAAGGTTTATCTAGGCACTTAAGGTTATACTAATTTTTATTTTTTCTTTGTATCACCTAAATTTTCTACAGTAAACAGTTTTTTTATAATCTGCTTTTTAAGAAAAAAAAATAGTAGGAAGTTGGGTCTAGTCTTAATTGTACCTTAAGCTGTGTTTCTTTGCATTCTCTCTTCAGCCTTATGTTTCCAGTTTAACTTACAAATTTATATCCCAAATTTCTGATCCCTCTGAAATCTTATCACTAACATGTTTAGTTTTGCCTTCTTGATATCACTAATTTGATTTAAAGAATAAGACAACATTTCTGATTCATTTTTTCAATATTTCTTATTTGCTATTGCCATATAGTTCAGAAACTACTTGTGGTTTGTTTCTGCAGTTCATGTTCTCTGGTGGAACGAGAGTGCAGATAGTCGTGCAGCTGGGAGACATAAGTCCCATGAGGATCCCAGAGTTGTGGCAGCTGGTAAGCTGTTTGACTAGGCATGAATTATTTTTAGAACAAATGTGATTCAGTCAATAACTATATGCCTTCTTATGAAATGTTTTTCCAGTTCGGGAAAGTGTCAACTACCTAGTATCTCAGCAGAATATGCTTCTGATTCCTACATCGTTTTCACCGTTGAAATAGTTTTCTACTCAAATACAAAACATTTCATTAACTGCTCTAAGATGTGTCTGCTAATGGTGCTTAAATTCTCCCAAGTGGTTCTCGCTTTTATTTGAAGGAGATGGTAAGTTAATTAGTTAATTTGCTATGCTTCCTGAATTTTTGAAAGTTACATCTTCTCCACTGCTTTAAGAAATAGTTCAGTTCACTTTCACCTTGGCATTTCAGTATGTTACACATTAGAAGTAGTTGTCACTACTTGGTTTTTTATTTGTTTTAGAATACCTCTTCTGTATTTTGATAACTCATTGCTTTATAGAATTTTCTTTTATTCAAATAAGGATTTTACATTTCCTTGCCCGACAGTATTTTTGAATTATTTATATAAAATATCTGTCTTTTCATCATATCTACTTTTCCTGAGATTTTTTTTAAAAATTGCTTAGTGAAGTTTATTTTGTGATATCAAATGGGATTTATAAAAATATTAGATTAAGTTTATTTCTTTACTGTGGAAAAGTACAATGTCATCTGTATTAATTATTGCTTTTACATTAATTATTAGTCATTCTAACTTGGAAAATAATGCAGTTGGGTCACAGTGTCAAAAATCTAGAAAGTCTTGTTGGTTTATATGCTAAAATTGTTCATTTATAATTAATTTTACTAATTTCTACTTAGTTTGGATCACTAACAGAGATCTTGGGACATTTATTTGTTTTAAAGAAATATTTGTGATTATGGAAATGCTTGCCCTAATAAAAATCCTACATATTCATTGTTGTTTTAAATTCATATTTTATACTTATATGATCTCTAGAGCTCTTACTATGTTGCTATAAGACAGTAATATAGTGATAATTTACCAACTTTGTTGAAAATGTTAAGTTGCATCAATAAAATAGCATGCTGGGAACATGAGAAGGAAGGTTTCTTTAGTACTGCCACAGATGTCCTGGAGTTTTCCTTGAAACATCTTTCATTTCCATTTTACTTGATATCTCTACCTTATAAAACTAGATTTGGTACTCCTGATAGTGTATATTTACAGCTATATTATTTTTACATTTTTACAGACTGTCTCCTAATAGTCTATATTTACAGCTATATTATTTTATATTTTTAAAATCTTATAGCTATAAAATAGTAAATTGTGAATTAGCTGTCCAAGGGAAGTGTGGAAAACAAGATGTACAGTTTCCTCTTATTTATCAGGCTGTAAGCGATCTGCAGTTTATCTGGGCTATTATGCAACGTCAGATATTATTTATGAGAGGCAGGCAGTGGCAGCTTAAACAGACATGCCGCCTCAGCATTCTTTTCCATGCAGAGTTCAAAGAGGCCTAAGACATCTCACATTTACGTGAAATAGTTGGGGCATAAGTATGTGGTTAATTACACATAAATTACCAATTAAAATTAAAAATTAACTAAAATACTACAGAAGACATTTAATATTTTGCTTCAGAATGTTATGGTACCTTAGGGTTATGAGTATCAATTATTTTTGATCCATACCTTATTTAAAAGGAAGGGGAAGCTGACATTTTTATCTTTTTTAATGGATATACTCTAAGTTATCTTAAAGGCTTCCCTGGATTAAGCAAAAATAGAATTACATGGTTTAAATCATATACCATATTCTTCATACTTAGCTCCAAGTGGATTATGACTTTTTCTAAAACTTAACATGACAGAGATCTGCCTTCCAGGGGGTCTAATTTGAAGAGGAAAGTAATTTGCATGTACAGATTTGTATCATAGCATTATGTTTTTCTCTATTTTATTCATTCTTTCATTCTCTTCAATGACTCCCAGCACCTGCTCTTCCATCTTCATTCTTAGCCAATGACCTTTCCTTTTACTTCACAGAGAAAATAACAATCAGAACAGTCTTCATAAGTTCCCACCCCGACCTGTGCCCGCTTTCTGCAGCCAACCCCGCATGCCCTGCTTCTCTCCTCACACTGTGGATGAATGACCCGTGCGCCAAGCAAACACAAACCCTCCACTTGAACACTCACTTGCTGAAGGATGTGGCTCAGGCAGTTTTCCTCTCTTGTTACCTGAAGCCACAGTATTCCCCTTCAACTGGATTCTTCTCCTCAGCATACGAATATACTATTATTTTTCCTATATTAAAAAAAAAAAAGAATAAAATTACCCCATTTTTTTTACTTTACAATATGACTCAAAAAAGTAGTTCATACTTCCTGCCTCCATTTTCTTCCCTCACATTATCTCTTAAACATTCTCTGATCACGCCAGCCAAATTGTGCTTGTCAACTCATTTCCCAGTTCTCATTTTACTTGACTTGTTAGCAGTTGACCTCTCCTTTCTTCTGGAAACAGTTTCTTCGTTTCTCTGCAACACTGACTGCACAGGCCTTCGTATCTCCTAGTCTCCACCTTGTCTCCTTGACCTCCAATGTAAGGACTGAGTCCTTGGACCACTTCTCTTTTCTATTTATACTTACTCCCTATGTCATCACCCCCAGTCTTGTGACTTCAAATGCTATGTGTGTGTGGATGGCTCCAGTCCACACCTCTTTTCTTTTTTCAAATTCACACATGTGAATTTGAATTCCAGGCTCATCACATCCAGATGTGTTCCCCACACCTCCACCTGAAGGTCTGTTAGAAATCTCACACCCCTCTTGTCCACAACTGAGCTCTTGATCTTTACCCAGAAACTTGATCGCAGCTAATGGCAACTCCAGCTTTCTGTTTTGCTCAGGCCACAGACCGCAGAGTCATTCTCACACTGCCTTTTCTCTCTCACACCATTGTGTACCTGTCAGCAGATCCCAGATAGCTAGAATTTGATTGCTTCACATCCCTATAGCAACTATCCTGGTTCAAGCCAATCATCATCTGGATTTTTGGGAAGTGCTCTTAACTGGTGTCCTGCCCTTCCCCTCTGCTCTCAACCCTACTTTCAACATAGCAGTCAGAATAATCTAAAATATAAAGCAGATCATATCACTCCTCTGCTCAACAGCCCCTCCCAATACCTTCATCTCTTCCTCAGAATAATTGTCCAAGCCTCTAACTGTGGCCTACAAGTCTTTACATGATCTGTCCTGTTACCTTTTCCATCCTCACTCTAGACCTGGCCTAAGAGGCTTTTCTTTGAACCTGCTAAACATGCTCTTACCTGAGGGTCCATTCCCACTGCTTCTGCCTGGAATGCTCTTCCCTAGACAAGCATCTGCATGGATCATTTCCATGCCTCCTCGGGTCTTTGCCCCCATGAAGCCTTCCCTGACAACCCTATTTAAGATTGTAATTTCCTCCCATGGTGGCCCCTATCTGCTAGAGACCGAATGTTTTTGTCCCCCAAAAATTCACATGTTGAAGCCTTAATCTCAACATAGGAGGTTGGGCCTTTGGGAGTTAGTTTTAGATGAGGTCATGTGGGTAAGAGAATCGATGCATTTGTAAGGGCATAAAGAGTCCTCTCTGTGAGGAAACCAGAATGTAAGCCTTCACCACAACTTAATAATGCTGGCACCCTGGTCTTAGATTTCCCAGCCACTAGATCTGTGAGAAAAAAAATGTTTGTTGTTTAAGCCACCCAATCTATGGTACTGTTGTTACAGCAACCTGAACTAAGACACTATCCCTCTCCCCTGCTTTATTTTTCTGTTATCAGCATAATTAATGTTTTACTTATATATGATTTGTTAATGTCTCTCTCTTCCCACTAGAAACCAAATTCTGTGACAGCAAGGGTTTTTGCTTTCATTGTTGTCATATTACCCTTGCCTGGCAGGTGATAAGCCCTAAGTACTTATTGACTGAATTAACATATGAGATGTGTGAGTTTGAAAAAAGAAGTACATCATTCCTCCACTCTCATTTTGTGCCACCGTTAACAGTAGATTGCATAATTGTTATTGGAGGTGCCTCACTACTACATATGGAAAGTATTCCTGGAAAACACGGCGAATGACTCAGTAGAAGTTTTGGCTATGGGGGGGTGCCATCAATAAAAATAATACCATTGCCTGTTGGTTATAAGTTTCTGTCACAGACTATGAAGGTATTTGAATTGTATTTCCAGGAAGAGAAACAGATATGCAACCAATCTGATTCAGTTCTACCTGCTGCCACAGAACTCCCAAAGGATAAGCAAATGCCACTTGTAGACTCAAACTCTGAACTTCATTCTCAGCACCAGCTTTTAACCTACTGAGTAAATCCTATGAGCCTGAGTAGTGTTGCAACTGAAGTTGTAGTACTTTCTGTCATCAAAGGAGTGTGAACCTGGAGTATGTTGGAAGAAGAGTTAGGTTCATTAGCGAGACCTCTTTCATAACTGCTGTCACCTAGAATGTCTGTTCTCTAAGCATCTTCTTGAAAGAAGCACATTCCCCCAGGAGAAGGAAATGGTTTGTTTTCTTTAGTGACAGATAGTTGGCCCAGGACCCTGAGGTAAAGGAGTATGGGCATTAGACAAAATGAGTTTTATAATAGTTGATTGGAAGAAATGGAAGTTTTTTAATCATAGGCTTCTGCCTTGAAAGGGCAAGTCTGTAGTGGTTGTGAACCAGCCAGATTGTGTACAAGCCTCCTGCCAGAAGAAATGCCTGTAGGATTAAAAGCAAAACAGCAAAATCAAAAAGGAAGGGCAAGATGATGCCCAGGTGCAGCCTATATTATTAACAGACAAGGAAAGGATCCAAATAAAAGTTCTGTAAACCAGCTGTTGTCCTGTTTTCTGCTTCCCTTCAAAGCAAAAATATAGATTTGTGTATATTTGCAGTCTCCCCTTCCTTGCCTCTCATTCTTCCCTGAAAATCTATTCCAGTTAGGTCTGCATCCTTGTCATGCTGAAATGACTCTTTTGAAGGTCACCAAGGACCACTGTCTTCTCAAATTCAATAGCCATTCCTGCCTTTACTCATTTACATTCCTTACTCATCTTCTCAGCAGTGTTGGATATAATTGATAACTTCTGCCTTCCTGAAACAGTAATTCTCTGCGTTACAATGTATGGCATTATACTCTTCAGATTTTCCTCTTTCTCACTGGCCAGTCCCTCTCAATTTCCCTGGCTGGCTTCTCTTCTAAATGTTAAAGGATCTCAGGCTCAAGAATGTTCCCTCTCTTCATTCTCTCCAGGTAATCTCATTCAGTCCCAAGGCTTACATATATACATACCGATAACTTGCACATTTTTTTTTTTTTTTAGATGGAGTTTCACACTTGTTGCCCAGGCTGGAGTGCAGTGGCGCTATCTCTGCTCACTGCAACCTCCGCCTCCCAGGTACAAGCGATTCTTGTCTCAGCCTCCAGAGTAGCTCAGATTACAGGCATGCGCCACCATGCCCGGCTATTTTTTTTGTATTTATTAGAGACGGGGTTTCACCATGTTAGGCTGGTCACAAACTCCTGACCTCAGGTGATCCACCCGCCTCGGCCTCCCAAAGTGCTGGGATTATAGGCATGCGCCACCATGCCCAGCCAACTTGCACACATTTATCTTATTTTCCATCATTGCCCCTGAGCTTCAGACTGAAATACCAACTGCATTTTTAACACAGCCATCTACCTAGTTCAGGTCACAAACTAGAAGTCACCTTGCTAGCTCTCTTTCCCTCGGTCCCTACATGGAGTCTGTCAGCAAGTCCTGCTGGATCTGTCTCCAAAGTGGATACTGAACGTTACCATAGCTCCCTATCTATTGCTACCATCTTAGTCCAATCCACCATTATCTATTAGTCTTCCTACTGTCCTTTCTTCCCATAGTAGCCAGTGTTCTTTCTGAAACAAAGTAGGTCACACCACTACTGTTTAAAACTCTCCAGTGGCTCCTTGTTGCACTAACAATAAAATCCAAATACCTTAAAAAGGCTGGCAAGATCCTGTGAGACGTGGTCCCTGCTCTCTCTCCAGTTCCAGCCCCTGCCACTCTTCTCCTTGCTAACTCAATACAAGAGACATTAGTACAGATATCTTTTACCCCCTCAGCTTGCCAAGCTTTTTACCACTGGGCTTTTGCAACACTTATTCTTTCTTGCGGGAATATTCTTCGCACCCACCTTGAAAGGTTGCTCCTGCTCTTCTTATTCGGTTCTCAGCATGTCACTCCTCAGAAAAGGCCATCTCTGACTTCTCTCCATTGTTATCCGATTACCACGTCTTATATTCTTCTTAGCACCGATTGCTGTCAAAATATATTAGGTGTGTTTGTCCACACATCATCTTTCACCACTGAAATGTAAATTCATTAGAGCAGGAATTCTCTTTTCTTCTACATTGTACCCCCAGTACCTAGAGAAATATCTGGCATACAATAAAGTTCAGTAACTATTTGTTAATGTATATTGATGCTGATGTGATTTTACAAGGTCGATTTTAACTGATACCTAACTTCAACAAAAAGAACCCTCTGCCACTTGACTGTCCCGGTACTTTTGGATGAGTTTCTTATCCACGGAGCTGTAATTTACTCGTATGTAAAATGGTACTTTTTACCTTATAGGGCAGGTATTGAGAATTAAATGAAGTGTATAACAACACAGTAAACACTTGAAAACTGAAGCTAAGGGTTTTTTTCGTACTTCATGTAGACATTACCATTACAAAGCGTCAAGTTTTTTGAATCTGGGAAAGTTCTTTTGGGCTTTTCTACAGATAGAATAATATTTTGGTCAAGACTCATGGGTAGGGCCAGGCGAGGTGGCTCACACCTGTAATCCCAGCACTTTGGGAGGCCACGGTGGACAGATCACCTGAGGTCAGGAGTTCGAGACCAGCCTGGCCAACATATAGTGAAACCCCATCTCTTCTAAAAGTACAAAAATTAGCTGGCATGGTGGCACATGCCTATAGCCCCAGCTACTTGGGAAGCTGAGGAGAACTGCTTGAACCCGGGAGGCGGAGGTTGCAGTGAGCCAAGATCATGCCACTGCACTCCAGCCTGGATGACAGAGTGAGAGTCTGTTTCTCAAAAAAACAAAAACAAACAAACAAAAACAAAAACAAAACTCATGGGTAACATTTTCATCTAAATTACCTGCCTTTTTATTTTTCAATAAAGTTTTTTCTTCTCCCTTGTCATTGTTCACAAAGAAACAGTGTTCTATGATTTCATTAGAGTCACTATAACGTAAACTTCAAGATAGGAGGATGAAGTTGTGATGCTGATGCTCACTTCAAGCTCACTTGAAGCCAAGATTTTTCTGCACACAAAGTTCAGATCTGTGCCACAGAAAAAGGAATGCTCACGACACTTTGTCACAGCCGTTCCCAAGGGGTCACAAATAGAGCCAGCCTCTTGTACTGCCTCAAAAGGACTGTTTGACAGGGATTCAAGTAGCAAAATAAGCAGACATCTTTTTCTGAAACTGATTCCTAATGAGCTATGAAAAATACATTTACATTGTCTCAGCACTACTCCTATGTTGTCTGCACAGCACTTATTACAGGAGAAAAGAATCACTGATATTAGTATCATTTCTGTTTCCACATCTACTCCTTCCTGCTCACCCTTGCCACCACCCCCTTGCCACTATACCTGCTACATCGTGTCCTTATATTTTTGGTTGAATTAAAAAAAGGGCACTGAAGGCTGCCTTTGTAGCTTCCCCTATACCAAGTGAACATTTATTAAATAAGCTCAGCTACAGAGCATTTTCAGAAATCTCAGTGCAGCTTCACAATCATTAAGCAGAGTATTTATCTAAAAACCTCTAACACTTAATACCAGTTACTCAGTATCTTAACCAACATGAAAATACAAAACAACCTTTTATTTACGAGTAGTCCCCTCAGTTCTCTTTTATGATTAAGGGAACATTTGAATCTTTTCTCAAGTTTTTCCTTTTGATCCAAATCACTTCCCCTCTACTTTTCTAATGGCTTTATAACCCTTCAACAGTAGGTGGTGCCACAAATGCACAAAAGTAAATTTCTGTAGACCAACAGAACTGTCACAGCTTTATTTTGTGACTCATTATATTACAACATAGAAATATGCACTTTTTAATACTTCATATAAAGTTATTGACATACAAATTTTTTTTCTTTTTTCCTTTTAATGAAAATGATTTAACTTAGAAATCTGTTGTGAAACTTTTGTCTAGTTTTGCAATTCTCAGGTATTCCAGTGCAAAAATAGATCCCATTACAGACAGCGTAAAGTGCTTGGAATGAGGGCCAATGATGAACAAAGAGCACAAAAACAGCTTCATCTTGGGCTATAAGAAGGGATAATAGCATACCTAAATCCTTATCGACATAGAAACATTCTATAAAAGGGGATGCAACAATTTTGAAAAGAATTAGAGTAATATTTCTACAGCATTACATTATTACTAGTAGATAATAACAAGGGTACAAATTAATGTCTCAATATCAAAGTGGTTCAGTATTACATGACACATGGCTCTTTGGAAAACATTTTACCTGATATATACAACCACAAGAAGAAAACACAGACAAGTCCCTTTAGTCAATGATTACTATACAGTGAATGAATGATGTGCAACATTTAATAGTCACAAAGCATTTGCTTTCAGTACAGATAATGAAATACAGTAGTGTGAGGTTTGGTTGTTTTTTAACAATGAATTGTGCTGGGCATTTATGTATAGAGGGCTTATTATTTTCTTCTATATTTACCATATTCACAGTTGTTAATTAGTTTTCTGAGGTGTCCAAAAGATGCACAAGCAGAAACTTTTGGACGTGTATTTTGAGAATTTCTGAAACTCACATAGTTACATCCCACAGGGAATACACAGAAATTTTGCTTGATTGAGTATGGAGTTAGTAAAAATTTCTACCACAATTAGGTTTACACAGGAAAATGTAAAAGATTACTATTTTAAAAGGTAACACAGTATTAACGAAGATGTATAACCGTAGATTGTTTCTAGCTTCAGAAGAGATCCTTTCAATCTGTATTAAAATGTTGTGTTTTCTTCAAAATAGTTCACAGTGCCTTTTGATTTTTTAAAATATGGCCTTGAAGTCAGAGAAACTGAAGTAAGGAGTTGCTCATGGATTTACTATAATGAAGAATTAGAATATGATTTTAGTAAAATGAGAAAACCAACAGAAGTTTGATTTTGAAAAATATTAAATGAGGAGAAATTATTCTATAAATTCTATATTTTTGAAGATAGTGTAAAATGCAATGATGCCATATCACTAGTTATTGGAAATATGCCTTCATTACTTATATTTAAAATCAACATTGACTTTAACTTCTAAAACAATCATTTTTTTTCTTTTTCAGCAGTGGGTTATATAATATTCTGTAAATTTAAAAAATATATAGAGATTAATTTGAAATCTGAAGTCTTACGCCTTTAGAGTTAATATTCAAATTTTGGAAAAGGTAGAAGTTAGTAATGATATCGAAAGATCGCTTGAACTTGGCCAAACAATAGTTCTCTCCTATGTTTCTTTTCTCTCAAGACAGTTAACAGTAAGCATTAGTGAAACTATTTTAAAAAATGTTTACTGACTAGAAAAATAAGCCCAGGTTAGAAAACTGAAAAATGCTCCATATGGAAGCATTTGTTGTTTTAATATTTTTCTTGATTAGTGATTGAAGAGATGAAAAATTTGAGATTGTCAGATTTAATGGGGTGTCCAATTATTTGAAGGTACTAAATGCCATAAACAAAAGTTGTGTTTTTCAGCAAGTTCTCAAGCTAGCTGTCTTCCCTGCTGAAAAATTCATTGCTTATACTTGTGACCTTTATACTTTCTTGGCTTTTGCATTGTTGCAATTAAAAAAAAAAAAAAAAAGGCTGCCCAATATTGTTACAGTGGGCTCCTACAACCACAAGACAACCTATATTTGTAAACCAGTGAGCTGAATAACATGGCACAATCTACTGAGACTTAATTTCTCTCTATCCTTATACATACGTACATACTCTTTCAGCTACAGCATACACCCAAAAAATACTTGATTGATGGATTGAGATTAAAAGTATCCTAAATGATCTGAAAGAAAGTCAAATATAATGTCATGAGATCTTGACCATCACATTGCTTTCTAGGCACTAGTCATGACTGATATGCAAACTTACATAAGAAAATAAAAATAGTGGGGCAGTGGCCATACTCCTCTATACCACAGGGTTCTACAGAGGGGGCATTTTAGGATTCAGAAGTCACTGATAGAACTTAAAATTCCAAATAACATTAAAAAGTACAAAGATTTTCATCAAAATACAACTCCATCTTTTCATTTTCTAGATTAATTCAAAAAGCCAGAAATAATAATATACTTGTGTCAGATAAGAAACGTCTTGAGGTGCAGTGTCCCATGTGAGTCGACAGTCAGGACAAATGGGTACAGGCTTCCTTAGGTTTGAACGCACAATCTCTTTAATCCCATGCCCTGGCTTCAGCAGCTTGCAGCCCCAACAGTTTGGCTGTTGATTCTTTGCCTCTTACCAGGATCTAAGTATATTTAAGAGTCTCATAAGGATGACCCTGTAGACCCATGGCTCGAAGCACAGGACAATGTAACAATGGCACCAAGTTTCCTGTGCCTAGAGACACCCACATTTTTGTTGCATGTTACCGCTACCAGAACAGCTCATCAAAGAGGGAATCAGAGCAGGATGTTAGCCACACATGGCACCATTTTGTCAACTGATATTTAATGATGTTGATAGACTCTGAGCAGAGCAGCTTTCACAAAAGTGAGCATGACACACCATGGTGCTTCAAACTTTCTGAAAAACTTGGCACTAATAATTCTGGCACACTCATTGCCAGCAATGGATGTGTCACCGGGAAACCAGTCTCCTGGCATGGCATGGCTTAGTGAATGAGGATGTGCATGCCTTTTGATTTTGATCAATAATCACTGGCCATGATTACTGGATGAATAATTGTTGCAGCCCCAGTGAGAATACACAGGAACAACAAAAAAAAGTATGAGTTCAAACCCATATGTCCACTGGGTTCCATAATAGAGTTTCACATAGGTATAGGTAAAAAACTAAATTCAAGTCTTTCACTTGAGAGCCATGTAAGACATAGGCTACAAAGGCACTGCCCCTGTAATGGAATTTTGTTTTCATTGCATTGAATTGCATTGCATTGAATAGTATCAGTACAGTATCCAGTTTATTACTTCCCACATCAACTTCTGGCTCTTTTCTCCGGAACACTTCACATGGTGCAAAGGAAAGTCTAGTTCCTCTTTCAGCCACCCCGTATGAACAGGATTCTTCATACATAGCTTTCTTTCACTTTCTCATCCTGTAGAAAAGATGTGAGAACCGCAACATCCACTACTGTCTGGTTTTTGTGTAATGAGAGGTCCTTCAAGTGGTCATCATCACTTTGGTCCTTGGCAAAGTTCACAAATACCTGTTAAAAGATCAAGATGGACCTTTGTAAATACCACTCAACTTGTTCATTGTTTATTCCAGCTCTATTTTTCCCGGTGTTGAAATTAGGTCAAGTAGGAGCATACAGAATTGCATAGATTAACGAGAAAACTGTGTGTGAAGGAGGCGAGAATACTTGAAAAAAGCAATAACAACTTAAAAATTGACTTTCTCTTTTTTTTCTTTTTCTTTTCTTGAAATGGAGTCTCACTCTGTCCTCCGCCTCCTGGATTCAAGTGATTCTCCTGCCTCAGCCTCCCGAGTAGCTGAGATTACAGGTGCGCACCACCATGCCCAGCTAATTTTTGTATTTTTAGTAGAGACGGGGTTTCACCATGTTGGCCAGAATGATCTCGATCTCCTGACCTCGTGATCTGCCCACCTCGGCCTCCCTGAGTGCTGGGATTACAGGCATAAGCCACCATGCCCAGCCAAAAATTGACTCTATATATCGCCCCCCACATCACCAACTGCTCAGTCATCCATTTACTTTGGCACATACAGTCTTGATTAAAGGGAAGAGGGAAGAAAATACTTACTGAGTACCTATTAAGTGTCAGGACCAATTTGGTACTTTATTATCTAATTTATGTAAGATTAGGCACAAAGTAAAATGCCTGGCCCATGGTAGGTACTCACTAAATGGTAGTTATTATGGTTATTACAATAAATTCTCACAATAATCCCATACAGTACATAGGCATCATCTCCCTTTTCAGGTTCAGAGGTTTAGTAAAAAGCATAGCTAGCAGTAATAGTAGATCAGGAATTCAAGCACCGATTCAAGCATACAAACTGCTCTTGGACCTATGGGCAGGAGTGCGTGGGCAGGAATCCACACCCTGAGAAGTAAATCTGTTTTGACACTCAAAGCTTACTTGGTCAAGTGTTGTCTGAGAAACAGAGTAGTCTTCTATGTGGAGTCGCTTTTTGCTCTGGGAGAGGATGCTGAATATCCTGGCCAGAGAAGATAACGAAGATGGAAGCTGGTATTGTAGCATGTTCCGGTGTTTCTCTTTTAGAACACTTCCAGGAAAGGCAAGTCCAAAGAAATCCTGGACAGGCTTCAGGTCCGGGTTGGACCCTGCTATTCGTACTACTATTGTATAACCATCTCCAAACCTGAAAGCAGGAAAAAAAATATCCAAATGGAGGATCTCCAGGAAACTATTTAAAAGAATATTTAAACCTGGGAACCCAACTTGTGCCATGAAAAAGGGCGGCCCCTGGCAGGCCCAGAAATAAGTTTCTGAGAGAAGGAATGAGTTATCATTTACTAAATACTTATTTTATGTGAAGCGCCACGCCATGTGCTGTAAATACATGATCTCCTTTAATCCTCACCTGGACCCATGAAGTCTGACAGATGTTACAAAGAAACTGAGGCCCAGGGAGTTAGTCACTTGCCCATGGCTCAGAGCTCATAATTGGTAGGGCCAGGATGCAAACCCATTTGTGTTGGACTCCAAAGTTTGCGCTCTCACCAGTACTGGCACATGTAAATTTTTTTCATTTCATCTATAGAACAAAGCCTGGAGGTAGATCTTCCAGGGAGATCGACTCTTAGAGAAGTTAAGTAACTTGCCCAGGAGTCACAGACCAGTAAATGGTAAAGACAGAATTCAAATGCACTTCTGACTTCAAAGCCCTCATTCTTTCCGCTTTCCCATTTTGCTCAGTTTTATTTTCCTTTATTTTAGAGCCATCGTTTATATACTCACAAAAGAATAAATATCAAGCCTTCTCACTAGGCACTATCCCCAAGAAATTATCTTTGTTACCTATTTTTTAGATGCTGGACACTGCCAAGGCACCTGAACCTTCCATTGACCATAATTGCCATCCTAGTGCAAAGAGCTTCACATTCTTCCATACTGCGGTAAAAAAGAAAGAGGTTTTCATTTTAGAGAGATTCTCTATAACCATCAGAACATCACCATGACTTCCAGCATTCCAGCTTCCTAGGGAATCATATCCTGTTACAAGTACATGTGGATATAGGGATGATGCTGTTCACTGTAGTGCTGTTTATAATTGTGAACAAGTTGGAAATAATCCAAATGGTCTACAAAAAGGGGAATAGTTAAATGAGAGTATAGCCTAATGGAATACTATCCAGCTATAAGAAATGACACCTACATGCACTGACCTGGAATAATGTTTACAATATGTTAAGTGAAAAAGAGTGATATTTATACTGGGCATGCATTTTTCTAAGAATACATACACACACACACACACACACACACACACACACACACAGATTTGCATAGGAAAATTCTGCAAACATAAACAGCCCAGTGAAGACAGTAGTTGTTTCCAAGTTGTATAATTTCAGGTAATAATTGTTTTACTCTTTGCTTTTCTGTATTTTCTAATTTTTACAAAATGATTGCATATTCTACTTGGAAAGTTAAAACAGCCCACAGTGTAGAAGCCAAGACTTTACTACGGACCTATGAGATGTAAGCACTACTGATCTCCCCTCCTTGACAACACTTAGGGCACAATTCCACAAGAACCGCCGGGCTTTGGGATCCATGCCTGTGGTGGGTTCATCCTGTAATTAGAATAAAATAAGTCTTATTTGCTGGGGGAAAAAAAATCAAAGATAAATTTGCTTTTAAATGAAGAAGCATCTTTGAAACAGCTTAAATTTTAACTTACCATTCTGGTTATTCTTGATGGACCAAAGAATTAAAGTTCCAAATTCATTTGTGAACAAGGTCATCATTATAAATGTCTTATTGATGCAGGAAACTCAGATATTCTGAGTACTTTTTTATAGAATTAAACAAATTTCTCCAAATAAATAGGGAAGGAAAAAGCCCATTTAATTGTAATTATCTTTTCATGACTGATAAGTATATACTAAAATAACTTTTTGTCTGAAATCTCTATTGAAGTCAGTATAAGATTGGGGTGAAATTCCTTTTTTTTTTCTTTTTTATTCCAGCTCACTCAGATTACCCTAGTATATTGCAATTGTTAGCCTTACAGAAACAAATTCCAGACCCATGTGGTCTGGAATACATAAAAGCCTCAAAGGCTTCTTCTGGTAATAACATCAATGCTCTGGTCTACAAAAGAAAATGGGTCAAGGCCCACTGCCCAGTCTGATCTGTTTTTCATCTATCCATGTGTAAGGAACTATGACCTAGTTGCTACCCTGGGGATTTTAAAGCTGTGTCTACACTCTCCATTTTCAGGGAATGAACACAAAGATGATGAGAAAGAATGTTCCAGAGAAAGATCAAATCATATATCCAGCCTCAATCACACTCAGAAACAAAGTGCTTGGAGTGTCTCTATTTGGGAACATCTGCAGGCATGGTACAGTGCTCCCAGTGTATGCCAAGGGAGAAGCTTCCCTCAGCTTCTCCAAGGTGGCTCTGCTGTCCCTGGTGGGAGACAAGCCAATCACACAACAGCCCTGGACGTATAGGACTTTTGAAAAGTCATGTTTTCCACTCAGGCCGGAACAACAGTTTTCAATCCACAGTGACACTCACCAGAAACACCACAGGAGGCCCGCCGATCAAAGCCATGGCTGTAGAGAGCTTGCGCTTGTTGCCTCCACTGTAGTTACCAGCATATTTTTCTCCATACTTCACGAGGCCCAGTTTCCGAATCGCCCACTCACCAACCTACAGTGATGAAAAGCACCTTGACTTTGGTCTGGCTTGGGAATTTTATCATGCTGTCCTACACATATATATATGAAAGTTCTTTCACTGAGTAGGACTAGATTCTATCATCGTAACCCAACAACTGGTGAGGAGCCAAAACAGGGAGGAGCACTCCCTCTCTGCCCACCCAGCCCTGCCCCACCACCATTACAGGTTCCCACCCTGAAAGCAGATACAAAGAACCAGCATTTCGTGCTGCTGCATTCATGAGGAAAAACAGCCTGAAGTCGATGTGTGTGGAAAAGCCATAAGGTACATATTGTCAGGATGCCAAAGGAGACAGGCTGGCTTTCAGGTGCCCACAGTACCTTGCCAACTTCTTTCTCTGGGACTCCTCTCAAAAGGGCAAAGAACTCCACATGTTCTCTCCCAGTCAACAGCTCTGTGATGGCATCAAACTGAGGGCAGTAGCCCATGTTCTGATGTACTTCATGTATGTTTGATAAGATACTGCAAAGGATAAGAAAACTACTTAGATTTTAAGCAGGTAGAGATACTCTGGTCAGACAATCTGGCCTAATGTTCCTAGAAAGTATGCTTCTCCATTACAAAGATACCAGTACATCTGCTGCTACTTGAAAGGACAGCCTCTCTGCCCCCAGGATGCTAGTTCTTCCTGGCAGGCAGGGTTCCTGCCTCTGCCCTGCCCAGTCCTTGCACCTCCCTGGCTCTCTCAACACTTCAGTCTGCAGGTGCAGTCCCATTTCAGAATTTCTGAGGTCATGCCAACCACTGCACACTCTTTACCAACAATCTCAGTCACACTACCCTGGGGCTTTAGCGCTAAGGCCCCATCCTAGACTTCGCTCATATGCACCATTCATACGCACCAAGTGAGAAGGCCCAGGAATTTTGGGCGTGAGCAACACAGAACCTAGAGACACAATTTATGTTGGTGGGGTGGCTTTTGGGTTCTATGAATCCAGTCAAGTGAAGAATCAGATGTGAGAGAAGTTCCGTGTCCACATTCCAGACTGATGACTGCACCTCAGCCACAGCGGCATCGCCATGAACCTGGCCTTTCGGCAGCATGCATTCCTCTCTGTGTATCTAATTAGCACTCCCAGGGTCAGCCTTTTTCAGAATTAGGATTGAGGCACACATGGACACCGTGCCAGGCCCTCACAGCTATACCAACCAAATCAGTTCTTACAACCAGTCCCTGTGCCAAACCTTACTATGAGCTGGTTATGACTGCCACTGCTATATGCGTCAGGAGCTTGGTACTAGGGTCGAGCCTAGGAAAGCAGTTGTGCAGCGGTAGGCCTGCTATTCCCAGAATGTCTGTTCTCTTAGGACTCCTTTACATTGCTACTGCAAAAATGTAAGAGACAGGAGAGGAGATCAGGAATACACTAATTTCCTTGCTCTTTTCAATTGGCTATCCCCCGTCCAGTGTGCTCAAATTGTGAGTCATTGCTCACTAGTGGGTTGGGAAATAAATTTAGTGGGTCATGACCAGCACTTTTTTAATGACGCAGTATAAAGTAGAATAAGAAACAGCAGAGTGCACTACAATTAGTAACAGTAGGTACTGCTTTATGAAATTCTAGGTTATACACGTGAGTGTCTACATGTCTGTGTGTACTTACGAGGTTGAGATACAAAATGTATTTCCCACAAGGGTCACGGCCAGAAAACTTTGAAAGCCACTGCCTTATACTATCTCGCCACATAGTAAGTCCAGAGAAGCCAGGCACAGTGGCTCACGCCTGTAACCCCAGAACTTCGGGAGGCTGAGGCAGGTGGATCACCTGAGGTCAGGAGCTCGAGACCAGTCTGGCCAACATGGTGAAACCCCATCTCTACTGAAAATACAAAAAAATTAGCTGGGCATTGTGGCAGGCACCTGTAATCTCAGCTACTCGGGAGGCTGAGGCAGAAGAATTGCTTGAACTTGGGAGGTGGAGGTTGCAGTGAGCCGAGGTCGCCCCATTGCACTCCAGCCTGGGCAGTAAGAGCAAAACTCCATCTCACAAAAAAAAAAAAAAAAAAAAAAAAGCCCAGAGATACCCCACGTAAAGTACTTAGAGTAACATTATCTAAGAGGCCTGTAAAATGTAGTTGTATTCCCAAAGATCAGATTGCTTTGTGACCTGTGCAGTCTCAGAAAATGGCCTAATGGTGTCTCTGTCAATGTGTATGCTCTTTAGAGAGGGCAATTTACTTTGTAGGAATTGTTCCTGAGGAAATAATAAAAGATGTATACAGGGACATGTTTACATAGTGAAAAATGGAAACTAATATGTGTCCAACATTTATAAGGAATTTATTAAATAAATTATAGGTACATGTACATAGGGAAATTTTATGTAGCAATGTAAAATTCTGTGTCTTAGGAAATGTAACCCATTGGGAAATATTCATAATACACTCATTAACAATAAAAGCTAATTTTAAACTCTATATACAGTATGATCTCAATTTTGTGGCACATTTATATGTGTATATAAGATAGATTTGGGGTGATGGAAAAGTTCTAAAACTGGATTGTGGTGATGGTTGCGAAACTCTCAATTTACCAAAAATCACTGAATTGTACTCTTAAAAAAACAAGTAAATTATATGGTATGTAAGTTATACCTGAATAAAACTGTTAAAAGAAGAGAATGAGACTGAAAGGAAAATGTAAATTGTGATTATCTCTAGATATTGAAATTGTGGATGATTTTATGTGCTTCTTTACCCTTTACTACATTTCAACATTTTTATGAACTCTAAAAGTACCACTGTAATCAAAAATAACAATCTATTTATTTAAATAAACTAAAAACAAAGTCTTTGCAGCAAAATACAGGCCACTTCTTTTCTCACCTATTTTTGTTAAGGAAAGCATCTCCTCTGGTAACAGTGGTATCTCCTGTTAACATCTTGAAAGTTGATGATTTTCCAGCCCCATTAACTCCCAGGAGCCCAAAGCACTGAAAAAGAAAGATTAAGTTGTATAAGCAAACTCTAAAAACATGAATATAAATGCCCCCTAACAGGTAACCACCTCAAACCTTCATTCTGAAATATCAGCAAATAATCAAATATTTTCTTGGTTTTAAGACATCGTATAGATATTTAAATATGTATTTCATAACGGGACTATTTTAAGTATGGCTGTATTTATAAATATTATTTGAGTTGTCAGGTTGAGGCCAAAGTTAATGTGTGAAAAACGGTAATGAAAGCCAGCTATCCAAATTGCACCACCTACTCTGGCAAAAGGGCATAAAAGAACACAAACAGAAACCAGAAAGGAGAAAATCTATTTTTAAAAATCAATTTGAACGTCATCACCACCTGAAATGTATCACAAAAGCATGTTTTAGATGTGCATGCTTTTTCTGTTTTTGTTGTTGTTGAGACGGAGTCTCACTCTGTTACCAGGCTGGACTGCAGCGGCGCAATCTCGGCTCACTGCAACCTCCCCCTCCCAGGTTCAAGCTATTCTCCTGCCTCTGCCTCCTGAGTAGCTGGCACTACAGGCACACACTACAATGCCTGGCTAATTTTTGTATTTTTAGTGGAGACGGGGTTTCACCATGTTGGCCAGGATGGTCTCAATCTCCTGACCTCGTGATCTCCTCGCCTCAGCCTCCCAAAGTGCTGGGATTACAGACAGGAATCACGCGCCCAGCCCCATGCTTTTTCTTAAATTGCATTGGATTCTCTAAAATCATTCTCTTGACATACAGGGTCCCTTTCTTCTCGATGACTAATTGCTCCATCCTGGCATAAATAGAGAAGCCTTTAAAATCCGCTTTTACCCCGTCTCAAGCATTGTCGCTTGACTGGGTAGAGACAGTCTGAATTAATAGGGACAAACACAATACAGACAGAGTGTCTTTACCTCACCAGGAGGAATGCCCACACAAATCCTGTCAACAGCAGGCTTCCGCTTCCTTCTATATATCTGCAACAAACAAAATGTAAACATTCGTGAGCCTCAGTGACTCACAGCTCTCCCAAGCAACTGTGGAAAGCAGGAGTATAAACCACATACACCACAACATAAGACTTGTCAATAAGCCTAAGCCATAGGCATATCTGATGTGCTAAGAGCCTAGGTCTGTGTTTGTCGCAACTGGCTTCTGAATGATTCTGAAGCTCAAAATAAAAGTGAACTTAAACTTTTTAACCTGTCTTTTTAGAACCATATTGTTCATTAATATCTACATAATTTTTCATTTATTCAACATATATATGTGTTGCAGGTATTTTAAAAATTAAATTCCACAGAGTAGAAATTTGTAATAAAAATATTGCAAATACTATACAGATTACAAAAAAGTAAAATTTGGAGATGCTGGCATCTGGAGAGCTGATATAGACCCTCTTGGGCACTGGCAATAGAGCAGCTTTTTGGACTATGAAACTCAAAATCAACCATTTATTCTCCCTACCTCAGTTTTGACTAGATATACAATACTAGTATGTTTTAACAACTAACACATAAATGTAAGCATATAAAACCAATATATTCAAGAACGGGAATTCATATTACAAAAGTATTCTCAGTAAGAATTCTTTAAGAAGTCTCCATGGTGTTTTTAAAATAAAACCAACAGAACCTTGGTACAGATGTACATTTTGGGAACATATGCCCTTTTATTAAGCAAGTCAGCAAACTGCAGGGTTACAGCACATAAAGCTGAAAAAAAACTGAAGGTGAGCTATTGTAACCTTTACACTCTCACCTTCGTCAACTCCTTGATTTCTAAGATGTCATTCTGGCCTCCACCATCAAGAATTCTCTGTCTTTCCCGCCTCACATCTTCATCTTCATCATTCAGAGGAGGGAGCTTTGCATTTACAGGTCTTAGGGGGGAAAAATAAGACAACTGAACCTTTCAAACTATTTTTCAGGACAAAGATTCAGTCTCTAACGGAGTATCATAAAACCCACTCGCCACAGTTTCCAGGATGGGCAGGGAGGGGCTGTGGGATGCCCGCGCCAGGAAAATCAGTTTTATCACATATTTTGAGTTCGGTTCAATCCAACCCCCGTTGGTGAGTGTTTCCCTGTGCGCTTCCCCTGTGACCCTCAGCCACGTGCTCCATGGGTTCTAAGACAAAGCTCACCTGGGCCTGATGAAGAATCTGTACTGGATCAGAACAGTAATGAGGAAGAACACCACCCCTTCCACAGCCATGGCGAAGAGGTTTCGTCCCACCAAGTCCCAAGATAATGGTGACACAAAGCGGTTCTCCCCTAGTAGACATAATGCAGAGATCCAGTCAGAATGGAGGGATCAAAAACCATGGCCCTTCCTCAAATTTGGGTCTATGTTCCTAAAAATTCACCAATCTTCCAATAAACACCAATGGCTATCACCCATGACAAAGAGGAAAAAAAAAGTAACAAGCGAATGATCACTTTCCAAGTCTGATATGGGAAAACATTTTATGGCCCAGTAGCAATCAGAATTTCAGAGCTAATGTGTATTAGATTTGTGACTTCACCGAAGATATCTAGTATTTTTTTAATGAAACATGCCAAAAATCCTTTTAAAAAGGCAAACAACCCAAGTAATTTTTACAGTATTTTTAAGAAATTCTAAGTTTTAGTAATAAGAAATATTAGCACTTTAAGCAGATGCTCCTTTCAGGAGCATATATCCTAATGAATCAATTTAATCACTAGATTCCATTAAATCTAGTTCCATGTAAATATTCCTTACATTTCTTATATATCTCCTTTGTACCCCAAGTTGGAAAAAGCCCCTCTTCTATGACCACTAAATAGTATGGCCCATTTGACTATATTAGCTAGTGGATGAATAATAATCATATGGCTACAGGAGAAATATTTTTAACCATTCTAAATGTAGAAAAAGATGTAATACATTATCATTTTATAGACTGTGTAAAAGATAATATATGACCTCATCTGCAGACACATGATTCGCCTAATAGATCCAAAGTTAGCATCTTTCCTTCTGATTCCCTGACCTTCTAATTCTCAAAGCTGTGGTTTGACTTTTCCAGGGCATCTGACCAACCCAGTCAGTGGCATGAGCCAATGGATCCAAGCAAATGCCACTATTTTCCTTACCTTCAAAACTGCCCTTTCACTTTTCTCAATGCTATTGGAGACACAGACAAATGATTGTGTCACAAAACCCATGCCACAACCAGCTGTGTTGGCATGAGCCCTATCACTGGGCATGGGGGTGGGGGAACATCCTGTGCTTAGTCACCTGCTTCTTTCCAAAACAAAGTCCAGGGTACCAAGGCCTATGCAGAGTGCCATCCCCATTAAAGCATCCTACAACCACTGCTTCACTCACCAAACCTTTCCAGGGCATCAGCCATTGCCTGGTTTTTCACCATGTCAATGAGCCCTCGTCCCAGGCAAAAATGTGGGAAGATCAAGAACACAGACTTCAGGATATCATTGATATTATTCAGCTTCTAAAATAAAAAGAAAAGGGAGGGAAGGGAGGGCGAGGGAGAAGAAATGGAAGTCATTCATGGTTTATCCTAAAAATGTATCAAATTCTGAAATATGGGAGTGAAGAAAAATTTGATTCTCTAGGGACAAACTGGACCTTTTAATTCAGATACCAATGAAATAGCAGCAGGCATAGTGGATGATATGTGGCAATAAAATTCTCTTCTTTAGAAAATCTGGAGAAATGGTCTGAGTGTGGAGAAATCATGAATAAAGCTTAGAAACAGCCTATATTTAATCAGAAGCAAATCCATTAAAAATCCCTTAGCATTTTAAAAGCAAATTGCTCATGTCTGGGTCAATATTTGAGTTTCAGGATTTTGTCAGAATTTTAGAAATTCTTCTCAAATACATCAGAACGTATGACCCCAAAAGACAACAGTGGCCAAATATCTAGCAACTGAGTAAGGGGCTATATGCTGGATGCACTGTGCTAGGGCATGGGAGAGGCAAAAGTTAGTAAGAAACAGACTCCACTCCGAGTAGGAAAAGTATGTAAACAGGAAATTACCATGTAAGTGGATGTGCACTGTACTGGAGGCATGGACTGAGGACTCTGAGAGCACAGAGAAAAGAGAGAACACCTCCCAGCAGGTAAGGAAAGCTTCACATTTAAGCTAAATCTTGAAGGGTAAGAGATGTACTACTGGACCCTGTGACAGAAGAAGGGCATTTCAAACCAGGCTTACAGGAGCACGGTGGTTGGGGACAACTCATCTGAAGCTTACAGCTGGGGAAAGGGTGTGGTGGGTACGGACAGGAAGAGTTGTGCATCTGTAAAAGGCCTTGTGTGCTGTGTTTGGACAAAGGCAATGCCAACCGGAATGGAGAGGAAGCCTTATTTTAGAGGTCCATACCTGGAAGAACTGACAACACAACCAGTCGAATGTGGGAAATCTGCAACAGCAAAGCAAGCATCTAGGATAACTCTAAGAGCCAGCTTGGGCAACCGAGTGGATGGTAGTGCCACTGAGTGTGACAGGGATGGTAAGAAAAGCATTATGTTCCAGGGGCGAAGAAAACTAGGACATGTCCAGTTTGGAGTATCTATATACTATCTAAATGGAGCACTCCACTAGGCAAGTGAGAATGTGAGATTAGAGTTCAAGGTTATGAACAAGGCTAAAGGCGTAGATCTTAGAGATAACAATAAAAACACCAAGAGGGGTGATGGTAAAAGTCTTGGGATTGAATGGCGTCACCCAGATCTCATGTGCAAAGTGGAAGGCAGAGGAGCTACTCTTGGTAAAAGCAACACTGAAAAAAGAAAGAAAAAAAAAAACTGTCAAAAGAAACTGAAAGGCTTGACCAGCAAAATGTACGGCACAGCAAGAAAGAAAGGTGCTTTGCCTTCTCGGGGAAGACAGACTCTGAAGAAAGGACAAGGCAGTCAGCAGCGTCAATGCCACTGACAAGTAGAATAAGATCACAATTAAACACTGTCCTCTGGCTCCCAGAGATGCTCATCCCAGCAGGAGTGTTCTCTCTGCATGACTCACATTGTCGGTGAAGAGCTCCAACACAAAGGTGGCCACGCTGCCATTGATGCCGATGAAGAGGTTCACGCTGGTGAGCACCACATAGGCTGTGCTGGGGATCTTGAACACGAAGGAGGCTGGGTACATGAGAGGTGTGATTGACCACCTGGTGAGACACAAAAAGGTAAGTGTCTACTGAGTCCCCTGTCCTCCTTCTGACACTGGGCACCAAATGCCTTATCCACTGTGCAGTTCCCTCACTCAGAGGTGACTTACCCATACAGCAGAAGTAGAAGGGCTAGCACAGGCAGGTTGGTGGAGGACACATAGGACTTCTGCTGGAAGCAGATGAAGATGATAATGACCAGTGTGGCAGGGACAACGTAATTGCACTAAAAGTGAAAATAAAGACATACAGTTTACCCCTAAATCAAATACACAATGCATCACACAAGTCTTCACCATCATTAGACAAGAAGGGGCAGATAAACATATTGGAAAGTAACTCTGAATTAATGAAGCCACATAAACTATTAATCAAAATACCGGACAATACACTTTGACAAGCATTTTCCCCTTGGCTGATTTTATAAGCTACATGCCCTTTCTGTCTTTCCAACAGCCAAGCCAAGGTGTCACGCTCAGTAAACTGAACGATGGATTCCCAGTCAGAGTAATTTCAATTTCACAGGCAGCAAATAAGCTTCCATTCTTCTTCCCGAAGATGATTGTCTGTTTCATCATTAATGCTATATTACAGTCTGCCCAAGTTCAATCTCACATGTAATCTATTTATGAGGTAACTGCTCATAACATGAATGTCAGAATTGTTTCATCGCACTGAGAATAATTTTAAAGTCTGTCCTGACAGTGTATCAAGCAGTAAAATGCAGAAATAAAGACTTGACGATAGGACAATTATGAGAATTCATAGCTGGCAGAGCAAAGCACAGGCAGGGAAGTGATAGTGGGCTTGTTAGCTGCTAGAAGAACTGCAGCTTCTGACTACAGGACTCTGCCTCAGTCCTGTGCTACTTGATGTGTTTATCAACAACTTAGATGAAGACATGCTTCTAGCAAATTTCAGGAGCTACAGATAATACCCAGGAAGATAAGAGATGGGTTCAGGGACTTGACCTTTCATCTCTGAATCACCTATGCCTGGCATAAGTCAGACACATAGCATTCAGTCTGTGTTTACTGACTGGAGTAATTACTGAATCAAGCTAAAACAAAAATAAAACACATGTAATTTAATATGGATAAATATAAAGTTTAGGTTCAAAAAAAATGAATTTGTATAGAATGAAGGAGACCCGAATTTCACAATCATTTGTGTGAAATGGAGGTTTTTGGTTTACCACTAAGTTGCCAGTAAGACAGTGCTCCTTCCAAAATGCAAAGTCTTTGTGCTGTAGGAATAGAAGTGTGGGCTAAAGATTAACTCCCTCTAGGCTCATAACCATTCAGACCACAGCCTGAACACGAGGTTAATTCTTGGCTTTGCTTTTGAAACGGGACATTAACAATATAGAGCATGGCCATACAAGGACAATCGGATCAGAAGAGTGACAAAGTCTAAGAGCCTTGGTATGAACAGCAAAGACCTCATCATCATCTCCACCATCACTGCTCACATTTGTACAGTGCTTTGGAGGTTACAAGGTATATTCTCATATATCATCTTATCTGGGGAATACTCAGGTTAAATGAGAGTATGAGAGTTGTTTTTAAATATTCAGGGACTTGTTCAGTGGGAGAAGAATTACATTTGCTCTATGTAGCTTATAGTTAATGGAAGTTACAGGAAGATATATTTCAACTGTACTTTACAACAATTAGAACTTTAGAATTCCTTCAAGTCCCCCATATTGGTCAACATAGAAGCAATATATTGTAGCTGGCACAAAAACATATTTGCAATGGATGGATAAGCTGCTGATAAAATGTATAGAGTTTTCAAATGACAGATGGCTTTCCTAGTAAGGCAAAGAACATTCTGACTCTGGAGGTTAAAACCCATCAGAAAAATTAGAGGCATTGACTTGGAGTTTTGACTTGCATCTCTCTGATTCTTGCAGCAGTGGTATTAATTTTCATCATTGTGTATAGATTTTTCCCTCTGGTGTGACATGAACTCTGGTACCCAACGCTGTGTTTGGTGTCATGAAAGTGATCACCTGCCTCTGGCTTTTCCTTTTTCATATATCTTTAGAGTAGCTGGAACATTTCCTGAAGATAGCCAGGGCTCTTTCCTTCTTATCCCTGTCAATCCATGGCCCTGAGAGACATTACAAAGATACAGCAGGCCTGTGTCCTTACCATATCCCAGACAAAATTAGAGAGCCAGTAGATGACAGGCTTCACGCCACTGATGAACTGTAGGTGTTTTGCTTTGCTGACCCGCTCCTGGATCAGGAATACGACAAAGCTGGCTGGGACGAAGGACATCGCAAAGATGACACAGATGGACACAAGGACATCCACTGATGTGGTCATCCTGGAAAGAAAAAGGGTGTGAAAATCTGAGGGGTCTTTGATGCAATTGGGGCTCAATCAGCGAGGACACGGACACACGGACACACAGACACACACAGATATGTGAGGCACAGCCCAAGGAAAAACATCTGTTCACCAGACACATTTTATTCAGGGTTAAGATGATTATTTTTAAGTCAAAAAATATGACAATGTAAATGCCAAACTGATACTACTGAGGTCAAGTTGTGATACCACTGCCACAATAAAACTATTGAAGGAAGTCAGAGTGGTTAATGGTATTCACTTTGGTCCACTGTTCGTGACCTTGTAAGAGTAGTAAGTTGTAAATTTTCACACACAACTAGTGTGTGAACTAGGACTAGTGGGGCTTGAAAACTAAATGAGAACAGAAATATTACTGTGCAACTACTCAAATAAATTAATTTTTTCTGGCTGTAAATCAACTTGAAAATAACAGTATGTAGCCTATTGATTTAACACATACAAAAATTTTAACAGATTCTTATAAGAAGAATGGTCTTATAAGCCCATTACACGGGGTCTTGGTATAAAGATCCTAGTGTCCTATATTAGTATCCTGTAGGAGTTAAGCAGAAACAGGAACTGCCATGCTCCATGTACAGGAAAGGCATCTAATGTGTGCTAAATATCAACTCTGTGCTGAGTGCTGGGCTTGGCAATTTACATGAATTGCCTCAGTTAATATCATACATCTATAAAGTTTAGAGACCAGATTCAAACCCAGATCTGTATGACTCCAAAGCCTGCATACTTTAAAAACTAGCTCATCCTGGCTTTAAACTTCTCTCTCTCTTTCTCTCTCTCTCTCTCACACACACACACACACGCACACACACACACAGCTTAACTTAGGAATTAAAGATACAAGCTAATAAAAACATATTCCACCAAGTTTAAAACAGTGGTTTTTAAACAAATCAAACTGATTAAACACTTATAATTAAATTATAATTTACTTAACAATTTTTGAACTCACTTTATATGAATTCACTAAATGTTATGATTTTTACATATCAGTATCATTTTCTCTTCTGCAGTTCAAGAAGCCCAACCAGCCAATTCGTAAACTTATCACTTCTGCCCAGAGCCTGGATCAACCCAGATTTATCATAATGTAATGGTCTCTGCAGCTGTTCCCCTACGATGAGCTTCATATTTTTCTGCCCTCCTCCATGACCCTCTCCTTGCCGCACTCCATCCATTCAGACACAGCTACACTTACAGAGCCACCTCTGAGAGCTGCTGTTTGGTGAGATTCAGGGGATGATTGAAAGCAGTAATTCCATAATGGCTAGGGTTCTCTCCCTTTTGCAGGTTGGCCCGGAGAATGGCATTGTTGATCACATTCAGAAAAGAGCTGATTGCATGCCAGCCCTTGTTATTGAACCACACCTGAAAGAAAACATACCAGGTACAAGGTAATGCCCCCAAACCCTCCTCCTGCAGGCAGGTGCACACACACCAACCATGCACATAAACCTCAGAAAGAAATTCTAGTCACGTACCAAAGCAAAACACTATGATCAGAGAACATGGCGAAGAAATTACAGTGTACAGGACACAGTGATCACTGACTATGTGGGTAGGCACTGTGGGGAGGACCTTGTACCTTTAACTCATTGAATTCTCACAACAGTTTAGAGAGAGCCATGATTATTGTCTCCATTTCACAGATGAGGGAACTGAGGCTTAGATAGGTTAAGTGACTTAGTCAAGGTTACCTGGTATGTCTGGTGGCAAAGCAAATTCTCTGAATCACTACACTATACTGTACTGCCTCGCTGGTAAAGCTAACAGTTTGCTCTTTTCTGTTCTGAATGCCCCTGCCAACTTTACCATGAGTTCAAAGTGCTCCGGGAAACATAAGGATTATTGCTCATCAAAAAGCTACTAGAACAAAGACAGTGGTTTACCTTGACATTATTTTTGGTGTCCAGTCCTGTCATAAACCTTCCCAAGCTGTTGAGAAATCGATCTGCAGAACTGTCCTGTAAACAACAGAAACCTGCCTCAGTTGTGACTGTTCACATAGATAAGGGGCAACAGTCAACCTGGAACCTGTGGACAACAGGACGGCCCTGTGAAGCTCAATGCCACTACTACCTTGTTCACTGAAATTACATGTGAAGCCATTAAATAAACGGCTCCTGAGAACCAAGTGACCAGAAATCTACAACAGTGATGCTGCCATGATGCCACCAGTCTAGAAGGAATCACAGAGAAATCCAGGGATGCAAAGCCCCAAGATTTTAATGTCTGGTTATCACGGTGGGGTGAGGACTCCTCCAAGTGCTCCACCGGCATCATCTGAAGAGCCAGAATCATGCTCCGCCTGCAGATGTGCCAGATACATGGGTCCATCACTCAAAAGCAGAGCTGTGGATTCTAGGACTATCACTGGTGTCCACAATCCTAGGGTGCATTTTATCGGAGCCCCTTAATTCTCACTTAAAAATGGGAAACTTGAGACAGAGAGAAATGAAGTGAGTACTTATCAGGTCCTGCAGACCAGCCTGCCAGCTTCAAAAAGAAAATGATTCATTTCCTATTTAGTCAGTGATTGTTTCAGCAAAGTAGGTTGGAAACCCAGTTTATTTACCAACTGGCCAAATTTGTAAAACTGGTTGTTCTGAGACCTTTTTTTGAGACGGAGTCTTGCCCTGTCACCCAGGCTGGAGCACAGTGGCACCATCTTGGCTCACTGCAACCTCCACCTCCCGGGTTCAAGCAATTCTCCCACCTCAGCCTCCCAAGTAGCTGGGATTATAGTCGCACACCACCATGCCCGGCTAATTTTTGTATTTTTTTTAAGTAGAGACAGGGTTTCACCATGTTGGCTAGGCTGGTCTCAAACTCCTGACCTTGTGATCCGCTCACCTCGGCCTCCCAAAGTGCTGGAATTACAGGCATACGCCACCACACCTGGCCGCTGAGAGCTTTTAAACCTCTGAATTTTTAAAAAATATTTTTTGAGACGGAGTTTTGCTCTTGTTGCCCAGGCTGGAGTGCAATGTGCGATCTCAGCTCACTGCAATCTCTGCCTACAGGGTTCAAGCGATTCTCCTGCCTCAGCCTCCCAAGTAGCTGGGATTACAGGTGTATGCCACCAATAGCCCAGCTTTTTTTTTTTTTTTTTTTTTTTTTTTTTTTTGTATTTTCAGTAGATACGGGGTTTCACCATGTTGGCCAGGCTGGTCTCGAACTCCTGACCTCAAGTGATCCACTCACTTCCGCCTCCCAAAGTGCTAGGATTACAGGCATGAGCCATGGCACCTGGCCTCTGGATTTGTTTTTGACCTACACTTTTAAATGTACAACTAAGTAATTCAGTTTTGTCTGGCTCAAATCACTAAATGCCAAAGATGGCTCTGTATGCCAACATATTCAGAACAATGAGCTGCCAGGTGATCCATTTAACCTGCCAACTACTCCTACATCCCAGCAGCTACACGCCCATTTTTCTGATACGTCTCATGATAGATATTGTACCTTGGCCAGCTTTAGGTGTTTCTTCATTTGTTTGATGGCATCATTAACTTCTTGACTCGGAGGAAGTGCTTGAGTATTACTGACACCCAGGGAAAACCCGCCATACCTAAAAGAACAGCCTGACATTAAAACCCAGACAGCGGGGTGCATATACCACTCAGCAGCAGACTCAGTGCGAGTGTGGACAAGGTTCACTGAGTCAAATTCCTATTCAAAGGAGGGCTAAATTTTGCCTCAGAGAAGTTACACGTCAGCTTCCTCTAATAAATGCTGGCAATCTCTTAACTCCCATGGTTTCTGCCCAGCAGGGAGGACCTGGCCTGATTACACACACAGTTAGATAGCTGAGACATCGAGGAAAGAATGGTGTTTCATCTCACAGATGCTCCTCCGACCCAGTGACTCGGGCGTGAACGTGGGTCTGGAGGCAAGCAGATGGGAAGTTGGGAGAGTGGGAACCCTGCACTGTCCAGAGTAGGCTACACTGGCCTTATACGCAGGTCCCGGCTCCTTTCTAGCCTGAGGGCTATTATAGGGGACCTGCGTCTGCTCTGCCCAGAGATCCAAGGGTCCTGGCCCTTGGGGAAAAGGCAGACAGAAAAGGTGGAAATCAGTAACAAGGAGCCTTCGGGCCCCCTGAGGTAGCCACATCAGCTATCTCATTTTTCATGATGGACAAACTGGCCTCTAGAATTCTTCCGTCCCCAGTCCCACCTGTTCCTTCAAAACCCAGATGGAAAAATGGGTTGAAATACAGTGCAAACAGATGGTTTTGGTGCTTCTTATTTCCTCTAAGATCTTCTTAGTCCCTTGCTACATGCCTAGAAATTGTCCTTGAGTCCTTAAGAAGCCTTGAGAATCTGGTTTGGGGGGAAAGTACACGTAGGTATTCCCCTCACAACACTACTTACTTGAACTCCCTAGACACCCACAGGAGATTTCTGATTCTCCTCAAGGAAATCAGTACATCAGATATTTCAGAGGCCTCTGGAGGGGCCACTAGGCACTGAGCTACGATGCTCTAGGCAGAAGCTCTATAAAGCAGACCTAATCTAAATCTGTCTGTGCCCGTGTGCTCCACACGTTCACAGGGCTTCTGTCCTCCTTACGGTGAGGTGGCACCCGTTGAGTGTGTGAGTGACAAACAATCTCCAAAGCTTTCTTCAATCCAAGACACCTACAACACCATCCTCCTCCTGAGCTAAAGGTGCCAGAAAGACAGCAACTTACCTAAACTCATTCACCCAGATCTTGTTCTTTAAGCTGCAGAGACAAAGAAACAAAAAATCAGTTCAAAGAAAGCACTGAGCCTATTCCTGATGATGCAAAAGGAGTAAATACCCACCTGAGGATATAAGGAAGGGACAGAAATAATCCTAGAATCAGGCTGGCCTTGTAGGGTTGTGCCAGAGAAAAGAAGCCTGTGCTCAGGCCTCTTCCAGCCTTGTCTCCATCATAAGTACCCTATTACCTACATGAGAATCAGGCCTTGGGTTAAACCAATTTACAAACCACCTTATAAACCAAGATGTAAGTGAACTAGAAGCTTTTTCTTTCTTTTTTTTTTTTTTTTTTTTTTTGGAGATGGTTTCGCTCTTGTTGCCCAGGCTGGAGTGCAATGGCGCGACCTCAGCTGACTGCAACCTCCGCCTCCCGGGTTCAAGCAATTCTCCTGCCTCAGCGTCCCAAGTAGCTGGGATTACAGGCACGTGCCACCACGCCCAGCTTATTTTGTATTTTTAGTAGAGACGGAGTTTCCCCATGTTGGCCAGGCTGGTCTTGAACTCCTGACCTCAAGTGATTCACCCGCCTTGGCCTCCCAGAGTGCTAGGATTACAGGCGTGAGCCACTGTGCCCGGCCTAGAAGCTTTTTCAATTAACAATAATATTTCAATTGTGGATGACATACGGAGAAGTTATGCTTCTTTCTTGGAAACTCATGGTCACTATCATTCCAGCATGCCCATGCCACTTAAAGGCACTGAGAAACTCCTAAGTGAAAGACCCCAACTGACCAAGTTGATGGGAAGGAAACCAGAACAAACATTTGCTGAGCTAAGCATTTAACACTAGGCTGCCATGTCCCGGAAAGCTAGACGGCTCTCCCAAGGCTCCACAGCCAAGGCAGGCTCCTAAACCTTCCCACGGCTCCCTCCATGAGACCACAAATTATCATGGAGTCCCCTATCAGAGAGTACCCAAGGCACTTTATGTACATCATTTAATTTAGTCCTCATAACAAACTTACAAGAGCAACATTAATATCACAATTTAGATAAACTAAGGCTTTAAAAGGATAACCAGTTACCTGGTCAAGTTGCTACTAAGTGGCAGAATTTGACTTTGAATCCATTTCTATTTTCATTCTAGACCAGGTTGCCTTAGCCTTGAAGCTGACAACTGAATGTTCACAGTCCCTCTCATCATCTTTTCTAGTTTGGGATAATATCCTAAACTTCCGATAGATGGAATCAGGCCATAATCTGGCACTTCCTCCACTGTTCCAGTCTGTTATTTGTAGGTCTTTAATTCCTCTAATTAGTAATAATACGGCAGGGGACAAGTTTAGTAAAAAGTCACCTTTTGGCTATGATCTGCACATACGTCTTCACCAGATAATCCGAAATGTTTCTTCCCGTCAGGTCCTGAAGGATATCTGCAGTGTTTTGTTTTCTCTGTCATCACATGAAAACCAAGCATACGGGTCTTTATAGACAAGAATTGAAACAGAAAACAAATCAAGGACAACAGTGACCATGTCCACAGCGCGACCGGAAACCTGACTACAGGCCCCAGACACTGCCCTCAGTCAACCAGCACCGAGACTTGGTTCACCTTACTCCTCGGCACTGGTAATTCACTTACACCAAGCCAAGGTCTTTCCCAAGAATTTATTCTGAACATCTAACAATAAACATTGAAATGAAATTCTTTGTAGTCAAGAGATTTTTAGGAAGCATCATCATTCCCTATGCCTAATAAATCTTTTGTTCATCGGAGTTATACCGATGACTAGATTAGCTGTTATTTTATTCATTTTATTTTTTGAGACGGAGTCTCACTGTGTTGCCCAGGCTGGAGTGCAGTGGCACGATTTTGGCTCACTGCAACCTCCACCTCCCAGGTTCAAGCAATTCTCCTGCCTCAGCCTCCCAAGTAACTGGGATTACAGGCACATGCCTCCATGTCTGGCTAATTTCTGTATTTTTAGTAGAGACAGGGTTTCGCCACATTGGCCAAGCTGGTTCGAACTCCTGACCTCAGGTGATTCGTCCGCCTCAGCATCCCAAAATACTGAGATTACAGGTGTGAGCCACCCTGCACCTGGCCTAGCTATTATTTTAAAGAGTGGTAACCAAGACTTATTTTAGTTCTTGTACTCATTTAGAATTGCCTGTCCTCACCCTGCAATTTGGATGCTGATAAAAGCAGCAGAGAGCTATCATAAGCACTCCTCTTCCTGAAATTCTCAAAAAAAAAAAAAGTCTCAGGACTCCTTCCCAAACAGAGTCTCCAAGAATGCCAGAGTTGACAAGATCCACAGGAGTTTTCTGATCCAGCCTCCCTAATTCAGAGGTGAAGAAACAGGTCCAGGGAGTTAAAGTGGCCTGTCAAAGGCTACCAACTCATTTGTTGCAGAGCCAAGATTGGAAGCCAGGCCTGTCACAGTCTGTCCTGTGACTTCACTGCTGTGGGAGAGGCATGGGCACAGTGTGGTCCAAACCCTCTCCCCTCAAAACTCACATGCTTTTTCCTATGACAAGAAGCAAGTTAAAGACTGAAACAGGGCTGGGCTCTCACCTGTAATCAGGGGTAAACAGGTGGCTCTCACCCGTAATCCCAGCACTTTGGGAGGCCGAGGCGGGTGGATCACCTGAGGTCAGGAGTTCCAGATCAGCCTAGCCAACATGGCGAAACCCCATCTCTACTAAAAACACAAAAATCAGCCGGACATGGTGGTGCGTGCCTGTAATCCCAGCTACTTTGGAGGCTGAGGCAGGAGACTCGCTCGAACCTGGGAGGGGGAGGTTGCAGTGAGCCAAGATCATGCCACTGCACTCCAGCCTGGGCAACAGAGCAAGACTCCACCTCAAAGAAAAAGAGAAAAAAGACAGACCCTCCCAACATGGCATCTCACTCATTCCTGCTTCCAAGCAGAAGCTACCAGCCCACCCTCTACCCCTTCTGCCCAGTCACACCCTGAAAGTGACGTACTTGCGGAGGAGGCAGCCCCCCTGCCCCTGGGGGACACACGGGCAGCATCTTCTTGATTTTGTCGCTGCTACACTGGCATGCAGGTGAAGGATTCTGCATCGTCCAGTTCCCATTCTGGAAGAGGTCCTTGATGGTTTGGGGAACTGGGGCAGTGGTCCACTCTTCCTCCCCTGCCTGGCAGGGCATGTCTCTGCAAAGGGAAGACAGCAAGAGGAGGATTACCCGAGAGGGCCTGGCCTTTCTGTTGCCTCAGGAGCACAGGATCATTCCATAATGACCACAAACATGCATCTACTCCCTCACCATTTGGAAAAGACAAGCATGATCTCATTTGATTGCCTGATCCCACAACAGCCTTGTACACTGTGACATCATTTATATCATCATTATGTATCATCATTTTATACATAAGTAAAATAGAATGCAAAGAGGCCCTAAACGTTTACATACTGAACTCTGTTCAGTCCAATCAACCAACCATTTGCTCACACAACAAATATTCGTTGAGCATCTACTATGTGCCAGATGCTGTCCAGTATATTTGAGGGCCTAAGGTGACAATACCTGCCTTCATGGAGGTATATGGCCATGGAGGAGCCGAACAACAAATAAACTAATAAGATAATCTTAGATGGCCCAAAATAAAGCAAAATAAAAAGACAGTGATTGGGGAGAATGGACCTACTGAAGAGAAGATATTTCAGTCAAAACATAAACAATGATGGAGAACAAGCTGGTCAAAGATTTCACGAAAAGAACATAATGAGCAAAAGCGATGGCAAGTGCAGGAACAAAGGCCCTAGGAAGAAATGCGTTTCTATTTTTGAGGGATAACAGGAAGACAGCACGGCTGGAGTAGGATAAGCTACGAAGAAGAGTAATGATAAACGAGGAGGAAAAGAGCCAGATGACAGAGGCCTGGGAAACAGTCTGGATCTTATGCTCGATGTGCTGAAAAATGAGTAGAGAGTGGCAAGATCCAATTTATGTTCTCAAATGAGTGGAGAATTGGGGGATGCCTGGGGTGAGAGTGCTCGGCACATAAAGAGCTAGGCTATCTACAAATTTTCCCTGGAGATAAGACACAAAGCCTTTAACCTTGTCTCCAGCTGTGAATTACTGTGGGACATCAGTAAGTTCCCTGCTCTTTTGGGGGCTTATTTTTTCCACTGGCAAAATAAAAGTTTAAAATGACTTGATTCAACAAGTCATTTCCAGTTCCCTTCCAGTTTCGGAATTCCACAATTTAAAGTAAAGCTACAGCGATTATTTCCTTATTATTAACTATTAAATATAATTGCCAGGCACGATGGCTCATGCCTGTAATCCCAGAACTTTGGGAGGCCAAGCCAGGTGGATCATTTTAAGTCAGGAGTTCCTGTCCAACATGGTAAAACTCCATCTCTACTAAAATTAGAAAAATTAGCCAGTGTGGTGGCACATGCTTGTAATCCCAGCTACTCAGGAGGCTGAGGCAGGAGAATCACTTGAACCTGGGAGGCAGAGGTGGCAGTGAGCCAGGATTGAGCCACTGCACTCCAGTCTGGGCGACAGAGCAAGACTCCATCTCAAAAAAAAAAAAAAAATATATATATATATATACACACACACACACACACACACACACATATTTTTAAACTATTTCTTATTGTTTTCTTACGTATTAAAAATTCAAATGAACAGTTTTCCAGATTGATCTCTAATTGTCTCCTTAAAGCACCTGAACTGACTGGAAAAGTCACACAAAGACACGCTGCCCTCCTGAAGCTCACACTCTGAACATTCAGAAGGGGACTGGCTGAGACAAATTTAAATACTGCTGAGACATGCTCCTGTCAAATTTCTTTCATGTCTACCATTTTTTGGCAAAACCTAAAAATCTGAATTTCAGTAAGAGTTGCCAGGATAAAGGCCCTCCCTTCCGACCACCTCTGGCAGACTGTAGGTGGGGCTGTTTGAACCCTCTGATGTCAGGGCTGGGCCTATTTTGTCTCTACGGGCTGGCTCTCAACCCAGTTCTGGCTCCTACAGAGCCTTCCTAAGCTGGCATCAATCCATGAGTTCATATGGTTCAGCTGGCCAGCGACGAATCCAGATAACTATATTATCATCTCATCTCATGCTTCTATCTTTCCTATACAACCTTCGTGTGGAAAATCAAAGGCACCATGAAATCCAGATAGGCCATATCTGTGTCCTTCTCTATCCTGGCCATCTGGTTATTTGGGAACCAATATTGGCTGCTAAGATTTACCACCCATCACGTACTAACTACTAAGTACTAACAAATATTTAGCAACTATCCAATACTAATTAAGAACAAACAAGCACACAGTAGCTACCCATTTAGAAATCGTCTCTAGAACCTTGTATAAACAGGTTATCATGCTCACTGTTTTATGGTGTGCAGAGTCACCCATCTTCCCATTAAAACTTGAAAGTCAAGTTTACCCCCCTCTCCAACTCTCCAACACCTTCCCACCTTGCCATAATTTTTCAGAGATCACTGTTGTTTCATGACCTCAGCTGAGATTCTGCCTAAGCCTGGAAACAGTAACCCACCTCTACTAGCCTTGAGCACTGCCTCATAAGATCCTCATCTCTCCACCATCTTTACTCACAGTGATTTAGTGACCTCCCTTCCCCCACACACACTTAAGAGTCATATGGATGCTTCACTGAATTTATTTACCCACTGCCTACTTTTGAAAAGGGGGTTTTGAAGGAAAGTACAATAAAAATATACAATTTGAAAAGAAGAAAGTGTCATTTTTATAAAAATTCATATGTCATCTTTACAGATTATAAAAGCGAAGAAGCTGATAAACAAAACCTGAAAATTATATATAATGAGAGCCTACTGAAGCACTTAAGTACAGGGAATGGGAGAGAAAGAAAGGAAAAGCATTTGATCAGTAAGTCTAAAGTGCTATTTAAATTAAATATTAATGTTCTAAATCAGTAAACAAATGTCTGGAATGATGTGCTTTGCATGGTGTTAGAAGACTCTCCAAACGTTTGCTCCTAGATAATTTAGCTAGGTTACTACACTGGCTTTTTGTAATTAAAACATAATAATAATTCAAAGGGCAAATACTGGTGGTCACAATGTAGCATGCAGTTGATAAATGCAGCATATTAGAAATCAAACCAGGTGACAAGCACAAGAAGCCAGCTGATGGCTAAAGTGACACTCACGGGATGGGGTTTCCTTCCATACAGCGGGTGCCAAAGCCAGGGTCTTTCGTGAGGGCGTTTAAGAGTTCCAGGGTTCCCGTGTCCTCAGGAGCATCATTGCTGTGGGTACATAAGAGGCAACCAGCTTAGGAATTCATTAAAACCAGTCATCAAGAGATACAAATGTTTTATAAATTAAACACTTTAGGAAGCATTTCTCTGTGATAGGTTCTTAAAACAGAAATGAACAAAACACGGAAACCACCCAGAAGGATCTCAGACTCTGGCCCTGTATTCGGCATCAGGGTGACATAGAGCACTCCAAAGTGGAGCTTGTATAAATGGGCTATATGTATAAAGGTGTGTATGTGTACATGCATGTACATACACGTATACATTTATATATTTTTTAAATTTGAAGTAAATCAACTCATCAAGTATTTCAAAAGTGCTTTTGTGATTATCCCTTTGGCACAGACAAGCAGGATTTTCCAAGAAAGGGCAAGAAAACTTTGCACTCTGCATGCACAACTAGAAAGCACAAAAATAACAGGCACAAGTCACAAACACATGCTATGTTCCACGACCACGAGCAATACAGGGTCAGCAGCTGGAAAGGAAAAAATAAAGTAAACCTGAACTATGTAAGAAGAAAATGTGGGCTTAGAGAAAAAGAGGCCAATTCACATTTACATAAATATATATATATGTGTGTGTGTGTATATATATACATATATATATATATATATTTTTTTTTTTTTTCTAATGCTTCCCTTTTGTATCACTGATACAGTTCCCCCATCTACAGGTCTACAAATCCTTTAGGACTGAAGAAAGCTCCTGCTAACAAGACCCAGAAATATCCTTTATCCTTTTCTTTGATGTAATGTATTGTTATGGAGAGGAGGAAATTTTTGTCTAAAGAACAAACACTAGCTAACATCCCAAATATAACAGAATAGATAATAATTATATGAATTATACTTTGCAGAAAACAAGTCTCTGGAGGTTCTACGCTTTGATAGCGTGCCCTGTGAGTCAATTACAGAATTAAAACACAGCTCCACAAATTCAAATATTTTATAACTTAATCGTGGATTTTTGCAAGGGCAGATTATTTTACCTAAAACACATGTGGCTGTTCCTGACAACAGTAGGATAAAGAGGAGAGAGGCTGAAAGGCTCAACAGAAGACTGGCCTATTATTCAGGGTTAGTTCGCTGCTGTTCTATGCATGCAGTATTAGCTTATACAGGGACCTGAGTCACAGAAGTAAAATTTATTCCACTGTGTAATTCTGAAGTCCATTCCCTTGGCCCTCGTAAACATCTTTGGTCTGCTTGAATCTTATCCCCTCCTGGGACATAGAAGACAAACATACCTGACAAATGTGTACTGTTCGTTGTACATCCAGGGCTGAAGTTCCAGGCTGGGGTACTTGCCAAAGGGTGGCACGATCAGGCTGAACACAAGGGCAATGCAGACAAACACAGCTGGCAAGACAATCTTTACCCAGGCAGTGGAGGGGGCAGGGGGACAGCAGGAAAATGGCAAGTGTTAGAAACAAGGCCAAGGGGCAAATCCCTACGAGTCCAGCCAGCCTCCCCGACCAACCAGCACGGCAATGAGGAGTGCAGAGCCTATGACTGTGCTGAATCAAGGCATTCTTGGCAGCTGGGAAGCAATGGAGCCTGAAAACTAAACCTCTTCTCTGGCAGCACAAGGCCAGAGGCTATGGCCACCTGGCAGAGGCACTAAGCCAAGAAGTTCACAAAGTAAATAGTGCTCACATTCAGGGTGACTCAGAACACTGGGTCCTGCCCTTCTTCCTCCTGAAGACAGAAAGACCACATTGGGCGCCATGAACCCAGGACCAGGAGCCAGAAGTCCTGAATCCTGGTTCTGTCTCTAGTACAGGTGCACCCATGTGAAGTCACTCTCCCCACTGGCCTCAGTTTTCTCACTTTAATCTGAGATCTAAGAACACACGGCCCATTCAAATCCTACACTATCATAAAACCAACTCTACAGCAATGGCTCCAATCACGGACAACCATAGTCATTGTCTCCCGTGACAGTCTCAGAAAGAATAAATATCCAATTCCTTCTTCAACCTCCTAAGACTTTCTACCATATCTTCTCTGAAAAAAAAAAAAAAAAAAAAAAATGACTTGGGCATACTTTGTCAGTAAACCCAAAGCTCCTCCCATTTATTGTTGAGAAATGTATCCCTTATAACCTTAAAGATTCAAACAATGCCCCCAATTCTAATGTTCTGGGATTTCAATGCAGAAAATTGACATTGAGTGAATAAGTCTGTATAGTAAGTACTATAATGAGAATTATCTCTGTTGTCATTATTTATGGTTGTGTTATCAATGATTATCATCAACAAACAAAGGTAACTGAGGATCAGAGAGATTAAGCAACTTGCCCAAAGTCATACGGCCAATAAGTAGCAAAGTCAGGATTCAACTCCAGCTCTGTATGCTCCAAACTCCTGCTCTTAACAGTATCCACATCATCAGTGTGGAAGATTCTCTGCAGACCTTTTCTCTACATTTCTTGATTTTACAGAGTGAAAAAATTTAACCCTTCTAACTAAGCAAGTTAGCATGCAAACACTGACATGCAGACAATAGTGTAAGAAGTCTTCTCTGTTGGCCAGCTATATTCTGACCTACCTTTTCTACCAGTTTGAGTTAAACATCAACTCAGAGAAAAATCAAGTTTCTAATAAGTTCACATGTCAAGTGCATCTGGGTATAAAAACTCTCATGTTACGACAGCTGAATACACCCGATCAGTTTTTCTATACTTTGTCCTTTTTATGTTCTCCTCCAAAATAACATATACACACACAAAAGTAAGCACTTGCTCATGTCAGGCCCCATTCTAAGCACCTATTCGTTTTTATTTTCGTAACAACCCTGTACTGCAGGTAATATTATTATCCCCATTTTACAGATGAGGAGATTGAGGCATAGAGAAGTAACTTGCCAGCAGATACAACACTGGCAAGGAATAGAACTGGGATTGAAATACAGATAAATCTGGCTCCAGCATCCATATCTTGACCAAGATGCTATCCTGCCTTCACTGGTCACAGAGCCTGCAGCCCACCCATGAGGCCAGAGTCTCTAGCCAAAACAGCACATCTCACCTGAGCAAAGAATCCTTTCCGACTCCGTCTGGCAATTAGCAGTCTCTTCCACAAAAGGGCCACAAACTGTTGCTGTGTAAGCTTCCAGCCCTTCACCTGGTAGGAGCCTTTGCCATCCATCCCGCTGAGCAAGTCTGTCTCTCTGGACTCTGCAAGAAGCCAACACTGAAGGTCACCTATTATCTTAGGTGTTTTCAGCATTGCCATGCTCCTTCTTCTGGTGTCTTCAACAACTATCTTGGAGGCATGTGTCTGAAGCTAAAAGTTTCTCAGAAGTAAACTTTTAGGACAAAGCTATGTCCAAGGAAGAGTTATGACTCAAAATGTCTAACAGGAGCAGTCTCTGCCTTTCAGTCCTTGTCTGACAAGTACAGAAAACAAAGGTGTCTTGAGACAACTGAAAAGATGTGTTCATGCATAACCAGGTATTACAGCCAGCCATTCGGATGAACTGAGTCATCAATTTCTTATAGACTATTCTATGAAACAGGCCATGTACATCGCTTGACATATTTGAGAACACACAATGGCAATTAGCTTCTCAGCTTCTCACCCTATTATATTTTGGTAAAACGTGGACACATTTCAAATGATCTAAGTACTGATACTGTATGAAGTCAGGCAATTATATATAATGTAAGAGCCATGCACTCTTGTGAGCAGGGGTGAGAGAACTGGAAAGTTTTCTGTTCCTAAACATTTTCTAGAAATCCTTGTCTTAAATGAATGATACCTAACTGATGTGCTTTTACATCTTAACAATATTTGTTTGATGCCTTATCTCTCCTCTCCATCTCAGTTAAACACACAAAGACACACTCATCTAAAATATCTAAGTCTTTTTTTTTTTTTTTTTTTCAGATGGAGTTTTTCACTTTTGTTGCCTAGTCTGGAGTGCAATGGCGCAACCTTGACTCACTGAAACCTCTGCCTCCCAGGTTCAAGCGATTCTCCTGCCTCAGCCTCCCAAGTAGCTGGGATTACAGGTATGTACCACCATACTCAGCTAATTTTTGGTATTAGTAGACATGGGGTCTCACCTTGTTGGTCAGGCTGGTCTCAAACTCCTGACCTCAGGTGATCTACCCACCTTGGCCTCTCAAAGAGCTGGGATTACAGGCTTGAGCCACCGTGCCCGGCCTCAAATATATAAGTCTTAGGGTACAATTAACTCTAACAGCAAATTCCCCTTTCTGACTCTTTCAAAATAATTCATCTACTTGAAAGAATATTTGTTCAACAATTAAACACCTAATATATACAAGAAACTAGGACCCTGCAGAAAAGATAATAAATACATGGGTTCAGAGGATTGAGGCACCATCTTTACGTCTTTAAAGGAAGTGATATGGATGGGCTCTTTCAGGTTTGATCACATGCACAACGCTGCAAAGAACAAGGGGCTTTTATCATTTCCTCACATCTCTTTGGTCTCTGTAGGGATCTATCACCTTGGCTAAAGGCCATCCCAAGAAAACAGCTGGGAGCATGAGAGAGAATTTCACATTCAAACAGTGGGACACTGATTGATCTTGCCCTAACATACCTGGGTCTACGTCAGAATCATTTGGATCAACAGCATCATCTTCAGTGAACGGGCGAAGACAGCTCTGCTTGTCCCCGAAGGCCCGCCTGTTTCGTCTTGCTGGCAAGGTACCATCTGAAGGCACAAGGAAAGAATCCCATACTTTATTTTATTTACAACAAAACAAACTTCCCCCATCTGCAACAAACCTACACTCTCCAAATGAGAATGCAATAGAACAATTCAAAGGGAAAGGAACAATACTCATGCTCTGAGAAAGCCAGCTGGAGGCACTATCTTAAGTGTGCCATTCCCCCTCAAGGCAGTTACCTGAGGTCTCAGCATCCACCCCACTCTCTTCAGCCACCTTGAGGAATATCTGCAAAATGAGAGCAGGTGAGAACATTATAAGCACCAACATTACGAAAGCAGTCATCACTGCCATGATTATTACATTATTGAGTGGCATGTTAGCCCCTTAAGACAGAGAAAGTAGAAGCCACATTTCTTAATAACACTTTGTCAGAGTCACTTGGGAGAGAAGCCGTTTTTGCCAGAGAACATTTCCTCAGTGGTGAGAGCTATCAATCTAGACAATCATTTTTAAATTAAAGCTATGGCTGGGCGCGGTGGCTCATGCCTATAATCCCAGCACATTGGGAGGCCGAGGCGGGCTGATCACCTGAGGTCGGGAGTTCGAGACCAGCCTGACCAACATGGAGAAAACCCGTCTCTACTAAAAATACAAAATTAGCCAGGCGTGGTAGCACATGCTTGTAATTCCAGCTACTCGGGAGGCTGAGGCAGGAGAATCACTTGAACCCGGGAGGTAGAGGTTGTAGTGAGCCAAGATCGCACCACTGTACTCCAGCCTGGGCGTAAGAGCAAAACTCCCATCTCATCAAAAAAAAAAAAAAAAAAAAAAGCTATGACAGTAGGACACTGCAGCAGAAGAAATTTGTTCTGAACCTACAGGGAACGAGTCAAGTGGCTTCTTTCAGGACTGTGGCTCTAAATCTTTGAGTAGGCTAGCACTATGACAAGTTATCCAATACAGAATGAGCAGGAGGAAATAGAGCACTAGAAATACGATGGCAGAGATTCAAACATCAGAAGAGAATCTGAATGAGCGCAATAATTTCCAAACTCGAGTCTATAGACCACTGTGTCCAAAGCATGCAACGGAAGTACAGACTTCAAGGCCTTACCTCCAGAAATTCTGATGCACAGGCCCTGAAGCCAAACCTTAGAATGTTTACTTTTAGTAACATCCCCAGGTGATTCTGCTGCACTGTCAAACTTGGAGACCACTGAGCCAGACAGCTTTTATATCCCCTTCAGCCCTCAAGGTCTGTGATGTTGGATCTCTAAGGGGAGGCATTACATGGATAAAGAGAGGATGGGCTTTGAAGCCCCAAATCCCTGATTCTGAATCTCATGTCAACATTCCTGAGTGTTCATTTTTTCATCTTTTTATGAGAATTAAATGAGGTCACAGTGATTTAAAAAAAAAAAAAAAACAAATCTCAGCACCTCGCATAAGTAGACTATCCATTCATAAATGTTGGTCATTTCCTATGTATGAGAATCCAGTTGATACCTGGCTGTGACACAGTCACACCAGGGAATTGCTCCTGATTCTGATTCAGTAGGTCTGAGCTGGGCCCAAGTTGCTGAATTTCTAACAAGTTCCCAGGTGATCCTGATGCTGCTGGTCCTCACACTGTACTTGAGTAAAGAGGCTCATTAAAACGTAAATAAGTGGATAGGAGTTTAAGGTTGGGATGTAAATCTGTTAGGTACCACTGTTTTCAACATACAAATAAATCTCAGGCATGTACTGTGGTACAGAGGAAAATACTTCTTTCCTGCTGTCTCCCACCACCATCTTAAATGGCTAACTGGAGTCAACATTACTCAGATGTCAATGACCTAAAAACCCAATGACTAACTCCATGATAATCCTGCTCCCAGTGCAGGCTACTGGCCTGGCCTTAGGACATTTGGCCTTGCTATATATTCCGACAGTCAGCCACTTAACTTACTTCTTCCAGGGTCGTCTCTGAGATGCCATAACTAGAAATGCCCAGGTCTGAGAGCCGGTCATCAATCTCATGAAAGAGTTCCACAAAGGCCCCCTCCTTAGCAGCTTCATATGGCAGCACGTAGGTCAGCTCATGCCCTATGTCTTCCACCAGCCGGGCTTCAGACACATGCTTCCTGATGAGGTTGGAGATAGCAGAGACATCTGCAGGGACCAGAATGCAAAGATGGCTCAATCAATGCAGAGGGGCTCCAGAGTGAGGGCTGGCCATCCCCCACCCTCTCCTCAGAAGCCTGCTGCTCATACACCACACCTGTTCCAGGTATTTTAATCATTCCACATGTTCATCTCTGGTCTGAGGGTTGGGGGCAAAGGAAAGGACTATGTCTTATTCACCTTTGTATCACCAAAGCCAGGCACATTGTAGGTACTCAGTGTAGGATGGGTGGATGGGTGGATGGGTGGATGCGAGGATGGGTGGGTAGGTGGATGGATGGGTGGATGGATAACTGAGGCTCAAAGTCTGGTGTCTATTGCCTAAGCTCTGGGATTCTTCAACAGAAAACTTGAGTAAAGGAATCTTAGAAGATTCTTCACCCTTTCCTATACTTGAAAAGTAGGCTCCCTCATTTACCTAAATAGAGGGTTAATCTAACAGTTCATGGAAGCAGAAGGCTTCCTGGGAAAAGCCAGCCATTAGGACTCAGCAGAGATGGCAAGGGTCAAGACTTCTGTTCCACATATGCTACTGGTGACACTGGCCTCCTACACACGCTACCCAAGAAAAATCTGGAAGGCTGTGCCTGATCTCCTGGGCTCTCACTCTTCTTATATACTAGGCTCAAATCCCAGCCCACTGGCTTGGCCCTCAGCTCCTCATCCCCGGTATTCAGTGTCCACTCCCCTAAGGGATTCCCCAAATCCCAGTCATCTCAGCTCTCTGGGACACTGCCCTGCTAGCTCCCAGACCGAGCCCCAGGCACCCCAGCAAGCATTAGGCCAACCCACCACCAAGCTGCACCCGCCCCCACAGCCACCCAGCCCCAGCCCAGCAGCAAACCTTGAGTCAGCGCCACCAGCCTCTGCACCTCTCCTCCTCTGCCTCCACTCTGCCCAGCTGGGGGAAGCTCAGGCACCACCTGAATAAGAAACCCCAGAGTCCTTACCGATGGTCAGCGTGTCACTCTCATGGTCGCTGCCCAGGCCAGCATCAGAACTGCTCTGAGAAACACTGTCCTCCTGATGGCAAAGAAGGAGGTGAGAACGGATCAGGGACTGAGCAAGGCAGAGCCACCAGCACCTTCGCCGGGGAGGGCTTCCAAGCAGCTCTGTTGTGTGAGAACTAAAGGAAAAAGCTTTCCCTGGGACACATGCACTGGCAGCCGTGGCTTCAGAGGACCCCGTCTGGCATGTGTGTGCTGTGTGAACAGCCTTGCTTCCTGAGGGTGAAAGGTCAGGAAGCAGAGTTGCCAGAAGAACTGTGGCCTCCCAATGAATGCTGCAACAAAGCCTTTGCCAACCATCTCAGGCAAGGCCTTTACCTGGCTACATGTCTACTCTTCAATGCTTCTCAAGCTTCAATGTGTGTTCAACCACTTGAGGACCTTGTTAAAATGCACAGATTCTGATTCGGTAGGTCTGAGCTGGGCCCAAGTTGCTGAATTTCTAACAAGTTCCCAAGTGATCCTGATGCTGCTGGTCCTCAGACTGCACTTGAGTCAAGAGGCTCATTAAAAGGTAAATAAATGGATAGGAGTTTAAGGTTGGGATGTAAATATGTTAGGTACCACTGGCTTCAACACACAAAGAAATCTCAGGCATGTACTGCGGTACAGGGGAAAACATACCTGGTAATTGAGTCTGGTCCTACCACTGTTATTTACCTGCTGGGTGACCTTGAATAAGCTACCAAATCCCTATAAGCCTCACTTCCCTCATCTGGGATAATAAATATAGTTACCTTCTTCCCAGGGTTTCTCTGTACTTTAATTGAGATGATAGAGGTTAAAAAAAAAAAAAAAAAAGGTTGTAAATGGTAACAATGCTATATAAAATTAATGATTATCATTATTTTCTTTTATGCCCAGAGTCTCTCTGGCATGAAATCAGTGCCTAATAAATATTGGCTGTTTTATAGTTTAAAAGTTAAGGTCAATGAGATTGAAAAGTAATGAACAGGAACACCAGGTCATTTGTAGCCAAGGCTCTTACCTCTTGACAAGTCTCTTTTCTTTGACATAATAATGTCCTATAAGGACCTTCTCCATCACTCTCTGTGCCTCATAGGAAAAGGAAAACGGGATTCAACAGAACTAGCACAATAGGAACAGAGGGCTCCTTAGCTTTCCATGCCTGAGGTATGATATGATTTCCAAGGGGCAGAGCAGGAAGATGGTGGCTTCAACATGGCAAAAGGGGTGGAGGTGGGGAAACCATTCACAGCCAGCAAGTCCTGACTGCCCAGACCCAACACCAGCCCAGCACCAAGACCGCAGCTCACCTTTTTCAGGTATGACACAGTGCTACTACTGTTTCTGCAGGAACTGAGGGAGGATTCCACATCTTTCTTGACCAGGGTCAGGTAGTAGCCTGTTCCCAGCTGGTTCTTCAGAAACAGGGAGGAGCCCACACAGCACAGCTTCCCATGGGAGATGATGGCAATTCTGTCCCCCAGGATGTCCGCTTCATCCATGTGGTGTGTGGAGAGAATAATGGTGCGGCCTGCCAGGCACAAACACAAGGATGTGGGATAGGTGAGGCCTCTCAGTTCTCATTTATCACAGTGGCAGGGACTAGAGAGAGATTAGCAGGGGTAAGCAGGGCAAAGAGACCTGGAAGCCACCTTTAACCCTGTATGGCTGTGACCCCTAGAATGGCAAAGCTTTGGATATGTATATAGGTACCGCATCGTGACACAGGTAAGAACAGTAGCATTTATTTGGGAACTTGTTATATGCCAGGCATTGTGCTAGGTGGTTTGTGTGCATTCTTATTTAATTTAATCTATGACGTAAGCACCACTATTATTATCGGCAAAGAAAGTGAGGCAAGTTGTGACTTTCCCAATGTCTCAGGACCAGCCAGGGTTGGCTCAAAGCCTGCCTGTGCTCCTCATACTGTACCACATCAGATCTCTAACCAGAGAGCCCAATCGTCTCCCCGTCCCTCTCCCATTCCATTCATTTATGCATCCACCCTTTCGACTAACCATAAATTTAGTACACCATGTTGGGGACAAAAAGATGGATAAAGACACAGCATCTCCTCTCAGGAATCTCAGTCTCAATGCCCTTTATCTCTTCTGTGATAACAGAAGAGAATCCCATGGCTTCACAGAAGAGTAGCCAAGCGATACAACCATACTTCTTAAAAACCCCCCGCTCTCTCTCAGTCCATTTACTCAGAATAAATATACATCAGGCACCTTGTCGGTATTTCAGCAGCAGCTCCCATATTCCCCTGCGGGAGTAAGGGTCCACACCAGCTGTGGGTTCATCCAGAATGACGACCTTGGATCCCCCGACAAAGGCCAATGCCACAGATAGCTTTCTCTGCATTCCACCTACAAAAAAAAAACAGTGAGACAAACTCCAGGACCAGCCCCAGTCAGTGAGTGAAGGCAGAGGACCTGGGGACACAGCCAGGGACAAGTTTCTATTACCCACCTCACCCAGCCTGGGACCCTGGGGCAGTGCTGATTTTCCTCTGCGTGTGTGTAGCTGGAGGAGGAGGGGAGAGGAACAGGGAAGGTAGCTCTGGGCCGCACCTGACAGCTGGCTTGTTTTGCTTTTCAACTTGCTTGATGGCAAACCAACATCCAGGGCCATCTGCTCCATCTCCGCCTTCACGTGCTTCTTGGAGAGCCCTTTCAGGCGGGCATAGAACCAGATGTGTTCTTCGACAGTCAGCCTGGGGACAGGGAGGCAGGTCAGCTCTGGGCTCTACTGGATACCCCAGAATACAGTGTCCCCTAGCTCAGAACAGATGAGAATAGGCATATTTTCCTCTCCCCTCACTTTTTTTTTTTTTATCAATTTCTGAAAAACAATCTTCAAGATTCAAAGTAGAACAACAGTGAACAAGCACATGACCTGCTCAGGAAATCAAAGTGAAAGGTGACAGATCGCTTCCAACCTGTTTCCAGCAGGCCTGGCCACCATGCACCAGGCAGTTCCAACTTTCAATTTCAGTGCCCCAAGATGTTGTCTTTAACGGGCTGTCCCCACAGCACGTCCACCAAGAAGTCAGCTCAGCACACACCTGGAGAAGCCCTCCTGAACCTCAGGGGACCCCAGGCTCTGAAAGCAGGGAGGACCCTGCACGTGAGCCCCATGTGTTCACTTTAGATGAGGAGGGAGCATATGAGCCCCAGCTGTTCACTTTAGATAAGAAGAAACATAAGGGAAAAGCCTTGCCCAAGATTGCAGAGCTCAGGTCTCTCTCTGGCTCCATCACACGGGCTCCCTGGGGGCCTTATTGCTGATGGGACAACCTGAGTGGGAGCAAATGTCTTGAGCAGCAAATACAGGTCCATCATACCAGGGCCCTGAATCACTACCAGGTCTGGGAAGTCTGCTCCAGGCCTCAATAAGGAGTGTGGCGGGGGAGAGCATGGGCTAAAGGGCCCTCCAGCATGACAATAATGGAAAGCAATGTTTCCCAAGCCCCCATCCACTGGCTGTGCTGAAGTCACCTCTCAGCTCAACCATTCACCTCCCACTTCTTCTAAAATCAAAGAACAACTAGGTCTCGAGGTGTTCAGGGAGGTGAGCCTGCCACATTCAAAGAAAGTAAAATGCGGCCAGACGCAGTGGTTCACGCCTGTGTTCCCAGCACTTTGGGAGGCCGTGGTGGGCGGATCACAAGGTCAAGACATTGAGCCCATCCTGGCCAACATGGTGAAACCCTGTCTCTACTAAAAATACAAAAATTAGCTGGGCATGGTGGTGTGTGCCCAGAGTCCCAGCTACTCGGGAGGCTGAGGCAGGAGAATTGCTTGAACCTGGAGGCCAAGGTTGCAGTGAGCACCACTCTGCACTCCAGCCTGGCTACAGAGCAAGACTCCGTCTCAAAAAAAAAAAAACAAAAAAAAAGAAAAAACAAAAACATAACAAAGTAAAATGCCTAAGTCCCACTCCTCCCACGATGGCATGACAGACACATCCAGAAAGGGCCTATTCTTAACGGGCTGCTGGTACTCACATGTCAAACAGCACATTATGCTGGGGACAGACCCCCAGGTTCTGCCGGATAGTGCTCATCTCAGAGCGAATGTCTTTTCCCAGGATGTAGGCTGTGCCCGAGGTCGGGGGGAACAACCCAGTCAGGATTGACCTGAGGACAAAAATTTAGAAGTACAGGAGTCAGGGTTGACCTACCCTTAACTCTAGATGCTCCATTCAGGCTGCAGAGAGAACAGAAAACCAACCCTCCCACCAGCCCCATTCCTTTCTAATGAACCCTACCAGACCCAAACAAAGCAAAGCAGTCCTTTTACTTCAGTAAATAACTACAAGTGGGCCTATGTGTTAGAAATGCCAATTTTAGTGTGAGCATTTTTTAAATGAAGTTTCCAATTTGCAATGAAAGTATACTTTAAAAAATATATTTTGTATGCCTAACATCGCACACACGGAAAATGGACAAACAAGAACATATTATTCAAAGATAATTTTTTTTTTTTTTTTTTTTTTGAGACGGAGTCTCGCGCTGTGTCACCCAGGCTGGAGTGCAGTGGCGCGATCTCGGCTCACTGCAAGCTCCGCCTCCCAGGTTCACGCCATTCTCCTGCCTCAGCCTCCGAGTAGCTGGGACTACAGGCGCCCGCCACCATGCCCGGCTAGTTTTTTGTATTTTTAGTAGAGATGGGGTTTCACCATGTTAGCCAGGATGGTCTTGATCTCCTGACCTCGTGATCCACCCGCCTCGGCCTCCCAAAGTGCTGGGATTACAGGCTTGAGCCACCGCGCCCGGCCAAAGATAATAATTTTTATGTTAGGTAGTAGGATTTCTGACTACCTTTTAAAAATCTTCTGAAAAGCTCATAATATATTAATTTTATGTTTTAACAAAAGATTAAAAGGAAACAGGAAGGAATGTCACCCCCCAAAGGTACACCCTTTGGAACGGCTGAGGAATCATGCTGGAAGCCACTGAGGCTAACGCTGGTGCTTTACAGTCCCTGATCCCTCCTGACACTACCTGCTGTAAGGTCCTTGAGGTCCCAGGGAAGGCAGTCAAGCCAGTTGCCCAGCTGCTTCTCACAACTGCTTAGAGACAGAGTTCCTGGGAATTGCCAACTCCCTCCAACATATGTAATCTATCTTTTCGTGACTGCAGGTTCCAAGACCACTGCAGAATTCTGTGAACTACATGGGAAGGGTCATCTGAGGCCCCAGCCTGTTTTAGGCTGAAGAAATAACATCTAGAGGCCCCAGACTGTTTTAGGCTGAAGAAATAACATCTAGAAAACTAGCACGTGGAAAGACACTCGTGATTACGTAATATTTTCACACTCGGCAACTCCTCACGTGCTCCTCCCCTTGTCCCAGGGACCAGCATGGTTTCCTAAGGTATAAATTTCTAACTCTACTGCAGAACCCTCCTGTGGCTGATTCTGTGGGAACCACACCCTCTTCTTACATGGTGGTCGTCTTCCCCGCTCCATTGTGGCCCAGGAAGGAGGTGATCTGGCCCTCATAAAAATTCAGTGCCAGGCCATCGACAGCCACCTTCATCCCATCTCGGTAGACTTTTACCAGGTTCTGAATGGACACGCCCAGCTTCAGATGGGTGGGCTCCTCCTCCATGCAGACTGTGACAGGAGAGAGGACAGAAATGAACCCACAGAAAGCACTGAGGAGTGGAGGGTAAGGACGCATGGCGCTGCGCTCGTACTCTCAGCAATGCCTTCTCTCCATGTCCACCCTGGTTTCACAGGCAGGCAGGAGGCTACAAATGTTTATGTAAGGCCTATTTGGATACTGATGTTGGTGATGGGAATACAATGATAAAGGAGCATTCAGAGTCTGTTGGGAAAAGGACTTGACGAACAATTAAAATACAGGATGCTGAAAGTTGTTTCAAAAATACATCTAAAAACGCCATGGAACTGTGATATCTCCCTCCCAGGGAACACTACTTAGCAGTGAAGAGGAATGAACTGTTGACACATACAACTTGGAAAGATCACAAGGGAATTCTGCTGAGTGGAAAAAAAAAAAGCCAGTATCAAAAGGATACCTACTGTGTGGTTCCATTTACATAACATTCTGGAAATAATAAAACTGTAAAAATGAGGAATGCATCAGTGGTTGAGAGGTGTCAGGAACTGAGGAAGAAGGGAGGTGGCTGTGGCCATTAAGGGGTAGCATGAAGGAGCTTTGTGACAATGAGACATTTCTGCAGCTTGATTGAGCTAGTAATTACATGAATTCACACATGATAAAACTGCATAGAACTAAATACACACACACAAATGAGTGCACATAAAGCTAGTGAAATCTGAAGGTTTGTGAATTGCACCAATGTCAATTTCATGGTTTTGATATTATTCTATAGTTACGCATGGTGCTACCATTGGGGGAACCCCCTCATGTAGCTTTTATTACTTCTTGTGAGTCTATAATTGTTTTTAAAAAATAAGATTTTCTTTCACATGCCATGGAAGTTCAGGGTAGAGAGTGACTGACTACCTGAGAACCAAGGAGGGATGCTCAGGGGTGGGGATCCTGAACTAGATCTTGGAGAGAAAGGAGGAATTGAGAAGATAGGCAAGTTAGAGAGAAGGTTCTCCTGTGAGAGCAAACAGTACATACAAAGGCATGGGGGTGTGGAAGAACATGACATATTCCAGCAACTGTGAGCATTTCTAGGTGACTGAAATAGGAGCTAGGTGTAGAGAGGAGGTAGGAGAAGATGATTAGGAACAGCAGGCAAGCGTGCTACATTCAGGAGCGTCATACTTTTGCCAAGGGCAATCAGGGGATGGGCACAGAAGAGACTGGCAGAAAAGGGACCTATTAAACACTTAGGAAGCCACTCTAAGCACAAAGAACCCAGAAGGCAGAGCCTTTGATGAGCTGTGGACTTCTCTGCCTGCAGTCAGGAGCCAAGAGAGGATTAGGGATCTACGTAATGAAGGATGATTACGTTACGAAGCATAGGCTGAGCTCTGTGGTAGCCACTTGGTCTCAGCCCACACAGGCTCACACACAGGTCACCATGACAAGGTAGGCAGCGAGGTTACGGTTCCACAATCATGCTTGTCTTTACCTCTTTCTTCTAGTTTGTTAGGAGAGCACGAAATGTGCGTTTGGGAGGGGGCAAGTAAAAGATACTTTTCTAGAAGCCAAGACAACAAAGAAAATGTCCCTCAGGGATCCAGACCGTGAACTCCCAACAGGTCAACAGCATTGGACATAAATGGCATGGGAGGATTTGGAAAGGGACACTGCATGTGACTTCTCTGCCCCTAGAGTGATTTCAGAGTCTTTTAGAAAGGCAGGAGACGTCGCTTGCCCCCAACAGTTAGCAGAGGCAGCAGCACTAGGTTAAAGAAAGAGCAGGAAGTCAACAGCACTTACTTTCTGACATTCTCTTCTGGTTGGAACCAGGGTGGCTCTTCTCATCACTTTCCTCACCAAACCAGTAGGACTTGGTGCAAGGAAAATACCAGGGCCTGGGAATTCCGTACTGGCCTGAAAGCAAAGCACAGGTATGAGCCAAGCTCAGCGCCATCCCAGTATTCTGAGGGTTTCCCAGCCAGGTCCATTTCCTCCTTGACACATCTTTTGGGGAAGGAACAGATTGGAATGGATGTAGGGAAAGGGGGAGCAAACATCTGTTGAAACCTGCTATGTACAACATACATTCTGCACCTCTGTAAGTCCTTCCAACAACCCATGGGGCAGGTGCCATCCCCATTTTAGAGATGAGGAAAGTGAGGGATAAGGAGCCTATCCAAGGTCCCTCAGCCAGTAAGTTCAGGACTCAGAATTTAAATCCAGAATCTGCATGCTGCAAAATTGCATATTCAATGAATGAAGTTCAGGCGGGAGTAATAAATATTTCATGTATACCTCCTTAGGGGAGGATCAGAAGGTGAACCAAAAAGAGTTAAATCTTGCTGTCTCAGAATTTGATCTCATATGAAAGTTTGTCCCAAGGCAGGTTCCTCTTGGACTTGGTCGAGTAGATGTATTAAGAAAGAAGTACTAAAGAAAAATTCAACATGAATTTTTACTGAGTGCTAATTAAATCACAGGCAGGCCTTAGAGCTAGTATATTTAATTATTAACAACCTGTACTCAGGAAACAGAACATCTCCTAGTTGTACCCCCTCTGGGGACACAGAAATACAGAATTGGGTGAGCATTGAGAGGATTCGCATGGGCTTACGACCCAGTGTAACTAAAGTGGATTCTCCTCCATGTACCAACACTTAACAGTTGTGTGACCACAGCTGGTTACTTAACATCTTTGAGTCACAGTTCTCTTATTTGAAAATTGCTGGTTATTAGAGTAACTACTTCAGAGTAGCCTTGTGAGAATTAAATGAAGCAATGTGTATAAAACATTTTGCATGCTGCCTTGCACACAGTTTTCAAGAAACAAGTGCTATACAAGTAGTGACAATTGTACTTTCAGCATCAGCTGCCTGTCCTTAGACTATCTGTTTACTATAGATCTTTAGCCCAAACCACTTCCCAGGGAGGCCCATGCACTGCAGAGATTCTAGCACAATGAAAGGAAAATAGCTAGAAGTCATATTTTCCTAATAGATGCCCAAAGCAGTGTACCTGGAAGGACAGCCTCGATGTACCAAGTCATCACCCCATAGAGGAAGGTGTCAAACAGCATCATGGAAACTGAAGTGGTGAGATTGAAGCCATCTTCCTCCATAGGACTTTCAAACAGGTTGTCCCATTGCACTCCAATGCCCTGCTCCTCAAAAAGGGCAAAGTACTCACAGCCAAACCCGAAAGCCACAGGAGACAGCAGGCTCTGTGAGAAACAGGCAAAGTCACCTATCCATTTTCTGGTCTCTCTCATTTTTCTATCTCTTCTAGTGTAAATTACACCTGGAGAAATTTGAATTTGCAAAATGGATCAGTCATAAGGTACAGAAGTAGTATTTACCTATGGAGTCCCTTTAGGGGAGTGGTGGGCTACCAAGTAACATATAAAATGATTCAACTTGTAACCACTCATTATACACAAACATTTCAGAAATGCATATACAATGAAGTATAAAACTTTTAAAACTTTATGTTTCCAAAGATACCCCAAGGCTCAGCAATCCTGTTCCCCCGCACATGTGTGCATACCCACAGTCCTCTGAGGCTCCCTGCTCAGCCAAGGATGGCTCAGGATCAGAGGTGCCTGGCTGGGGCTGCTGATGCCCACGGAGCCCAGACTGAGGCATCAGGAGCATCCTATGAGTGATTCATAGCTTTCCTTATAAGTGACCTGGGGACATCTGACAGCTTGCACTTGTAGGGGCTCACACACTATCCAAGATTTCCCCCTGCTCTGTACAAGGGAAGGAAGGGTCCAAGTCAGGAATTTGTGGGAAGATGAGGCACTCGCTCCTCAGTTGTGTTTAGTTCATAAAATATTACTCAAGCAAACACCATACTGGACACAAGGAAGACAAGAGAGGCCATCTCTGACCTCAAGACTTTTCAGTTCTATCTGTGGCCTTGACTTTGTCATGAGCTGAACATGGCCAACAGAGCTGGGAGATAAAGGGGCAGAGACGGATATCTGTTGCCTGAAGCCATTCCTCAAGGCCATTTATCCCCAGCCCAGTTCAAGATGAAGTCTGGCTCTCGGAAAAATTCCATTCAATTCAATTCAACCAGGATTCACTGAGAAGACTAAAGGTAAACAAATTAATAAAACACAATCCTTGCCCTTAACCCTTAAAGAGCTTAGAATCTAGAGCAAAGGTTCACGTCCCATTGGAAAGAGACTATCAATTCTGTTCTCAACTCGCTGCTTTTATTCAGGGACCCCAAAGGAAGGTCAAATGCCTACAGCCACTGAAGAAAGACCAGAGGTACTTACAGCGAAGATCTTGAGTGTGAAGCCCACATAGTCCTGCCACGCCACACACAGAACGTAGGGCAGGTACAGCGTGAAGTAGATGATGCCCCCACAGGCTGCCGCCAGGTTGGCTCTGGAGAAGAGTGTGCTAATCAGAAAGCACTGCAGGATGGTCACCACAGCAAACACGGACAGGAAGACAAACACCACGCTGGGGTCACTGTAGGGCAGCAGGTTTCCTAACTGGGAAGGAAGAGACACATCAAATGCGCTGCCTCAACAATCCCGAGCACTCACTTGTATGATCTACAGAAAAAAGACAGGGTTTATTCCTAGTCATGTTAGAGACAATGCAGAGGTGTAATGCTGTTCATCTTTCTGATGAGGAAACTGATCATAACCATCATAAAGAAGATAAGTGATTTACCCAAGACTACACAGAAAAATAATGGCAGAGTTATGAAGACAACAGACTCTAGGGCTTTCTACGCATCTCAGTGGGCGAGTTTGCTCTTTGTTTCTTCAGTAGGTAATTTTAACTGGTTTCTCCTTATATAAGGACTAAGACTGGTGGCACCACAGAAGAGCTGTGGGAGATAATGTCCCACGTAACTTTTCTCCCTAAAAGTCAAGGGAAATGGCCCGGCAACTTGACTTTCCCCCTTGATCACTGTGGATTCTGCATTCCCACAATCATCCAAACTCTTGTGGATATTTTGAGCTTACCTCTGGCTGATGGGTACACAACTGCAGGACCCACCATCATGCAGTTGTCTCAGAGCAGCTCTTATGCACCAATCAGGGGACCACCACCCCTGCCACTGACCTCGCCCTTGCAGTTAGATATCAGAGCAGGAGGGAGGGGTTGCTTTCAGCAAGAACTGTATCCTGCTGTGGAACCTCAGTAAAGTCCTTGACCTTCCTGAGCCTCATTTCCTTATCTGTTAAAAGGGTTAGTGAGGATAGAATAAGACAGCTCATGTGATGTGTTTAAACAGTCCTTGGCAATCAGTAGGAACTATTTGCAACAGATGGTATCTAGTATTAAATTAGTTAGTTCTTATCTCTTTGTACTCCCTTTGCTTTAAAAACATTTATTTTTACCTGATGCATCTTTATATGAAATGCTTGCAGACAGAGAAAATTTGGATATAAATATATTAATGTATGGTACAGACACAAAACTGCACTGCCCAGAGTCCCCATTCAGGGAAGGCTTGCCCAGCTGAGACAGCCTCAGGCATCAGCAACTCTGGGTTTGTCACAGCAGCAGAGAGCCATGTAGGCCCTGGGGCATGACCTTCCCAGGGCAGCCCACATCCAACAATTGATTGAGAGGGCTGGGGTAGGTGGTGTCAGGAGGGAGGCCTTGGGGGAGCACAAAGGGCTGGATGTTTCAGCTCGATGAAGAACAACTCCAACAAGCTGCATATTCTCTAGAGTGCCCCACGGGGTTAGCCCTGTATCACAGTTCAACTCCTCCCTCTGCCCAATCCTGCATCTTCCATATCCCTTCCACAGGTATTGAGCCCTCGTAAATACCCATACATCAAACTCTATTTCAGCCTCTGCTTCCAGACAGTCTAACCTGCAACAATATATATCCTTCTGATTACTGTTCTTAGAAACTTGGGAAGAATCGCCACCCAATATATCTAAGAAAATAAATAGCTCTCAGATGCTGCCATGAACCACTACCAAGTAGACAGCATGGCACAATTGAGCGTGTGGTTATCTGGAAAGCATGAACCCTGCACTCTCATCCTGCTTAGCTGCTACCCAGCTGGGTTGACCCTGGGCAAGTCACTGCCCCTCTCTGGGCTTCACTTTCCCCAACTATAAATTGACGAAATTGCAGAAAATGATAGGTATGACCCCTTCTCTACACAAGGCTTCGATTTTTTTTCTTCTTCTCCTCCCTTACCCTGTGTTGAGCTATTTTGGAGTTCCCTGGCAGGGAACAGGGGGTGAGGCTGCCTTACCTTCAGGATGACCACCAGCAAGCCAGCGCTCACAAGAAGAGGAATGAGGCTACTAATGAACCAGCTAAACCAGAGGATGCTGTTGTCCAGGCCCATGATCCGCATGGTCTCTTTCAGCCGCGCCTCCTTCTCATACACAATGCCCTTGATGATCACGGCCACTGAGTAAATCCAGGCCAGTGTCATGAAGAGGGGCATTGACCGGCTCATCACCCGCAGAAAGCTGGAGGCCCCAAGGAAGGACAAGGGGAGAAAGACACACGTGAGCCAGGGTGATGGGCCAAGGCCTCTGAGCCTGCATGCTAGAGGGAGCACCACATCTGGGCCACAGAAGGAAAGGTGCTCTGGACTCCGAAATGTACATATGACCCAATGCTTCATAAGCAATGCAATGTAGAGAGAAAAACGAAGCTAACAAAATGTTGCCAAACCAAATCTCTTTGGGGGCTTGCTTCAGTAACTAGGTAACTGTGAGCCATACTTAAACTAAAGGTAGATTATTTTAAAGTACTAAAAACCAAACCAAAATACCAACTCATTCTCTCACAAAAGTTCAACATCTCCAAAGTCATCTCACTATTGACTTGCTTATCGTAACTCTACTCACAGCACAGACATACACTTCAGGCAGCTCTTGTCAGTAATGTTGCAGATTCCAAGCTAGAGTGGAAAATGTAGATGTGCAAAGTAAAAGGGACACAGATTCTGGACCCTGAACTTGAGGCTCAGGTTAAAGCTTTATCATGCAGGCACAAACTCACTACATGACAACAGCCACCAGCTCTTAATGCATGTAAACTCCTGTGCCCTGTCTTAAGACATCCTTTCTAGAGTAAACCTTGGCTTAGGGGTCTTTGTAAAAATCTTCCTTTGAAAAATTCCAGCTAATTGTTTAGAAGGTAAAAAACAGGATAATTTCTGGTGACCTGGAAAAGCTATAGATAGCCATACAAGGAAACAGACTGTTCAATGCAAAACAGACAGCCAATATAAGGAGAACCCTGCTCCTCCTGCATCCTGATACACACACACACACACACACACACACACACACACACACAGGCACACACATACACACATCCCATCACCACCACCATCGCCAACAATAACAGGGAATAAGAGAATTTCCAGAATCTGGAAGAGACATTACATATTTCAGATGTTTGCAATAACTACACCTCTGCCCATTCTCTTAGAAGAAATCATTACATCCAAAGGCATAGTTCCCACAATGAGAACTTGGCAGCTTAGTGACTCAGCACTAAAAGATTTTCTAAAAAATCTAAGAGGAAGAAGCTTTGTTCAGTTTTATTTGGGTTGTTTTGAAATGTGGTTTACCACCTAGGGAGAAGTGCACACATTTACATAAAGTGTGCTTTTTTAAGTTTAGATGCTGTTTCTGCATCTGGAGGTATGTGTGAGTATGTGCTTGCATGTGTTTGTCACGACACATTTTAAGCTTGCAGATTGAGCAAATTTTGACCAAAAGGGTAGAGTGTAAAAAATTGAAGTGGTGGGCTCGGTGTGGTGGCTCATGCCTGTAATCCCAGCACTTTGGGAGGCTAAGGAGGGTGGATTGCCTGAGCTCAGGAGTTTGAGACCAGCCTGGGCAACAGAGTGAAACCTCATCTCTATTAAAATACAAAAAATTAGCCAGACGTGGCAGCATGCACCTGTAGTCCCAGCTATTGTGGAGGCTGAGGCAGGAGAATAGCTTGAACCTGGGAGGCGGAGGTTACAGTGAGCCAAGATCAAGCCACTGCACTCCAGCCTGGGCGACAGAGCGAGACTCCATCTCAAAAAAAATAAAAACAAAAAAAATAAAAGTGGCAACTATGGATGAGAAGCAAAGAGGTTTACTAGTGTGTGCACATATATGTATGTCTGTCATATGGCTGCAACTGTTGACAACTTACATCAGGCATCTTATTTCCAGATCATTCACACGTGCATGCACACGCTCACACACATACACACACCCCCATCTGGCCCAGTATAAACTGGTTAAATACAGTGGCTTGCAGGTAACTTACATGTCATCAACATAACAGGGATAGGGCATCTGTTGCATATAGACACCAGTTTTCTTCTCGGTGCCTGTCAGCACCCTGATGATTGCCTGTTCCACCACATCCTGCAAGTAGGAGAAGCCGCCCCAGACGTACCGCATGTCCTCAAAGGGGTCAGCTCGAGGACCAGGGTCCCAGTACCTAAAACCAAACCACAGGTAATCAACCATTCCTTTGGAACCATACAATAAAAAAACCAATCACCCAAAGCCCCGCTAGCCTTACCAAGCCCCTGTTTCTATTTTTGTATCTTTTTTTTTTTTTTTTTTTGAGATGGAGTTTCACTCTTATTGCCCAGGCTGGAGTGCAATGATACGATCTCAGCTCACTGGAACCTCCACCTCCTGGGTTCAAGCGATTCTCCTGCCTCAGCCTCCTGAGTAGCTGGGATTACAGGCGCCCACCACCAAAATTCCTGGAAATAATTCCCTTGAGTAGAAATGCTAAATCAAAAGGTACTGACATTTTATGAGCTTTGAAAAACCTTCCAGCAAGGCATGTACCAATTTCACCAAAATCATGACACCAAGTTGAGTTTTTTTGTTGTTGTTGAAATTTCTACCAAATTCTTAAAGTACCTTTTTTCCTAGTAGGTGCTCTGGACCTCCCTAAGACCAGGCTGGTGTGATGGGATTCCACTTACCCATCCTTGATTTTATTTGTCCTCTCCACGTTGTCAATGTCCATTCGGATCTTGTACTTGACATGGTGGGGCAGCTCAATGCTGCCTGGAGTAATTCCAGTGAACACAATACCAGCCCAGAACTTCCTCTCATCCAGCAGCTCCATGGACTTGTTAATGAGCCGGACTTCTGTTGCTATGGGTTCCAGCTTATTCAGGTTGACACACTGGTAGAAGAACAGCCTTCGTGAGAACGCTGGCAGCCAGGACAGCAAGCAGTGGCCGAGACAAATCCTACCCTAGGAGGCAAGGGCTGACTACATGACTGCTTATCCTCTCTCTCTAATCCTCTCTAACGTAGTTTTCCAATCGTCAACCAACGATGGAGGATTTTGGTTTTTCACTGTAATTTAAGAGAAATTCTGAGAATAATTTAGAGATATGTTATTTATTGACTTTATGGAGGAAAAGAGGTCAAAACAATGATCTTATCTTACTTTTCTGTTTTCTTAGCAATTCTGAGTCACAGCAACTAACCAGCCAACCAAACAGACCAAAACACCTCTTACCCATCCCTACTGATATAATTTTTAATATAAAATTTAAAAAATTTAATTGGACCTGAATTAGATTTTAGGTAAGTTTCACAAATAATGCCTTTTATTAAGGGAATGCTTTGCTGCCATTAGTCACTGAGATAGGAAAACCTAGAAGAAAATGGGTAGAAACATTCTCTTGAGCCTATATAGAATAAAGCTAGAGTTCATTTACTAAAGCTAGAGTTTATTTACCCATTCAAGCACTCAACTAACATTTATTGAGTGCCTTTTGTTACCAAATCCTGCGTTAGGCTTGAGGGATACTTTTGTAAATGAGACTATACATTATTTCTAAAATTGCCTCTTGCCTGAACCTTATTGTAACGTCTCAGAGAAAGCAGCCATTAAGTCTTTTCTAAATGATCCAAGCAACAGATTCTCACCTCCATGAAGCGAGATATGGTCCGGATTGCCTGGTTAGTCTCGTTGAAAGCTTCTCTCCAGGTGTACACAGAACCATTACTGGACTGGACATCCTCTGGGTGCTTGGCCAAAAATGCCACAATGTCTTGGGCTGTCCAATCTAAGCCATCCAACTGCTGTTCCCAAAAGTGGTCATTGCCCCTGCTGTCCAACAGCGTCTGCCATTCCAGTGAGAAAGCACAAGAAGTAAACACCAACTAAATGTTGATGAGCACTATATAGCTTACAAAATACTTGCATATACACTGTCATTGTTTTATCCTCATAGAAAACTGTGAGGTAGATGACAGTGTCCCTATTTTATATGTGAGAAGACTGGGGTTGAAGAAAAAAGAGTATGATTTTAACGAGGACTTGGTCATAGTATTACTAGATATGGAGCTGGGACTCAAAGTCAAACCAGTCTGAATTCACAGTCCAGGTGCTTTCCACTATACCAAACAGCTCACTTAACAGTATTAACTACAGTAACAACACTACTTCCCTTATATAGTTACTATGTTGAATAGTTTATATGCTTCACCTCACACAAGTCCATGAAGAGGGCACTTTTATTTTCTTGCCTTTTGTTGTTGTTGTCGTCATTTTGAGACAGTGTCTCGCTCTGTTGCCCAGGCTGGAGTGCAGTGATGGAATCACAGTTCACCGCAGCCTTGACCTCTCAAGCCCAAGGGATCCTTCCATCTCAGCCTACCAAGTAGCTAAGACTACAGGTGCACACCACCATACCTGGCTAATTTTTAAATATTTCATAGAGACAGAGTCTTGCCATGTTGCCTGGGCTGGTCTTGAACACCTGGGCTCAAGTGATTCTCCCACCTCAGCCTCCCAAAGTGCTGGGATTACAGGCACAAGCCACCAGCACAGTGAGTATCCTTTTAATATTTCCCATTTTATAGATGAGAAAACTGAAGTTCAGAGAGGTTAAGTCTCTAAGATTAGGTTACACAGCTATTAAGCAGCAAAGCCAGAATGAAAGCATAAGCCCTCTGTTTCTAGTGCACCTCCCCTCCGCACTGTGTTCTATCACCTTCCTCTTTTGAGACCCAGTCTGTTGATCCTACATAAAAACCCTAACCCTAGACTCAATTCCTTCTTACTGCTTAGTTTAGAAAAATAATGCTGTTGGTTAAACCAACTAAAGTACAATCTTTTCCTACTGCAGGACGTACAGGTCATGATGCAAACGAGGCCTATTTCCATTTCTTGTTCCCTTGCTGGTTGGTTCCTCACATAGGTCAACGCGAAAGAGAAGGACAGATCAATCCGCTGCTCAATCAGCAGATCCAGAGGGGCCGAGGCAGAGGCCTGCACAGATGTGCTGCCAGAAAAATAGCAGCTGCAAACTCAGCAAAAAGCAGACGCAACTCCTGTCACAGCGTTGAGAGAGAAGATGAAGCCCTGGTTCTACTGAACTGGAGTCTCCAAGGGTCTGAAAACTGCTGCTTTATAAAAAAATCGGTCTCATTTTCACTAACATTATAAGCTTTTCCCCATTTGCAGCTTTGTATTTATTATTTTAATGAGAACATAATGACTTTATAGAGTATATATAATTTCATTAATTATTCCTATAGTGCTGAACATTTAGTCTATTTCCAATTTCTCACAATAACAATATAGCAATAACATTTTCTCTCATACAGTGACTTCTTTAAAATTATTTCAGTAGGCTACATCCCTGGGGTGGGTGGAATGGAGGTATGCAGGATAGGCACGTTTTCAAATGGTTCTTGAAATTTTCATTCCAAATTGCTTTCCAGTAGAGAACAGCAATTTATACCATCACCAGAAAGATATGCATGTATTTTTGTTAACATAACAGACACAAAATTGTACCTCACAAGTTCACAGAGGCCAGGGTTAGCAATTTTGAAGCCACTTTATTGGGAACAAACAAAAGCAGAGTGAAGAGACGCAGCCTTTAGGGTGAAGTCGGCCCTGCCCAGTAAGGCTTCTAAAAAGAACAGCAAGACTAGAAAGATGTGCCCATTGAGCTCACTGAGCACGTGGCCCCTCTAGGGTGCTTGCGAAGGGCAGGAGACCTAAGACTGCCCGCGGGACTGGAGGCAGCAAGAAATCAAGGTCCAAGGATGAGGGGCTAAAAGCAGCTCAGAAAAGAGAGCAAATCAGTGTCAGAGGGTTCCATGACTCGCCCGAGAGAGGTGCCCTGGGACCGATGGGATGAGGCAACAGGGGTAGACAGTGCCAGAGACAGCAGAGAGATCAGAGCTACCCCCGAGCAGAAGCAGAAGCCTCAGCCATCACCTCGTGTAGGAGATGCCAGGCTGCAGGGGGTGACAAGCTCATGTTTGTGGAATTAAATAAACACTCTTTAAGAGAGGGAAGAAAGGCCAGGCATGGTGCCTCATGCCTGTAATCCCAGCACTTTGGGAGGTCAAGGCAGGTGGATCACCTGAGGTCAGGAGTTCAAGACCAGCCTGACCAACATGGTGAAACCCCATCTCCACTAAAAAAAAAAAAATTAGCCAGGCAGAGTGGCATGTGCCTGTAATCCCAGCTACTCTGGAGGCTGAGACAGGAGAACTGCTTGAACCCGGGAGGCGGAGGCTGTGGTGAGCCAAGATCATGCCACTGTATTTCAGCCTGGGTGACAGAGCAATACTCTGTCTTAAAAAAAAAAAAAAGAGAGAGAGAGAGAGAGAGGGAAGAAAACAGTTGGAAAAAGTTCCCTTTTCTTCCACCCACCGGCTGACAACTCCCTCATCACCTATCTCCAGCCCAACCACCCTCCTCCACTGCAGACCCCAGTAGCCACTGGCCTACTGGACATCCCTACCATCCATCCATCCAGAAATCAAGACTTATTTTGATGCCTCCCTCTCTTTCACTGTTCCACAGCTAAGCAATCACCAGGCCTCACTTCTTGCTTTATGCCTTGGCCACTTGGAGAGCCTCCTCCCTGGTCTCTGCCTTCATTCTTCCCTCATCCTTCGATTCATCCACCCTATCAGAGAAATGTATCTACATCTCCCCTGCCTGGTCCCCTAGAGCTTAAAGTAAAGGTCCTCAGCTTGACACACAAGTCCCTCCAAGGCATAGCCCATGCCTTTCTCTCCAGCCCCAGCTCCCTCATTTCCAAGCGCACACACTGGATTTTCCCAGCTAGACTCCTAATAATGCCACTGCCATGTTTACAAGGGTCTTGTCCTCTAAGAACTGGGAACTTGTGAAGAGTTGGTGCATCTAAGGCAAGCTCTCAATTTCAGACTAGGGAAGCATCTATTTGCCCACAAATCAAAACCCACTGAGTCACTTCACGGACCTCCTATCACCCTCTGAGAGCCAGAAAAAGAGAAAAAGTCCAACTAGTAGAAATGTGGACTCGAAGAAGAAGACCAGGAAGAAAAGGCCTGAAATCACACTTAGGTCTACATGGCTAGATCATATAACCCTCCTTTAGAGGAGAGACCCACACTTGAATGGCATGAGCTATTATTATTAGTCAGTGTGAATCCATACAAATCACTGTTTATGCTTTTCTCAGTATAAAGTCCTTTGTTTTTAAAGGGACTTCCTCAGTAACCTGCCTCCCAGCGGATCAGGGACTAGTACTAAACTTCGGAAGTGTTCCCTCCAGGTAGGTACAGCCTTTAAAACCCAGCTACCCTTAAAGTCAATAAGGTTCAAAACAAGAAACCTGGCAAAATCCTCACCTGCTTTTTAAAGGGAGCAGAGACAAAAGGAAGAGGCCTCCCTCACCATGGAAATAGGAAATAGTCTAACGATTCTCTGACTCAGCCCAAGGCAGGAAGATGAGATTAAACAGCACTCAGGCTCAGGCAAGGGAGACATTCTGTTCTTGCTCAGCCTGCTCCACATTTCAATCCAATTGTCTCTAGAGCACTTACCCCTTTCAAGTGGCTCTGAAGCATTAAGTGCATTTCCCCTCCACACAGTAACAGCAGCTCATCATTCACACAGTGCCCTGAGAATGAGTCTCTCAGGCCAGTCTACATGTAACATGATGCTTTTGCTCCCACACCTCTTTCCAAAACCTACCAAGGCACAGGGAGGTAAAGAAGATGCTGTGGCTGGCTGACAGGCCGCAGCCAAAAATGAAAATAGTCAGGGTCCTGCAATTACCCAACTCTACTTCCAAACACCAGCCCTCACTAAGTTTTGCAGAAAACTGCTATTTGACCATGAGTGGCATGGATGCTGATATGCACAATATTTTCTCTGCACCATGGCCTGTACTTCTGGAGAGGTGGTGCCCTGTGACTCTACCTATGCTCACTACATTCCCCCAGCTAGATAAACTGAAAGAATTCTCACCTCAGTCACACCTGGGAAAGTGACCAGAAACTCACCTCTCCAGTATCAAGCAGGCACATGCTAATAATAGGAGGGACACTCACCCGGACAAGGTCCATTTCTTGGCTGTTCTCCATGAAGGTCCAGATCTTGGGGCTGAGTTCCTCCCACATGCCTTCCAGATCATGGAACACAGCCAATTCCTGGAAGGTCTTGTTCACCTGGAGTCAGGTGGGGAGCCAGGGACCGCAGAAAAAGGAGGAGAAGCAGAGACGATGAGCGCTTTGGCTCCTCCCTGAAAAGATACCCCATCACAGCAGCCCTGTGCCAGTCCTCCCCCATCGCCAATAAATGCCTGCTTATAACTATGATTCTATACCCAGGGCTGGGGAGCTGGCCCAGCTCTGGTCGGCATCAGACTTGAGGTTTTCACTCTGGGAATCCCAGAAGAGCCATAAAAATACTTAGTGCACACCTCTGAAGCTACCTTGAGTTTTTTGCCCCCAGTTCTGGGAAGATTCTGGGGAGGGAGTCTTGGGCTGGGAGTAGCTTACCTCAGCCATAACCTGCCTTGTGGCTGGAGTGTCAGGTGTATACAGGATCTTCCCAACAAGCAGAGGCTTCAGAGCTTTCCAAATAATGCGGGAAAGAGGACTAGACTCCAAATTCTTCATCAAATCATTGCAGTAAGGAGCTACAAATAATAGGAGAGACAAATGCTCATATGCATGGTCAGATACTGATAGAAACTTACAAGGGCTTTGGAGCCAGACAGTTCTGAGTTCAAATTCCAGCTCTACCACTAATATAATAAGTAACTTATCTGACCCTCAGTTGGCTCCTCTGTAAAAGTAAAATTCGTAACATCTATTTTGAGAGATGTGGAGAAGATTACCTCAGATTAAACTGAGATATTATCTGTAAAGAATGCAGCTTGATAAATAATCAGAGCTCATTATAAAATCAATGATGGATAACTCACAACTGAGCTCATCTGGAAAAATGTTTTCACAAAGCACAAGCCTTCACAACTCCAGATTCACACTCTTATGACAGCCTTGCCACTGTTTTCACTGACAACATGACCAACATTTAAACCAGCTCTTGAGGGGCAACCACAAGACTCACTTCAGCCCTCAGTTTTAAAGCAAAAACCAAAATTTGGGGCAGGGCGCCGTGGCTCACACCTGTAATCCCAGCACTTTGGAAGGCCAAAGCGGGCAGATCACCTGAGGTTGGGAGTTAAAGACCAGCCTGACCAACATGGAGAAACCCTATCTCTACTAAAAATACAAAATTAGCCGGGCATGGTGGCACATGAGGCTGAGGCAGGAGAATCGCTTGAACCCGGGAGGCAGAGCTTGCGGTGAGCCAAGATCGTGCCACTGCACTCTAGCCTGAGCAACAAGAGCGAAACTCCGTCTCCAAAAAAAAAAAAAAATTCTCTTTGATTAACATAAGCAGTATATGTACACTTAACAAAAACCCAAATACAAAAGTCATAACAGGCAAATGGGTTTGATTATCTAGCAGGATCCCTGATTTTTAAAAATTCATTCAAAGTTTTTCAGGGTTTTTTAGATACTAAGTGTCCTCTATATGCTGGAAAGATAATCAAATTTTTTTCTTTTTAATGAGGCTGTCCTCACAATTATGTCTGTCATGGAAATGAAGGCTTCCTTGGGTCAACTTGCAAGCTGGGGGACCGGAGAAGATGGGATTTCATTAAAGCTGCCTACAATCCCATCCTCTTCGGGCTTGTAAAGCAACTTGCGAATGTCTGGAGTGCTTTACTCCAGAGAAGAAAAGGTTCTTGTGTTACAAAACCTGCCTCACGGCCGGGCGCGGTGGCTCACGCCTGTAATCCCAGCACTTTGGGAGGCCGAGGCGGGCGGATCACAAGGTCAGGAGATCGAGACCACAGTGAAACCCCGTCTCTACTAAAAATACAAAAAATTAGCCGGGCGCGGTGGCGGGCGCCTGTAGTCCCAGCTACTCAGGAGGCTGAGGCAGGAGAATGGCGGGAACCCGGGAGGCGGAGCTTGCAGTGAGCCGAGATCGCGCCACTGCACTCCAGCCTGGGCAACAGCGTGAGACTCCGTCTCAAAAAAAAAAAAAAAACCTGCCTCACTCAGTGTCTGAAAGACACACCTGTGGTTGGAAATGGAGAAAGGTTCACCTGCATCAAGTTTTCAAGGAAAAGGATGCCATTGCCTAAAACTGTAACACTGGATCCCTGCTGCCACCAGGCATATGGCACACGTGCCCACAAAAGTGCTTAAGTGTGGGGAGTGGATATGGAGATACAAGGTTCTTTAACACTGCCTTGCAGCTAAGAATGGGAAACAAAGAGCAGATCAAATATCTGACTGTGAGAACACACACACCACCACTAACAGTTATTTTAGAGAGCATAGATCCAGGCAGATTTGGGCTTGAATCCTGGCTCTTGTGGATTAACTCTGATGTGGCTCTGACCAAGGCACTTAACCTCTCCAAGCCTATGAAATGTGGGGTTAAAGAATCTTCCCTACAGGGTTATCATGACGGTAAAATGAGATAAACAGAATGCAGGGTGCATAAGAAATTCTACTTAAATGTTAGTTTTTTGTTGTTGTTGTTGCTATTATTACTGTGTTTTTTTTTATGTTATTATAAAGCTTATCTCGATGGTAATATTAAAACCAGTATATCATCCTTTTTAAAAATGTTTTTCCATCTTTTTTGAGTGATAAGTGACAAATAAAAATTGTATATTTAAGGTATACAATGTGATGTTTTAATATATGTATACACTGTGAAAGGATCACCACAATCAAGCTGTTAATAAATCTATCACCTCATAGTTACCTTTTTTGTGTAGTCTGAACACTTCAGATCTCCTCTCTTAGCAAATTTCAAGTATACCATACAGTGTTACTAACTATAGTCATCTCAATGTACATCAGATCTCAGGAACTTATTCATCATGTGAAACTGACACTTTGCACACCTTATATATATTCCATACATAAGTGAGATCTTGCAGGATTTCTCCCTCTGCCATTATCTCATTCTTGACTGCTCTGGAAGCCACCTTTCTACATCCCCCAGAAAACCAGGAGGCTGGCTGTCAATCATTCATTCCATTGATAAACACTACTGTGCACCTGAGAAGTGCCAGGCTGCGTTCAGAGCACTGGGGATAGGTAGCTCATCAAGAGAAGCCTCTCTCCTCCAGGAGGAGCTCAGTCTGGTGGGTAAATGGGCATGCAGACATCTAACGCTGCTACAGAGGGAGGAGACGACACAGGCCAAGGCCAGAACTAAGGTAGGGATGGGGTTGGGGACAGGTCTGGGGTCTGCACAGACACTCACTTGTAGAGTTGTCGTAGAAGGTTTCAGCATCTTCCTCAGTGCCATTGCCTCCGAAGAGGGCTTTGTAGTTATTGTCCTCATACCAGTTGAGAGACTTGATCTTCAGCCCCCCTCCCTCGGGATGCCCGCAGACAATACGAGACACAGCCTGGTAGATCTGGGTGGAAGAGCTGGAGCTGTTCACATTGGTCAGAAACATCACCTCCTGTCGCATGTCACTCCAGCTTCTCATGCTGAACAGCTGGCGTCAGGGATAGGGAGAAAAAGGCGGGTAGGAGAAGGGAGAAAAGGGCAGTGCAAGGGTTTGGGATGAGAAGAGAAAGAAACATCTTATTTTCTTGACCTCTCAAAAGCCATGTCCCAGAACATATTTTGTCAGATGTCATCTCAAAGCCTTGGCATGAGCTTGCCAGAACCTGGCTACCCAATCTGTGGTCCAGGGACGAGCAGCATCAGCATTACTGGAGACACTGTTGGAAATGCAGATTCTACGACCCCTCCGCCGACCTGCAGAATTCAAATCTACAGCCCCACAAGATGCCCAGGTGATTCCTATGCTCACTAAAGTTTGAGAAGCACAGCCTGGAGTTAGTGAAGGCCCCTGGAGCTGGGCTTTGTTTCACTGGGATTATCTTCCAGTTTATAGATGAGAATGCTTTCTCTGAACAGCTACATCTGAGGGTTGTTGAGCCTATCAGGATCTGCTCTCACCCTCGATAACTGACTCACTTCTAAAACTCCTCGAACTCCAGTGTGGAAATTGAGTAGCCCTGTCCCCCTTGGGAGAAAAGGTACTGTATGTGAAGTTCCCTATCTCAGTCTCAGTAAAGTGTCAGGCAATGAAAAAGCATAAGATGAAAAACTCGAGTCTAGGCCAGGCGTGGTGGCTCACACCTGTAATCCCAGCACTTTGGGAGGCTGAAGAGGGTGGATCACCTGAGGTCAGGAATTCAAGACCAGCCTGGCCAACACGGCAAAACCCCCTCTCTACTAAAAATACAAAAATTAGCTGGGTGTGGTGGCATGTGCTTGTAATCCCAGCTACTAGGGAGGCTGAGGCAGGAGAATCACTTGAATCCAGGAGGCAGACGATGCAGTGAGCAGAGCGCCACTACACTCCAGCCTGGGTGGCAACAGCAAGACTCCATCTCAAAAACAAGAAAGAAAGAAAAAAAAAAAAAAAGAAAAACTCGAGTATGAACCCTAGCTACATCCCTCGTCAGCTTACAGTCTTTGAAAGGTCACACCGTGTCTCTGAGTGCTCAACTTCTCCATCTTTCACGGAGCTCGCTGAGACACAACTTGGCTTGGTTTTGGCAGACTTGGGGAGCAGTAGATGCTTATACCATGGTCTGGACACTGCCCTCTATTCATCATCAAGACAAGAAAGCTAAAACAGTGTGTGATGAGGCATAAATCCTATGCCACACATGAGGGTGCCCTGCAGAGAACAGCTCCAACAGGGTGAGTCAGAAACCGCAGGCAGCCAGGGGTGCGTCTGTGACTGCCACTCAACAAACATCAATGAGCCGGGCGGCGGCGCTCTGTCTTACATACAAATGTATTCCGGCACTTTGTGGAGTTCTCGGCCCCAATGCTATTATGAAATATTTATAGAGCACTTTGTATTTCCAAACATTTCACAATAAATCATTAATAAATCCCTGCATTCCTTGAAATGTCACTGCATGTTCACACCGCCTGGGAAGACTGAGCTATAGAGCACAGAGGGGAGGGGCCACGAGGCCCTGCACCCAGCCTGGAAAGCTCTATGTGCCTAGCTTTCGACCTCACAGCCTGCTGGTTCCTGTAAGTGGTGTGGTCCAGCACTCTCTAGGTCCTAAGCTTTGCCCCTTCTGCCTCCCGATGGGAACTAGGCTCTCCAGAGGCGAGTCAGAGGTGGAGAAAAAGGATTTTTTTTTCTCCAGAGAGGGGGCATCTAGCACACTCCACAAGAACCCAGTTAGGTGACGTGGACAGCTTTTCCCAACTTTATCTTTTCATAACCTGTAACAGCCCTAGAGATTTTTAAACAATAGTGAGTCAAAGCACTCACTTCTCTTTCCAAAGGCAGCCTCACCACCATCCCACCACTCCCCAATCAAATAAACAAATTTCTTCCCACATAAAGCCAGCAAATCTTTCTAAAGAAGCACCATAAATTACTGAGTTATTCCAAACCATTGGCTCTTCCCAGCACCCGTTTTAGGGGCAAACTCTTGCTCTTTCTCCTACATCTCAGCTCACACTCCAGACTTTATCTGGGAAGGGCTCCCTGACTCTCAGGGAGGGATGGCTCTTCATCCTTTAGCCCACAGATAATGGTGGTGTTTGAACATCATCAGTTGAGTGAATGAATGAAACTGACTTACTGCTTTCTCAATCCAGCACAGTGTCCTTTGTCCTCCCGTTCCCCCATCCCAGTCTCTTCTCAATCCAACAACCAGAGTGTAAACAGTCTAAACTCTAGATCACATCATGTCCCCCCTCCCTCAAACCCTCCACTGGATTCCCATCTCACCCAGCAGGAATCCAAAGTCTTGCCAGGACTGTATGGAACTCACCTCCTCCTGCTCTGAGCTCCTCTCCTCCCCGCACCACTTGCTCACTTTCCCTGGTCCTTAAACACATTCCTTAGGCACGCTCTAGCATCAATGTCTTTGTATCTGCCATTCTTCCTGCTTGGAGTTTCCCTCCCTCTCCACAGACATGCTGTCATCTCCTTCAGGTTCAACTGTCACAAGAGGGCTTCCCTAATCACCCCCTTTAAAATAGCACCTTCTCATGCTCTATACCCCTTACCCTGCTTTTTCTTCACTGCATATATCCCTCCTGTGGCATTGTACACTGACCTGTTTGTTTCTGTCTCTCACTCCATATGTGCCCCAAGAGAGCAGAGAAGTTAGTGTGTTCACTGCTAAGTCCCCAACACCTAGCAATGCCAGGCAGCTGGTCGGTGCTGGGTGGACATCTGAGATGCTGCCTCCCTGTCCTCCCGTCCCATCACCCAGATGTGAAACTCATGTCAGCTTTCATTCATCTTATTCCTCAAGTCCTCATTTCCTCCCAATTTCCAGGTTCTGCTAGTGCATATTTTCTTTCTTGGAAGGGTCTCCTTTCTATTCCAGTTCCTACTGGAGTTTTTCACGAAGCAGGCAACAACACAGGCTTTGGAATCCAACAATTCTGGGTTCAAATCCCAGTTCTGTCAATTAACTCACTGGGTGACTGGAAAAGTTGCCTAACTTTTCTGAGCCTTGGTGCCATCTGCAAAATGGACACAATGAGACCTACTCAGGTTTGTCATGTGGAGTATACAGGGAAATGGGCGACACTGCCTAAACCAAGGCAGCTCCTCAGAAGACATTCACTCCCTTTTTCTTTTCCTTTCAAGGGTTGTGCTTTGGTCAAAATTATCAACTTTCCACACACTGACCGGACAAACAAGGGCATTTACTGATCTTCTCCCATTTGTCTCACAGAAATAGCAAGTTAGACAACGAGTAACTTGTGATCAAAGGGACTTGGAGGTGTTCTATTGAAAGAAGCAGATGGTCCTTGCTTGTCCTGGACCAGGAGCAAGCAGGGCACAAGAAGCAGCTGCCAAGAAAAATGTATATTGTTCACTTGGAGAGTCTCCAGCACATCAGCAATGGGGACATCACCTGCTTCCAAGTTTTTTTTTTAATGCCAGAAAAAAAAAAAAAAAAAAACAGGGCCAGTGATGTAAGTGAAAACAGCTGTAACCAAACCCTGAGTTTAGAGGCATCCTCCTGCGTTACAGCCTCTGCTTTGCTTTCTCTAAGGCCAGAAATGAACAAGGGACAGAGGGCTGGGAGGGGATCTGCAGAGCAAGGCAAGGCATGTCAATGTCAGCTAACAGGGCCCTAGAGAAATAGCTACGGACTTGCAAAACAGTTTATCCTTCTCATACTCCCCCTGGAAAAACCCTAGTTGGTCCAGCTTCTCTACCTAGTAAAAAAGGTCACAAGCCTTCATAACCAGGGTAACAAATGGCAAGCTGAAAGAAGGCTTCTCCTCTGGAAAGGGAACCCAAAAGTCAAACCTCGTCAGTCAGAAACACGTGAGCAGAAATCAAAGAAAGAAAATAGAACAGGATAGGAAGAAATACACTAAGGGGTCAATAGTGTTTAATCTCAGCATTTTTGGTATTTTCCAAGTGTTCTGCATTTTCCACAATGAACAGGCAATACTTTCACTGTTAGAAAACAGAAAGTTCATTTTGATATTTGAAAAAATGATGCAAGCACCAAAAAATGGGTAGGTTAGATACAAGCACCAAGAAAGGAAAAATGAATTAGAGAAGCAGCTAAAAATAAGGGTGGACCAAGTCTGAGACATTTTCCCCACAAATTATTATTTTCCAATATCCTAAAAGTTTAAGTCTGTATTGTTTGTGACCACTGCCCCCTGGCTCAGCTTCTTATGCAGGGGGACACCAGACAGTTCCTCGCTTCCAAGTCTAATTTGAAACAAGGCTGGAAGTCAGAAAAGTGGAGTGTGCACTGACTGTGAGTCAGAGCTAACTGCTTTTACAAGTGCCTACAGGCCCTCTGATCCTAGGACAGAGATTACAGATTACTCTGATATATTTGTCAACATGTGGACCTAAAAGGCAAACTCAACTTAACGTTCATTAAGAGATCATATTCCCACAGTTGAACCTCAGAAGCCAGATGCCTACAAGGGAAAGGGCTGAAATAGGGGCACCATGTTATTCCTGTTAGTTAGCAAGCATGTGTGTTGGTAAAATGATTGGCCTTGCTACTGAAGAAGCAATATGAAGAAGTTGCTGGTCAGACAAAAGCAGTGCATGGGCGGTGACAGAGATAATTCTCCTCTTTACAAATGTATGATTACCTAGGGGCAAAGAGAAAAAAGGGAGAAGGTTCTAACCTAGATATCCAGCTGTTAGCCACTAACTAGCTCTGAGACATCTATGCGTTTTGGTTGCTTCATTTCTAAAATAAGGAAATCAAAACATTATTTTCTACATCACTTATACTTTGAAAATTGGTATTACATCCCATGTGATATTCAAATCCAAAGGACCTCTTGCCAAACTCAGGAAATGAAAAAAATGTTACAGCGAACGGTCCGCTTTCTGGTACTGGAAAGACGCAACTTACCTCCTGGGCCAGAGTCCCAAGACTATGCAGCAATGTTTTTGTGGCTTCAGCCAGCTCCTTGCTCGGGAGGGGAGATGAAGAGTTTAGTCCTCTCTGTAATGAGAAAGAAAACTGTTTTTGAGTTCAAATGTAAACCTGAAATCTCTATTGGAAATAAACAAGTGAATTAAAACTGTTCACAATCTTGAGTTTAACAAACAAGTAACCAACTCCTAACCAAAACTAAAGACACTACAGTTATTTCTAACTGTAAGTTTGCATTGTGTTTATTTTCAAACTCATTGTTTGATTAATGGTTTTAAACGAAGCAGGAATATTGTACTTAAAATTAGTTAATATGTAATAGATAAAAAGGATCTCATGTGGGCTGGGGGGATGTGTCCAATACAACTCTGACCGCAAATTCCCAAATCTGTCTGAGTCCACAAGATGAGTAATACGGGAATGGCTTTGAGAAACAAGTTAATGATGGCTCACAAGAAAGGAAGGAACTATAAAGTTTAAAGCTGTCAAAAATAGGGAAAGATGGAATTGTCACTCTGTTCAAGTCAGCACTGTTTCTAACACTGGAAATTTAACGTAAAACACTTAGTTTTACACCGAGTTTTAGTCAAATCTTTGTATGTACCAATTCATATATTTAATTGCTGTTATATGTCACCTAACTGCATAGCAGATACAGGACAATAATTCATTAGAACAGGGAAAAGATAAACTAGGGCAGAAAGCATAAGCTAAAGAAAAAAAAGAACAATAATTTACAGACTATGAAGTCAGAATTGCTATAGCTGAGGAGCCTCAAGTTGGGTTCTGAGCGTTCAGGCTTCCAAAGAGAAAAAGATGAGTCAGTTTCATCATTCTTATTTGTCAAGTAGGAAAAAAGTATCCAGGGAAAATCCACCTTTCTAGATGTTTCTATGAGCATTGTTTTATTCAATATCATATCAGACATCTCTGAAGTTTAGAGAAGGTTGGGCTATCTTGACATTTGTAGTATCAGAGACTGCTGTGAAATTATAATGTAGACTACACAAGAAAATGTCTAGAAGTGGTTGGGACTCACTATCTCTTGAGAAACAGCAGCCTGGGATGTTTTCTTTTAAAGAGAACTCCAAATGCAGAAGGGATTGAGTATCATTCTGATCAAGCATAATCCTGAATGTGCATTTCTGAGAAAACCTGCCTAAAGGTTCTATGAAAGAACTTGTCCAGCTGATTCATCTCTTCTGGAACGGGTTCTTCACCAGAGTCCCAGTATTCCCACATTCACAGTCCTCAAAGGGACCCACGTGGTCTCCCTAAAATGCCAGACTCATGTAGACCTCTGTGACACACAGAGGTGTTCATGATTGTTCCTTCCATAGAAAGTAATTCATGAGCAAAAAACAGGTGAGGTGTTTTGTTTCTACTTTCTCTCTTTGGGTTCACTTTATAACTAAAGGTTAACACACTAGAAGCCGAACCTACGGAGAACTTGCCTGAAAAACTATTACAAACACAAACTGAGAGATCTTAATTGAAAGCTATAGGAGGTAAAGTGTTTTTGTGTTTAACATTAGGCCTACAAGATGACAGATGTTCAAGATTGTGTAGCAAAAACAAAACAAACCCAGGACAAAACAAGAAATGCCCGACTGACGTAATGTAAATTTAAGTAAAAACAAAATGTGGTAGTTAATCCACTTCTTTTATAAAGACTGAATGGAGATAAGATTCTTAGGATTCTTGTCACTCACTCTCCCCTGCCACCCTGTGCCCCAATTCTCCAGTCATGGGAACCTGGGGTAGCTATAGAACCCTGGGCAAATGACTCAAATTCCCCATCCTTCCATTTTCTCAACTATACAGCAAAGTTTAAAATGCTGTGCACATATCACAGAGTTTTTATGAGCACTAAAACTAGAGGATATGTACAAAGCCCCTCGCACAGTGCCTGGCGCATGGTAAGTGCTCACAATTGTCAACAATGTCATCCCCTGCCTTTTTCTTCCCTTGCATGAAAGTTTACTGCCAAAACTGGAGGGCTTTTGTCTGCAAACAGGGTTTTCAAGTTCTTAAAAAGACAAAAATCCTTTCTCTGTTTCTCGGCAAGGTCTTGAACTTTTTCTTCTATTGAAATGTCCTTCCTCTGCTAGGCAGAGACTACAACTACCATCACACAGCACATCAGCCACACTCCAATGTGCTGTCTCTAATAGTATAATTACTCCTCACCGCAAGGTGAAGACATCCTCATCCTAATTCCTGAAGGCTTGGGATAAAATGTCTTTCTCCCCTTCTAACCCTTTTCTTTTACTGAGCATTTGCCAAACTGCAAAATAAAAGATAATACTAAGTGGATGAAATATACATGATATGCATAATAGGTTGTGTATAGATATACTATATGTATTCATGTATGTATTTATGTATAGGCTTATATGTATAGACATATATACACACATATATCTTACACATAATAACTGACCTCAAAGTTGACATTTAAGTTGAAAAACCTGAAGGAAAACCCATTCCCTATGGTAGATATGTGTATGCTTATATGTGCACACACACAGACATACACATTTTTATCTTAATGTATATTCATTATGCACCTTCTCTTTAAAGCAGGTGATATTTTTACAGCAGTGGTATAGCTTCCCTTGTAATTAAATTTAATTATCCAAAAGAAGTGACTTTATTTTAAAAATATATTAACTAAAAATGGTACCAGCTGCACTTGACTATGACCAAAATCATGGCAGAGTTGTGAATGACTGGGATTCACTAACACCATGAGGTTTGGGGAGCTACTGTATCAGAATCACCTGTGGTGCTTGTTAAATATGCAGATTCAGGCTGGGTATGGTGGCTCACGCCTTTAATCCCAGCACTTTGGGAAGCCAAAGTGGGTGGATCACCTGAGGTCAGGAGTTCAAGACCAGCCTGGCCAACATGGCGAAACCCCCTCTCTACTAGAAGTATAAAAATTAGCTGGGCGTGGTGGCATGCGCTTGTAATCCCAGCTACTAGGCAGGTTGAGGCAGGAAAACTGCTTGAACCTGGGAGGTGGAGGTTGCAGTGAGCCAAGATGGCGCCAATATACTCCAGCCTGGGCATCAGAGTGAGACTCGGTCTCAGGAAAAAAAAAAAAAAAAATGCAGATTCTCAGCCACCTGAGACCTACTGGATGAGAAGTTTAAGAGTGTGATCCAGGAATCCTCAGGAGATCCTTTTGAGCGCTGAGGTTTGAGAACCAGCACCACGTTCACAAAGTCTCCCTTCCCAGTATACTTTGCGCCAATGTGCTTGGTGGTACATTCTGTGTCTGGTCCACATACTATAATCTGCTTCAGACTCTGAAGTAGTGAAGAGGCCACTCAGTTCACCTGGCCCTGAGTAGGATCCAAGATGGTGCCAAACACATGGGGTGCCAGGTTTATCACACCAATTAGATACAGTAGTCACCAAGTGCAGATGTTTCTAAAAACCCCAAACCCAACATTCACCCATTGCCACCATTACCAGTCATCTGTCTCCTGAAGGGTACAAATCAGTGAATGGGTCTGTTGTTTTTACAACATGTCTTCTCCATCTGAATAAATTTAAATCTTCAAGGGCAACAGTTTTTCCAACATCTTTAGGATTTTTAGTTTACATTTCTTAACTCTGGAGCAAGTTTATTCTTCTTGTCTTAAAAGCCCCACACTTCAGCAAAACTCCAGGCACACAGCAGGGCCTACAGCCTGACTGTTTAACCCAGGAATGTAGTTGACCATGGATGTAAACATAGGTCCCTGTTAAATTTGCTGTGGGCATCAGACCTTTACATTAGCAGACACCGATTCAATGCCATATCTTATGATATGACCTCCTTATCAGTAGTCTGTATGTTGGGTTTGATTGCTTGTTTGACTTGACTGTTTTTGGTTTTGGTCTCTAACAGAAACGTTGGCTCAACCCATCCATAAGTAATAAGGTGGAACAGTCAATGCCATTGTTAGAATCCTTTTTAAATTAGTTCTTTATTTGAGATTAAGTGCTCAGTATTCACTAATAATATTGGCAATCTGTAGTCAATACAAATTTCCATTTTCAAAAGAATATTGGTTAGAGTTACACAATCAGGCATGGATTGACATCACAGGGTTCACAAAATACACACAATTCAAATTTAGCATCAAGTTGAAAGCTTGGATTACCCAGATATTTTGCTCATGACTTAATTTTACTTTTCTGTGCAACAAAACATACCATAACCTGAAAAAATAAGCCAAAGACTAGAAGCATGAATTTTTAAAAGTTTAGTATAAAAATAGAATATTACGGCAAAAATTAACCAGATTCCACATGTATCAACACTGATAAATCTCAAGAACATAATTCCGAATGAAGTGGCAGGCCACTATGCACACTTACACAATGTGAACACATTTAGGCCAGTACCAAATAGTGTTATTCATAGAATGTAAGTATACATGATATAGAGGATTAAAACATCCAACTGAAAGACAGGAGTTATCTTTGAAGAAAGAGCTAGGGAAACAGAGGTGGCATCAGCTGTACCTGTAATGTTTTATTTCTTAAATAGAACCTGGAGTCAGCATGGCAAAATGATGGATGATGGTACAGGAGTGTTTTTGTTTGTTTGTTTTGAGATGGAGTCTCACTCTGTCACCCAGGCTAGAGTGCAGTGGTGTGATCTCAGTTCACTGCAACCTCCCCCTCCCAGATTCAAGCAATTCTCCTGCCTCAGTCTCTCAAGTAGCTGGGATTACAGGTGCATGCACCATGCCTGGCTAATTTTTGTATTTTTGGTAGAGGCAGTGTTTCACCATGTTGGCCAGGCTGGTCTCCAACTCCTGACCTCAAGTGATCTGCCTGCCTCGGCCTCCCAAAGTGCTGGGACTGCAAGCATGAGCCACCACGCCTGGCCAGAAGTGTTCTTTATGTTATTCTCTGTACCTTTTTTCATGTTGAAACTATTTCATAATTTTCTTTTTAATTCAATGAAAAGATAAAAGAGGAAGGATAGTTCAGCAGGAAGAAAGGAAGGGTAAAGAATCTATGTTGGCCTGAGCACATATCAGATCTAACAGACAGATAACTTCCTTGAATAAAATTAACCCCAGCAAAGAATTCATGCCTTGAAACTAGACCACAAAATACAGCCTGAGAATCATGTGTCTGCACCTACTATTAACTGTGGTCTCCTGCTCATGCTTACTTGCCAAATCCTATTTCCAAAGAGCTTCAGTAAGCAATTCACAGCTTGGAATTCCTACTATTATTTTTCTAACCAAAAACATTCTCTTGGCTATGGACTCGTACAGGTCTCCACTGCACCCAGGAGGCAAATGACTTTCTTATACGAAGTAAAGGAAATGGGAAAATGAAGGAAAATAAAACCTTTAGTGAGGGACTATATTTTCTGAGTTAAGCTAACAGGAGTTCATGTATGACTCAATATTTTCAGATCATAACTCATTACAGTTAGATCCTAACTGTAATGTCATTACAGGAAGAATGCACAAATGCTTATTGTTATTATTTGAAAGCTCCCACCCACTTCCGCAAAATGTGTTAGTCACAACATACAACGTTTCCTAAAAGCATGACGTTCGGCGACTCTGGCCCCAGAAAGACAAAGGCTGTTTGTGCCCCATTCTTTCTAGGTCTAAGAGATGGCTTCATTATATTCTTTCCATCCTCATTAGCTTATGAGTTAAGTCGAGAAGGACTGAAAAATTGTTTAAAAGCTATAAGCTGGCAAAGTCAATTTGGCTTTAATCTTTGAGATGGTGTCTTATTTCAACTCAGTATGTAGCACAGTTCTGGGCACTTAACAATTAGATACCCAGTAAGTGTTTCTAGAAGAAAAATGAAAAAGAAGGGAGAAGTGCATGAGTCATGGAGTAATGTGAGTTACTCCAAAAGATGGAGTAATGTGAGTTCTGCTCCAAAGGCCATTAACATTCACAGAAATGCTCTGTTTCGTATTCACCTCATCAAGTCACTCAGCCTGTGGAGCCTTTAATGGCTCCCCTTGCTCTGAGAATGAGGCCTATATCCTCACATGGCTTGTGAAGAAAGACCTGCCTCAGCCGATCTTTGCCCACCTCCGCAGCATCATATTTCATCATTCCTTCTCTCATCAAACTCCCCACAGCTATATCTGCTCCATGCTGAACTATCTCGATTAGGTACAGTTCCCCTAAATGCCACCATCTCTTCCCTCTCCTCTCTGGACCAATGCATATACTATGTCCTCTACCAGGAACATTCTACTCCCTGTTCTTTACTTGGCTGACATCCATTCTTTAGGTCCCCATTTAGAGGATGCTTCTTTTCTGACTGGAAAGACCGCAGCAGGAGGCCCCATCAAGGCCTATATCGCACCCAGCCGAGGGTCTCCTGCTCCATACAGCAGCTGCTCCTTTCCTGGTCTGTCCCACCCATTCCCCAACCAGGACAGAAAAAGAGAGGACTGGACCTTGCACATGACTGCCTCCCTGGCCTAGAGCATGGCACTGATTAGGGCTCAATAAACGTTTGCTAAGTGAATGAATGTGTTTGTTAATCCATTATCACTGCACAAAATGAACACTGGAAGATAATATTACTAATGCATTAGGAGGCACAGCCAAATAGAAGTAGAAAACACATCTGTGCAATTAAAATGCAACTGAAAATATTTTCAATTTATAAAAATCTCATGTACATTCCAATTTTTCAGGAATTCTCTGACAAAATGAGAAGTGGGTATACATCCATTGGAATAATATTTTCAACACAATACACAATTTTGTTTTCCTCCTGGGAACGCATGTTACAATGTGTTCACTGAAACATTTCAAATGTCCTTTAAATGTCTTCATAAAGTAGACACAAATCTCTACTTCACTTTGCCCACATGCAAAATCCAACTCAGGCTGGGATTAGTATGTTTAAGTTCAAACTGAAAACAAGTAAACCACAAATCAAAGACTGTCACCACCCAGAAGTCATCGCTATCTCCTTCTGGTGATTTCTATGACAGTAAAGATTTCCTCTGGGAAACATTTTAATATTTTTTATTGAAATAGGAAATCATAAAACTACTTTTCTAAGGAACATTCTAATCTTTTAATAAATAATTCAACAAGCTAAATATTAACTTTTAAATTAGATGTGTTTAAGGCATCCAAACACTTCATTTTTTGCTGTTTCTAAACATAAATACATCTACTACCACATAATTCAGAGGAAAAAATTAAACCTGTATCTTAGATATGGCAACAATTTTCAATGAAGAAATAGTATAACTGCGGTGAAAATGTCTGTATAAATGGAGTTGAGCAGTCATATTAACACATTGCTATATCTACCAGCTAGCGCTCTTCTTTTCCCATAAGAATTAGGTGAACACAGAGTCTGAAGAGTAAATCTACACAGTGTGTCATTCCACCAATGACCAACCAATGAGGATTGCGGCTGCTTGCTGGGAGAAAGTAAGTAAACAGGTGGGCAGTAAAATCACACAAAGCCAAACAAAATCTGATACTTTCCGACAATGTCTGGGTTCCAGACAGGAGAACACGAAGAGCAGGTGTTCTCTCCTGCAAAAACCCACACAGACGCTTTAAGGACTGCATGTAACAAGTTGAAGTATCTAGCCCTAGAAAGCCATGAGGCTGAAGGTAGCAACGAGCCCCATCTGTATTCTGGGTCCTTGTCTAACAGTCAAGAGGAAGCTAAATAAAGACCCCTCAAGACAAGGATGACTTTGTTCACTCCTTATCCATCTGCTTCTTCGATCTATACACAGCCCAGCTGTGACATTACTTGTCTTCTGGGAGCCTCAGGGCACCCTCACTTTACCACCTTCTCTCATGAACCAAGATCCACCTTGGTGGAAATGTGCTGGGCACACTGGAAAACACGTGGACAGTTTCTGTGGAACCACTGGTTCCATGAAAACAATTTCCTTTTTTCCCCCACGTTACTGAGATGGAGATAAGTCTGCATGCCCGGACTTCCAACCTTAAGGAGCACACACCATTTTCACATCACTGAGGCAATGGTGAGTCAAGGATAGAGCCCAAATCTAGCTCATTCAACCCAACATTCCTCCCACTACAGCCCACAGTGTCCACGTTGGCAAAGACTGCCTTGAGGGAGCTGGTCGAGAGGTCATCAGTGAAACTGGAACGAGAGGACAGTTCTCACTCTGCAGACCCAGGACCTACGAAGAATTCCTCGAATTCCCAGACTCAGCCTTCAGCCTGGTTCTCAGTGTCCACTAGAATGAAAGCTCCAAGTGCATCACATCTGCCTTGTTCGTGGTTGAACTTCAGTGCCTAGAACACGGCTGGTATAAAGCCGACATACAATAAACATTTGATGGATTTTTTCGATGAATGTCTCATACCTTGTTCAGAGATGTTCTGCTCCCAAAGTCACCTCTGTGTGGTTTGTACCTTAAAAACTCTAATAGGTAACGCTTATTATGCTTTACAGTCACTTTCTGAATATGGGCAAGAGAAAGTGGACAGCTGCAGAGGGGTCAATAAAAGCCAAAGGCACTGAGGGAACACTTCAAATACATGCTAAACTATTCCTTCCAGGCAAGAAAGCTGTAGCAGGCTGAATATCCCCCGCAAAGATGTCCACACCCGAATTCTGGAGTCTGTGAATATGCACATTTCATGGCAAATGTACTGTGTAGATGTAATTAAAGTTATGAACCTCAAAATAAGGAGATTATCCCGGATTATGTGAATGGGGCCAAACTGAACACCTGAGCCCTTAAAAGTAAAGAACTTTCTATGACTGGAGACAGTTCAGATGAGACAGGAGGCGTCAGAGATTTAAAGTGTGAGAGACATTCAACCCACTTGTGGGAGAGGGGTCACACGAAAAGCGTAAGAAGGAATGACGGCAACCTTTAGGAGCAAAAACCAGTCCCTGCTGACAGCCAGCAAGGAAATGGACTTCAGTCCTACAACTGCAGGGGACTGAATTCAGCTGATATCCTGGATAAGCTCCAAAGCAGATTCATCTTCAGAGCCCCCCTAAAAAACACAGCCCCACAAACACCTTGATATCAGCCCTGTGAGACTCTAAGAAGTAGACCTAGGTACGCTCTGCTGTACCCAGACTTCTGGCCTTGTGAAATAATAAATTTATGTGGTTATAAAATGCTAAGTATTTGGTGACTTGTTACAGTAGCAATAAAAAAAAAAATTAAAAATACAATCAGTGAGGACCCTGACAACAGAAGTAAATCAACCTCTCTGGCCAAAATTTGCTAGTCCACTACTATGGCTCCTTCCTGCAGTCCAAAACAGATTGGAGGTTTCTGTGGGACAGAAGAGTGGCCCTGTCCTCACTCTGGGAAAGGTACATGCTGCTTTAGGAAGGACCCAAGGGAAAGTTAGGAAAAGTTCACCTGCCCAGCACACCCTATAGCCAAATACACCTTGTTGAGCAGCAAGACAATAGAAGCTCCTGCCAGGTGGCCCTGAGCTCCTCCTAGAAGTTGTTAACTCAACAGTACAAATGCAATGAGCACTCCGTAACAAGTCTCCCTCATGACTAAGCGCATTTATCCCACAGATAATATTTCATACATCCACCTACCTTTGTTCTCATCAAAAGGGTATCTTTTGAGTTGAGTCCAGCTCCCAGAAAATACCTGACACATAATAAGAACTCAACAAATATTGCTCAATGCATGAGTAAGATTTTTAAGTAAAAAGCAGAGAACACCTAATGGAAACTGCTCTTAACCCCAGGGAACTTTAAAAACACAACAGCATTCTGAGATCCAGTATTAATCTTCACACAAGGTACAGACTAGGGCATAAATAAGAATCTTTGGGTGAAAGGCCTTGATGATATCTGAGCCAGAATGCAGTTTTTCATGGAAATATTCGCCAGGACCACTTTGCTTGGTATGATCTAACACTAATCTACAGAAGAAAACTTCCATCTCTTTTGAGACAGTCTCACTCTGTCACCCAGGCTGGAATGCAGTGGAGTGATCTCAGCTCACTGCAATCTCCACCTCCTGGGTTCAAGTGATTTTTGTGCCTCAGCCTCTGGAGTAGCTGGGATTACAGGTGTGTGCCACCATGCCTGCCCGACAAATTTTTGTATTTTTAGTAGAGAGGGGGTTTCACCATGTTGACCAGGCTGGTCTTGAACTCCCAGCCTCAAGTGATCCACCCATCTCAGCCCCTGCAACGTGCTGGGATTACAACAGACGTGAGCCACTGTGCCTGGCTGAAAACTTCTATCTTGAAGCAACTGTTTTCAAGGACATAATTTCTATTACTCACGTCAATTAAATTATCAACTTCTATTTATTGAGCACCTATTGTGTGCCAGGCCCCACGCCAGGCTCTTCATATGTATAACCAATAATCACAACAAAGCGTCAAATATATTAAGTGAATGTAGAAGAAGAGATAACTGAGGCTTACGGGGACTAAATAACTGATCCGACGTCAATGCTAGTAAAATATTCAAATGCGATACTCAAACCCAGATCCAGCAGACCCTCCCACACTGCCACACTTTCCCCATGTTGCCAAAACACTGCTTTCCAGAGCACCCAGATTCTGAAAGAGGCCCAGGAGAAAGTCACAATACCCTTGGCTGGAAACAGGGAAACACACACAGACACACACAAAAGAAGTAGATATGTTTCAAAATATGTCTCTTATGAAATTCCACTTTTGGTTCAGAAGCACATATTGAAGGAAGAGTTTCTCTCCCTGTCATGTTGGGCCTTGCATCTGCTTGCTGCTACTGCTGCTGTTCTTGGCGCAGTTAACTGCCCATGTGCAAGTTACCACATGTCACATCCATCTACCGTCACACATGTTGAAATTACAACCAAACAGCAATAGAAAAAGGCTGCTTAATATAAATCAAGTATCAGTCCCTGCATTCCAATTAAGGCCATGCTTAATTCAGTAAGTATGAGTCACATTTCAAAATGTTTGGAAGTCATTTCATACCAAAGGCTTCCTCAAAAATCATCTCTACACAAAACAATCCTGATAACTCATTCTATTCTAACTCAAGAGCCCCATTTTGAAGAGAGGTCTCTTGGTAACAGCAGAGGGGTAGAAGCAGAACCTGAGATGCTCCACAAACCCAAGCGATGTGCAGAAATCACCTGGTAGCAGCCACCTTAATCAACACTTGATCATAAACCAATGGATCCACAAGGCACAACCACAACACAGCAAGATGGGACGCAGTGTGGCTGATGGTTCTGAAGGTGCATTACCCTGCACTCTGTCATGCTGCTAATCCTCCCAGAGAGCTACTGTCAGGTTGAAACGTGAGCTGTTAACTGTCAGATGATGAGGGTTAAACAGTCATTCTACTATGAGTGTAATTCAGGCATTACGGGAGTGGAGGGATTTTACTGGGTTGTGTACACAATAGGTGTTTAAAGAGTAAACACAAATGAAAGGGAATGAATGGGCACAGCACCAGAACAAATTATGACGTCTTCTAACAACACCCATCTTTTCCAAAATTTCCATCATTCCAACTGAAAGGGTGAGCATTCCGGTCGTGTAGTGAAGCAGCCCAAAACAGTCCAAGAAAATGGTTTCGTAATGAATTTTTTTACCATTCATAATAACCTTTGACCCTCTATGACTCGCAGCACAAAAAAGACCAACAGGCTGCAAACGTCTGCACAAGTCAGCTTCCCTAACTTTTTAGGCCAGTTCCTTAGGATTGCAAAGATCCCCATAGAGAAATATACCTTAATTTAAATTATAACATGGGACCGGGCACAGTGACTCATGCCTTTAATCCCAACACTTTGGGAGGCCGAGGTGGGCAAATCACTTGAGCTCAGGAGTTCGAGACCAGCTGGGCAATGTAGTGAAACCCTATCTCTACTAAAAATGCAAAAAATAGCTGGCGTGGTGGCAGGCGCCTGTAGTCCCAGCTACTCAAAGGCTGAGGCATGAGAATCACTTGAGCCTGAGGCGGAGGTTGCAGTGAGTCGAGATGGCACCACTGCACTCCAGCCTGGGCAACAGAGTGAGATGGATCTTAGCTCACTGCAACCTCCACCTCCCAGGCTCAAGCAATTCTCCTGCCTCAGCCTCCCGAGTAGCTGGAATTACAGGTACCCGCCATCATGCCGGGCTATTTTTTGTATTTTTGTAGAGACAGGGTTTCACCATGTTGGCCAGGCTGGTCTCGAACTCCTGACCTCACGTGATCTGCCCGCCTTAGACTCTGAAAGTACTGGGATTACAGGCATGAGCCACTACGCCTGGCCAATACAAAAACTTTTTGATTGTCAATCAAGGGTATGAATCCCGAGGTATGTTTCCAAGGTCACATTCTAGGGTATGATCTGGCAACAGGGTCCAGAAACTGAATATTCTTAATTCCCTGGGAAGACCAACTCTCTATAAAGAATTCGTGCTATACACAATCCAAGAGTATTACAATTTCATTTTATTATAATAAGGAACATCTCTTTCCAGAGACATTCTTCCTCCAGGAATCTTCCTCTGGTTTTAAGAGAATCTAGCTGGTGAGTGGAAAATCAGAATCCCGGATATTAAATTATGATGTTTGGGGTAAGGAGAGGAATTTCACCAGAGTTCTCAGAACACCTAGAGACATATTTGTTCTGGAACTATACAAAACACTCTGATCGCCAAACTGCTCAGGCTCACCCGCATTTTTTGGTTAAGAATGAATGGGTATTCTCACAGAGTGCTTCTCTGAACTATTGCTTCCTAGGCTGAAAAAACTTTGTTGGATTTTTTCCTTGCAATTTTATTACTAATTAAGCTAATTAGTGTGGTCTCATCTAATTCCAGGGCCTTCCAACTGTTGACAGCCCCACCATGTCATCTTTATGATGGGTTTTTAAACATAAATAGATATCCATCTTCCCATCAATGGTTTCAAGACTTTATTTTTTTAAATATGAAGAACCTGTTTTCAAAAGAACTCTTGCTTAGTATTATAATAGTAAAAACATGAAAATGCAGGTCTTCTCTGATGGAAATAAGCACAAAAAACTTTTGGCTTAAACTCAGCCACACCCAGCTTATTCCTCCCATTCACCCTTTGGGAGATGGCCCAAAAGTCTGAAAGAACACTAAGAACACTTGGAATACCACTGAACTAAATTATATCACAGACTCCCAGCCAGCCATACTTTTCTACAAAACAAAGTCATGTTGTCCAAGGAAAAACCTCACATTCCAAAAGCATTAGTGTTTGAAGTTTCTCCACTGAGCAAGTCTACTCACCAGGATTGGCTTCAGGATGTCCACGTTGGAATGAAGTACTTGCCCTGCTGCAGCCAGTTTCTCCCTTGGTAGGCCACAAAGCTCGGAAACTTCTTGGTCACCAAGTTGAATCACCTCTTCTGATTTTGATCCGTTGCACAGACTGGTCAAATGTAACTGGTAGCCTTGCAAAAATACCTGGAAGCATTTCATGCAAAGAGAGACAAGCACAACAGGATTATGAAGATCGGAAGCTGGGTCCTTGAAGTCTTTGGGAGAACTTCTTATCGATACAGCTTTGAAGATCTTAAAACAGGTACCATTGCAACAATCCAATGCATCAGGTCTCTTTACTGAACCTCAGAATGTGTCAAAGCACAAGGCACAATGACAGGACACTTAAAACCTGCAGGTTGCATTAACTCAATACCTCCCATACTCTTGTCCCTCTTGCAAAGAAAAATCCAGAGTCCAACTCATTTTCTTAAGAGTGGGACACATGATTTGGCAAATAGGAATCCAGAGTCTGAATTCCTGGAACCACTTTTATTAGAGGAACAACATCCTCACTATTTTGCAATTTATGTTGTCTTTAAGTAGTATTGGGCTGAAATATGGGGAGAAAGCATTTATGCTGTTTATCTGTAAGTATAGATACTTAACTAAGACACAGAACTATGTTCTAACAATTTCAGAATTTGGAATTCTCCATTTTACTTGCCCTAGAGCATAGTGCCAGAAAGCCAGGCCTCGTATCATCTCATTGAGAGGCCAATTCTAAGTCATTCTTATATTTTCTTTATACCAAACCCACTAGAGAGCCTCTTCTTGGTCATATTTTACTTAACTGCCTTTCTGGGCCTCAACAATTCTTCTTCATACATGGTCTAATGGACCACAAGCTTTGAAAGAAGAAGAGCCTATTTATCGTGCTCACTTTGCATCTACAGTGCTGAAACATTATAGCCAGTATTTGTTGAATGAATGAACAATGCAGACTCTTTATTATACCATTACTAACTGCCCTGTTAGTTTAAATTGGTGCAGGCTGCTGTGCTTATAAAACCACCTAAGGTAAGCGATGGACCAAAAGCCTCTCAAAACCCATGTAGCTTCTGAAATACAGCAGAGCATTTGGCCTACCATGATTCCCATTAAGTTTTTGCTGACTGCCAGAGACACTCAAGCACACTTCAGTTCTACTTGTTTCTTTAACTGGTCCTTGCCGCTAGGCTGTCAGCCTACAGTTAGCGTCTGTGTTTAAGAATACTGACAACAGGCCAGGTGCAGTGGCTTACGCCTGTAATCCCAGCACTTTGGGAGGCCGAGGCGGACGATCACCTGAGGTCAGGAGTTCAAGACCAGCCTGGCCAACCAACATGGAGAAACCCCGTCTCTACTAAAAATACAAAAATTAGCCAGGTGTGGTGGCGCATGCCTGTAATCCCAGCTACTCAGGAGGCTGAGGCAGGAGAATCACTTGAACCCGGGAGGTGGAGGTTGCAGTGAGCTGAGATCATGCCACGGCACTCCAGCCTGGGCAACAGAGCAAGACTCCAATTCAAAAAAAAAAAAAAAGAATACTAACAACAGAGGGCCTTTGTTGATGTTATCTTCTGCCTCTGCCCAATCATGCTTTGTTCCCTTTCCTTTCCTTACACAAGTACTGATCCCAAGAATTTTTCAATAAATGTCTTGTGTGCTCAAAAAAAAGAATACTGACAACACAGAAACTCCAAGGACCATTCAAGGACCATCTCCATGCTTAGGATGCCCCTTATTTTAAACTAATTAGATGTGACAGATATGAAATTGGAAGAGGGCAATGGAAATTATGCTAAATGCAACTACTTTCAAAAGCCTGATGCCTTTGGCCCCTCTCCTGACCACACAATTGGTAAACATAAGGCATATTTTCCTAGTTTCAGAAGGGCAAGCAGTAAGCACATTTTTCTAATTTTAAAAATTCTAGATCATGTGAAGCAAAAAGGTTATTTGCAAGAATAAACATTTCCACTACTTCTGCTTCTTGTAAAGACAAGCTAGTATGCAGACATGAGACAGGGGAGGAAGCAGTTCCCCTTTCTGCCAGAGAATATGCTCGAAAAGTATCTCTGAAAAATCAATAACCATGCAAGCTGGGTCTGGTGCTACCCATTGCACAAGAGCTGCCTAATAATGATGCCAGAGGAAGTTTTCTATGATTCTAAAGTTAAAATTCAACAAAAACACTAATATTATTTCCTGATTTTATAAAAATTCCTTTTTTTTTTTTTTTTTGAGATGGAGTCTCGCTCTGTCACCCAGGCTGGAGTGCCGCAACAAGATCTTGGCTCACTGCAACCTCTGCCTCCCAGGTTCAAATGACTCTCCTGTACTTCAGCCTCACAAGTAGCTGGGACTATAGGCGCATGCCACCATGCTTAGCTAATTTTTGTATTTTAAGTAGAGACGGGTTTTCCCATGTTGGCCACGGTGGTCTCGAACTCCTGACCTCTAGTGATCTGCCTCCCTTGGCTTCCCAAAGTGCTGGGATTATAGACGTGGGATTATAGACCTTTGAAGTGATCTCGCCCATCCCACCTGAGCTTTGTGACACTAGTCCATTCATTTCTGTCTCCCCAGTGCCGTCTCACAGAGCTAAAATTGGAGAGATTTAAAGCCTTATTCCCACAAGCTGCAGGGACTGATCTATTTAATGCAAAGCAAGCAACGGTTCTCAACTCAGTGCCACTGCATCTGGCCCTGATTTTATAAAATTCTTAAAAGTCGGCCGGGCACGGTGGCTCATGCCTGTAATCCCAGCACTTTGGGAGGCCGAGGTGGGCAGATCACAAGGTCAGGAGATCGAGACCATCCTGGCTAACATGATGAAACCCCGTCTCTACAAAAAAATAGAAAAAATTAGCTGGGCTTGGTGGCGGGCGCCTGTAGTCCCAACTACTCAGGAGGCTGAGGCAGGAGAACGGCATGAACCCGGGAGGCGGAGCTTGCAATAAGCCAAGATCATGCCACTGCATTCCAGCCTGGGTGACAGAGCGAGACTCCATCTCAAAAAAAAAAAAAAAAAAAAAAAAAATTCTTAAAGTCTCCAAATATACCCTTATCTAAAGTCTCCTGTCTTCAATTTTTTAGACAGAGTTCCTCCAGATCAATAATCCTTAACCATGGTTATTGTCTCAGAACTGTGACTATTTTAAGTTTAACTCAACTTAAAATATATCCCTTGTAGGAGGAAGTCATCACAAATGCCAAGTGACAAGCCAGAAATCAATTTTATTTCAACCAGCTGGCCCATGACACCAGGTTGCATATTCCACTCCTGGATGGTCTGGCAATTCCTGCCTGAATAGGGAAGTAAAATTAAGTGAAGTTGAATTCAAACCACCTCCCTCCCCTTCACCACCATTACGAGGACAGGGGCTTATTCATTTCTTTCCAATAGCTGCACAACGTAATTGCCATCAGCCCCACTGAGGAAGCTGGAGGCGTCAGCTTACCTTGTGGAGAATGACATCAGCCCTCAGCATCTTGTCCACAGTAGACTTTGGGAGAGACAGGTTATGATACAGGAACCCAGAGAAGGTTTCATTGTCCACCAGGAAATCCTGAAGCTTCAAGTCTATTGAGAAATAGTGTTTTGTTTTTATTTAGTAAGTAACTCCAAAAAAAAAAAAAAAGAAAAAAGTGGGCACAACGGGACAGTGGAGAAACATATCATAATATTGACGATCAACAGTCGCCTGGCTAAGCACACACAGGAATGAGACAGGGGAGCATTGCCGTATCAAGAGAGGCATGAAAATATTGCTTTCTGGTAACATGTTGAGCCTCACCCAGCATGTGCTCCTCAACTCAAACAGTGTGATGGTGCCATTACACACACACACACACACACACACACAGCCTTTCCTTTTCTTTTTTTTAATTTTGAGATGGAGTCTCGCCCTGTCGCCCAGGTTGGAGTGCAATGGTGCGATCTCGGCTCACTGCAACCCCCACCTCCCGGGTTCAAGAGATTCTCCTGCCTCAGCCTCCCAAGTAGCTGGGATTACAGGTGTGCACCACCATGCCTGGCTAATTTTTTTTTTTTTAATCTTTAGTACAGACGGGGTTTCACCATGTAGGCAGGCTGGTCTTGAACTCGTGACCTTGTGATCCACCTGCCTAGGCCTCCCAAAGTGCTGGGATTACAGGCGTGACCCACCACACCCAGCCTTCCTCGCTTTTCAAGCAAGAAGTCAAAACTTTGAAATGATCTCGCCCATCCCACCTGAGCTTTGTCACACTAGTCCATTCATTCCCGTCTCCCCAGCGCCATCTCACAGAGTTAAAATTGGAGAGATTTAAAGCCTTATTCCCACAAGCTGCAGCGACTGATCTCCTACTTAATGCAAAGCAAGCAACGGTTCTCAAACTTAAGTATGCATCAGAATCACCTGGAGGGCTTGTTAAAATGCAAACTGCTGGGCCCCACCCCCAGAGTTTCCAATACAGCAGGCCTGGGATGTGACAGGAGAATCACTTACAGGTGATGCTGATGCTGCTGACCTGGAGACCATGTTTTGGCAAACACTGGCAGAGTGCATTATGCATATCAAAATGCCTTCACAGACATGGTCTCATTTTAATTCCAAACATAAAATATGTGATACAAAGCTCTAAAACCCAGGTCTGCCGGGCTTTAGGAAAACACATAAACATATATTTAAACCATCAGCCCTATTGAATGATTTGATTGCTAAAGGATTTCATACAGAATCTCTCTAAATAATAGGACCTCTTGGTACATTTAGAAAAGGCTTCAATCCAGTGCAGCAAAACAGAAAAAGCACCACTAAGAATCCAGAATTGTAGTCCCTAGAGTTGGAGGCTGTGTCTGGTGGCGTCACTGTGTACTTCATGTCATCTTTTTGAACCTCAGTTTCTTGATCTCCAAAATGAGAGGTTTCTGACCAGATGCTTGGTAGGAGCCCTATGACTCTGAAACAGTATAGTTTTCCCTGACTCATTTGACTGTCTACCTCTCCTCCTTCCAACCCACTCTCCTAACAGCCTAACTTCTTTGTAATAACGATGAAACCAGCTCATCAGGACCACACGAACTGAGTCCACAGGCCCAGGCACTAAGCAACCTCTAGAGGGCAAACTTTGCAAACTGAAATCATTTACTGGAAGAGAAACAGGTTTCATCTGAAAATGGGGCTACAGTGTGAGGCTTAATGAGGACAGGAGTTAATCCTCGGAGCTAAGAGGGTCACACGCAGAGATAAAGTAGCAGGAGGGCCTGACAGCCCAGCCAGTCTCTCATCAATGCTGCATGACCCAGGTGTATTCTGCTATAGGCAAACTTCAGTAATATTGAGTTATATAGACAGGACACATTGAGCAAGATTCACATCGCTAGAGAAATGATTCACTGCTACCCCTCTATGGCTAGCTCCTAGTCATCCCTCATGACAGCCAGTAGCTGTTCCTAGACCCAGTTAGTGTCCCTCAGAATCAGTGCTCCTGCAAACTGCTACGTACCTGATGCTTCCCATCACATATGACTGTACACTGTTACTTACCATCGGGTTCTCTACTACAGCTGTCAAACCTCAGAGCACCTGAGCTTCATTTAGGGAGCATGCTAAAATGCAGTTTCTTGGGCCCAATCCCCAGAAATTCTGAAATAGTGGGTCTAGAATGCAGAGACCACGAATCTACATTTTGAATAAGTATCCCTTGCACTTTTAATGTTCAGGGAGGGAGGTGTGGAACCACAGTTTAAGGAACATTGTTTTACTTGCATGCTGCCTCCACCAGACTGTGCCTACAGGATAGGGAATAAGTGTTCTCAGTACCACCAGTGCCCAGATCAGACCTGGCACAGAATTACTGCCCAGTGAAGGGTAGCTGAATACTAAATACTGGGAGATGGGATTAGGGCTGACAAGGTTCCAAAAGTATCTGAGCACCATCACAGGAGATTTCCTTTTAGCTGATCAGGTCCAGGAAGAGCCCAGGGATGTCAGGACCATCCCCAGGCCACACCCCAGGAGTGAACAGGATGGCTAACCACTAGAACTGCCTTCCCAGGAACAGCAAGCGACATCCGGGGTCACTTTCTGTTCTTGGGAGAACTAGGAAGGAAGGTGTAAGCTGGTGGCTTCAGCTGAGGACTGGTGTGAAAAGGTAGACACTGATCACTGTACAACCGTGGACAAAGCACCACCCTGGGAATCAGAAACCTGGGTTCTATATCCATTTATTTGTCGGGTCATTTCATGTAGTTGTGCCTCCACTGCCTTACCTATAAAATGAAGGGTCAAAAAAGGCCTCTGTGAAACCTCAACAGAAACAGAATACAGGTATTAGCTAACGCTCACTGACTAGGTGGGCCATAGAGTCCTCCTGAGCAGAGCCAGAGCAATACATCATATTACACCAGGGAACTTCGAAACAGCTCCCTCCTTCCTAAGCAGGGTGGCAGAAGTGTGGGAGGGTGACCCAGGCCACCCTTGCAATGGGCCTAGGTCATCCTGCAACACTCTCCAGACCAGTGAGTGTGCTCAGCATGTTTATAAGACTATTCTGTTCCGAAGATGAGAACATCTGGATGTGATCAAGCTCCAACCTCCTATCAGTGAATTCCCCGATAAGACATAAGAACCCAGAGGCTGATTAAACAGTCAACAACCCTTGGCTGTGCACGTGCGTGGTATGGTAGGTTCGCTGGGTGGGGAAGCAGCAGGGAGGGCCAAAGATCCTCAGCTACAAAGAACTTGCAGCCTGATCACGTGGAAATCCACCCGTGTAGGCTTCGAGTCACGCACTAGCACCAACCTGTGTGAAAACAGGAAGGCAACATGGTGTAGTATACTGGTTCTCAAACATGACTGCCTGTTAGACTCAGCTGGGGGCTTCACAAAAATCCCAAAGCCCAGGCCACACCATGGAGCAACTAATGAGAACTGCTAGGGTAAGACCCAGGCATCAGAATTTAATAAAACTTGACTGGGCACGGTGGCTCACACCTGTAATCCCAGCACTTGGGGAGGCCCGAGGTGGGCGGATCACTTGAGGTCAGGAGTTCGAGATCAGCCTGGTGAAACCCCGTCTCTATTAAACATGTCAAAATTAGCTGAGTGTGGTGGTGGGTACCTGTAATCCCAGCTACTTGGGAGGCTGAGGCAGGAGAATCACTTGAACCTGGGAGGCGGAGGTTGCACTGAGCAGAGATTGCACCATTGCACTCCAGCCTGGGTGACAGAGCGAGACTCTGTCTCCAAAAAAGAATTTAATAAAACTTATCAGGTGATTCCAATCAAGTCTGAGAAACAATGATGTGGAGGAAACATCAGGGTTTGGGACCAGAAAAACCTCAATTTGATGCCGTACTCCACTGTGAAATAGCTGTGTGATTGTGAGGAAGTGACTTTACCTCCCTGAGCACAAATTCTCTTACCAATTAAGTGAAGGTAATAGTATCCACATTTCAAAGATATGAAGACCAGAGATATTCATCATGGTAGGTGCTCAATATATGGTAATAATTTGTGATTACCAAAAAGATTCTTTCATTCAACTCTACCACTGTACGACACTGCCATTTATAGAAAAGATGGAACACAGTCCCTGCCTTTGAGGAACTTTCAAGGCTGAAAGGGGAGATAAAGAGGCAAATCAATTCAAGAAGGCAGAAGGAAGGATAAGAAAGCCAAAAGGAGACAGTAAATGGAAGCGCTGGCCCAAGATGAGGTTTATCTGTAAGTGCTTTATGGGGAGCAACCAGACTGGAGCCAAGTTCTGGAAAAGGACAGAGTCAAAAATCACTGGGAGCTGTGGCTGGACAGGAAGGGGCAAGACCTCTCATGATGACAATGACCAGGGCATTTTGTGGTCATAATGCTATGCACATAGTAGATTCTCAACAAATGAATAAACAAGCAGATAATCAGAGGGGAGATTTCTCAAAACCTCAGATTTGGGTGGTAGGAAGGGGAGAAAAAAGGAGGGGGTGAGGACAGAGTACAGTGGCTTTGTACCTGCTGGTCTCAGTCTTCTCCACTATGTTGCTGGCAGGAAAATGGGTGAAAAGCCAAGAATATCTAGAAAGTCAGATGTCTGAAACGTACCTTCTCCTCTGACCTCATCCTCATGACATGGTCCATGAGTCACCTCCTCCAGGAAGCCTGCCCGGGCCTTCCCACCCTCAAGCTGGGTTAAGAGCTGGCTCTTTTTTGTGACTTTCTTTTTTTTTTTGAGACAGAGTTTTGCTCTTTCACCTCGTGTGAAGTGGCCTGCTCTTGGCTCACTGCAACCTCCACCACCTAGGTTCAAGCAATTCTCCTGCCTTGGCCTCCCAAGTAGTTGGAATTACAGGTGCCCACCATCACACCCAACTAATTTTTTTTTGTTTTTTTTTTTGTATTTTTAGTAGAGACAGGGTTTCGCCATGTTGGCCAGGCTGGTCTTGAACTCCTGACCTCAGGTGATCCACCCACCTTGGCCTCCCAAAGTGCTAGGATTACAGGTGTGAGCCACCGCGCCCAGCGTTTTGTGACTCTTTTGTGCCCAATATCCTATGTTTCCCACTAGTACCACACAGATCAAGCTGCAGTCACCGTGATATATCCTGCTCCCAGAAGAACAGAAACTCCTTGAGGGCCAGAATTTGTATTTCCAAAGCCAGCAGTGCCTGGCACAGAGGAGGCACTCAGTGAATTGGATGAATGAATGAATGGATGAATGGATGAACTAATAAATGAATGAATACAAATGAGTGAATAAATTAATGACTTGATGTGATTTGGGGAATTGCCAATTGCAGAGAAGTAAATTCACCTTGCAGTGAGTTAGGGAAAAGATGAAGCAGGACATGAACTTGAAACAAACCAGGTGAAGAGGACGCAAGAGTTCCGCTAAGCCCACTCAGCTGCGTCAGCCCAGGTCAACAGGACAGAGGAAGGCTGAGTTAATTAAATGATAAAATGGAGATGACAATAGCATCCGCCTCATTGGGCTGAGCTAGGTGTTAAATGAGAAAATGTACCTGCAGACCTAGTATAATCCAGGCAATGAGTAAGGTACCAGGTAAAGGATGGCTAATATCTTCATTTTCAGGAATGACTGATCTGAACAGATTTGTGGCTAATTTAACCGTAAAGCATATTCAGAATAGACAAGACACAGAAGTGGCTTTGGCAGCTAAGCTGAGATGTTGAATTTGTGATCTAACGTATGCACATGTGTGTATGTGTGTGCATATGTATGTGTGTATTACAATACATATTAGCCTGGCTGAGTTCCTAAGACAGAGTTATTGAGTTCTTTCTGCTGATACTATCTATAAGGTAAAGGAAAGGTTGAAGCTGACTGACTTGTCTATTCATAACTTTATAAAAGAATAAATAAATCTAATATTTTACAGGGAATCACCAGGAATGATCATATCTGCCAGTCACTGGAAGGACAGATATAGGTGGAAGGTGACCTGGACAAAAGACCAATCATTCCACACAAGACAGGGAATACTTCCTGAACAGGATAGTCATTTAGCCATTTAACTTTGGCCAACGAGTTAATGCAGACCCGGATTTTATAATCAGTAAAATGTGTGGGTTGGAGAAGATGATCTCTGAGATCTTCTCAACCTGACATTGAAAGGAACACAGGGCAAAACAAAATCAGCACTGGATGCAGCATCGGAGGGTCTGAATTCAAGAGTCAGCTCTGCCATTTCCTGACTGTGTAATCATGAAGCTTACTTTCCCCCTTATTTAAATCTCCTTAAGCCTCAGTTTCCTTGGATATAAAATGAGGCTAATACAGCACTTTGGGAAGCCGAGATGGGCGGATCAACTGAGGTTGGGAGTTCGAGACCAGCCTGACCAACATGAAGAAACCCCATCTCTACTAAAAATACAAAATTAGCCGGGTGTGGTGGTGCATGCCTGTAATCCCAGCTACTCGGGAGGCTGAGGCAGGAGAATTGCTTGAACCTGGGAGGCAGAGGTTGCAGTGAGCTGAGATCGCGCCATTGCAATCCTGCCTGGGCAACAAGAGTGACACTCTGTCTCAAAAAAAAAAAAAAAACAAAAAGGGGGCTGATAACATTCACAGGTTGTTGCGCAAACCAAAGATCAAGAACGTGAACGTGCTCTTTCAGGAGAAAAAGCTGACTTGCTCCAAGTGTTTGCTCGGGTAACTGGAAGGTATGACCTCTGTCACAGGATGCGGAGCTGGGCTACTGCTGCCAGCAGAAAAGAAAGTCACTATCCAGCAGAAGGTCAGGAGAGCTCTCCCACCACAATCTCTTCAATACCGAGCAAAATACTCGATCTGCTGAGCTCAGCCTCCTTGGTTTTGCCTGGAGGAGCAGTGGCCTACCAACTAGCCAAGAGCTTCGCTGTGTGCACCATAAAGTGGGGCAAAGGAAAGGAAAAAGCACAAAGCACAGGTGAAATGTGTGTTTGTGGGCTGGGGAAGAAACGAGGCAGAACCCTCAGTTTCTTGCCACACATCTAAGCCTCTGGGACCAAGCTGAGGAACGCACTTGCACGTGCAGGCGGAGGGGTGTGATGTGGGGTGGGGGCGAGGTCCTGCTTTCCCAGCCATTCAGTGTTCCTTCAGTTCTCTGAGCATAGAGGACCAGGAAGGTGGGAGGAGGGAAGAGAGGGAGGAAAGGGGTTAGGCTGTCTGCGGGGAGGCAAGAGAAGAAGGAGGAGAGGAGAGGAGGGAGGGCAGCTCAGGAAGGCGGAGGAGGGAAGCCGTTTGCTGAGCTGAGCTGAGCCGAGCCAGACGGGGTTACTCTCGGTCAGTGCCCTCCAGTCCCCAGCTCGGGTTTCAAGATCTCTGTCTTCTCTTTTGCTCAACATGAAAAGGAACCAAAGCAATCAGCTGCTTTAGAAGTGGGTGGAGGAGGCAAATGAAAAAACAGAAGTAGGGAAAATCGCATCAGTATCCCAGGTCCAGATGTCTTCTTCAATGGACCCCCTGGGGTGGGGGTGGGGGTGGGGTGGGGGTCTCCCAGCCTGCTAGGAGCTGTCAACTGGGCAGGGCCTGGGAGGGGGAGGCAAATTCTAACTCGTGGTTTTAATCACACTGAGTTTGTCCAGCCTTATAAATAAGACCTTGAAACTTCTCTGCTACACAAGGGCTAGTAACAAATACAGTCCAGTGGCTTTATGGTATTTTTTAGTGTTTTGTTTTCCTGATGCTCTGCTGTCTTCTTGAAGAACAGATGCTGCCTGCTTCACCAATAGCTGAGCACTCTCTGGGAAGACCAGGTTGGTGGGTGCTCAGGAGAAGGGGTGAGGCAGGGTGATGCAGCTGCTCCTTCAGGTGACTCCTTAGGGCAGGGGAGAGTAGGCCAGGGGTGTGTGGTGCACGCAGCCTGAGGACACCCATGCTGTTCATCCCAGCCTGGGCTTTCCAACCCAGGAGATGCTTCCTTCTCTACAGAGAAGGCTTTCCAAGGGATACCAAGACAGACCTGAAAAAACTCAGTTCCAGAAATTTCCAGTTATATGACCTTGGGAAAGTCAGTTAGGCTCTCTGAGGGCCCCTATAAAACGGCTTGAGGGAGTGGCTCCAGTTCCTTCTGCCAGTTGAGGAAATGCTGTTTGTGCCCTCCTAAGAATGCAGCAACAAGGCACCATCCTGGAAGCAGAGAGCAGCCCTCACCAGACACCAAACCTGCCCACACCTTGATTTTGGATTTCCCAGCCTCCAGAACTGTGAGAAGTAAATTTCTACTGTGTATAAATTACCCACTCTCAAGAATTTTCTTCTAGCAGCACAAACAGAATAAGACAATACCCACGTCTTACTGAGAAGAGGGAAGGTGGGAGAGGTTACTGGAAGCCCCTAGAATGAGGGTTGAAGACCCTGAATGTAACAAGTCCCCCAAAGAGCCAGTGCAGCCCCAGAGGGAAAGGATGTCCTGGTCACACTGGCCAGGGCGTGGAAGGACACAGTCAGGCTGGCTTGGAAGCTCAGAAGGAAGTGGAAGATAACACTAAGACATAACATTGACCCAAATGAATTTTGGATCTGAACAGAAAGAGAAGAAGAAACAAAGAACCAACATCAGAAAAAGAAAGAAGATAGCTGAGAAGAAAACTCTGCCTGAAGACCAGAGAGGCAGAAAGACGAGAGGACACGTGGAAGACAAAAGGAGTGAAGAGAAGGTAAGAGATAGAAAGTATGAAGAAACAGAGTCCAGAGTCAGGAAAGACTACATCAAACAGAAGAGGCAGAGAGAAAAAGAAAAGAGAGTTTGAGGCATTGAGTTCTCAAGGATGAGCTGGTCTCTGACTGAAAAAAGGGGCCAGACACTTCAACCACCACACAACATGGGACTAGAATCAGCCTGCATGGCCCTGAGAAATCCAGGCACAAAGAGAATGGAAAAAAGATGAGTTTACAAGTTAGGGATGAGATCCTTCCTAAGGCTGGTCTAAGGAAGAATTAACATGCACAATGTATAAATAGTTTAATTTTTTTCTAACTTTTAAAATTAACGGGCTGGACGCAGTGACTCAAGCCTGTAATCCCAGCACTTTGGGAGGCCCAGACAGGCGGATCACGAGGTCAGGAGATCGAGACCATCCTGGCTAACCCGGTGAAACCCCATCTCTACTAAAAAATACAAAAAACTAGCCGGGCGAGGTGGCAGGCACCTGTAGTCCCAGCTACTCGGGAGGCTGAGGCAGGAGAATGGCATAAACCTGGGAGGTGGAGCTTGCAGTGAGCTGAGATCCGGCCACTGCACTCCAGCCCTAGCGACAGAGCGAGACTCTATCTCAAAAATAAATAAATAAATAAATAAATAAATAAATAAATAAAAATTAACAAAATGTATTAAGGGACATAGTAGTGCTTTGTGGGCATAGAAAAGTGACTCATATTTACTAAGCATTAGGCACACTATTAGCATTATTTTCCAGAATCTTTAAGAACAGCTTGTAAACAAAGGTATTATTATTATTCCCATTTTTCAAATGAGGAAACAGATCTGGAGAATATCTTGCTCAGAGTCATAGAACAAACAAGTGGTAAATTTGAACCCAGACAGCTTTGGCTGCAAAACTTTGGTTCTTTCCACTATATCAGCAATGTAATGATATGTTTTAAAAATGCTTCATCATGATTTTGGCCTCAAAAGCTGGGGATGGCACCTATGCTTCCTAATGTTGGAATAAGCAACATGGCAGCATAGTGTGGGGAGAAAATGCTGAGTCTGGGAGTCAGACAGACCCCGATTCAATGTACAGCTGTACTCTGTAATCTTGGACAACAGATATTACCCTTTTGAGCCTCAGTTTCCTCACCAATGAAATGGAGATAATAATACCAATTTGCCCCTGCTAGTGCTGTTTGAAGCCTTCAATGTAATAATATATGAAAAGTGCAAAATGGCATCATTATCCAGTGCAACTCAGTCTGTTGAACAGTGTCACTGAGATTGCCTTTTGGTGCCTCAACGCAAGAGTGACTAGAGGACCAGAAATGGGAAAGCTTTCAATGAGAAACAAACTGGACTCCCAAATTGCTCTTTGCCACCCACAGAATAAATAAACCTTATGTTGGAAAAGCAGGAGACATGCAACACTGTTCTTGATGTTAAGAATTCAAAACCTTTTAAAGGCAGTCTGATATTTGTGGGGGTTCATGCTGTTCTGTAATCGAATGCAATTGTGTTTTCTATTCGTGTCTGAGTAAAGCTGACCTTTGATTTGATTTAGTTCAAGCAATATTTCAACATTGCAGTGGAGCATTGCACCCCACCCCCACCTGCTTACAGCCCAGCTGAGGCCAGGCCCTTGCCCTGGATGGAAATCAAGGACCTGGTTTCTGAGATGCAGCCTGGCTTTGACAGGTCTGGGAAAACTCATGGTACGTGGAAAGGTTTCAAAACATATAATTCTAAGGCCTCAAATCAAAACTTTTGACAAGTGCATACATATAGAATGTGAATTGCAATCACCTAAAGATTTCAAAGAATTTCCATTTTGATGACATTATGTTGACACGTGTGTCACCAGATCTCCCAACAAGATGACACACTGGGGGTCCACAAGGACAGAAAATATAGTCTGAGGCTGCAACCTCAACTTTAGCGGCTGCCTGAAAGGGTGAGGGGGTTCAGGCGGAAAATGAGAAGTGACTGTGAGTCACAGGTTGTTCTTTCTAGATGGGCCTTGGGAAACATTCCAACAGTGCCTGAAGACAGGAAGGGGAGTGAATCCGCCATTTCTTTCCAAAGCCCTCTTGTCTCCTTTCTCATCCCAGCGAGTCCATACCCCATGTCCTGTGACTTTAGGGAAGCTTCTGGCTACCCAGAGCTGCTCTCTTTAGGATATAACAACAGAGCATGAGAAACTGGAATTCTGGTCGTACTACTGCTGCTTGCCAGCTGTGCTTTCTTCGGCAAGTTACTTGGCCTCTCTGAACTTCAGCTCCTTCATGTTAGTATCCCCTACATTTTACGATGATTGTGAAAAAGCAGTGAGCTAAAGAACAAGCCTGGTACCTATGCTGGGCCAGGCACTGTACTAAGTGCTTCCCCTTATTAGTCCATTAATTTGCCACGACAGTCCTGAGGGAGGTACTACTGTTATCCCATTTTGAGGAAACTGAGGCACAGAGATGTATGGAATTATCCATGGTTACACAGCTGATAAGCATCAAGCCAAGATTTGAACCTAGAGCAATCTGGCTGCCAAGTCTGTTCTCTTAACACCAAATTGTATTTCCCAGGGAATATTTACAAGACGTTAATTTTCTACCCACTTCCTTCAACTCCCTGCCACAGCCAACTATCTTGCCATGTCACCAAAGCCACCCTGCTCCCTGGAGCTCGTATCTTTTTGATTTTCAAAAATCAAACCAGAATCAAAGGTCCAGAATCAAACCCCACTGAGTCCTTAGTACTATCAGTAAATCCGACAGCCAGAGAGGCATGACCTTTTTCCCTAAGTAAAATCCAGTATAACCCCGGGGACTAACTTCCAAAAAGTATTAGTCACAGCCATATCACAAAGGTCAAACAGGCCGGGCATGGTGGCTCACACCTGTAATCCCAGCACTTTGGGAGGCTGACGCACCTGACGTCAGGAGTTTAACATGACAAACATGGTCAGGAGTTCAATTGGTCAACACGGCATAAACCCCGTCTCTACTAAAAAATATAAAAATTAGGCAGGCATGGTGGCTAGTGCCTGTAATCCTAGCTATTCAGGAGGCTGAGGCAGGAAGAATTGATTAAACCCAGGAGGCAGAGGTTGCAGTGAGCCAAGATCGTGCCACTGCACTCACGCCAGCCTGGGTGACAGAGTGGGACTCCGTCTCAAAAAAAAAAAAGGCCAGGCGCAGTGGTTCATGCCTGTAATCTCAGTACTTTGGGAGGCTGAGGTAGGTGGATCACGAGGTCAGGAGTTCGAGACCGGCCTGACCAACATGGTGAAACCCCGTCTCTACTAAAAATACAAAAATCAGCAGGGTGTGGTGGCACACGCCTGTTATCCCAGCTACTCAGGAGGCTGAGGCAGGAGAATCACTTGAATCCGGGAGGCAGAGGTTGCAGTGAGCTGAGATTGCACCACTGCACTCCAGCCTGTGCGACCGAGCAAGACTCCATCTCAAAATAAAAAAAAAAAAAAGAAAGAAAGAAACAAAAAAGAAAAAGAAAGGCCAAACAAGCCAGATTCATGCCATGAACATAAGGGAAGTGGCAGCTGAGCCACTGACTCCACACAAAAGTCTGGCTGAAGGGAGAGAGAAACTCCAGACCCAAGTCAGGATGGCAGGCTGCTGCCCCGGATCTCTCTGCCAGTCCTGTCCCTTGCCGCCCCTTGACCTCAACAAGTGATATGTCCTCCAAAGGGCTCATCTCCAGCCCAGTGACAAAACGTCCAAAGATATTTTTTATCTTTTCCTGGCAAAATCCTTATAAGCTCCAGAGAGCTTCATATCCTTAAAAACAAATATTTCAGAAGCCCCCAAATCAGGAGCCATACCAGGCCAGTTGCAGCCCTAGTCCTCACTGGAGAAGGCAAGATAAGGAACTCCAGGCCATGGAAGAGAACCATGTATGTTGTATGCTATCCAACTCAAATCATCACAGTTCTCACGCAGAGTGCCATTCACACGGACTGCAGTATGTATGTACCCCCAGAAACGGCTTGTCAGCCCTAGGAACAGCTTGAAAGCCACCCCTACCTGTTCTAGCCAAATTCAGCAGGTCTAGAAAATGACCTTTGCGGTCCCACACAGCACTCACTGGGCTTCTGGAGTTAAAAGGTACTGGTGTGGCCGTAACTTCGGACAGGGCAAGACACCTGCAGAGCTAAGATCTTGACTCAGAAGTTGCTGAGTTCCATGTACAGTAGAGAGAGAGGCTACCTGGCTTCCAGCCACACCACAGAATCCACAGCCCTGCCCACACCACTTGGGTCATGCCAGCTATAAAAAGATGGAGAACTTCCCCAGGTGCCCCACAAGTCTAGGTTCTGTTTCCAGACCAGCACAAGCAATGGCAAGGCTAAGGGATTGGCTATGGGGGATGTAGCAGTGGACAAGGGCCTCGCTAAATGTGGAAACGGGAAACAGAGGGGAGCTGGGGAACTTCTCAGAGGGGATGTAAGGATGGCCTACCACAGGAAGGCAAGAGGCTTCAGCTCCAGCATATGCACTTCCCAACTATGAGCCAAGGAGGACGTCCCAACCACTGTAAGGAGGTACCTGCTCAAGAGCGGACTGTGTGCACAGTGCAACTTGGAGTTGAAGGAGAGTCTGTAGTCAAGATTTCAGGATGTGGGAGAGGAGCAGGCCTTGGGACCAAGTGGATGTCTGAGCAGAAATGTTCAGTAGGAAGCAGGCTAATGGACCCATTAGGTATCACTAAGCAATACATTTTAAGTAGCTGAAAAGGAAATATACAGTAAAAATAAGACAGCAAAGGGTCCTCTCCTTCTCCAGCCCAGCCATGATTCTCAGCAGCAACAACCCCATCAGAAAGGCCTTAGCTTGGGTCAGTCTGCTTCTCACCCCACCTGAGAATGCCAGATTCACCAGAGAGGGGGCACAGCGATGGCAGGTGGCTTGGAGTGGGGAGTGAGGATGACTCCAGGGCAAGGGAAGAAGCTTTGGAAGGGGAGCAGTGCTTCTTGGCCCACCATGCCCTGGCAGGAGCAGATGCAGATGGGGGCCTGAGGCTGACACAAGTTGGTAGGGGGCTCTCTTTTAAAAAATATATATATATACACATATATATATATTTTTTTTAAATCCTACTTTTGCAAACTTTATAAAAACATACCGCTGTGTAAACATATTGCTAAGACCCCCAGAGAGGACCTTGAAAATGAAAGGGGCTATGAAAAATAAAATATTTTTAGCTTCCCAGTAAATCTACTTTAGGCCTCTGGGTTCATGGCTGCCCTTCTAGTAAAGTTCTGGGAGGCAATTTTGTGAAAGAAAGAAGACCAAGACTTTCTGAAGAACTTCTGTCATCATTATTATTCGTAGGCTCTGTTGACCTGGGTTCACACAAGGGAATAAACTTTATAATACAATTTTTTAAAGCACTTTTACTTGACCCTCACAATACCCTGCCGTGTGAAGGGCAGGTATTTTATTTTCTCCCACCTTCATTCCACAACGATTCACTAACGGCTCACCATGCACCCACTACTGTGCTGAGGCTTGGAATGGAACCAGGAACAAGGAGCCCACCTTGCCCTCAAGGAGCTATAGTGTAGCAGACAAGCCCACATCCTGGGGTAGTCCCAGGTGATCCCCCATGCAAGTACTGACCAAGTTTCTGGGCTGAAGCATTTTCTGGTTGTTTCACCAAAGTTCCAATTTCAAGGCAAAGAAACTTAAGGCCCAGAGAGGCCGAACAAATGGCAAAGGCCAAACAGTCAGCCAGGAACAGAAGGGGAAGCAAAGCAACTCGAATTTATTATGTGTCAACTGTGGGCTATGAGCTTCACTATCAGTCATTCACAGACATCATCTAATTTAATGCTCAGTGACCCTCAGGGCAGCTAATCTTCAGGTAAACTCTAGGTCAGAAAGCATCAACACACGCCCAAAGTTCACACTTAATGAGGGACGGAGCATGGATTTCTTCCCAAAATGAATCTTAATACAAAGCCCCACACTTACTTTTATTACAATGTTTTCCAATCTTCAATCATTTACAAACTACTCTCACAAGTTTTACCATATTCACATAAAATGTTTCTTTTGAATTAACTTTAATCATATTTTTCCTGCTGAACATCCTCCTAAGCAATAATTTCCATGAAACTGCAATTTGATGTGGGTTAAAATTAAAAGTTCTCATCCACGTACTGCCTAAAATCATCCCAGATACCACACAAAACTCACCCAGAGAAACACTTATCTGTGTCAGTCTGCATCTCACAGAGACAAAATACAGGCATGTCACTTTCCCTAGGGTTTCTGAGGATTTATCCAATTTTTACATCTGAGTTGCAGTCATCATAGGGATTTAAGATGAATGAATGCTTTTCACACTGCCTTGCAAACATTAATTAATTTAGCCACCACTCAACTTGTGTGCCTGTACTCTGGTTTGGAAAGAAAATAATAAAATGTCTAAAAGGTTCCAGTGATGAGAAAAGTGGGTGAGGCACCCTGTAAGACTTCCTCCTTGGATTTCTTATTAGGATGATTTCAAGGATAATTCAAAGATTTGTCCACGGCTTAATTCCTGAAACAGGAGTTCTTCCCAGTTGAAAGATTATTAAAACAGCACAATAGAGCACTGTAGAAGGAGAACTGCCTGGAGCAGCAGGGGAGTTTAGCCATGATTTATTCCCAAAATATCCCTTCTGTGGGTTGTGTAGACTTGGGACAGTCACTTCCCCCTTCTGGGTCAGATCCTTCTCTAGAATAGAAATTCCATACGGAGAGGAGCCATATTTGTTTTGGACACCTCTGTGTCTCGGCACTTAGAACAGTGATTGGCATATAGGAGATGCTCAATAAATAAAGGTTGAATGACTGAATCAACTCATTTATCTGTAAATGAAATCACCGGTCTCTAACGTCTCTTCCAATAAGCGGAAATAAAACAATGTTGTAGCCAAGGAAGTCATGAGAGTATCTGTGTAGAGACCCCCATATCTACAGATCATCTGGGGATAGTCCAATGAATTTAGCAGATGCAACTGAAGGAAAGAACAAGATAAACTTTCCAGCTGGAGCACAGAAGCAGGAGCTCAGTGGCCCGGCACTGATTACAGCATAGGCCTGAGCGGTAGAGTCTACAGGAGAGGTTGGTCTCCACTGGACTGATCCAAGCTTCGAGTCTTTGTCCCCCAGTTACCAATGACTTGAATGAGGCCAAAGAGAGTTGTTTATCACATCTCTAGATGACAAGAAAGGAGGAGCAGATAAAACACATGGCAAAATCAGAATCTAAAATGGTTTTGGGAGGATGGCATAGGGAATCCAAACATGTAAAACAGAAAAAAAGACATTTTTCCCTTTAGTCCAAAAAGCCAACAATACAACAAAGAAATGGAGACCAAGTAACTTGCAATTCTGCATATTTAAAAATAATCACAATTTTGTTTGAGTACACACGGAATATGAGTCAACAAGGTGACGTGAATGCCAGAATGCCTAATGCAATCTCAGACTGCATTAACGGAAATGCAGCACTCAGAACAAGGGAGGCAAAAATCCCTTTCTCCTCTGTGCCAGACTACTTTTGTAATTTCCAGTAAACTTCAAGAAGCACACAGACACACTGAAACACAACCAGACAGGCAGAAATGGGGAGGAAAAACATTCCGGAAGAGGAAGGGAGGCCATTTCGCCTAAAAAATCATGGACTTTGGGAAAACAGTGAAAGAAAAACATGAGAGCTGTCTTCAAATATTTCAAGGAAAATAAAATTAGACTTGTTCTCTAGAAAGCATAACAGGGTGGTGAATAGTTTCTAACAATTAGAGATGTCAACACTCAGGATGAGCTACTTAGTGAGCGGTAGGTCCCCGCCCTGGGAAGGTGGGTGTGTGGTAAACAAGGTGAATGAGGACAAAGCTCCAAACCAGATCAGTTTCAAGGATCCTCCCAGCCCTGAGAGAGACAGCACAGGAGGGCCAAGTTCATCATGCTGTGATGGGGGGTCAGTGCAGAGAAACACAGGTCTCTAAGTGGGGATCCAAACTGACATACGCCAGTCTCGGCTTCTCTCTGAAATCAGCAGAGTGCTATTCACAATCAGCAAAAAGTTGGCCAGGTGCAGTGGCTCATGCCTGTAATCTCAGCCCTTTGGGAGGCCAAGGCAGGAGGATCACTTGAGTCCAGGAAGTCGAGGTTGCAGTGAGCTGTAAGTGCACCACTGCACTCTAGCCTAAAAACAGAGACCCTGTCTCTAAAAAAAATAAAAATTAAAAATAAAAATAAATTTAAACAAATAAATAAGTAAATAAAAACAAAATCAGCAAAAAGTTACTGATTTCCTGTAGGAAAAGGCAGTGTTTCTGTGTATTTCCCCCTATACTGAGGCCTGCTTTGTGCTACAAGACAAGCAAAGAAAGAAGGAATTTAAGAAACAGCTAGGCTGGGCCTGGTGGCTCACGCCTATAATCCCAGCACTTTGGGAGGCTGAGGCAGGTGGATCATGAGGTCAGAAGTTCGAGACCAGCCTGGCCAACATAGTTGAAACCCCGTCTCTACTAAAAATACAAAAAATAACTGGGCGCAGTGGCAGGCGCCTGTAATCCCAGCTACTCAGGAGGCTGAGGTAAGAGAATTGCTTGAATTCGAGGGGCAGAGGTTGCAGTGAGCCAAGATCACGCCACTGCACTCCAGCCTGGGTGACAGGTGAGACTCCGTCTCAAAAAAAAAAAGTTAAAAAAGAAAGAAACAGCTGCAGGGCAGAAAAGGGGACATACTTAGTGAACAGAGAGATATGAAACAAGCACCAACATAATAATACACTCAAAATCCAAGGGACCTGCTCTCCTCAGAGCTGTGCACACAACTGTAGAGTTTTTAGACACAGATTTGGCTTCTCTTCTCCACCTAACTCATGTCTCCAGTTTCTCAAAGAAAGCCAGGTGCAGTGGCTCACCATAATTCCAGCACTTTGGGAGGCCAAGGTGGGCGGATCATGAAGTCAGGAGATTGAGACCACCCTGGCCAACATGGTGAAATTCCGTCTCTACTAAAAATACAAAATGTAGCTGGGCATGGTGGCACACGCCTGTAGTCCTAGCTACTCAGGAGGCTGAGGCAGGAGAATCGCTTGAACCCAGGAGGCGGGGGCTGCAGTGAGGCGAGATCGCGCCACTGCACTCCAGCCTGGCGACAGAGCGAGACTCTGTCTCAAAAAATAAAAGAAAGAAAAAAAAAGAAGAAGAAGAAAAGAAAACTAGTGGTGTTTTAAGGCAGTCTCCTCCCCTAAGATCAGAAAGTCTGCTTGACTACTTAACCCATCAGCCAGTCTATTTCAACTGCCACACAAACTGCAAGGCAGAAGAACAAGGCCAGATGCTTAGAAATGCATCGCTGTCTTATAAGAATACTGGCTCGCATTTATTGGGAATCTACTATGTGCCAGATACTGCATTAGGTTTTATAGTTTACACTTCAAGTTAGCTGCTATTTTATAGTTGAGGAAATTAAGGCTGAGAGGTTAAATGGCTTGGTTGAGATGTCACCACTCCAAAAAAATCATAATTCATATTCACTAAGTGCTTCCTATGTGCCAAATATTGTTTTTAAGCAATTACATGTGTTATCTCATTAACAGGTAAGAAGAGGTGTCTGAAAGGGTGCTAACTAACTTATTCACAAAGTCATGCACCCACAAGGTAATTGTGCTAGCACTCTTTCCTCTGCACCATGCTGTCTCTTGCTACAGAAGTAAAGGAAATATCCCCAGTTCTGCGTCTGGTCAACCAGCAGGGGCTCTCCAGTAAATAAGGAAGGACTGAGGCTTTGATCAGGGGTTGCTACCTCTCTGTCTCCTGCACCAGAAGAAACGCCCATGTGCAAGACCAGGACCTGCAGGTCCAGGAAACAGCATCTCGATGGCCTGGCTGTGCAGCCACGAGTGGTGTCAGTGGAAGCTCCAAGCATAGCCATACCTCTCTCTGCTGTGAAGCAGCACCTCCTCCATGCCACCCCTAAGACAGCTTTGCTTCCCTTTGTCATCAGGTCCCACATTGCCCATTGCCTCTTTTCCTGCCCGAGGAAAGCACAGTTCTGTATGCCTTTAAAAAAATCCCTCAAATCGGAGTCTGGTTTAAACTCTAGCTTTACCATTTCTTCTTTTGCCAAATGGAAAACAAACTGGTAGGCCTTTCAGCAAAGGCCAGCCAATTCCATCCCTCCCTAAGAACCAAACAGAATAAAAAGCACTTCCCTGGAGCAGTGGTAGTCATTGGTCCATGATGGGGAGGAGTAATTTATCACTGACATTGTTTAGAACCACCGGCGCATGATAATAATAAAATGCAAACCAACTTTTATCGGCTTCGTTATTGCTTCTATATTCTCTACAGACCATGCACGTGCCATTACTGACTGCACTCAGCCAGCTGCTCCCACCAGCCTCTGTCCCCTTGCCAGGCCACTGCCTGGGAGGCTGCTCTGATGCTATGGCAGCCAATGCCTCAGTCAGCAAATGCCCACTCCTCAGATACTTCCTGGATGGCACGCAATAAATTGCCTGGATACTTACCAGATCAGAGGTACAGATTTCACTTTTTAAAGATAACAAGTTCAAATGCGCATCAGACTAATTTAAATGACTAGGGGAAAATGAATTGCATGTTCTTTTTAGACATAAGTGCTTAACTTTCACTTATCCATATCAAGTTGCAACTTTAATTGCTCTTATATGCACAGAAACACCCTGTCTATAAATCTATCCATTCATTGCAACCATACGCCCAACTCCAAAAAAATGCAGCAGGCAGCAATCTGTACCCCTAGCTGTCCCTAAGGCCAAGACTGTAATATTCTTCTCTGGGGACTTTTCTTCCGTCTTCCCAGAGGTCTGTGGCAACCAGCTCCCCTAGTTTCTTCACCAATGCCTCCTGCAGAGGGGCCCTACAGGCCAGCCACCAAGGAGAAAAACCCCTTGGGGAAGATCTAATGGGAACAAGCCCCAGACACCTGGGCTACTCTCTTTCCCCGGTGCAGGTCAATTTCCAATTATAAACTGATGCAGAGAAGGTTTTCGCTTACTTGAGCTGGATTTCTTGATCTGCTGTAATGTTCTCAGAACTTTGCGCATGTCCTTCATGCTGGTGTCTTTCCGGCTGTATAAAAGAAGCTTGCGAGCATCTGAGAACAGGCGAGACACACTGTAAAGGGTGCAAGAAAAGGAGAAAGGCTCTTGTTAGGCCAATTGCCTCTGCTGCTTTACAAAAGTGACTGCCAAGTGCACACGACTCAGCCTGGCTCCCAGGTCCTCCACAGTCTGGCCGTGGCCCACTCCCATGGCTCCCCACACCCAGCTCCATTCATCACCATGTTCCCTCCCTCACCCATCATCAGGGCCCCAAATGCCCTTCTCCATTGGTCAACACACCCAAATCTTACCACCCTTCAAGGCCTGGCTCACCATGTGTGTGCACACACATGCATGTACACACATGCCCCCAGGGCTGACTTATCCATGAGGCACAGTAGGCTCAGTGGCCTGGGCCTGGAATACTCTTAAGGGCATATTAAAATGTTTTAATTTATTTTAAAAGCAGAATTAAAAGTTAATACACTAAAAATGTATAAATAATCATGAATCTGGTCTGGACTGTATTCATCTTTATACCAATGCAGGCATGAAATATAATTTTTAATACTGTTGTATGGAAGGGGCCCGTGGAGGCTACAAAGCCAGTCTAGGGTCCATGAACATGACAGTGTGGCCCTGCGTGCCACAGCTGCAGCTTTCTCAGGATTGTCCTGAGCCACATCCCATAGTCCTTAGTCCATCCTAAGTCACATCACGGTCCTGTGCATTTGAAGAAACCTCAATGTCTCATTTGGGAGACATTTATTATGCCCATACTTATGTCCAGGCACTGAAGCCAGGAGCCAGGAACACAAAGGGAAGGGGCAGCATCCTGCTTTGCTCAGGGAGCTCACACTCAGGGGAGAAAGACCTGCAGACATTGTAGTCTGATGGGGCAGTGACAGAGGTGAGAGAGGTGATCTGATGCAGAGAAGACAGAACTCCCCTAGCCTTGGCTGTCAGCTCCTCATGGGCAAGGACCCTTCCAGCGTGCGTCTCTGTGCCAGCCCCTACCCCCTAGCTCCTAGAGCCAGCCCATTCAGATGCACGTCTGCTGAATGATATCATTAACAACATATAGTATATTCCAAAATAGCTAGCAGACAGGACTTGAAATGTTCACAACATACAGAAATGATAAATACTCGAGGTGATGGATACCCCAAATACCCCAAATTCTCCCTTCCCTCATTCTGCAGACTCTATCACACAAGCATTTACAAAAGCAACTTCACTTAAATCCAGCCATTCAAAATTCTCCAGAGGACAAGAAGGGAAGGAAAAGGATTAACCGACAAGTTTGGAAAGAAAACCTGATCTGATACTTACATGGATTTGTTAAAGTTTCCAACAACTCCGGGAGCCTCCCCAGGAGTCGGGTAACGGAAACAGGGGTTGTTGGCATTACAGATAATCCCCTGAACCCAAGGAAGTGTTCCTGCAGAGGGCATGGCTTTATTTGGAAAATGGCCTGTTGAAATCGAGGAGTAGAAAAACACAGGGAGAAACATTAATTCTCTGAAGCGATTCTGAGGCTCCATTTATACAATGCTTCATGCCAAGTCTGTCGGTCCCATTCCCCACATCCCAGAGACCTGTCTCTTCTGAATAAATCTGACTCTCAGGTGGAAACTTGGCCTTAGATGTCATTCTTAATCTAGTGGACATCATCTGTAGAATGGAGTTCATGACACCAGCGTTGGAGAATTGATGACAGAGGTCCTAAGCAGAAAGTCCCTGGCAGCCTTAGTTCCTCTTGATGGCCAGCCTCAGCGTTCAGACATGGAGGGGACTTGGGGATGCCCTAAGCCTATTTTTTCATACTCTAAGGAGGTAACTATGGTAAGATAAAGTGGGCCGGGAACAGTGGCTCACGCCTGTAATCCCAGCACTTTGGGAGGCCAACATGGGCAGATCACCTGAGGTCAGGAGTTCAAGACCACCCTGGCCAACATGGTGAAACCCTATCTCTACTAAGCATACAAAAATTAGATAGGCTTGGTACAAAAATTAGATGGGCTTGGTGGCAGGCACCTGTAATCCCAGCTACTTGGGAGGCTGAGGTAGGAGGATCACTAGAACTCAGGAGGCGGAGGTTGCAGTGAGCCAAGATAGCGCCACTTCACTCCGGCCTGGGCGACAAGAACAAAACTCCATCTCAAAACATAAATAAATAAATAAGATAAAGTGACTGACAAAGAACACTCGCGGAGTCAGCTGGCACAACTGGGAGTAGAACCCCCATCTCCATGGTCCCAATCCAAGCCTCTTCCTCACACCTGCAGTTAGACTGGAATTTAGCTCATATCACACCCCTCTGGTACTCTCCTCAGTTTGCCAAAGATTTGTCAGTTTCACCTCCTCTGCCAGCTCTAAAGCTCCTCAAGGGCACCAGAAAAACAGACGGGCTTGGGGTCTGACGTCATCTGTGAAGCTTCGGTGTTTCATTGTTACTATTGTTGTTTTGTCCCTATATTAAAACAACGAGGCCCCATGCACTAGGCCATCCTCTTGCTCTTTCTGTCTTTCTTACAATGAGCTTCTTACCAAAAGGATGATGGGACATATTTGGGCTCAGTCCTAGGATTCAATTTGGCACAGTTGGGTTTGTGGCCGTAATACATGGATGCTGCTTATAAGGATCAAGATTAATAGGCCCTGGACCAGGTGTTCTTAACCCAAGGACCTGTTCAGGTGTGGACAGAAAGGCCAGAGCTCCAGCTTCTATCATATTCTCAGGGTTATCTGCAACCCCAAAAAAGTTCACAGTTATCAAGAACCACAGCTCTAGGTGGTGAAGAACAAGTAGCTTCACAAACCAATTGGAATTCACATCCAGTCCCTGCAGCTTGCTAAGCAGCGACTTTGGCCAAGTCACTGGCCCCATACCCTCAGTTTTCTCATCTGTAAAGTGGTGATAAAAGTACAATTAACTTCACAGAGCTGTGGTGAGCATCACATGAGATTTTGCAGGCAAAGCATTTTTGCAGAGTGCCTGGTGCAGGACAAAGGCTCAACAAATGGGCCTATGAGGATTTTTCAGGCACTGTGGGAGTGAATCTACCTAACAGCACTTAGTCTGCTATTGCCCAACAGAACACTCCTTCCATCTCACAGCTACCACCTCCCTCCAAAGTGGGAACCTTGTTTTATTCATCTTTTTATTTTCATACAAATGCGCTGAGTCTCCCCAGAAGTTAACCCAAAGTCAGCACTTGCCGCACTTTGCATTTCAGTATAGGGTCTTTCTCTTCTATCCATACTCCAACCAGAGAAGCAACATCCAAAGCAAGGATGTGACAAGATCTGATCACTGTGGCCACCCTCTGCAGGGACTCTGGCCTATGGAACATTTACACAGTTAATCTCCCTATCTTCCTGTTAATAGTTCAAGGAAAACCAAACAAGGCCCCTTTGCCTAAGTCAGCTGCTCTTCATTCAGGGAGATTTATGTAACCCAACCAAATACTCAAAGGACCAAAAGATTCTCCCCTTTCAACGCCAGGAGATACTGGCACTGTACACAGAGTGGCATAGGTGAAAAGCAGCACAGGGCAGTGATGGTGAAGGTATTTCAGGTTATCCCTTAGCAGGGGCGGCAAAGGCCCTTCCTCGTACGTTGTACCCCATCCTATTTGCAAACAAAAGTAGGATCAGGACTAAGCAGTGAGTACACAGGAAGACAAATAATATAATGGACTCTCAGGACCCAGGGAAGGTTTTAAGACCTTGATAACTCTGGTTTGAACTGGGGAAGATTTACAGAGAACTTCACACCAGTCCTTTGTTCCTAGGGACAAGACACCTCTTCAAGTTTCGCCTTAACTTTTAACACTTCTCTTCCAACTAGGTCCCTGGAGGGTGATGAGAACAGAAGGTAAGGTTGCAAGAAGTACATGGATGTGGCTGGGCATGGTGGCTCATGCCTGTAATCCCAGCACTTTGGGAGGCCGAAGCGGGCAAATCACCTGAGGCCAGGAGTTCAAGACCAGCGTGGTCAATGTGGTGAAACCCTGTCTCTAGTAAAAATACAAAAATTAGCCGGACGTGGTGGCCCATGTCTGTAGTCTCAGCTATTTGGGAGGCTGAGGCAGGAGGCTCGCTTGAACCTGTGAGGCAGAGGTTGTAGTGAGCGGAGATCGTACCACTGCACTCCAGTCTAAGCGACAGAGCGAGACTCCGTCTCAAAACAAACAAACGAAGTGCATAGATGTAAGGAAAAGTCTCATTTACCATCTATATATACAAGAATTTCAGAACTTTTCTGAAAATTTATGATCTGGAGTCAGAGGAATCTAGGTTAAAACTCAACAACTTGCCCAAGCTCACAACCTCGGTGAATGGCAGAGGCAGGACACAAACAAACTCCAACTTGTCTGATGCCAAAGACATTTGCTATTTCCACTACACCATCCTGTCTGCTTGTAATCATTCCAGAAAGAATAGTCCAGTAGATGAAAAAACTGAGTTTGCCCTTGAAACTTATACTTCAGTGGCGCTTGGCATAATGCTTAAATAAAATCTAATATGTATTTGCTCATCAATCAAAAAAATCTCTTTGGGATTCCAAAAGAGAAAACAATTATCTCACAGGCATATAAATTGTGTATAAATTTCAGTTTATGCTTTTTTTTTTTTTTTTTTTTTTTTTTGCGACACAGTCGCGCTCTGTTGCCCAGGCTGGAGTACAATGGCATGATCTCAGCTTACTGCAACCTCAGCCTCGCGGGTTCAAACAATTCTCCTGCCTCAGCCGCCCCCCCCGAGTAGCTGGCATTACAGGTGTGCGCCACCACGCCTGGCTAATTTTTGTATTTTTAGTAGAGATGAGGTTTCACCATGTTGGCCAGGCTGGTTTCAAACTCCTGACCTCAAGTGATCCACCCACCTTGACCTCCCAAAGTGCTGGGATTACAGGCCTGAACCACTGTGCCTGGCCCACTCTTTTCTTTTTTGGTGAAATCAGGAAATCATGTCTGAGAAAATGTTTTTTGAGCGGGGTGTGTGTGTGTGTGTGTGTGTGTGTGTGTGTGTATTTCATATGACTATGTGTGATGTGCACTAGATAATTAGCAAGTAAATACTGTTGCTGTGTATTGTGAGAAAGATGGGACCAGGCCAAGAAACACAATTAAAAGGTGGCCCTGGCCCCATTGCTTTCCTGGAAGAAGAGTATCTCGTAAGCTTGTGGGTCTCGTAGGGGTATGGACTGAGCTGCTTAGCAGTAGGAAAAATCACTGGGGCAGTGAAACTGAAGTCCCAGCTACATTTCTCACATAAATATTGATCCTTTAGATTTAGCCATTTCTGCAGTGTCAATCCACCCACTGAGCCCAGACCTAAGAGAAAGACTGTGATTGTAAGATGATACACTGACAATAATAATATGAGGTAGGTATTACTATTCCCTTTTTAAAAGAAGCTGAAATCACTTGTCCAAGGTCATATGCTTAGTGAATGCTGACACCAGAATTCATACCCAGGTAAGCTGACATCTGGAGCTTGCGTTCTTAGCCAGTACTGTATTTTCTATGCTCACTGTAAAGGCTGTTATCAAAATACATGATCGACGGTCAGATGATCTCAGTTCTATTCAAGGTTGTTATGCGAATAAAATAATATTAGTAAAACTGAGAAGTTCTACACAAATGTTGCTTAAAATGATGTGTTCCATGATTTGCAACGTGTGATTAAGACATCATGCATATGGAAAAGACTAGGTGTTAAGGCATTATCTTAAATGTGCTTTTGAATCACCACTTTCTAAAATTATCAGTAAGGTTATTTTATTTTCATGGTTTAAAAATGTGTAAAAGAGATGTTGGCTATTGTTATAATTACAATTATCACTATTCACTAGGACTGAAAATAGTCTCCTGAGTTCATGCCTTATCAAAAAATGAGAAGCCTAGGTTTTTCTGATTCAAACCATGCGTGATGTTTCTCAAAGACGGCATCTTTGGAAAAGTCCAATTTAGCCCACGTTCATTGCCTGGATTTTCCCTGCCATTGGTGAGTCTCAGGTAACATCCACAGTTACTTACATTCATGTTGTTCATAGGGTGGGTAGCTCAGCCGAACAGAGATCAGGATCAGGAAGATAAATAGAGGCCAGGCCACTTCCAGCAGCAGCTGACACTGAATGGAAAATAAGACAGAACACTGTAAATTTCAAAATAACATGGATGTCCAATGCTACTGGGATTTAGGAAATCCACAGAAAACTTCATCTACTAATTAATCAATTTCTCCAGTCTCTCCCACCACTCTCTAAACTTTAACAGAACTGTTTGGAGTTCCAACCTTTTAATATACCATTCCATATACCTCTGTGTCTTCCCTTAGGTAAGGGAAGATGCTTCCTATCCTGCTTTATCTGGTTCACTTCTACTCATTCTTCAGGATGCATCCTGGCACAATTTCCTTTACTAAACTCTCAGCCTGAGCTAGAAGCCCTTCTCCCGTGCTACTCCAGTAACCCAGGCACACTCCTCCTGTAGCATTTTCCTGGAGCTCTTGAAATCATCTGTTTCTATTGCTGGCTTCCTCAGCACACTGAGCACTCTGAAAGCAGGCACCCATCCGAGTCTCTCTGCATCCCCAGCCTTAGCACAGTGTCAGGTACGTGGTGACTATGTTGAAAGGACAGGACCAAGGCAACCTGCTGTGCTAAATACACACAACCCTTGCTCCTCTAATTGCACAGAAAGCTGCTCCCTATGGGGCAGAGAAGAGGGCTCTCAACGACAATGAAAATTCACACATAGTTCCATATTGACCTGTGTGCACGCAGGACTGTAAAGAGAGAGGGCGAAGTCCTTCCCCATCTGTCCAGGTCTGGTCACCATCTTCTCCAATGAGTTAAAAGATCATTGAACTTATAAGCAAGCATGATACACTGGTTAAAGCAATGAGGTTTCTCCAAAGGAAAACCCTACCTCAGTGAGTTACTAGGGGATAAATCAGCAGAAAGACAAGATGGAAATCACTAGACGTAATGTAACTGAGCCAGTAGTGTTCAGACAACTAGTTACATTGCCTGAAGTCATCACCTCTCCCATTCCTTTCATTTCCGTATTTCAACATTGTAATCAACATAAATACCAAAGAGCCCAAAAGAGTCACGGGGTCTTGTGTTTAAGAGTAATTATACCTTATAACTGTGGCTTCAGAGTCACAGAGCCAAAAGAACACTGGTATGAAATCCCTTTTTGTCTTATTTTTTTAAAAAAAAGCAAAAGATTGGGCCGGGTGCACTGGTTCATGCCTGTAATCCCAGCACTTTGGGAGGCTGAGGTGGATGGATCACCTAAGGTCAGGAATTCGAGACCAGACTGGTGAACATGGTGAAACCCTGTCTCTACTAAAAATACAAAAAAAGTAGCTGGGCATAGTGTTGGGTGCATGTAATCCCAGCTACTTGGGAGGTTGAGGCAGAAGTGCTTGAACCCAGGAGGCGGAGGTTGCAGTGAGCTGAGATTGTGCCACTGCACTCCAGCCGGGGCGACAGAGCAAAACTGCGTCTCAAAAAAAAAAAGCAAAGATTTTTTTTTTGAGACAGGGTCTTGCTCCACCGTCCAGGCTAGGCTATGATCTAGAGATCACAGCTCACTGTAACGTCAAACTCTTGGGCTCAAGTGATCCTCTCCCCCAGGGCTCCCAAACTGCTGGGATTACAGGCATAAGCCACTGCACTCAGCCGATGCAGAAATTTTTCTTGATCTTCGAGTCCTTATATTTTTACGGAAAATTTGAAAATAAAAAATACAGAAAAGTTTAAAAAGGTAAATATAAATCACCTTAATCCTACCTCTAAGAGATAATCCCTAGTAAACTGAACTAAAAATGGTTCTCTGTTAATATCGTTTGTCTTTTTTCACGCTTACATAAATAATATTTTTTCTCTACAATATTGAGACTATGCAGCATATATACTTTTGTATTCTGCTTTTTCATTTAACATCATACTGGGAGAGCATTTCCTATGACATAAAATATGCTCTTAAAACATGTCTTGTAATGTCTACTTGATATTCCACTCTGTGAATAGATCATAATTTAACTTTTCTGCTCAATTGCTGGTGCTTGAGATTGTTTTGGGTGTTTTTTTTTATTATTTATTTATTTGTTGTTTTATTTCTGATTAAAAAAAAAAACAAAACAGTTTTTTATTTCCAAAGACCTCTGATACGGTTCTACATTAAACTCTTTTAAAAAATCTTTTCGGGGATGGACGCAGTGGCTCATGCCGGTAATCACTTTGTGAGGCCAAAGCAGGTGGATCACCTGAGGTCAGGAGTTGGAGACCAGCCTGGCCATCATGGTGAAACCCTGTGTCTACTAAAAATACAAAACTTAGATGGGCATGGGGGTATACGCCTGTAATCCCAGCTACTTGGGAGGCCAAGGCAGGAGAATCTCTTGAACCCAGGAGGCCAAGGCAGAAGAATCGCTCAAACCCAGGAGGCCAAGGTAGGAGAATCACTCGAACCAGAAGGCCTAGGTTGCAGTGAGCCGAGATCACGCCACTGAGTGATCAGAGTGAGACTGGGCAGAAGGAAATATAGCAAGATAAACAGTGGATGTACTAGGATGATAAGAATATGGGTGTGGCTGGCACAGTGGCTCGTGCCTACAATCCCAGAACTTTGGGAGGCCAAGGCAGGCGGATCACCTGAGGTCAGGAGTTTGAGACCAACCTGGCCAACATGATGAAACCCCATCTCTACTAAAAATACAAAATTAGCTGGGCATGGTGGTGCATGTTTGTACTTCCAGCTACTTGGGAGGCCGAGGTAGGAAAATTGCTTAAACCTGGGAAGCGGAGGTTGCTGTGAGCCAAGATCGTGCCACTACACTCCAGCCTGGGCGACACAGCAAGACTCTGTCTCTAAATTAAAAAAAAAAAAAATGGGTAATGTTTTTAATACTTTCCTGTCTTTTCTAAATTTTCCACAATGAGCATGTATAAATTATCTCGTGGTACAAAAAAACACTGTTACCATAAAACTATCAAGAATAGTTGGCACAGACAGCACAACAGAACGAAAAATAAAGGCAAATGGATCCCTGTCTGGAAGAAAGCATGCTGACAGTGGAGTACTCAAGACCAAAGATGGGGCTGGTCTTGCTAAGATTTCTGTAAATAATCCCAAAGAGACAACGTACTCCAAAGCTTGGGAATGACATTCAACCTTTTCTTTCTTTTCTTTTTTAATAGCAAACACCTTTTTATTCTATAGCTTATTCTTTAAGTTCAGATACACATCACATTCCATATCTTAAAGATATACAATTTTTATTTGTCAATTATACCTCAATAAAGCTGGGGGTGGGGGTGGGGGTGGGGAAGAAAGCAATTTTCTTTCTGCCAAAGAACAAAACCACGACTCTATGAAAATAAACTTTTCTCAGGCCGGGCGCGGTGGCTCACGCCTGTAATCCCAGCACTTTGGGAGGCAGAGGCGGGTGGATCACGAGGTCAGGAGTTCGAGACCAGACTGGCCAACATCGTGAAACCCCGGCTCTATTAAAAATATAAAAATTAGCTGGGCATGGTGGCGTGTGCCTGTAATCCCAGCTACTCAGGAGGCTGAGGCAGGAGAACTGCTTGAACCAGGACCCGGGAGGCAAAGGTTGCGGTGAGCCGAGATCACACCATTGCACTCCAGCCTGGGCAACAAGAGTGAAACTCTGTTTCAAAAAATAAAAATAAAAAAAGGAAAGAAACTTTTCTCCCAGCTGAGACAGGACTCCCTCATCTCAATTTCCCCAGGTACTTTGTGTCTGTATCAGCTCTTGGTACACCAGAGACCTTATTTATATATGAGCTTCTCCCTTAGGGTCACTTTCTTCTTACTAAGCCTACCACATGATAATGGCTTTGAAAATGTTTGGTGAGTAAGTAAATGAGCTGAAGTTTAGAAAATAATGAACATGGAAATATAAATCAGTTGAACCCTTTGGGAAAGCAATGTAACAACATGGATTCAAGAGCCATGTTTATCCCATTTGCCCAATTACTATTCCTGGAAATTTATCCTAGGAAACTGAACTTAAGATACCAAAAAACTATATGCATAAAGTTATTCACTCATTGAAACATTGTAATTGCAAAATATTGGAAACAATTGCACAGCAATGGGGAAATGTTTAAAGTATGGTACATCTACTCAACAATATATCATGCCATCATCACAACAATGTTTATGAAACACAGAAATCATTAGCCATATAATATTAAGTGAAAAAAGCAGAACATAAAATTATATGCCGTTCCAAGCTTGTAGCTAAATAAAATCACTTACAAATATTAACAAAGACAGGAATACAACTATTTTTTTAAATGGTATGACTGTAAATAAATTTAGAAAATACTAATGAGGCCGGGTGTGGTGGCTCACACCTGTAATCCCAGCACTTTGGGAGGCCGAGGCGGGTTGATTATGAGGTCAGGAGTTCAAGACCAGCCTGGCCAACAGGGTGAAACCCCATCTCTACTAAAAATACAAAAAATAGCTGAGCTTCATGGCGGGAGCCTGTAATCCCAGCCACTCAGGAGGCTGAGGCAGCAGAATTGTTTGAATCCAGGAGGCAGAAGTTGGAGTGAGCCCAGATCGCTCCATTGCACTCCAACCTGGGAGACAATGCAAGACTTTGTCTCAAAAAAAAAGGAAGGAGGGAGGGAGGGAGGGAGGGAGGGAGGGAGGGAGGGAAGGAGGGAAGGAAGGAAGGAAGGAAGGAAGGAAGGAAGGAAGGAAGGAAGATAAGAAGGAAGGAAGGAAGGAAGGAACTAATGAAATTAGGGGAAAAAAACGAAACTAAACAAAGAGTATGAGTAAAATAAATAGTCATCAACCTTGAAGCTCTGAAACTACGATTTGTACTTTTAGGATAAATAGTAGCTACCGTTTATTTAGGACCCAATATGTACAAGGCACATTTTATATTAATTACTTAATTTAATCCCCAGGACAACCGTGTGAGATAGGAGACATTATTGTCTTCATTTTATATGTAGCAAGGCTAAAGCTGGAGGAAGGGTAAATCACAGAGATAGTCAGTAGCAGGGTTGAGATAAGCGGCCAATTCTACCCAAGTCAGGAGGCCACATGACATTCTATTTGACACCATGGGAGACTCAGGTAGGAAATGGCCCCAGTAGGTGGCATGGTCTAGAAATATCAACAGGATCCACAGAGGTAAGATGAATTCACAGCTTGTAGATTTATAATACTTACAGCCAATACTGGGCACCTACTGTGTACTCAGGACGTTTTGTGTATCTCATCTCCAGTATTTAATTCATAATAACTCTGTGGGGTAGGTTGTATCATTACCATTTTAGAAGTGAAGAAACTGAGGTTTGAACAAGATATGAGCCATAAGAAACTGCACCAAAGTTTGAACCCAGATCTACTGACCCTTTAGTGTGTGCTTTTGTACCCACCATGCTGCCATCACAAAGCTACGTTTGGGACATATACCTATGCCACTTAAAAGAAACCTAGCATTTGCCAGTCCTGCTGAGCAGTGATCTGACCCAATGAATCAAGGCTTATGTTCCTGGACATCTCTACAGCCCCCATATCTAGGATCCTGTAGGGCAGCAGATGCTCAAAATATGTTGGTTGACTGAAAAAAATGAATGGATCTTCCCCATGGCAACTGACAGCAAAAGGCAAACAAAGAATCTTACAAGCCATTTGTAGCAGCTGAATGGCGAGTGTAAGCAGATCAGGAAAAGGGGTTAAAAAAAACTGATGATGATAATAATAATGGCTAACACTTAAAAAGGTCTTACTATGCACCAGGGTTGTGAGTGCTTTATATACATTAACTCATTTAATCATCAAACAATCCAATTAGTACTCTTGTACACATTTTACAGAAGAGGAAGCTGAGATTTAAAGAGTACTGCCCGATGGTCCAAGATTGGCAAATGGCAGAACCAAGATTCAAAGCCACTCTGACTGAAGGGCTCCTTTCTCTTCGCCATTATGGACCCCAACCTCCTTATGCACTTTGCCTTCACTTACCAGGGCATACAGACGCCTGCTCTCTCAAAACCCTTGCTGAGCTGAGACACTAGCATGTATGACTGAATTAAAGAGACTGTCTCCAAAGTTCACGCCACCTCAGCCAAAGAACTCACGAGAGACAAAATTCAATCTTTGCCCTTTTACCTTGGACCTCTAAAATTCTTCCCATCATTGAACCTAGAATTCACCTTCCAAACTCAGGGGAATGTTCCATGTATTTCTTTTCATAATAGCCTCCCTCTAGAAACCAAACTTGACTTCTGCCAGGATATGCCATTGTGGCTACACTCATTAATAAAATCAGATTTCTCCTCCATCTCTAAGCTTAGCACTTTTCCTAAACATAAACCCTCATAAATAGCTTGGAAATGAAGTTGATCCTTTACCATTATAAATTCCTATAGAAAACTCTTCTAAACCTTGCTTTGGTACCTACCCACCCAACCCCACACCTCCCCATGGGGTGGGAAGATGGGGAAAAACATTGTTTTCAAAAGGCGTTTCTCACCAAAATCAAAGCTGCTCTAAGAGTACTAAAGCACCACTTTGCACTTCCCATCTTGTTATTTCAACATGGGGATAATATGAGTAGGCACCGCTGGAGCAGATTTTCTTGACAGCGACCCTATTGACATTTGGGGCCAGATAGTTGTTGTGAGAGACTCTCCTATGAATCCTAGGAAGCTTAGCAGCATCCCTGACCTCAACCTCTAAATATCAGCACACACATTCCCAGGATTGTGACAACCAAAAATATCTCCAGATGTTACATCCCTGGTTGGAAGGGTGAGGGTGGGGTGGGGTAGGGGGATAACTGCCCCCACTTGAGAACCACTGCTTTAGAGTTATTATCAGAATTAAATGTATTTCACATAGAAGGCTTACCACAGAGTCTAGTACTTATCATCATGTTATTCAATATGCATCAAATCACTCTTGAATCATCATTCATAGTTATGCCAACATCTCACACACTACAGATGTTCACTGTCCACTTGATTATTCATGCCTGACTTTTGCTGCTGGCTGCAGAAGTTCACAGACCACAATCCAGTCACTCTGAACCCATTTCACTACCTAGCCTGCGGACACAGTCACGGTGCTCTTAAATTCTTGAGATTTATCCACGTTAATTCAAGGTTAGGGCAGCGCAAGGACCATGGACAAAGAACAGAGAAAACTAGCAGAATAAAATTGGGCCTTGGGCAAGAGGCTTCTGAATCATGGTAGCCAAAATAATGCACTCCATGCTGAAAAATGAAGTCGCCATTTCTTAGTATTGAGAGATTCTTGACAATACAATGGGGCATGAAAAAGGAAACAAGAAGAATAAACATCAGAAAGGAAGAGATGAAAATATCCTTTCTGTTTATAGCACGGTCATAAATCTAAGAGAACTCACAAAGTTAACTAAAAAGCTGCAAATGATTTGCAAGTATGGGCAAATTAATCAGAACCAAGGTAAATTCTCCTAAATAATAGCATTGCTATAAGCCTGTGAAAACAAGTTAAATTAATATAACATGGGGAAAAGAGAATACTATTCACAGTGACAACAGAAACATAAACAAAAAAACCTAGGTATTAACTTAGGCAAACATGTGCTTCTTATATAAAAGAAAACCACAGAACTTTAGTAGGATAAATAAAGGAAGACGAGAATTAAGGAGAGCTAAGCTCTGCTTCTTGATGAGATCATTTAATATCCAAATTTCCCAAGCTAATTTATAGATTTAGCACAATTGCACTTAAAATAGCGATAGGGTACTTTTTTGAGCTTGATAAGGTCATAACACTCAATGGGGAAAAAATAGATGAAAATACCAAAAGATATTCTGAAAGGCAAAAAGGTAAGTGGGGGACAATGAGCTCCTCCATATATCAGAATGTTCATCAAATTGAGGGCACATTCTGGGCTCTATCAGCACCAAAACTAAAACTACATATCAAATGACCAAATGAGTAACTCCCAAAATTGCTCCCTACATTTTTTTTTTTTTTTTTTTTGAGACAAGCTTTCACTCTGTTGCCCAGGCTGGAGTACAGTGGTATGATCATAGCTCACTGCAGCCTTGACCACCCAGACTCAAGCAATTCTCCCACCTCAGCCTTCCAAGTAGCTGGGACTCCAGACAAGTACGGCCATGCCTGACTGATTTCCTGATTTTTATAGAGATGGAGTCTTGCTATGCTGCCCAGGCTGGTCTTGAACTCCTAGTCTCAAGCAATCCCCCCACCTCAGCCTCTCAAAGTGCTGGGAATACAGGCATGAGCCACCATATCCAGGTTTTAATAAATGTCCCAAAAATAACTAGAAAAGGAATCACTATTTAATCAATAGTGATTATTTATTAAATAATCACTGGGATGACATGATATGAATATGAAGACAAATTAATTTTAGACCCATCCCTAATAGCATACATGCCAATGAGACCTGGGAAAACTAAAGTGAAATCTGAAGGATCACATCAGAAAAATGCTAGAGAGGGGAAACGATTTTTAAAACCAGGCCTGCCTTCCCTGAACCACAAAGTCTCACACATTGACGGTGGCTACTTAAATTGGCTGGATCCTCTGGAATGACATCTGATCACATACTTCACGGGCCATTTCCCTTCAACCTAGTAATCCTGTTCCTCAGATTTTGGCCTACACCAATGATACAAAAATAATAAAAGATTAAATGTATAGAATCTTTACAGTAATTTATTTGTAGCAGCACACATAGAACAATCTAAATGTTGGCAACAGGGTTTGAACTTCTAAAAACTGTGTTGATGGATTACTGCAAAGCTATCAGGAATGTCAAAGGCATCATCCTACAGCAGATTTGGAGCCAAAAGATCCCAGCCCTCCTCTTAGCAACCTTTTTTTTTTTCTTTTTTTTTTTTTTTTTTGAGACAGAGTCTCACTCTGTCACCCAAGCTGGAGTGCAGTGGCGCAATCTTAGCTCACTGCAACTTCCACCTCCTGGGTTCAAGCGAATTCTCCTGCCTCATCCTCCCGAATAGCTGGGATTACAGGCAAGTGCTACCACGCCTGGCTAATTTTTGTATTTTTAGTAGAGATGGGGTTTCACCACGTTGACCAGGCTGGTCTCAAATTCCTGGCCTCAAGTGATCCGCCCACCTCGGTCTCCCAAAGTGCTGGGATTATACGTGTGAGCAACCGTGCCCGGCCATTAACTTATTAACAATACTCTTTTTATCTGTGAAACAGAAATTGCAATGCACACACCTCAGAACTGTTGTGAGAATCAAGAAAATAATGGATATCAAAGTATTACTTTCAAAACTATAAAACACAGCCTACACATCAGAAATCATTATTCTAAATAAGAAGATGATTTAGAAATATGTGAACATGCACACTAAATAATGTTAAATGAAAGAAGAAAACAGAGCATAAAATGGTCCATGTATATGTAATGATTACAATTGCTTTCTTGGGCCATTGTCATTCAAGTTCCCTCTATCCCAAGAGTCACAAGACAATGTGGCCTATCTCAGGGGATCCTCTTGCATATAAAATAAAAGTAAATTCTCGCGGGGCACAGTGGCTCACGCCTGTAATCCTAGCACTTTGGGAGGCCGAGGCGGGCGGATCACGAGGTCAGGAGTTTCAGACTAGCCTGGCCAATATGGTGAAACCCCATCTCTACTAAAAATACAAAAATTATCTGGGCATGGTGGTGGGCATCTGTAATCACAGCTACTAGGAGGCTGAGGCAGGAGGATCGCTTGAACCCGGAAGGCAAAGGTTGCAGTGAGCCGAGATTGCTCCACTGCACTCCAGCCTGGGTGACAGAGCTAGACTCCGTCTCGAAAATAAATAAATACATATATAAATACATAAATAAATAAATACTAAATTAAATTCTCCTTCCCCAGTTTCAAGGCCCTGAATGATCTGGTCATGTCTATTACCAACTCATCCCCAGTCAGTCTTATTCACTCCACCAGTGCCACTGGCTTTCTTCTGTTCCCTGACCTAGGGGACAGGCACCCCCAGTCTCTCTGCCTGGAATGGATTTCCCTATCTCTAGGCCTCCGATCTTTGCCTGGCTCACCATTGCTCGAACTTCAGAGCTCTCAGCTTTAATGTCACGATCTGTCATTCTAAATGAAATCCATAACCACATCTGCTAGTATCTAACACCAGTACCACAGTTTGTCGGTTTTTTTCCTTCATAATCCTCATCACAGTTTACAGTTATATCTTTACTTGCATGATGATACGTTTCACATCTGCTGGCCTCACTGAACTGTAAGCTCTATGAAAACAGTACTCATGCCTGACTGCTTCACCACTAGATATCCAGCTAACCATCCCACAAGTAATACGTGCTTAATAGATATTTATCCAAATGAAACAATAAATTTCTATTTGTTTTAACTTTCTTCATTCCGTAGAAAACTAAAGCTCTGGAGAAAGGAGTTTTCCTAGGCCATTGAGACAGATGGTGGCCAAGCTGGGATTGGAATCATGACCACTGCTGCCGGTCCAGGAGTAAGGACAGGGAAGAAATGTGTCAGGTGAAACCAGAAGTGGGGAAAGGATGCAGAGCGTTTCCATCTACTCTGCAAAATTCTCTAAAAGCTCATAAGTGAGGAGTTTTAATTTTTGGATAGTTCATTCTTTTTCATTAAAGAATGCCCAAATAGTGGTACTCTGGCTGGGGGTAGTGCCTCATGCCTGTAATCCCAGCACATTGGGAGGCCGAGGTGGGTGGATCACTCAAGGTCAGGAGTTCGAGACCAGTCTGGCCAACATGCTAAAATCCCGTCTCTACTAAAAACACAAAAATTAGCCAGGTGTGGTGCTGTGCGTCTGTAATCCCGGCAGGCTGAAGCATGAGAATTGCGTGAACCCGGGAGGCAGAGGATGCAGCAAGCTGAGATCGTGCCACTGCACTCCAGCCTAGGTGATAGGGTGAGACTCAGTTTAAAAAAAAAAAAAAAAAAAAAATCACAATTAACTACTTTCCCAGCCACATGACTAGTCAGATCTATTTAAGAAAATTAATAATGAAGGCAAAAGAAAAGAGGCGATATGGCCACTCTCACTTTGTCCAGTTTGTTCCATGGGGACCTTGGCCTCTGGATCAGCCTAAAACCAGATGAGGATCCCGAAATCTCTGACGTTTTCTTCCCCTTCCTGTCCCCAGCCCTGTTTGTACTGAATACCTACCACCCACACAAGTTAACTGTTACTTTGGAACCAAACTGAGCTTTGCACCCAACTTTCACAACTCAATTCAATTTATTCTTTGCCTAACAGAAACAGCGGAAAACTAACCCTGGCTGATGGTCCCCCGTGAGTCTGCATAATGGGGGCACAGGAGAGGGGGGTACCCAGGAGTTACCAGCAAACCAGGACACAGAATGAAAAGGCAAGCACTGCCTTTCAATAGGGTTGCTCTGGGGTATACTGTTCGGCTCCAGGCCAAACATAGTGTTTCTATGTTCCTGGCAGCAGCAGACAGGCTTTACGTATTCTTACTATTCTTCCTAGTGCAAGGGAGCCTCCTCAAGGCCTACAGACTAATGGGCCTTAAGACATTTCCCACTCATTCAGTAAATACTTACTAAGCATGTCCCAAGGGCCAGGCTCTGTGCTGGGCTCTGAGGCCAAGCGTATACACTCCAGGATCTCAGGAGACAGGAACTGTGCAATGAACTTCCATACACTGCAGGCAACAGCTATCATGGACTGCTAACTTCTTCCCCTACCTAATGGGCAGGGCTGGTTCTCACTATGTGAGCTAACAAGGTGGCCCCACAACCCTTAAGAGGTTCTGATGTCTAAACAATATAATCTAGAAATCTAAACCAGGTGGATTGGGAAGCAGCCATCAGTCAAAACTTGAGATTCCGAGACACAGGAGCTTTAGCATACAGAGAGAGCAAAGCAAAAAAGGATCTGCAACTGGAGGGCCACGAGGAGACTGGTTCTGGTGCTACTTTCTTGACTGACCAATGCTGGATACCTGTGCCCCCCTGAACCCCAGTTCTGTCAATTGTACAAGGTGCAAGCCAGATCTTTCCAACTCTAACAATCTAAGCATCAGCAACCTGAAATAAATCACTTTTCTTTCTGATTCAGCAAAATACACTTCCTTTAGAAATCAGAAAGGGAGGTAAGGAAAACAGGCTAGCAGGCAGTGGTGTAACAACTTAAGCCCCTTTGTGTCAGGGTGTTGCATCCCACTTCCTTCTTTAACAACAACTCTGCCATAAGGCTACAAACTGCCTTTGGCTAAACCTGCCTATCTCTCTAATCCTAACACTTCTAAACCCATCTGCAATACCCAGCAAGAAGCAACAAGACCAGTGGAGTCTGGCCCAATTTGAATGACCCAACCCCACATCCTGTTGCAGGATTCCTTCCCTGGCTAAGCACGGAAAACCTCTTCTCTGCCCTTTCTGCTACCTTCAAGTTGCTATGCAGTTGCAAAAAAATAAAAAATAAAAATAGTTTGGAGGAGGGAAGAAAAGTCACTGTGATGGGACAGACTGAGGCTTGGCCCTAGTCCTAGGGATCTCAGCTTCTGGTTGCAGCTCAGTGGCTGGCTGGGTGACCTTGGCGAAATCCCTTTCCTGCTTTGTACCTTAGCTTTCTCATCTGTAAAATAAGAGGTTCAGACTAGACTACCCCAGAGCCATAGCCCTCCTTTCATTGCCAAGATGATATGATTCTTCCCACTACTCATTAACAGACACATAACGTGGATAAACCATGGCAGAGACAATTTCCCAGCAAATGGGCCCCTTCCACCAGGATAAGAAGGGGCAGGAGCCCTGGACCACACCATAGTGAAAGAATAAGAGTAATGACGGACATAGAGGACTAGAACACCAAGACTTGGGAATAACCATGGAAGGCAGGGAGAAAGGCAAGGAAGGAATCAGAAACTTCAATATTCTCAGATGGGGGATAGGCAAAATAATGATACCACTGCAAAGCAATCTGGCACAGTGAGTTAGAGTGCTGGCTCCAGAGTCAGATGATCTGGATTTGAACCCTAGCTGTGCTCCTTGTTAGTAGTGTGGACCTCAGACAAGTTACTTAACCTCTCTGAGTAGCACGTTTCCCAGCTACAACACGTGGAAATAACAGTACATCACAGGGCCTTAAAAGGAATAAATCTAGTTAATAATGCCTAATCAGGTAGTGCCTCGCACATGGAAGCTCATTCTAAGTGTTTGCTTTTATTATGTTAATATAATATTATCTTATTATACTTTACAATTACAGAAAACAGATAGGATCCATAGATTCTAGTCCGTGTTCTCTCACTAGAGACCTGCGAATTCAGGTTCCCCATTTGTAACAGGAGAGGCGGAACACAATCAGTTTTTCTCAAATGAAGACCTGTACACACATTGCTGAGGGATTATATTTAAGTTCTCTAGGAGGATTTTAAACACTTTATTTTCATTTCAATCGTCACCTAAACCAAGTCTAATAAACACATATGGATTTTTTAAATGCTTACTTTAAAGCCAAGTTTTGGCACAAGATTTCAAAGCCCAAGTCTACATTTGTGTTTATGATTGTGTTGGCACCAGTATAATTGTAGCAAACTCATGAGAATGGAACACGTGCGGACTCAACTTATAAAAGATGAGACTGGACCCAATGAAAGCCAAATACCATCAAATTAAGGTTGTACAAGTAGAAACATGGGTGGAGAATTCAATCATTAGTACATGATAATATAGACTAGCCAAACTCCAAACGTTCAGCACGACAGCATTTACTGCCATGCAACTTATAATTTGGTTTCGGCTGAACAACACCTGCCTCACCATATTTAAGGTATTAATTTGAATGGTATTGATTGGATAATTCTGTTTGCACTTAATTTGTAAATATGTGTGGGTCACGTAGTTGTATAATAATAGCCTATAAGTTTATATCTACTTTTACATATGTACATATTTAAGTAACACTATAATAAAAAAGAAATTTAGTGAACAAAAGGGTGCTTTGGCACTTTTGTTCTTTTACAGACAGTGCAAGCATTATTCTAGTTTGAGGAAAACTGAATGAAATTCTCTCCAAAGTCCCGTGTAGCCCTTTGAATCTCAGAAAGATGATCATTTTTGTTACAGACATGTGAAGCTGCATTAAGATAGCCAAGTGGGGATACGGGCTTAGAATCCAATAAAAATAAATAAATAAAGGCAGAACAGGAACAAGAGACGTAGAAACTAACTACAGAGAAATGCATCCTAGAGATGGGATCTCTAAGGAAGGGTGTTCAGAGATAGAGAGACAAAGAGCTGACGTCTGAGCTTCAGGGAGTTCACTCTGCCCTACAGCCCTCACATCCGTCTGTGGAACAGTTCCATTCACCTGCGCATTAAACATGATCTCCAGATTACTCAAAGCATTATTGGCTCATCTGGGAAGTGAATGGCTTAGAACCCTCCGCAGAAATAAAACAAGTCTCAGTTATTATATTCCTCCAGGCCTGACACAAATCTGTAAGGAAAGAATCCAGATTGACACCAAGATACCCAGTATTGATCTCTAAGAGTGGGGCCATTAACTCGCTTTACTCACAGCTTTCAGAAATACAGGGGCACATTAGGGGCTTTTGGAGAGCCAGGTGGCTCCCAGGGCTGCGGCAAAAGGAAAAAGTGGGGTGGTCAGGCAATTTGGTGCCAGGTCTTAGGGATCAGAACTCATGCCTGGGCACCAGCACAAACCAAAGCTACTATTTCTACCTGGCTGTAAATCTGCCCTCTATGATAAGCCACACGCCATATCCGGACCACACAGTCCTCTGTCCATAAGAGCCAGATTCCATCAATCCCTGTGTGAAAACCAAACAGCTTCCTTCCCTCCCTCCCTCCTCCAATTCGCAACTCAAAACCACAAAGAAGAATGACAGAACCCCCCCGAAAAACCCAAGCTTACTGTTTGTCTTCTTCTGAAAGTGAGGTTCTTCCACAGCAGCAACCTCAGCTGAGGCCAACAAGCCATGTTCCCTCAGCCAGCACCCACAGCGTGTGGCTCAGGAGCCCTGGAAGGCAGCGGCCAGAGCTCACAGCAGGGATGCCGTGGCTGGTCATTAACTGAAAGATAAAGCAGGAGGGGAAACAGCCGTCAGTTATTGCTGCAAAGCCATACACCAGTGAGGACTGCTAATCCAGCCCTCTCAGCTGAGACCTCCAACACACAGCTCTGCGTCATGACTGCTTCTCAATGGGTCATGAGTCCCCAGCTCCCAGCCTCTGGGTTCACCCACAAAGAGGGATTCGGGAGGTGTTCCGACAGCAGGTTAGGAGCTAGTTGTTAGGGTCCTAATCATTTTGGTTCCATGGATGTTATCATTTGGGAATGAAGAATGCATTTCTGAAAATAGACCTCTCTCAGGTGGCCAGAACACTGAGGATGGAAATGGCATAGTGGAATCCCAGAGATCTAACTCTTCTCTAAGAAAATGCCTCCCCTTACTTAGAAAGTCAGCAGCATTTGTAAATTTTGCCTCAAGCCTGGAGTGACTTATACTATTCCCTGAACTTCCTTACAGACTAAAGTTTCAGTGGGTTACACAACTGAGTCCTTCAAATGATAAAAAGCACCATTGACCAGGCGTGGTGGCTCAAGACTGTAATCCCAGCACTTTGGGAGGCCGAGGCAGGAGGATCATGAAGTCAAGAGATCAAGACCATCCTAGCCAACACAATGAAATCCCATCTCTACTAAAAACACAAAAATTAGCTGGGTGTGGTGGCAGGCGCCTGTAGTCCTAGCTACTCGGGAGGCTGAGGCAGGAGAATCGCTTGAACCCGGTAGGTGGAGGTGCAGTAAGCCAGGATAGTACCACTGCACTCCAGTCTGGCGACACAGCAAGACTCCATCTCCAAAAAATAAATAAATAAATAAATAAATAAATAAATAAATAAAGCACAGTTTTGTCATCTGGAAAGCCACAACATGCCTTAGATGAGTGTGAGTAAACACCAAGAAAATGCCACCAATACCTGGCTCTCAGGTAATAAGGACAACCCTAGAGCTGTGTCTCTGGAAAGAAAACAGTATCCCATGGAGAAACAAGTCTGCTACGGCAGGCTCAGGGCATCAACTGTGAAACCAACAAACAAGCTCCCACAGTCAGCACATATGCACACTTCTGGCCTCGTTCCACCTGCACCTGAACACACCGCCCCCTACTCCGTTGGGTGTCACAGGTGACTCCTTGGAAGACTGTTTGCCATGCTAGGGCAAGAAGGTCTTCTCATGAACAAGGGATACTACTTTCTGTGTGTCCCAGCCACCCATGCAGCAGTTGCCCTTATTTAATGCTGGGGAGGGGGCAAACGATGAAAAATGGAAGGGAGGACACACAGGTGAAAATTCGGCCCCGCTGGCACTTGGTAGCCATGAACTCTCCTAGCTCTGCTTATAAAATGGCTCAGTGAATCACTGTGGCCTCTAGAGGAGTCGGGGCAAGGGTAGGGTGGGACACTGGGCATGAGGAACAAAGAGCAGAAGGAACTAAGAATGCAGTAACGAGGTATGGATATAAAATCAAGCACTAGACTAGAAATCTGTTGAGTCCAAATGAGATCTCCATGCCAAGGTCAGTCTCTAGTAGAACAATACCCTTTTATCTCCCACCCAACAAGGACTTGAATTAAAACTTCTAGAAAAGTCAAGAGATTGGAGGAAATTGCAGTGTCTCAGAAGAAAAGACAGCCTACCACTATGTATTCTAATTCATTCACTGACAGTCCAATAAATCAAGAAATTCTCTGAAATAGTCAAGCCTTAGGACCTATTTCTTTTCTTTACCATTTGCTCAGCAAAATTCTAGAAGGACACACACCTCCAAAGTTTCTTACTCCAAAAAGAGGACGAATTAAAGCAGCACTGCATCAGTTTGTTCAAAGATGACAACTGGCAGCACAGCACTGGCAGCCAGAACAGCATTGTGAGACACATGCTTGTCATCCCAAATTGTTTTCTAAATGGCTCAGGACGGAGCTTGCATTCCAGAAACACTGAAATAATTAGCTAGATTTTTCTCATACGGAAGCTGCTCTCCAGGAATCACTTCGTTGACTTAGAAGCTACATGAACCTTTTCAGATCCCCAAGGTAACATTGAGGAGGGTACAATTAAAAAAGGAAAACTACCAGAAAGAGGCCAGGCATGAATTAGCCCCGGCTTCCCAACTATGTGCCCCTGGCCAAGGCTTTATGCTCTCTAAGCATCAGTTTCCTCATTGTAAAATGATAACAATACTTACCTTGTATGGTGTTCTGTGGATTCAACGTGATAATATAAATAAGTTCCCAACACAGTACATGGCTTAATGTAAGTGCCAAAGCAATGTGAGTTCCCTTCTCCCCATTTATCTTTCTTCATTCCAACAATATCCTATAGCTGAGAAATGGTTATATCCTGTCTAAACAGGACTTTCCATTATTTCTAGCAAATCCATTGTGGGTTTCTGGAAAGGTAGGAGGGGCAGGAAGGATGAAATCTAAATAGCTTAATGTTGCAGTACCCAGAGCCAAACCCAAATACAGAATATCACCTCCCCTAAACCCTGAGTGGAGAAGCTCAAAGAAAGAGAAGACACACCTCTACACAATGTTCATGAGAAGGAGGGAAGGATGAGTTTTCTTGGATGGCATTTTCTTGGAAGTAAAGTGTCTGGGTTTCCAAAAAAAAAAAAAAAAAACAGGTTCTGACTCCAAGGACTCTCCAGGAAGCACACGGAGAAGGTTGGTAAGAAGTAGCATAGAGCCACAGTAGAAAGTTCTACTGTGGCTTTGCTGGGCACAAACAGGCACGCTTCCTGCTCCAATTCCTCCTGCCCACCTTGGCACTGACCTGGCCTCCTGCACAATTTGCTCCCTCATCTCAGAACACAATGATCAATAGTGGGAGCAATTCTGTCCTAAGAGGAGGGATTGGCAAGGCCCGGCCCCTTCTGCTCAGGTAACTGAAGCCAAAGGGACATTTCCACATCAGTTTTCCAAGTTAGTGAACAAACAAACCAAAACCAAAAAAAAAAAAAAAAAGAAAGCTATAAAAGAAACAGTACTATGTACTAGATTTCTCAATGTTTCAAATGCAGCACACTCACTTCTGCCTTTATACACATTTCCAGTTACTGGCTGGAAAGGATCCCACTTCACAGACATCCCAGTCAATAGGCCACTCTGATCCTGCTCCTAGATGACCACAACCGCCACCTCACTGGTCTCCCATCCATTTGCCACAGAGCACCCAAAGTTACTCAGCTAGACCAAATATCTGAATATGCCACTCCCCCACTTAAAACCTTTTGCCAGCTCCTCAGCACCTGAACATAGAGTCCAGTGCTCACCAAGGTCTACCTGGCCTCCCTTCTGGGACTCCAGCCTACTCTCTCACCACTCCCTACCTGCTAAGCAATGCCCTGGGTGTGTGTCCAGGCTCAGAATATGCTGCAAGCTTTCCTACCACTGGGACTTCACTGGTGGCTTCTCTTGTCTTAAGACACCTTTTCAAGCACTACTGGCCTGGCTAACTCCTAGGTCTTAAACTTAGGTCTCCACTTCTTCAGCATCCTTTCCTGATCTCCTCCCCCGCAACTGACATGTGGGTTCAGAGCCCTTCCTACGTGCTCCCTAGGAAGGCTTGGCTGTGAAAGAGGATTTCTACCTTTTGAGTCAGAGCAGGGACCATTCCTGTTTCCTTCATCCCTGTTTTCCTTAGTATGCAAAAGGGTCCTGGTTTGTCGTAAACGCTCGGGGATGTCTGCTTAATTAATTAAGAGATGGACAGGAGAAATAGGGTACCAGAATTCAAGGGTGGTGGCACTCCTGGGCCTGTGGTAACTCATTTCTCAAGCTTGATTAAATGATTTGGGCAAATTATCCCCAGAGAGGGAGCTCTGTGTTCAGCAGCTTCTACCATATGCTTGAAAGTCACAAAGGACTGCTGAGCTGCCCAGGTGACTCCTGGGGCATCCGGAAAAATGTAATAGAATCTACGTCTGCTTCCCATAACCGCCAGGTTTAGCGAAGGACTGGGCAGCCCCCAAGGCCAGCAGGGCTATGCAGTCGACTTTCCGCCCGTCCTCACCCTCAAGCCCAAGGCGCACTCTCTCTAGGTCTCATCAGTCACCCAAGTGATCACCCCTTGCCAAAATGTGACCATCTCCACACCTCAGCCTTGTTTCATACAGTTTGGGCATGGCAGAAGTGACTGCTGGAAACCTTTGGCCAATTTTTTAAAGAAATTTTAACTGCAAATGCCACTGATATTTTGAAGTTCTTAATATCTACAGAATACAACAGACTGCTAAATTAAAACCTTCCCAAATAAGCAAAAACACTCATCATTAGTTGCAGAGAAATGCAAATTAAAGCCACAATAAGGTATCATTGCATGCCCACTAAATTAAAAATTAAAAGTGCTAGCGTGTGTATGGAGACACTGGGACTCAAGACACTGTGGAATTGTAAAATGGAAGAGCCACTTTGGAAAATAGTTTGACAGTTTCTGCTAAAGTTATGTATAGTATTATGATATGACCCTGTCATCCCATCCTAGGTATTTGTTAATATTTATAGAAGCCTTATACAGAATAGCCAAAAACTGGAAACAATTAGTTGTCTAAAAGACCATCAACTGGTGAATAAATAAAACTGGGGCCAGGCACGGTGGCTCATGCCTATAAACCTAGCACTTTGGGAGCTGGAAGCGGGCGGATCACCTAAGGTCAAGAGTTTGAGACCAGCCTGGCCAACATGGTGAAACCCTGTCTCTACTAAAAATATAAAAATTAGCTGGGCATGGTGGTGGGCACCTGTAATCCCAGCTATGGGGAAGCAGAAGAATTGCTTGAACCTGGGAGGCAGAGGTTGCAGTGAGCCAAGATCGCGCCACTGCACTCCAGCCTGGGTGACAGAGTGAGACTCCTTCTCATAAATAAATAAATAAAACTGGGACACTTACTCAGCAAGAAAAAGGAACAAACTACTGATACATGTGACAACCTGGATGAATCCCAAAAGCCTAATGCTAAGAAAAATAAGCCAGACACAAAAAACTACACACTGCATGATTCCATTTATATGACATTCTGCAAAAGGTGAAAAGAAGGGGACAGAAATCACTGCAGTGGTGACCAGTGGTCATGGGTGGAGGGGACAACAGACTGAAAAGGAGCATGGCAGTGACAGATACACATGTGTATCCATATTTCAAAACTCATCATGCTTTTGTAAAGGGGAAGTCTTACTTTGTGTAAATTACATGTCAATAAATCTGAACTAAATAAACTGCCTTCCATTATCATAATTAACATACCTCACAAGTCATAACTTGTAAGACCTAAGAACTGGATAGTATAAAGCCTGATTATTGTGTGATCTCCTTGGAAGAGGAATAGTAGATAAATATTCATTACCACTTATGAATTCCACAAACAACTGCAGCCTTAACTCTGCAGGGCTCCCATGAGCCACAACAAATATTTATCGAGTGCCTATCACATGCCAGGTGTGTTCCAGACCTCAGAGATTCAGTGGTGAACAACAGCAGCAAAGTTCCTTCATTCATGGGGCTCCTATTCTACCAGGGATGGGGAAACAGACAAATAATAGTGGGTTGTTCAAGCAGTGGGTGGTGGTGGTAGGATTGATGAAGAAAAATAAAGCAGAGTAAGGGGACAGAGAGTAATGGGGCGGAAGTCATTCCTTTCTGATGAAGCATCTTTAGGACAATGAACTGAGACAGTGGACCATATGCTACCCACAAAGGGGTGGTTTAAATGACAGCTGGGATTATAAATTATTTTTACTTTTCCCTAAACCAAAACCTGGAATACCAGACAGCAGACAGATTCAGTGATGCTGGCAAAAGAAACACACACACACACACACACGTTCACAGGAAGCTGGCTGGGAAGGGAAAATGATGACCCTAGTTACCATCCGTCACCTGTTCTCCCACTTCTTCCTCACCAAAACATTGTGCCCTTTTGAACTTGACATGAACGTTTCCAGGAGAGATGAGAGATGAGAATTATAAAGAAGAAGAAAGGGGCCAGGCGCAGTGGCTCACACCTGTAATCCCAGCACTTTGGGAGGCCGAGGCAGGCAGATCACGAGGTCAGGAGATCAAGACTATCCTGGCTAACACGGTGAAACCACATCTCTACTAAAAATACAAAAAAAAAAAAAAAAAAGTAGCAGGGCGTGGTGGCGGGCGCCTGTAGTCCCAGCTACTCGGGACGGTGAGGCAGGAGAATGGCGTGAACCCGGGACGTGGAGCTTGCAGTGAGTCGAGATCCCGCCACCGCACTACAGCCTGGGCGATAGAGCGAGACTCCGTCTCAAAAAAAAAAAAAAAAAGCAGCAGCAGCAGCAAGGGGGAGAGAGGATGACACCAAAAAGACAAGCTAGGAGGAATTTTCCCCATTTGGCATAGCCAAAAGAAAAACAGGAACTCCTTCCCGTGACCGCCCTCTACCCTTCTGCAGCACTAAATCTGTCTAGGGAAATACAGTGAGGAAAGAAAGCGCATGTGTCTGTACAGCTACCAGAAGCTGTTTGCTTGTGCAGTAACAAAAGGGCTGGCCGGTCTTCTTCCTTCCTGCAACACTGCCAACACGTGAGCTTTAGTGCTGGGCTCCCATCTAAGGGTGACAGTCAGCCCTCATGCCTGAGCCAGGGCAGGTTCCAGAAGAGGGAAGTCTCCAAGCAGGGACCATACAAGTGTCACATCTCACTGGGACAGAGAAATGGGCCCCTCCGGGTGGAAGAGGAGAGGCTTCCACAAAGTCATGCTCCATTTGACTGTCGTATTAGTAGATAAAATCTCTGACGACTCACTCCCACTACACCCCTGCTGCAATCTTATAGAGAGAGCAGCTGAGGCCTCCCCCAAAGCAAGTGACTTGCCTAGCATTAGAGCTGGTTTCTCAAGAAGTAACTTTTTCAACAACTCTTATATGCCCCTTCCCACTAAGCTATGATTAGCTTATTTATTTTTGAGACAGGGTCTTGCACTGTCTCCTATGATTTTGTTTGTTGTTCTGAATGCATTTCTCAGAGTTCTATCCAAATAGTCCACATACCCAAAATGTACAGTTGGCAACTAATTTTCATCTTTCAAAAACAATGATTATATGACGGCTATTTCATTAAACCTTAAACAAATAAAAGAGTGTGTGTGTGTGTGTGTGTGTGTATGTGTGTGTATTCCACTTTGTTCAAACTTCCAAAAAGTTACCAGAAGTGAGATGGAAGTTGAAATTTCCAACAACAGCTATCAATATATCTCTTTTTTATTATTTTATTTTATTTTATTTTTGAGATGGACTCTCACTCTGTTGCCCAGGCTGGAGTGCAGTGGTGTGATCTCTGCTCACTGCGACCTCTGCCTCCCTGGTTCAAGTGATTCTCCTGCCTCAGCCTCCAGAATAGCTGGGATTACAGGTGACCACCACCATGCCCGGCTAACTTTTTTGTACTTTTAATAGAGACAGGGTTTCAACATGTTGGCCAGGCTGGTTTCGAACTCCTGACCTCAAGTGATCTACCCACCTCAGCCTCCCAAAGTGCTGGGATTGCAAGTGTGAGCCACCACGCCTGGACTCAGTATCTCTCTTGATGAGATTGCTTCTACATGTCTTTTTCGTAATTGAGGTATAATAGAGAAATGAAAATGTTACATATTTACAGTGTTCTAGATGCCTTATATCAAAAACAGCTTGCCAGTAAACTACAAAGCAGGAGGTGGATTTCAGTATACCAGATATGAACTGAAAATACATTGGTGCCAAAGCTCTGATTGCCTATTCATGAGATGTTGATGCAAAAGCAAGAATCACAGATGTGACTCATGTGCCTCATCTCCAGAGAGATGCACAGGGTCCTACAATATTAGGACATGAAACTTCTAAGCCCAACAGAACATGCTTGCTTTGGAAAAGGTCGGTTTTCTAATTGCCTCTCTGATCATGTGTCTTTGGATCGGTAGCCACGTTCGGGGACAAGCCTAACAAGGTTACAGAAGGCCAGGAAACCTGGAAAGAACCCATGATTGAAGATGGAACGTGGCTGCTGCGGGGGCGGGAGGGGATTTTGAGTCATCCTGCAATTTCTCCCAGTGTGACCCATCAGCTTAATTGAACCTGAAGCTAATTTGACTGCCTCAGTTTAACTTCTGGTCTCCAGATGCTACTGGGCCCTCTATCCCTAAGCGTATCCTTGCTGGGATAGCCTTAAATTACACCTCCTCACACTCCCAAAACATTCCATAGATCACGATTCCAGGGAAACTGCCTTGAGTTAGGAGGCCTTGCAGAAGGGTCATGGGCTGGTACTCTCCCCTGAAACTATGTTCCTACTTTTAACGGCAGCATTTTAATAGTCAAATTTGAGAAGCCAAGAGGGGTAAGAAATCTTCCAAGGTAAAAGTCAAGGATGAAGTGAAGTTATCCAATCATTCCAGAGGAATTCTATCATTCTAAAAGAGGTTCTGCTATCACACTGCCCATTTAAAAATATATAGATCCAATGAATTGTATTAATTCCAATAATCTGTAACTTGGGTGCAGTTTTTAAAGTACCAAATGCATCATACTTACTTGTTAGTTACAACAAGATAATAGGTAACTGTACCTCCTTCTTTCACTTGAATATATATCCAATTTCCTAAACAAAATTGTTGCTAATAGCTAATTTTCAAAATAAAGGCTATGAATTTGTAAAAACTGAAACAAGAAATCCATGAATATTGTACAAATCTATAACTAACTTGTGAGAAGCATAATTCTTCATGTTGTCTGTCAACAATATAATTTTACAGGAGATCCTGACCGGGTGTGGTGGCTCATGCCTGTAATCCTAGCACCTTGGGAGGCTGAGGCAGGAGGATCACTTATGCCCAGGAGTTTGAGGCTGCAGTGAGTTATGATCACGCCACCATACTGCAACCTGGGTGACAGTGCAAGACCCTGTCTCAAAAATAAACAAACCAATAAATAAGGAGATCCTAAAGGTTTAACTCCATCTATATCATGTCACTGATACTTGGACAACCAAAGATCCTATTTATCACCCTCAACATTCCCATTGCCACCAGCTAAATGGTCCTAGGGCTTCTAAACCTCACAAGAGCCAGGATTTCTGAAAGCAGATCTGTCCTGTACCCAAGTCCTTGTTTCATCACTGTAGAACTACGAAGAAACTCTAACAAAATGTTAGAGACAGGCTCTCTTCCCCTGCTGATTTCCACTAAGCAAACACGGAGCAACCTTCAAAGGAAGACTTCAGCAAACAATACCACTATTTGCCTTTTCCCTGGTCGGGGGTATGTAGCACATAGAAAAAAAGAACCTTTCCTCCAGAAAAGAAATCAACCTTTCAACATTCTATGTCATAGAAAAAAATCAATTTTTTTCAGCCACAATCATAACACCAGAATAAAAGAGATCTGAAGGGAAGGGATTAGTGAATTCATAAACACCCTAAGCTACAGAAACACAAGCAGGCAAGCCTCTATCAGCAATCCTTTATTTGCAGAAAAACTTGGTTGGATAATGTTCCCTGCTGTTATAGGACGGTTTTCCAAGAGAATTTTGGGAGAAATGGTTTAGTGACTGTATCACCAAAGATCATTTTGTTTGGATTACATCTCTGAAGAATCAACGTCTTCAGATGTTCAACCTTCTCTCAGCCTGAAGGATTTATATTCATGAAAGTGCTCAAAGCATTTGGGTGGGACAGGCAAACCCAAATCTTAGTCACTGTCTTTATTTCTTTTCCTTTGGGTCTATTCTACTATGCAGAAAACTCCCCAAATCCTTACTCCTTTGTTGTCTTAATTGTTTCAGCAGGAAGAAAGGAGGTTTTAGAGTCAGAGAAAGCTGGGTTTGAATCCTGACTCTGCTACTTACCAGCTCTGGCACCCTAGGGACTCTGAGCCCCTGTATCTTCTCCAAAAAATAGAGCTGATAATGTATGTAAAACATTTATCCAGTTCCTGGAACAAAGTAAGTGTACAGTAGCTATTATCATCATTAATGCTGCAGTATTCATCAAAGGTGGGGCAGAGAGTGGATGGTTTATTAAAGGAATCTCTTTTCTGTCGTCTTTGTCCACAGAAAGACACTATGTCTCTTAAGGGCCTTTCCAGAGCAAACTGGAGCACTCTCTAGTACCCAGTGCATTGGTAGAGGTGAAAGCATTACAGGGTATCCTGTTGCCACTTCTGACCATTGTTTTACTATAAAACCCCCTCTTGGGGGTCCTCGCCACTCACTTATCCTATTTTCTCTACATTCTCACGGAGGTTGCTCTTACTTTTCATAGCACACTGCCACCTTCCTACACGTTTTTAGCACCTGACTCAGTTTTCCTGTCCATCCCATTTCTTCCAACCTCTATGTCCATTAGAAATCTCTATTAGAAATCTGAGCCTTGGCCAGGTGCAGTAGCTCATGCCTGTAATCCCTGCACTTTGGGAGGCTTAGGCAGGTGATCGCCTGAGGTCAGGAGTTCGAGACCAGCCTGGCCAACATGATAAAACTCCGTCTCTACTAAAAATACAAAAAAGTAGCTGGGCATGGTAGTGGGTGCCTGTAATCTCAGCTACTCAGGAGGCTGAGGCAGGAGAATCACTTGAACCCGGGAGGCAGAGGTTGCAGTGAGCTGAGATCATGCCATTGCACTCCAGCCTGGGCAACAAGAGTGAAACTCCATCTCTGAAAAAAAAAAAAAAAAAAAAAGAAATCTGAGCCTTATAATTTCTCCATCTTTTCAGCTCTGCCTACAGTATTCTCTAGTGTACTAACTTATCAGTGATCCCTGATAAATTAAGCCATGTGCAACAAGCTACTGTGTCTCACCATCTTCCTACTCTCCACTACACTGAGCCCACGATGACCCAGTGCTCCACAAACATGTGTAGAATGGAAGTAAAACTTCAGGGATAAGAAAAGATAGTTAAAGCAGATTCACTACAGTAACAAACCAATCAAGAAATTGCAATGAAAGTAAAGGTTTGGGTGATAAAATTTCCAGCTGTGTTCTAAGAAACATAACTTCAAGCAGGAGTGCATTTAATCTGATTTTCCTCAAAGCCTCTCTAATTTGTAGGGAAAGGCATTCATTTTCATTAACTTCATGTGAGCTACAGAGAATCTGTGATTGAGGCTCTAGAACCCCTGGTAAACATGCCAGCAAGCAAGGGCACCTTCCCTGGAGGTTCAATCTAGAATGTAAGACTGTCAGCATTGGTAAGGAGTCTTGAACTCTAAACCCACAGGCTCAAGTCAGGAACGCAGGAAGCCTATCAACACCTGGATACAATTTTGCCACCTTAACACTTTATTCCCTTTACTGGTGCCAAACTGAGTCATCCAATCTCCAGGCTCTTGTCCAGTTCTAGTTCATACAGTATCAGCAGCCTTCTCCAGAATGTCCTTTCACCAGCCAGCTCTTGAAACAGTCGTATGTCATATGTGCAAGACACTTCTATTTCTGCAGCCCGGCGACGGCCAGCTAACTCGGTTAGTGAGAATTTAATCAAAGTTCCAGGGCAAGCACAGAGACACAGAGTCTAAGTCTTGCCCTCCAAAACCTGCAACCAAACTCCTTCTTTAGAAAAACCAAAACAAACCTTCTCGCTGGCTGCCTCACTAAATTAAGAGAAGAAAGGGGAATAAGATCACAGGTTGAAATCCACCTACTTGTGATTCTGAAAAACAAAAACTTAACGGTGTTTTTCTTTAAACGTTGACAACATGAACTCTATGAGGTCTGAGAGGATCCTACAAAAGGATCTGTATTATTTCAATATTATCAAGATTCCGAGTGTTCCTTATAGAAAGAACTACTGTTATTAAGATTTTCACAAATCAAACACTCTGTGTGCCAAAGAACAAAGTGGGAAAAATGAAACTGAATTATTGGGTTGCATTTTTGCTAGCCTCCTTTTCTCAACTGTAGTTCTGAAAAATTCACACAATCCAATCCCCCAAGCAACAACATGCTCTCATCAGGTGAGAGCTGGTGTTGGTCACACACTCTTTGAACTAGAATTGGACAATGTCCCAAAATGGAGTGCCATCTGGGGTCAGAGTGCCATGCTCTTCTCTGCAGACTCCAGGGACATGTCCACTCTGCTTAATGGAAGCCACTGGAACCAAGTGTCAGACAGCCCTCTATTTGCTCCACAGAGGAGAAAGCCACGCTCTGATCATGTGAAATGTGACTGGAATTGTAAACTGAAAAATGGCACTAATTTCACTAAATTTGCAAATCCTGCAACAAGACCAACAACTGAATAAACAATACTTGACCAAAGGCTTTCTTTATCGTGAACTTAAGGTTTTTACTATAATTAACACAATCACTAAAGTAAAAAGTAAATAAATAAAAACGCTGCCTTGATTCACAGTTAATTTTAAGCAGCCAACATCAACATCAGGTTCCATGCTTTTGCATAAAGAAACAGCCTTTAGGAAACCCTCAACATTCAGGATTTTGTTCTGATTCAAACTTACAAAGAACAATTTGTATTTGAGAGAAACAAAAAATTCCAATTGAAAAAATGCCTTAAGATTCAAATTGGACCAACAGACAGGAGAAATAAATGAGGCCAGTCCATTTAACATTTGAGTGTCCATTTTAAGCTGAAAGGAACAGACGTCTAGAGACACAATTTCTTTTTTTCTCTCCTATAAAGGGCGCTGTAATAGTTATCCTAAATTCTGATATAGTATGAAGAAGCCTGGATTAAAGAGGCAAGAGACTAAGATTTTAATTTCCAGTTAATGGCATCTGGAGAATAAATTTAACAAGCCATTCTACCACTGTGGGTAATGGAACACAAAACAAGTCTTTTTTTTTTTCTTTTCTTTTTCTTTTTCTTTTTTTTTTTTTTTTTTTTTTTTTTTTTTGCGACGGAGTCTCACGCTGTTGCCCAGGCTGGAGTGCAGTGGCACGATCTCGGCTCACTGCAAGCTCCGCCTCCCGGGTTCACGCCATTCTCCTGCCTCAGCCTCCTGAGTAGCTGGGACTACAGGCGCCCGCCACCACGCCCGGCTAATTTTTTGTATTTTTAGTAGAGACGGGGTTTCACTGTGGTCTCGATCTCCTGACCTTGTGATCCGCCCGCCTCGGCCTCCCAAAGTGCTTTCTTCTTGACACAGAGTTTTGCTCTGTCGCCCAGTCTGGAGGGCAGTGGTGCAATCTCGGCTCACTGCAACTTCAGCCTCCTGGATTCAAGCAGTTCTTCTGCCTCCACCTCCCAAAGTGCTGTGATTACAGGTGTGAGCCACCATGCTCAGCCAGAAAACAAGTCTTTTTGATGAAGAAGCTGAAGTGGATGATTTTCTGAGTCTAAGAAAACTGCTTGGGACTTGGGTATCCAGTAGCCACGGAATATACATCCCAAAGAGCATAAGAAACTGTAACACTAGACCCCAACATCAAAAATATGTTGCTATTTCCTCCCACATTGTTGGTAGGGGTGCAAACTGGGACACTCTGGCAACTTACATTAAAATGCTATGAGAGAACAGGGGAAGCATTCCTTAAAAGTTCTAGGAAAGGTGTTATGGAGGAGGTAGCATGAGAAATTCAGCCAAGTGGGAAAAGCACAAACTTGGGAGTCAGACAGACAAGAGTTTGAATCTCTGGCTCTGCCATTAGCCAAATATGGAACCATGAGCAAGTTATTTAACTTCTCTTTGTGTCAGGTACATCACCTGAAATATGGGGCTAATATAATAATAGGCAAGCTCAGTATTTCCTCAAATGTGGGAGAGTTACACAAGATGAATTTAAGTGATATTCAGAGGATTTTAGGAGATGAACAAGCACAATATTAAACATTGAACCACATCATGAGAAAATATGGTTCTTTTCAGCACTTCTTCAGCCTATATAACATTCTTATTACATTAAGGAGTAAACGGCCGGATGCGGTGGCTCCCGCCTGTGATTCTAACACTTTGGGAGGCCGAGGTGGGTGGATCTCCTGAGGTCATGAGTTCGAGATCAGCCTGGCCAATATGGCGAAACCCTATCTCTACAAAAAATACAAAAATTAGCTGGGCATGGTGGCATGCACCTGAAATCCCAGCTACTAGGGAGGCTGAGGCAAGAGAATCGCTTGAATCCAGGAGGAAGAGGTTACAGTGAGCCAAGGTGGTGCCACTGCACTCCAGCCTGGGCAACAGAGCAAGACTCGTCTCAGAAAAAAAAAAAAAAAGGAGTAAGCTTTTGTTTAGTCTTCCTTTTGACACCTCTTTAATGCTTACTAATTCCCTTTTCAACAAAGTAAGATAAGTCTCATGGTCAGCTGGGGCCTTTGGGAACCAATAGTTTATCTTATACATACACTGTAAGAAAAATAATTTGTCTTCATCCTAATTATGTTTAAAATTACCTTTCATTTGTAACTGACACTGGTTTTCCAATTACAGGTCAAATATAAAGTTATTTTTAAATATATTGATGATTACAAAAATGTGAGTCAATTTCTATAACTTGAGTGGGCCGAAATGTTACCTATCTCAGAGTTCCAGTGAAAATTAAATGAGATCATATATAAGAAGAACCAGCCCATGCTGTGTTCCATCACCCACGGTCTGGTTGATGGGTAAAATTTCAGTAGGTGAGGAATATGAGTAGAGGATCGAGTGTGAACCAAGGCAAATACAAGAGATGGACATGAGATTCCAGAACAATGAGGAGCCAAACAATACCAGGAAGGGGTTCCTAAAGTAGAAGATGAAAACCTGTAGAGAGAGACTCCTTTAACAGGTACCAAACCATACTTATGTTAATCAGTCTGGTGAGAAAACCAGCTATAGTTCCTTCAAGCATGTGTCTTACAATCCAGGACATAACTGCCAAAATGGGTCACAGCCTTATTTCAAAGAGCCTTGAATGCCAAGCAAAAAGAGATAATCAATGGTGGCAGATTCTTAAAAGTCTTCCGACCTCTGTCCAGCACCTAGTACTTTCCACAGTACATGGTGTTGAGAGGTGACAATGTGCTAGCAGCCCTCACTCTCAGCGGCTCCTCGACCTCCGGCCTCGACGTCCACTCTGGCGGCGCTTGAGGAGCCCTTCAGCCCGCCAGGGCACCATGGGAGCCCCTCTCTGGGATGGCTGAGACCAGAGCCTCCGACCTCTGCTTGCAGGAAGGTGTGGAGGGAGAGGCGCGGGCAGGAACCCGCGTTGCGCTCGGGCCAGTGTGAGTTCCGGGCGGCGCAGGCGCGGGCGCGGGCTCGGCGGCCCGGCACACGGAGCAGCCGGCCTGCACCATGGCCCAGGGAGTGAGGGGCTTAGCACCTGGGCCAGCAGTTGCAGAGGTTGCGCCGGGTCCCCCAACAGTGCCTACCGGCTGGCGCGCCACACTCAAGTTCTCGCTGGGCCTTAGCTGCCTCCCCGCAGGATAGGGCTCGGGACCTGCAGTCTGCCATGTCTGAGCTCCTCTCCCTGCAATGGGCTCCCGCCCGGCCTGAGCCTCCTGCTCCGTGGCTCCGCCCCCTCCTCCGTGGCGCCTGGTCCTGCCGACAGCCCAAGGGTTGAGGAGTGCAGAGTTGGCTCCACCTGCAGCCCCCGTGCAGGATCCACGGTGAAGCCAGCTGGGCTCCTGAACTGGAGGGGTACTTGGAGAACATTTATATCTAGCCAGAGGATCCTATGTGCACCAATCAACACTCTGTGTCTAGCTGAGGGGTTTGTAAATACACCAATCAGCACTCTGTGTCTAGCTCAGGGTTTGTGAATACACCAATTGGTACTCTGTATGTAGCTAACCCAGTGGAGACTTGGAGGACTAGCACCCTGTGACTCCATGTCTAGCTAAACGCACCAATCAGCACTCTGTCAAAACAGACCAATCAGCTCTCTGTAAAACTGACCAATCAGCAGGATGTGGGTGGGGCCAGATAAGGGAATAAAAGCAGGCTGCCCTAGCCAGCCAGCACTAACCGTCTTGGGTTCTGTTCTGTGCAGTGGAAGCTCTGTTCTTTACCTGTTTCTAATAAATCTTATTGCTCCTCACTCTTTGGGTCCATGCTGCCGTTATGAGCTATAACACTCAGGGTGAAGGTCTGCATCTTCAATCCTGATAGCAAGACTACGAACCCACCAGAAAAAAGAAGTTCCAGACACATCTGAATGTCTGAAGGAATAAATTCTGGACACATCATCTTTAAGAACTGTAACACTTACTGCGAGGGTCCGCGGCTTCATTCAAGTCAGTGAGACCAAGAACACACCAATTCCGGACACGGTGTTTAACAAACATTTGCTAAACAAATAAATTTCTGTTTAATAGCACTGTGTATTAGTGCATTTAATTTTAATATATATATATGTATTGTTGTTGTTAATATCATATCTTCCTCTTCCTTCTCTCTCCCAGTACCAGAGAATAGCCTAACCCCAACTAAGGTAAACTCTGCCACCAAACATGCCTGGGAGTGGAGAAGGGTCTGCAGGTCAGTGTAAGCTCATCGGTCTGGGCCTTCACGTTCTCCCTGCCTTTCCAAGGAAAGCTGCTGCTTGCTTCAGTGTTGCCTTTATGTCAAAGTGGATCATCTAAATACCAGATCCAACAGATTTCAAGCCACCACCCTCCAAAGACTTGCTTCTTCCAGAAAACAAGCTTGGTTTGACTCTTGTCAAAAAGAATTATTCCCAACCTGGCATCCTATAAGAAGTTTGCAAAGCAAGGGTGAACAGGGATACGACATCCAAACATCTTCTTCGCGGCTCCTTCCCCCTCCCTGCCCCTGGCCAGAAACCTCTTCCTCCTTTTACTCCTCCTCCTTACGATCTCTCAAACAACAAATTCAAGACAATGCTTTAGAAAGCTTTGTGTCTTACCCACCTACCCCCAGTGAGGGTCTTCTGAGATACTTAAAACTATCCTCATGAGGTATAGTCCAATTCTCCTCCTAGGATGGGTACTAGCATTCTATTATTGAAGGATGAATGAGCCTGAAGAGTTGCTTATGTTTTCCTTTGATCACCTATTGGCTTAACAGGACTCCACTATAAGAAGCAAAACTTAGGCTGGGCGCTGTGGCTCACGCATGTAATCTCAACGCTCTGGGAGGCCGAGGCGGGCGGATCACAAGTTCAGGAGTTCAAGACCAGTCTAGCCAACATAGTGAAACTCTGTCTCTACTAAAAAATACAAAAATTAGCCAGGCATGGTGGCACATGCCTGAAGTCCCAGCTACTCAGGAGGCTGAGGAAGGAGAATTGCTTGAACCTAAGAGGCGGAGGTTGCAGTGAGCTGAGATTGCACCACTGCACTCCAGCCTGGGCAACAGAGCGAGACTCCGTCTCAAAAAAAAAAAAAAGCAAAACCTATACCCAAAATGATGTCTGAGATGGAGAGTCCAATTTTATTTTAGAGAGATTTTCCAAATGGTGAGTCAGAAGCAAGAACAGTATCTCACTAAATCATGTTTACTCAGCTGAAACTTATTGAATTAAACCAACTCCTCCTTCCTTTGCATTTCAGATGAGAACCCCTTCTGGTTCTATGATTCAAATCTTCAGTCAAAGCAGGTAAATAGGAAATTTCAACAGTTTTCTCTCCTCCCTCTCATTCCTTTCTTCTGTCATCAATCTAATCAGGAATGCTCTGAGGCATTCCCTGGATATTTCTTCTTTACCTCTCAAAATCCACATGGCATGTTACACTAATGCTCAGCATGTTCCTCAGATCTCTAGATGGCTCTAATTAAAGGATCACGTCTTCTTCTAAATACAGACCTGGGGTTAGAGGACATAAGAGCTTGAAGGACTCTTTAAAAGTCAAGTAGTAACATTTTATAGACCAATAACCTGAAAAACAGAAAAGTAAAATGACTTGTCCAAGGTCACACATCTTCTTAATGAGTTTGTGGGCATTCACGAACACCCTGTAATTACACATAAAATTTGGATTATATGAGCTCATGTGTATTTTTTCTTTAGAGAAAATCCAAATCTTTTTTCAAAGAAGTCAACAATCTCTTCCCCAAAATATAGTAACCACTGACAATTATATGCATATTTGGAAAAAAGTTTAACTAAAATCTAATTGTTCCAAGTCTGAATAGTAATATGAATTGGTGATCTAGAATAAGAGTGGAACCTAATTTAATAACTGTTATTGTTATCATCTTTTTTTCATGTCTGGGACATCAATGCAAGTAACATGGGATAAAGACAATTTGATGTGGAAGTAAACTATAAAGCAAGCTTTTTTTTTTTTGAGATGGAGTCTCGCTCTGTGCAGTGGCACGATCTTGGCTCACTGCAATCTCTGCCTCCCGAGTTCAACCGATTCTTCTGCCTAAGCCTCCTGAGTAGCTGGGATTACAGGGTTGTGCCACCACGCCCACCTAATTTTTGTATTTTTAGTAGAGACAGGGTTTCACCATGTTGGTCAGGCTGGTCTCGAACTCCCGACCTCATGATCCACGCGTCCTGGCCTCCCAAAGTGCTGGAATTATAGGTATCAGTCATTGCGCCCAGCCTAAAGCAAGCTTTTAAAATCACTGAAAACACTAGTATGAATAAATATCACTATAGGCCAAGCATTATATTATATGGTTCACATTATACACACACGCAAATGCCTATTTTACAGATGATGAAACTGAGGCAAAGAGTGATCAGCAACTTGCCTAATGTCAGATATCCATCAGTAATAACCAGAATTCCAATCTATATTAATTTGATTCTGAAATCCATGTTCTTTTCCACCAATATTTGCATCTACACTTCAAGATGTCCTAATACTAATAATATATTCTATTTACTTATTTAGGAAGAACTAAATCAACTCTCTAAGGTAGCTTCAAGGAAGTCTTTCATAAACGGTTCAACTACTAAAAAGTTCTTCCTGGGAAATGTCATAAACTAAATACCAGCTATCACAAAATATCTGGACTTTAAGACTAGCCAGATAAAATGCTTTGACTTCCAAATGCTTCTTGGAAGTTGGATTTGGCATAGAAAACACTGGAGAATGTTAAACACCCCCCAAGAAAAGACTTCAGAGAAGAATAGATCCAATGCATATGAAGTTACTCTGTTTTTTTAAAAAGTGTTTAAATATCTAAATTACTTAGTGAGTCATCTCACTCTTATTAACAAAAATAAACTAATATACAACTCAAAGTACTTGAATATGGAATGCCACAGACTAGAGCATTTTCTTAAATCACAGCTGCCTCAGAAACGGAAATGAAACTGAGCGAAACAGAAATGTTTGTTCTACAAAAAGTAACCTGGCCTAAATAACTTAAGTATGCACTAAAATTTCTCAATCTAACATAAACCTAGCCTTAACTACAGTTGTTTCTCACATAATTCTATTTCTAATGCTTTTCTGTGATTATCCTGTTATCTCAAGTAGTCTTTTAGAAGACAGGAAGCAAACATGAGTTTCCCACTCTCCTTGTTGGACTTACTCAAGTCAGCATTTATTAAACTTTTTCCATATTAGGTGGGATGAATTAAGGCCAGGGGAGAATGAATCAAAGACCTCCCTCTAGAGAAGCATACACTCATGAGGAAGACAAATAAACGTTAACTATAATAAAAAACAGTATTAAATACACGACACAAAGAGTGCTGTAATCCAAGTCTAACGGAAGTAAAAAGAAGGGGATGTTACTTTCAACTCAGTGATGGGAAGGAGTGGATCCAGAAGAGCTTCATGAGGAGGGGAGCATTTAAATTGGGTCTTAAAGGAGGTTTGCAGAAGCTAAAGGGTTTTGTACCAACTTTGTTTTCAACATGGGAAAGACAGGATTTCAAACTTTGTTTTGTTTTGGGAACCAAATCCGATGCTCCTCCGCTGCTGGAATAAATGCTCTTTGCCTGAATGCTATTTGTGGTCTTCGTAGAATGGAGAGTAACAGAAGGCCCTACTGGAAATCAATTTTATGTAAGCTTTTCATTCTCTGGCTTCAAGTATTTCTAAAATGTACCTTTCTATGCAGGCTACTTATTCAGGCAACTATTTTCAGGTGAAGATACTCAAATGAAAATAGAGAATCACTTTTGGCCTTTTGCTAATATTTCATGCATCAAAATTTTGATAGTCTGACAAAGTGTTTACCATGAGATTGGTAAACTCACGGAAGCCAAACTGTCTGGGATGCAACTTCAGCTCCACTACTTACAAATTCCATAATCATCTACCTAGCCTGCCTATACCTCAGTTTCCCCATCTATAAAGACAATAACAGCACCTATCTCACATGGTTCTCTTGAGAATGAACTGAGTTATTACATGAAAAACTTAAAAGCATATCCAACATACCATAAATCAACAGTAAATGAAACTATTTTTACCAAGAGGTGTTTTCAAAGAGTTTATTTCTAATTTGCTTTACCAATTAATAAGAAAGGCACTTTCTCATCCTATTTCACTTTTACAAGGCAGACATTTTTTTTTCAAGACAGAGTCTCACTCTGACGCCCAGGCTGTAGTGAAGTGGCACGATCTCGACTCAGTGCAACCTCTGCCTCCCAGGTTCATGCAATTGTTCTACCTCAGCCTCCCAATTCCAGTAGCTGGGATTACAAGCACCCACCACCACGCCCAGCTAATTTTTGTATTGTTAGTAGAGACAGGATTTCACCGTGTTGGCCAGGCTGGTCTTGAATTCCTGACCTCAAGTGATCCTCCTGCCTTGGCCTCCCAAAGTGCTGGGAATACAGGAGTGAGCCACTGTACCCAGCCAACAAGGCAGAGTTTGAAACTGTGTATATTTTCCAAAAATATATATATCTTAAGAAAAAACTAAATTTGATTTCTAAACAATAACAGCAGTAACAGAGAAATAGCTTATTTCAAAAAGTCCACAACATCATCAAGGATAGGACAAGCAAGAATCATATTGTATTATAACAAATTTTGACAATCACCAAAGTTAGGATTTACAACTAAACTAACAGTTCACTTCTCTTTTTCCTGTGTTTCTTATGCCCTTACAGCCTAATACTCTTATCATTCCATTTTCTATAGATCACACGGGAAAATGTTTTGAGATCACACAGCTATTCACAAACATCTGACTGAAGCAATAGTATAGTTTTCATTATAAACCAAGTAAAAAATTAGAGTTGAGTAAATTTTATGCTATTATTTCCAGGATGTTGCAATCCCTACGCAACCAAGGTTTCAAGTTAAAGAGAATTTGGCTGATCCACTCACAGCAACAAGGAAAATATGATGCAGGCTGTAGATTCTGATAAGGATTATAGCAGATGAATGTAGAGAATGTGGTGAGCATCCTTGAAAAGCTCCCTGGTTGCAGCAGCTGAAATGTTAACACGGGAGTTAAGAACTCTGGAGTTTACTGGCTGCGTTCAAGTCTTAGCTCTACCTCTTGCAAGGTATATGGCCAGAGACAAATTAGCCTCATCATTTACTTAATCTTTTAAACTAGGGACAATAAATGGTTTTGTTGTGAAAATTCAATTAGCATTTGATGACCTGCACAGTGTCTTATGCCTGTAATCCCAGCACTTTGGGAGGCTGATGTGGGAGGATCCCTTGACCCCAGGAGTTCAAGACCAGTCTGGGCAACATAGTGAGACCTTGTCTTTACAAAAAATTTAAAAATTTAGCCAGGAGCAGTCGTGCATGCCTGTGGCCCCAGCTCCTTAGGAGGCTGATGTAAGAGGATCACTTGAGCCCAGGAGGCTGAGGTTGCAGTGAGCCTTGTCTATACAACTGCACTCCACCCTGTGCAACAGAGCAAGACCTTATCTCAAAATAAATACAATAAATGAATAAACTTGTGAAAAACATTTCAAATAGTACTTGCCACACAGTGCTATATATGTATGTATTAAACATTGCAATAACTTTGGCCATTCATGATGATACCCACATGTAGATATGAAGATGGTTGCATTTTTTAGAGTAGGCCTTCTCTCAGCATAGTTAAACAAAACAAGTGTTCAGAATGATCTTTTAAATTTTGATGCTAAATGACCATAACAACTATTATAATCATATTATTTATTTAATATCTGGATAGTTAAAAAAAAAATGTATTTGAGGCCAGGTGTGGTGGCTCATGCCTGCAATCCCAGCACTTTGGGAGGCCGAGGCTGTCGGATCACTTGAGATCAGGAGTTCGAGACCAGCCTAGCCAACATGGTGAAACCCTGTCTCTACTAAAAACACAAAAATTAGCCAGGCGTGGTGGTGTGCACGTGTATTCCCAGCTACTCAATCGCTTGAACCCAGGAGGTGGAGGTTGCAGTGAGCCGATATCACGCCACTGCACTCCTGTCTGGGCAACAGAGCTAAACTGCGTCTCAAAAGAAAAAAAAAAAAAAACAAAAACAAAAACGTGTACAGGGTACATTATAGGACTGCACTCATAGAAATATGAGGGTGGAGATTTCAAATGCTCATCTGCAGAAGAGACAACATATCACAGGTGTCCAGGTTACAGTCAGCTATGTCATTCTGGAACACTGTGCAGGTGCTCAAATACAGACTCTTAAACTGCTCTGACAACAGTAGCAATTCTAGTCCCTTAAATGGCTTGTAGTCATCATGAAGGCTGAAGACCCTCTTCCCCGGTGGGTCTGATCATACTGTTGGTTCTCAAGCAGATGCTGTGTATCCAATGTTTTCCTAAAATTCCCTAGCATTAATTATTTTAATGGTTTGTGGAATGATTTAATGGTTTGTGGAAGCACTGGGGAAACAGGCTGACAATGGAAACTTTGTATTTGAAAAATATTGTAATATCTGTAGAGGTTCTACTCAGGAATACTTTCCATGCTTCCATACTTTCTCTGATTTAGGAGAAAGTTTCTCAAGAGAATGATATTCTCAACAGAAATGGAAAGTTTCTCAACAGAAGGCCTCCATCATTTTTGTGGTAGGTATGAGAAGAATAGGCTGAAATAAAAGGGGAGATGAAAACTTAAGGACTTTAAGTTTTGTTTGAAAAGAAGATCATAATTTAAGTCTGGGTTCTAAACTATGACCGTTAAAAAAATGAAAAAAAAAAAATCAAGAAAATTCCACTCTTTAACTCGGGGGAAATTTTTGTGAGGTTCTCTTCGTGGGAAGCAGGGATTCAGCCATGGAGGACAAGTGACTTGCTGATTTCAGTACCCAGAAAGTTTTTTTAAATATGAACTTTGTCCACTGTGAGATGAATGTGTATATACTACCCATTCTCTTCTTGGGATGTCATTGAAAAGTCGGATTTTAAAAGCTAATGGTATCAGTGCTGCAAAGGCAGGCCAATTACAGACAGTGGCATACAATTTTTTCTTTATTTTCTTATTTTTAATCTTATTTCTTTCCTTCTTTTTGATAAAAGATATACCTAAAGAGGCACCTACACACAACCCTGGCACCGTCCGCCGCCCCAAGAACCTTCCTTATTTACCAACGGCCTGGGAGTTGGCAAACACGCTAACAACAACAACAAAAAAACCAAACGGGCTTTCGCCTCAACCTCATAGTTCCTCCCCATCTGCACTCACCGGTCTTCACCGGATTCACAGCGAGCAGACACCTAGTACAGCCGGCCGATTCCTAGGTCCTCCGGCCAGGAGGCGCTGCGGGCTAGTCTCCGGGGGCCACCGCAGCCCGCGCGCCCAGCACCCCCACCCTCAAGGCAGAGCCCAGCCCAGCCCCGCGGCGGAGCTCCGAGTTCTGCGCCGCCCGCCGGGGTTATTCCCGGTCATTCCACAGCACCACCTCGCCCCAGCTTCCCCATCTGCGCCCAGGCAGAAGCTGCCCCAAGAGACCAACGGCAAGGGTCTGGAAGATGGGGCGGCAGGGAACGTGGGGGAGGGAGGATTGGGCACCCCACCTCCGGGTTTCCGCAGGCTCTCCTAAGTCTTGTATTTAGAAGAAACAAAACTCGGCCGGGCGCGGTGGCTCACGCCCGTAATCCCAGCACTTTGGGAGGCCGAGACCGGTGGATCACCTGAGGTCCGGGGTTCGAGACCAGCCTGGCCATCAAGTTGAAACCTCGTCTCTACTAAAAATACAAAAATTAGCTGGGTGTGGTGACGCGCCTGTAATCCTAGCTACTCAGGAGCCTGAGGCAGGAGAACCGCTTGAACCCGGGAGGCAGAGGTTGCAGTGAGCGGAGATCGCTCCATTGCACTCCAGCCTGGGCGACAGAGCAAGACTCAAAGAAAAAAAGAAAAGAAAGAAACTCGTTCCGCGCTCTGCGCCAGGGACACCAGCTCGGCTGAGCGCACCGAGACTGTAGGCAGGACCTCCCTACCCCTCAGGTCACAAAGCCCCAAGGCCTCTAGTGAGTAATAGCACCACGGACCCCGTTTGGGACACCTCCAACTCGAGTTCTCGGGAAAAAGGACGCGCTGCTCCAGTCCCGGGGTGCATACAGCAGATTCCCAGGTCAGAACAGACCAGCTTCTTAAGAACCAAGTGAGAACTCAGTGCTGGCATTTGTCTCCGTAGGTACTGGCCGACCCGCAACCAGAGGGGTTTCTAGCCAACTCAGGCCCCTCCGAACAAAGAAGCGCTCCGTGCCGGACCTGCAACTCTCCCCACCCGGCAGCAGCGACCTCAGCACTCCCGGGCACCCCCGACCCCTCTGAGCCCGGGGTACTGCGCCCGGGTCTCCACGCCCAGAGATGCTCCCCAAGTCTCCACCGCCGGGCGAGTCCCGAGCGCAGCAGCGCAGTCCTGGGGTCGCCAGAGCTCGTCCTAGGACATCCTCTTCCCATTTACGCCGCCCCGGGTCCCATTTGGGTTGCAAGTGGTGGGCATGCGGGGCTCCGGATCAAAGTCCCCGAAACCGAGAGCTTCCCGAAGCTTCCTTGGCCTCGCAACAAAACAATAACGCCCAATAAGTCACTGGAGAGCCTCTTACCTGTTTTCCACTTTTGTGTTTGCGTCTCTTTCTCCTACCCCTTGACAAGCCTTCCGGAGAAGGGGAGAAAACAGAACGAGGGGAAAAAACAAGGAGCAAAGCGCCCTGAGAACTAGTCCTGTTGGTGCGCAGAGCCCCCCGCCCTGCTCTGCCCTGCCGCAACCCGGGAGAGAAGGGTCGGCTCGGCTCTGCTGGTCCCGGCCCCACTCACTCTCGCTCGCAATTACGGGGTTTTTGCCGAGACTAGTTCCTTTTATAGATTCGGCTGCCCGGAGCGCAGAGGTTACTATCGGTCAAAGCCTGTTCTCGCCTTCCTCCCCGCCCCCTTCCCGGCCTCTGTTTATGTAGTTCAGTCACTCAGCAGAAAGCACGTGGAGCCGCGGCCCGCCTCTTAAACGGGCGACGTTCAGCCGCCGGTGAAGCTGCTAGGGAGTTGGGAGGAGGTGGGTGGGGTGGGGGTGGAGGGTGCATCAGGTGTCTCAGGGTCCGCGGTCTGCGCCCCCGCTCCCCGCCGGGGCCCGCCGGCCTAAGACCCGCGGGAAGCGCTGAGCTCGGGGCTGCGCCGCAGACTCTCTAGTCCATGTTCCCGGCAGCCAAGGGCACCAGTGGAATTTGCTTCCTCTAAATCGTGCTTTCCGCAATCTTTTTTTCGTTTGTTAGTTTCCTCAGCCGGAGGGAGGGATTGGGGGAGAGGGAGCTCCATACGGAATCCCCCTCAGGACGCCAATCATTTTGTCTTTTGGTACCTTTCAAAGACCTAGGCTGGTCCTCTGGGTAACCGGCTGCTTTTGTTTCCCCCCCCCCCCCAACAAACCTTGACTTTAGTTTTTGATAGCGACCTACTGCCTTCGAGATTCCCAGCCTGAGCTCCCCAGGTCCCTCAGAGGACCTGAGAGGAACATCTTACTGCTTCTCTTCATAAATTGAGAGGAAGGAGGCCACAAAAACAAAAAAAGAAACAGACAAAAACACAGAACAATATGGACCAGCCCCCTTTTAATTTTCATTATATTGATCAGCCTCCCTGTGATAAAAACACAGGACTTGTATTTAGCTTGTATACATTTGTAAAGTGCAGCCAGAGAATTGCAGTCGTGTAAAATTATGTAGTCACTCCAGACCTCCAACTTCTGTTTGCCTTTGCCTGTAGGGAGCAAAACCATCCAAAACATTGGAGGGGCCAAAAAAAAAAAAAAAGGCAAGAGCAAGAATGCAGGCCTACACACCATATGTCTAAATATTTAAGTCATCCATCAAGCCAACAAACTAAATGTCTCCTGCCTTGACAAAGATACCTTTGTAACCACCTTGTGTAGATTCACGTTTAGACTCCACAGTTTGACCTGAGTTTTGGTCAGAATGAGGTGGCATGAGAGAGCGCCCCAAGCCTACTTCTCTTCCCACCTCCAGCTCCATTATATTCCAGAACTCCCACCACCTGCATGCAGACACTCAGCTGCACAAGCCCCCTCCAGGCTACAGTCAACAGGATCTCCAGGCTACAGCTCAAGCCCAGGTACCCACATCAGTGGTTCTATCAACACTCAGGACAGACCCATAGAAGAGGCCCAAGCAGGCCCTGGAAGTGCACGTGGAGGCCACAAGGCAAGGAATTCTGGAGTCCCAGGTACTCATAACTCTGGGTGGCATGGCCCCTTTGCACCATGGACTGTTTGCCCTTAGAAAGGGATGGATCTAAGCCGGGCGCAGTGGCTCATGCCTGTAATCCCAGCATTTTGGGAGGCCAAGGTGGGCAAATCATCTGAGGTCAGGAGTTCGAAACCAACCTGGCCAACATGATGAAACCCAGTTTCTACTAAAAATACAAAAATTAGTCAGACATGGTGGCGGGTGCCTGTTATCCCATGGTGGCGGGTGCCTGTTATCCCAGCTACTCAGGGGGCTGAGGCAGGAGAATCGCTTGAACCTGGGAGGCAGAGGTTACAGTGAGCTGAGATCACACCACTGCACTCCAGCCTGAGTGACAGAGCAAGACTCCGTGTCAAGAAAAAAAAAAAAAAAGGAAGAGAGAGGTGGATCTCAGAAAGGCCAGAGATGAGCTTTCTAAAGTCCAAGGCCCAAGAGAGGGGACCCCCTTGCCTCAGTCAAAGAATAACCTTGGTCAATAAATTGAGTTTTGGGGTCAATCTTGACAACCACATGATGAGCAATTTAGGTAAAGTCTTTCTGCCTCTGTTTCATCTTTTTTTTTTTCTTTTTTCATCTTTTTTCTTTCCTTCCTTCCTTCTTTCCTCCCTCCCTCCCTCTCCCCTCCCCTCCCCTCCCCTCCTCTTTCTCTTTCTTTATTTCTTTTCTCTCTTTTCTTTCTTTTGACACAGGGTCTTGCTGTCTACCCAGGCTGGAGTGCAGTGGTCCAATCATGGCTCACTGTAGCCTTGACTTCCTGGGCTCAAGCAATCCTCCCACCTTAGCTTCCCAAGTAGCTAGGACCACAGGTGCATGCCACCTCACCCATCTAATTTTTGTATTTTTTTTGTAGAGACAGGGTTTTGCCGTGTTACCCAGGCTGGTCTCAAACTCTGGAGCTCAAGGGATCCTCCGGCCTCAGCCTCCCAAAGTGCTGGGATTATGGGCATTAGCCATTGTGCCCGGCCTGTTTCTTCATCTTTAAAATGGAGAGAAGATGTATGTTCTGTCTTCCTCACAGGGGTTTTCTGAAAATAAACTTTGTTGAAACCGTTGAGCTCCTTGGCAGAATGGTGTTATAAAAGCAGAGAGCGTTATTAAAAGGTGGTATCTTTCCTAGCATGATTTTAGAGAGTAATTAGGTCTCCCTGACACTCCATCTCCTCTCTCCTTCTTCTCCTACCTCTCTGAAGTCGACCACCAAAATCATTCATTTTTGTTTTCTTTTTTTATTGAGATGGAGTTTCACTCTTGTTGCCCAGGCCAGAGTGCAACGGCGCGATCTCGGCTCACTGCAACCTCTGCCTCCTGAGTAGCTCAGATTACAGGCACCCGCCACAATGCCCGGCTAATTTTTGGTATTTTTTAGTAAAGACAGGGTTTCACTATGTTGGCCAGGCCGGTCTCAAACTCCTGACCTCCGGCGATCCACTCGCCTCAGCCTCCCAAAGTGCTAGGATTATATGCATGAGACACTGTGCCCAGCCCAAAATCATTCTTTTTGGAATTTTGAAGCATATAGTTCCAAAAGGTATGAAAGTAATCGCTTAGATTGCTCTAATAAGGGAATGGGCAACAGTTAAGTCCTATACAAATAAGACAAAGATAAGATACTACAGAAAGGGGATGAGCCCAAGAAAAAAAATCAAAGTCCCAGAGAAAGAACAGCCATTGATTCTAAATACATAAGTCTATGGCCCCAAGCCAAACTTGTGTCACTAAGAGCAACCTGTGGTTTCAAGAATCTGGTCATCCCCCACAGTGAATACATGAACACATTGTAATGTTTGAAATGTTTATTTTTCTTGTTGATCTCTACTGTTAGAAGAGCCCAAACCTCCAAAGTGACTAAGTGATTCGGCCAGTTTGTACACAGGGATGTAAGTTTGCTGACACCAAGCTCATACTTTACAAATGTAATATCTTTATAAGACAAAAATACTGGCCTAGGCACGGTGGCTTACGACTGTAATCCCAGCACTTTGGGAGGCCGAGGCGGGCGGATCACGAGGTCAGCAGATCGAGACCATCCTGGCTAACAGGGTGAAACCCCATCTCTACTAAAAATACAAAAAGTTAGCAGTGTGTGGTGGTGGGCGACTGTAGTCCCAGCTACTGGGGAGGCTGAGGCAGGAGAATGGTGTGAAGCGGACGGGGGAGCTTGCAGTGAGCTGAGATCACCCCGCTGCACTCCAGCAGAGCGAGACTCAAAAAAAAAACAAAAACAAAAACAAAACCATATACTCAATATCAAAAGCTAGAGCCTAAGAGATGCCCCTTGAAAAAGAAGCTTACAAGTGTGAATTATCTTCCCTCCAGCCCTTAGATTGGTTTGTCTTTTAGTATATTTCAATGAGCTTCCGCCTCCGCATCCCATCCCTGCCCCCGGCTCCAACACCAAAACCCCAAGCCCCTCCTCTAGGTGACTCCTTCCAAATACACAGGAAGACCCTGCTTTGTTGCTGTTTTTCTGGAGAGGCTGATTCTGTAAATGTAGCCTGGGTGGCTTGAGGTTCTATTCTGAGATGACCGTGGCATCTTCTAATTACAGAATCAACCTTCAGGCAGCTGTGGCCTTGCAGACTCTGCTGGAGGTCATGGAACTACAGAAAAGCTCAATCTTATCATTCTATTGAGGCTTTTAAATTGGAGATTACCTAAATGGCATTGCTTGGGGGTTGCTTTGCTATATCTCTTAACTCATCTGCGTAAATGTACATGTACACATTGTATAAAATACAAATGATTTTCAATGTCCTGAGTTTTTTTGGTTGATACTCATACTGGTTGCTAGAAACTCTGAAAAAAATAGAGTAATGCAGGAAGTCAATGAAGAATAAAAAATAATGTATTCTAAAATGATGTTTTAAGATGAATTTATTATGATTAAGAAGACCCGGTGGGGCACGGTGGCTCACGCCTGTAATCCCAGCACATTGTGGAGCCAAGGCGGGCAGATCTCTTGAGGTTAGGAGTTCGAGACCAGCCTGGCCAACATAGTGAAACCCCGTCTCTACTAAAATTACAAAAATTAGTCGGGCGTGGTGGTTTGCACCTATAGTCACAGCCACTCAGGAGTCTGAGGAAGGAGAATCACTTGAATCAGGGAAGTGGAGGTTGCGGTGAGCTGAGATTATACCACTGCATTCCAGCCTGGGTGACCCAGCGAGATAGTCTCAAAAAAAAAAAAAAAAGAAAAGAAAAAAGACGAATACCTAATAGGTGAAGTCTTGGAGAATTTCTGGAGAGTGAGAAATGCCTCAAAATAAAATAAATAAATAAATAACAAATAAGAGGGATAAAAGGACCTACAGTTCAAATTGAGTCAGCTTAATTCCAATACACAGTTAGACATAGAAACAAATCGAGCAATCAATGGTCAAATAAAAATGTACCAGGAATCATCATTATTTGTGCAGTAGACCATGTATTGCAGAGGCTCTCAATCAATTCAATTTAATTGGACCAATGTGATCCTATTCTGTATTAATGTGGCTCCTGTTGACACATAAGCAAGATTCAAAATTATTATTGCTTCTGGACTTGAGTAAGATGTTTGTTCCGTTTGTCATTGGGATCAAGAGGTTAGCCTTGGCTGGGCACCAGTGGCTCTGGCACCAGTGGCTCCGGCCTGTAATCCCAGCACTTTGGGAGGTCAAGGCGGGTGATCACTTGAGGTCAGGAATTCGAGACCAGCCTGGCCAACATGGTGAAACCCATCTCTACTAAAAATTAAAAAAAAATTTAGCCATGCATGGCAGTGCATGCCTGTAGTCCCAGCTACTTGGGAGGCTGAGGCAAGAGAATCGCTTGAACTGGGAGGCAGAGGTTGCGGTAAGCCAAGATCATGCTGCTACACTCCAGCCTGGATGACAGAGCAAGACTCCGTCTAAAAAAAAAAAAAAAAAAAAAAGCCTGCTGGATTACAGATAAATGCTGTATAGTCCACCGGATTTCTAGTTGATTAGTGAGTGATAATTCTTTTTAAAAGTCACCCTTCCAACCCTCTTTCTTTCAGGTTAACCCCTTAAGAGCCAAACTGCTAGAAAGATTTCATCTCTACCCCCTCCCTTTTATTAACACCTCAGCCACTGCAGTCAGATTTTCACTCTCACAGCTCTGGATCTATTCTGTTTGAATTCATTAATGACCTCCTTAGAGACAGAGAGGCCAGGGACGGGTTGGGGGGCAAATGAGATCTCTTTTTCTCTTTTTCTTTATAAAATATTTTTAACATAAAAAAATACAGAAAAAATATCTTAAGCTCAGAAAAACCACTTAATTGGTAGTGCTGTTGACCTCTTTTAAATCCTTAGGCTATTCAGTCTCTGGTATTTGACACTACTGACCACACTTTCCTTCCGGAAACTGATTCCTCTCTTTTATTTCATGAATATGGTTCTCTTCTGATTCTTCTGCCTCTTTAACCACTCTTTTTCTGACTCTTCTTTCTTTCTAGATCTCCTAATACTGGTTTTCTCTTTTCATTTCTACTTGCTCTCCTAATCAATATTATTCACTCCCTTGGCCTCATTTAAGCCCCGTACTGCCAGCTCTTACCTCCTTGCCAGGCTCACCCACCGTGTGCTCTGTGCTGCCTGGTACAATATCCAGCAGCCTGGTGTGTTGGAGCCAGCACAGAAGTTCACAAGAGTTGTTTTTGCATATCTTTTTTTTTTTTTTTTTTTGCATATCTCTACCAGCTAGCTTGAAATCTGCCAATGGCATGAATATAACACTATTAGAAATCCAATACAAATCAGTGTCGATGAAAAGAGTAAAACTCTGTAAAATATTTAAAGAGATTTATTGTGAGCCAAATATGAGTGATCTTGGCCCATGACACAGCCCTCAGGAGATTCTAAGAACATGCACACAAGGTGGTCGGGGTGCAGCTTGGTTTTATACATTTTGGGGAGATATAAGACTTCAATCAAATAAGTTTAAGAAATACATTGGTTCAGTTCAAAAGGCAGGGCAACTTGAACTGGGGGCTTCCAGGTTATAGACAGATTTAAAATTTTTCTGGTTGACAATTGGTTGAGTTTATCTAAAGACCTGGGATCAATAGAAAGGAAATGTCTGGCTTAAGATAAAGGATTGTGGAGACCAAAGTTCTTAGTGTGCAGAGGAAGCCTTCAGGTAGCAGGCTTCAGAGAGAATAGATTGTAAATTCTTATCAGACTTAAGGTCTGTGTTGATGTTAATACCAGAGAGGCATAATGAGGCCTGTCCGACCCCTACTTCCCGGCATGACCTGAACCAGTCTTTCATGTTAAATTTTAAGAGTGCCCTTGCAGAGGAGGAAGTTCATTCAGATGGTTGGGGGCCTTAGAATTTTATTTTTGGTTTACATCAGGGTTTTGTTTGGTTTGGTTTTTGTATGGAAAGCCACTTGTTAACATTTATTAGGACAAAATTTTGCAGGTCATTCCACAAGTAAATCCAAAACAAACAAATTTCTCGTCTTTCCTTCAAATCTCCTTCCACCATCTGACTTTTTAAAAATTTTCATTTGATGACATCATCATCCAAACATTCACTATGGGAAATCATAGTCATCCTTGCTTGACTTTTTCACCTGTCTCTATCTTTCTCTTCTCATTTGAAAAAGCACCAAGGTCAGGTCAAGTATACATCCCAAATATTTTTTTAATTCATCATTTATTTTTCATCCGCAGTGTCTAAGTCCAAGCCAAACATCTGGACTTCTGTATTGCAGAACCTCCAAACTGCTGTTCCTGTCTCTAGTTTCTTCCCCTTCCTATTCGTCTTCCCTACTGCAATAAAGTGATTTTTTGTTTGGGCCGGGGGGAACAAGCAAACCAACACAAAAACAATCTAATCATATCTTTTTTCCCTCCAAAAAAATTTTTCTTTTTTTTGAGATGGAGTCTCACTCTGTCTCCCACACTGGAGTGCAGTGGCACAATCTCGACTCACTGCAACCTCTGCCTCCCAGGTTCCAGCGATTCTCTTGCCTCAGCCACCTGAGTAGCTGGGGTTACAGGCACACACGACCACGTCTGGCTATCTTTTTGTTTTTTTAGTAGAGACGGGGTTTCACCATGTTGGCCAGGCTGGTCTGAACTCCTGACCTCAAATGATCCACCCGCCTCTACCTGCCAAAGTGCTGGGATTACAGGCATGAGCCACTGCACCCAGCCCATCTCTCAAAATTTACTATGATTCTCCTTTGCTCACAAAGGAAAAACATCCTCAAAGTTCTGTAAGAAGGCCTACAAAGGCGCTGAAAACACGAAATTGGAAGGCCTTTGAAGCCTGATCATATGACCTACTTCCTCCTCCATCCTCTTCCATCCACACCCCACCCCTTAGTCACCCCCGTTCTACCAACTTATGACTCTCCTCCTCATACATTCCCATCGCTTGGAAACCCTTCCTCTCATCTCCACTCCTGTCGTCCTGTTACACTTTTATTCTAGGAAAGAGGGGCAGAAAAAAATAAGAAATTCACTTCCTTCATTAAATGGAAAGTTGTGAGATAGAGGGTAGATAAAGAAAGAGAGATTTTTAAGTATCCAAATTAATAGGCAAATATTACCCCCAACTCAGATCCAATATCAAGTGTAACAATAGATTCACAGAAGGCAGTAACCTTAAATTTGCCAAGAAAATAATTGGACTCACGGGATTAAAAGAAATCAAGCGCTTATAATACAAGTGGTGCATCCGCATTTCTTTCCTTATTCAGAGTACTTTTTTGACACTTAAGAATCCATATTCCTGGTTGTGATTTCTGGGATGAGGGACTGTTTTATTTCTTAGCCAGGAGATTTTCTTCTCCCTGACATATTAACAAGAGAGTAAGTCATTAAAAAAAAAAAAAAAAATCCTAGGAAATGTTCCAGATACCCTTTTCTATTAGACTTCTAGAGAGACAATCCTCTTTCTCTTTCAGCGTTTTGGGAACGATTTCTTCAGGAGTGCATGGTTTTTCCTTTGTTGTCCTCAATAGTCTGTGTTGTTTTGACCCATCCTTGCCGAGTATTCTTTATGACTTCTGAAACTGTCTGGACAAAAGAAACACTTTTGCCTTATCAAAGGTTAAATGTGGAGATGTGCCATGACCCCACTGTGGGAGCAGGACTTTTCTTTCCCTTCTGTATTTCCATTTTTCTGGTGACTGATGTCCATTGAAATCTGAGCAATTTCTTAGCTGGCTACTTGTCCTGATATGTAAATTAGTGGGGAATGAGCTCCATTCATAGAGGCCTGGGCTTGCCATAGAGCTGACCCCAAAGATGGTTTCCTCTTGAGTGGCTCAATCACCTAGCAGAGGTCCAACAGGAAGCCCCCACATCTGCCTACTCACCACTGGGATTGGAAGCCCCGGACACACTGCCTGAATGAGAAAAGAAAGCTAAATTGGGGGTGCAGTCTTAAGGTAACTAAGGAAAATAGAATAGGAGGTTGGGGGAAAGAGGGAAAATAATGTAACCATACTCATAAAAACTGAGGGTGTGAGTAGGGTGCAAAGTGGCCCAACATTCTGATAGTCAGTTTAGCAAGACGTATCAAGAGGCTTTGGTCTGGGACCAGTGGCTCACACCTGTAATCCCAGCACTTTGGGAGGCCGAAGTGGGAGGATCACCTGAGGTCAGGAGTTCGAGACCAGCCTGACTAACATGGAGAAACCCCGTCTGTACTAAAAATACAAAATTAGCCAGGCATGGTGGTGCATGCCTGTAATCTCAGCTACTTGGGAGGCTGAGGCAGGAGAATTGCTTGAACACGGGAGGAGGAGGTTGTAGTGAACTGAGATCACACCATTGCACTGCAGCCTGGGCAACAAGAGCGAAACTCCGTCTCAAAAAAAAAAAAAAAAAAAAAAAGTCTTTGGCCCGCTAATTTTACTTGGAGGAATTTATACTAAGGAAATATCCAATAGTATGGTAAAAAACTTATCTTCAAGAATATCATCACTGTTGAACATTTAAAAAATACTTAATCATGTGATAGCAATTCTAAAATACACATTGATAAATTCACATATAGAATGCTACATAGCCATGAAAGGTGAAAATAATGTTTTCAAAGAGTTGTGATGTAGGAAACTGCTCATGGTAAATGTTAATTGAAAATAAAAACAAAGCTATATTTATGTGTATGATTCACATTCAGTTAAGAAAAACTGTTACTATATCGAAAACCTTTTTCATTGAATATATGTGCCTAGAAAAGACTAAAAAAAATAAAAAACAAACCCAGATAGGTGCTAACAGCAATTACCTGTGGATGGTAGGATTAAAGGTAATTTTTTTCATATATGTCTGTATTTTACAAAATTTATAAGAAAAACACATACTCTCTCTCTCTATGTATATACACACACACACACACACGTATACATACTATATATATATACACATTTTTTTTTTGAGACAGGGTCTCACTCTGTTGCCCAGGCTGGAGTGCAGTGGCCCCATCTCGGCTCACTGCAGCTTCCACCTCCTGGGTTCAAGCGATTCTCCTGCCTCAATCTCCCGAGTAGCTGGGACAACAGGCACCCACCACCATGCCCAGCTAACTTTTTTTTTGTAATTTTAGTCGAGACAGGGTTTCACCATGTTGGCCAGACTGGTCTCGAACTCCTAACCTCAGGTGATCTGCCCACCTCGGCCTCCCAAAGTGCTGGGATTACAGGTGTGAGCCATCACACCCAGCCTCATATGCTATTTTTTAATTTAGAAAAATGATATGAAAAATAGAGTTTGTCAAAAAAAAAATAGTTTGTCAATAATTACTAGGAGGAAATAGTTTATAAATGCAGAAAGGCAAACAAGAAATCACCACATGGAAACAGCAAATCCTAACATATTTTAAAGCATGTGTACATAGTAACAAAGAAGAGAAGAGAATTTGGAGAGACAAAAATAGTTAAGACAGATTTGATGAGTAGGCAAACTGTGAAAGAATATAGAATTTTAGACCAATCATAAGAGTTTACTACTAAATGAAAGTCCTGTGTGTTTAAACCTTTCTGCTTATCTGATCTTCTGATTTATCCTTCTTATCTGCAGAACATATCTGGGTGTCCATCAGCATGTTACTTCACATCTCTGTGCTTCAGTTTATTCATCTTTCAAATGGAAACAATATATAGAAGCTGCCTTATAGGGTTGCTCTGGGTATTAGATGTATAATACTTGTGAACTGCTTGGTACTCTGCCTGGTATATAGTATGCGCTCAATCAATGATAGTTGTTTTATTATTGTCATTTCTTATCATCATCATCATAATTAAATATTATCCTAAGCAACAATATGTTTTCCTCATAGTCCAACAATAATAATTGTGACTCCTTTCCAAAACTCCAGTCTGCAAATTTTAAACTAATATTTTCAATTAAATTAATCAGTATGAATTATTCACCAGCCTGGAGTTCAAATATGGTCTCCCTCTCTCCTCTCTCTCTCAGACGTGGAAGTCTTGATTTCTCACCCAGGCTAGTGTAAAACAGCACGATCATAGCCCACTGCAGCCTCTAACTCCTGGGCTCAGGGGATCCTCCTGCCTCAGGCTGCCGAGTAGCTGGGATTACAGGCGCCCACCACCGTGCCCAGCTAATTTTCGTATTTTTAATAGAAACAGGTTTCACCATGTTGGTCAGGCTGGTCTCAAACTCCTGACCTCGTGATCCACCCGCCTCAGCCTCCCAAAGTGCTGGGATTACAGGGGTAAGCCACCACACCTGGCCTAATCCCTGTTTTCCTCCAACAGTCTGCCTTACTCCTTTATACTATATCCCTCCTACGTAGCTGGGATGACAGGCATGCATCACCACGCTTAGCTGATTTTTTAAAATTTTATGTTTAGAGATGGGGTCTCACTATGCTGCCCAGACTGATCTCAAACTCCTGTTCTCAAACAATACCCCTATCTCAGCCTCCCAAATCACTGGGATTACAGGCACAAGCCACCATGCCCATCTCTCATATTTCTTTTTAATTTCCTATCTACTCACCCAAATACTCACACATTTATTAGCAGAAAGTCCAGTATCTCTTTGATATGATACCGCTCCCTCCTCTTTCTCTCTCTCGCTCCCCCTCTATCTATTGGAATTGCCTCAAAGCCCTGGGGTTCTAGAGATATGGGAAATCCAATCTGTTCACTATTGTGTTCCATATTTTTAGGGGTCAGTTTGTGCTGTCACTAGCACACAGTAGCATCACTGAAGACTGGTTGCACACCAGGGGCCCACTGGCCACACCCAGCTCTCTGACACATGGTTTGGGCTGAAGAGTGTTAGTATGTTGTTTGAAAGGACCGGGCGCGGTGGCTCACGCCTGTAATCCCTGCACTTTGAGAGGCCTAGGCGGATGGATCACCTGAGTTTGGGAGTTCCAGACCAGCCTGACCAACACGGAGAAACCCCGTCTCAACTAAAAATACAAAATGAGCCAGGTGTGGTGGTACATGCCTCAGCTACTCAGGAGGCTGGGGCAGAAGAATCGCTTGAACCCAGGAGGCGGAAGTTGCAGTGAGCCAAGATCACGCCGTTGCATTCCAGCCTGGGCAACAAGAGTGAAACTCTGCCTCAAAAAAAAAAAGAAAAAAAAAAATGAAATAGCCAACAAGTTTGGAAGTGTCACACGGAAATGTTTGTGTTTCTCATTTCTTTTGAAAAGGTAGAAGATCTGACCATACAAGACGTATTTCCACATAGCAACAATCAGCTGGTACTGAAAAGCTCTCTTTAGATGGAGTATGCTGTTTGCACTTTGCAAAGTCCTCACTAATCCCTGTTTTTTGTTTCGTTTTGTTTTTGTTTTTGACACAGAGTCTCACTCCGTCACCCAGGCTGGAGTGCAGTGGCATGATCTTGGCTCACTGCAACCTCCGCCTCCTGGGTTCAAGCAATTCTCCTGCCTCAGCCTCCCGAGTCGCTGGGATTACAGGCACCCGCCACCATGCCCAGCTAATTTTTGTATTTTTAGTAGAGACAGGTTCCTGACCATGTTGGTCAGGCTAGTCTCAAATTCCTGACCTCATGATCCACCCGCCTCAGCCTCCCAAAGTGCCGGGATTACAGGTGTGAACCACTACACCTGGCCTAATCCCTGTTTTTCTCCAACAGTCTGCCTTACTCTTTTATACTATATGCCTGACCCCTTGTGGTCCCTTGGCCTAGAAGTTCATGGGGAGTAGAGGGAATTACACGAGTTGATGCTAGTGTATACTGCACCCTGAAAATGTGATGAGGGAAGTGGCTGATAATATAAGTGCGGTAAGGACTGAATTACCTAAATCTTGGTAAGGTTAAACCTAGCTGATTGTCCTTTTACAATACTATATAACTAAATTTTCGTTTCTGTGACAGTAATAAGAATTGCATCTTGTTTTTGAGACAGAGTTTCACTCTTGTCGTCCAGGCTGCAGTACAATGGCGCAATCTAGGCTCACTGCAACCTCCACCTCCCAGAGTCCAGCAATTCTCCTGCCTCAGCCTCCTGACTAGCTGGGATTACAGGCACCCACTACCACACCTGGCTACTTTTTGTATTTTTAGTAGAGACTGGGTTTCACCAAGTTGGCCAGGCTGGTCTCGAACTCCTGACCTCAGGTGATCTGCCTGCCTCGGCCTCCCAACGTGCTAGGATTTCAGGTGTGAGCCACCACACCCAGCCCCAAGAATTGCATTTTTTCTTAAAGAATGTCACCCTGAGTTTCTACTTTTGCTAGTTTGTATCTGATTTTTTTAGGCACATGCTTATGATTGTAACTGAACACAACTTGAATCACAAAGCAAAGAAAGACATTACAACCCCTAACAAAAACAACAGTACTCCTCAAAAATCTCACCCTTCACCAATATCAAAGGCATAGTAAATTCAGCAGGGAAGAGTCAAAGAGATCAGAAGCAACACTCTGTTGGTAACTGAAAGTGAGACCAAAGATTACATCCAAACCCACAAGAGCCTAAAGTTTGACTCAAGTGCCTTTGTTTATTGAATGGAACCCTGTAGATAAACAAAAGAAGCAAAATGAGAAACACTACCCCTTCACTGGGGGTGCACAATAAGACAAAAGCATTCCCAAATGAATCTTCAGTGTGTGGGAGAGAAAGAATTTTGAGTGACCTAAGATTCAATGAGATAATAGCACCTTATATTTCTGTGAAGTATTTGTCACCTTATATTTCTAGGAAATGACCGGTGTGTCATTACAAAATGTAATACAATGAAAACGAAGTCTGAAGTTTCACACTCCTCATTTTCTTAAAACCATGCAAAGGCAAACAGAAATGTGATACTATGAGATTTCAAGGAAACTGCAGAGTCACAGTAATTTGATTCTAAAAACAGATGCTTGACAAGAAGTTATATTTAAATCAACCATCAATCTATCAAGACATAATTTCTAAAGTTAGTAATAAATAACCTTTCCATTACATCCTCCCAATCACCATATACATATAATTATGCTTTATGCTAAATAAGGTACATTATTTGAGGTTTTTTTTTTTTTTTTTTTTTTTTTTTAGACAGAGCCTTGCTCTGTTGCCCAGGCTAGAGTGCAGTGGCGTGATCTTGGCTCACTGCAACCTCTGCCTCCCGGATTCAAGCAATTCTCCTGCCTCAGACTCCTGAGTAGCTGGGATTACAGGTGCCTGCCACCACACCCGGCTAATTTTTGTAGTTTTAATAGAGACAGGGTTTCACCATGTTGGCCAGGCTGGTCTCAAACTCCTGACCTCAAGTGATCCGCTCTCCTCAGCGCCCCAAAATGCTGGGATTACAGGCGTTAGCCACCGTGTCTGGCTGAATTTACATTTTAAATATCAAAAGCAATGCCTCAAAAATGTGGAAGAGTGTAACCCACACATACTGGAGGGTAAAAATTTAAGCCATGCAAATAATATTGTTGATCTTAGCAGTTCAAAAAATATGCAGCTAAACGCTCTCTTTTGTAGTGTATTTTGGCAGGAAACTTTGGAGGATGGGGTACAAAAGATTTGAATAAATCTGTTTTGATCCAGGAAAATTTTAACATGGTCTAAAATACGAACCCTCAAGCTTTACATGAGTGTTTGTAAAAATTAAAATAAATTTTTAAAATATATCCGTAATACATGCTCATAATCAAATGTCCAGACATAACAAAAGTAGAAAGACTATAAAAAAGACCAGGAAGAAAATGAGAATCATTATAAACCCACTTCCCAGAGATAATTCTGTCCATTGTACCTTCTTCTAGAAATTGTTTCTAAACAAGTTTATTCCATATATATTATTTGTAATCTATTATTTTGACTCCATTATAGTGGACAATTTTTCATGTAAACAAATACAGATTTTATCATCATTTTAAATGAATGTATAATATTTCACTGTACCTGTGTATCACGACTTGAAAACAAATTCCTACAGGTAGACATTCTGGTGTTTTGTTTTGTTTTGTTTTGTTTTGTTTTGGGGACAGGGGTCTCACTATGTTGCCCAGGCTGGCCTGAAACTCATGGACTCAAGTGTTCCTCTCACCTCAGCCTCCCAAGTGTCTGGGACTACAGGTGCACACCACTTCACCTGGCTGGTTGTACCTCTTTTTTATAGTCATTTAAAAAATGCAGCCATGATCATCTTTGTATTCTCTTTGCACACATACACAAAGATTTTTTTTTTTTTTTGAGACGGAGTCTCACTCTGTTGCCCGGGCTGGAGTGCGGTGGCACGATCTGAGATCACGACTCAGAAACGGGTTAAAGGTCACCGGAGTCAGCTGTACTTACTGTTTGATGATGAAAACTTTTTTCAAAAAGTGTTTCCTTGTCAGCAGCGATGATTGTATACAACCACATCAAAACATTAAGTAAAATATTCTGCTGAGATTTAAAGTAAAAAGTCAGAGATACAGCAGGGGTAGGAGGGACACTGTCCTGATTCTTTGTGGGAAGGATGGGGTGGGGGTGAGGATCTGCCTCCTGGGTTCAGGTGGTTTACCTGCCTCAGCCTCCTGAGCAGCTAGGACTACAGTGTGCCACCATGCCCAGCTAATTTTTGTATTTTCAGTAGAGACGGGGTTGCCCAATGTTGGCCAGGCTGGTCTCAAACTCCTGATCTCAGGTGATCCACCCACCTCGGCCTCCCAAAGTGCTGAGATTACAGGTGTGAACCACCACACCTGGCCCCCAAAGATTCTTTAGCATTGTTTTGCAAAACTGGGATTGCTGAATAATAGAACAGACAAACTTTACATATTGATACACATAGCAAAATTGCCCACCATAAAAGTTGGCATCAATGTGTATTCTCATGAACAAGGTGTTAGAATGCCCAGGCTTTTTTTTCATTTTCAGAGAGTAAAAATGACTTTTTTTCTTTTGGTATACAGTATACCACATGTATAGATTTGTGTTACCATGACCATAATCAGGATACAGATCCATTTCATCTGCCAAAAAAACTCCCTTCCATGCTTTTTATAGCCACACCCTCTCCACACACCTAAATCCCTGGCAACCACTGATCTATTCTCTGTCCCCATAATTTTGTCGTTTCAATAATGTTATATAAATGGAATCCTAGAGTATGAAATCCTTCAGACTAACTTCTTTTACTCAGCATAATGCTTTTGAGATTTATCCATATTTGTTGCAGGCATCAATAGTTCTGGGGTTTCTATTATTATTATTGTTATTGCTAAGTAGTATTTCATTACATGGATGTTGCACTGTTGGTTTATCCATTCACACATTAAAGGACATTTTCTCTCAGTTTTTGGCAGTTATGAATAGAGCTGCTATAAAGATTCACTTACAAGTTTTTTGTGTGCAAGTATAAATTTTCCTTTTCCTAGCATAATACCCAGGAGTGAGATTGCTGAGTCATATGGTAAGCGCATGTTTAACTTTACAAGAAACCGCTAAACTGTTCCCCAGGGTGGCTGTACCATTTTGTATTCTCATTAGCAATGTCTGAGGGTTCCAATTGCTCCATATCCTTTCCAGCACTTGATATTTTCAGTATTTTTTACTGTAGGCATCCTAATAGATATATATAGGTATGAGCAAGCCTACTTTTTCATCCCCTTGTCAATAGTCTTATCAGTCTTTAACTTATGCCCACTCTAATGTATTATTGTTTTGATTTATATTTTCTTTGATTATACTGAAAAATAATCAATATGGATTAAATAAAGATTTGAACATATTTTCATGTTTTTCGGTGTTTAAAATCCAATGTTTATTCTTTTCTTATTTATTTGTTAAAAGCTCTTGCTAAACCAAGTGTTTCAACTTTCTCACTGTTACATATGTTGCAAATATTTTTACGAGATTGCAATCTTATTTTAATCTGTAAATCTTTTCCTTTAGGGCTTCTGGCTTTGCTGTTTACAGATTCCTTCTCCATTTCGAGATGATAGAAATACTCAACCTCAAATTTCTTCACTTTCATAAATTATGAAGCATTTGACTTTATTAGTACCAATCCCCTCCGCCCAAGTCCAATGAGGAGAGACTCAGAAACGGGTTAAAGGTCACCGGAGTCAGCTGTACTTACTGTTTGATGATGAAAACTTTTTTCAAAAAGTGTTTCCTTGTCAGCAGCGATGATTGTATACAACCACATCAAAACATTAAGTAAAATATTCTGCTGAGATTTAAAGTAAAAAGTCAGAGATACAGCAGGGGTAGGAGGGACACTGTCCTGATTCTTTGTGGGAAGGATGGGGTGGGGGTGAGGAGAGACTCCCTGGTGAAACTTTGCTAAGAATTAGATCGCTTTAGGCCAGGTGCAGTGGTTCCCGCCTATAATCCCAGTGCTTTGGGAGGCCAAGGCGGGCGGATCACTTGAGGTTAGGAGCTTGAGACCAGCTTGGTCAACAGGGCAAAACTTGGTCTGTAATAAAAACACAAAAATTAGCTGGGCATGGTGGTGCACGCCTATAGTCCCAGTTACTTGGGAGGCTGAGGCAGGAGAATCACTTGAACCCAGGAGGCAGAGCTTGCAGTGAGCCGAGATCAGCCATGGCACTCCAGCCTGGGGGACAGAGGGAGACACCATCTCAAAAAAAAAAAAAAAAAAAAAAAAAAGAATTACAACTAATTACAGATTTTGCCTTTGCTACAAATATAGCTCAAATCTCCCCCTAAACAGTTGCTGGCGTAGTCAAGGATACCTGGGTCAGTGCCTCAGAGCCCTCAACTTCTTTGATCTTTTCTCCTTTTTTGTTATGGGGCTTACCATCTCCTGCTGCAATGAATTAATATCCAAGCATTTGCTTTGTAGAACATCCTTACAGATGCCTTTCTCACAGGTAGTGTTTCCTGACTGGGTTCTTTTCCTTTGTGCTGTTTACTCTCTTGCATATTAATCTTTTCTCTTTTCTGTAGCTTGCTTCTCTGGCTCTCCTCAACACCAATCCCAGTCATGGAGCCTCTTCCTCTGCCTTTATCCTGAAGATCACTTTTAGGGAAACCTCTGCTTAGTTCACGCCATTCTCCTGCCTCAACCTCCGTAGCAGCTGGGACTACAGGGGCCCGCCACCACACTCGGCTAATTTTTTGTATTTTTTTTTTTTTTTTTTTTAGTAGAGACAGAGTTTCACCGTGTTAGCCAGAATGGTCTCAATCTCCTGACCTCGTGATCCACCCGCCTCCGCCTCCCAAAGTGCTGGGATTACAGGCGTGAGACACTGTGCCCGGCCAATTAGTTATAATTCTTTAGTAAAATCAACCAATGGTTTGTCTGTATGTTATAAATAAATTATAAATAAATAATTCCCAAAGGCATTCTTTTTTTTTTTTTTTTTTTTTTTGGAAATGGAGTTTCACTCCTGTTGCCTAGGCTGGAGTTCAATGGCACAGTCTCAGCTCACTGCAATCTCCAAGGCCTCCCGGGTTCAAGAAATTCTCCTGCCTCAGCCTCCCAAGTAGCTGGGATTACAGGCGCCTGCCACCACGCCTGGCTAATTTTTGTATTTGTAGTAGAGATGGGGTTTCACTATGTTGGTCAGACTGGTCTCGAACTCCTGACCTCAAGTGATCCACTTGCCTCAGCCTCCCAAAGTGCTGGGATTATAAGTGTGAGCCACCGTGCCCAGCTTTTAAGGCATTCCATTTTTAAAGATTGTTTAAGAATCCCGGATGTTCGTCATTTATGTCAAAAATTCCAAGTGCCTGTCATATCCAAGATGGAAACAAAAACCATATCCTCTCACAAGTTCTACCTGCATACTTGCCTACCTAGTAGAATGGAAAGAGAGGATTCCATGATTGGGCCTGAAAATAAAGATGTTACCAGCGTATATGTTATCATCATCATCTTTAGAATGCTTGCTTAATTCATATTTTAGTATCATCATTGTCAAATAGTGAAATGTTTATAAAATGTCAACAATCGCCGGGCGCGGTGGCTCACGCCTGTAATCCCAGCACTTTGGGAGGCCGAGGCGGGCGGATCACAAGGTCAGGAGATCGAGACCACGGTGAAACCCCGTCTCTACTAAAAATACAAAAAATTAGCCGGGCGCGGTTGTGGGCGCCTGTAGTCCCAGCTACTCGGGAGGCTGAGGCAGGAGAATGGCGTGAACCCGGGAGGCGGAGCTTGCAGTGAGCCGAGATCGCGCCACTGCACTCCAGCCTGGGAGACAGAGCGAGACTCCGTCTCAAAAAAAAAAAAAAAAAAAAAAGTCAACAATTTATCCACAAGCTACAATAAGTGAAAGCAATGAGAAAATTATTAGGATAATTAGAGCTAAAAATAAAGTTCTTTATATAAGCTTGAAGACAGAATCTCTGAATGCCCATAATTATCTATCTGATGATGTTAACAATTGCTTTAGGCATTTTTTTCAGTAAACACTTATGGGGTACTACCCATGTCCCATACACTGTGCTAGGTCCTACCCATGCTTTGAAGTAGCTCACAGCTTAGAAAAGGGAGAAAGAAAGGAAGAATTAATATTACGTGAAACAAGCTATGATGAAGGTAGAAGCCAGGAACTGAGGAAGCAAAAATGAGCGACGATTCAGCCTGAAAAGTCTGAGAAAGTTTCACAGAGGAGTTCACAAATGAGCTGAGGATTTCTTTTTTTTCCTTTTTTTTTTTTTTTTTTTTTTTTTTGAGACAGAGTCTCGCTCTGTCGCCCAGGCTGGAGTGCAGTGGTGCAATCTTGGCTCACTGCAACCACCGCCTCCCACGTTCAAGCAATTCTCCTGCCTCAGCCTCCCGAGTAGCTGTGGGATTACAGGCATGCACCATCACACCCAGCTAATTTTGTATTTTTAATAGAGACAGAGATCTCTCCATGTTGGTCAGGCTGGTCTCCAACTCCTGACCTCAGGTGATCTACCCACCTCAGCCTCCCAAAATGCTGGGATTACAGGTGTGAGCCACCGCGCCCGGCCCTGAGCTGAGGATTTCTCCAGCGTGCCTTTATGCCTTTACCCATTCAAAGGTTAGAAGAGCTTTCCAGGGTGGATGGGTAAAGGCATAAAAGCACAGGGAGCAGAGCAAAATAAGGTGGGTGCAGGCAAAGTCACTTACTGGGGCTGGAGTCCAGGAAAGTCGCTCAATAGGAAATGGCATCAGTGAGGTAGGAAGGCTGTCCCAAGGCAGCTCAGAAAGGGCTGAGGAGCCATGCCAGAAGGCCTGGATTCACTGTGTCCGCTTCCCTTCTATTTTAGCCCGAAATAGGCTTATAATGAAAAAGGTCCCTATCTTCATTTGTCAAGTGAGCCAAAACGTCCTCGCTCTTGAGACACTATAGTAGGTAAGTGTGAACACTCTGAAACCAAGTGATCTGGTTTTAAATCCCAGCCTTGACCCTTGAGTAGCTGAATGACCCTGGTCAAGTTATTTACTGTCTCTGTGCCTCAGTTTTATCATTTATAAAATGAGGGTAACAATAGTACTGCCATATAGGTTTGTGGTAAGGATTCATGAGTCAATAGAGTCACGCATTGCTTAACTACAAATATATTCTATGAGTCTTTAGGTGACTGTCATCATGCAAACATCATAAAATACACTTACACAAACCTAGATGGTATAGTATACCATATCCCTAGACTGTACAATATAGCCTATTGTTCCTAGGCTACATAACCGTATCGCATGTTACTGTACTGAATAAAGTAGGCAATTGTAATACAGTGGTATTTGTGTATCTAAACATAGAAAATGTACAATAAGAATACAGTATAAAAGATTTTTTTTTTTTTTTGAGATGGAGTCTTGCTCTGTTGCCCAGGCTGGAGTGCAGTGGTGTGATCTTGGCTCACTGCAAGCTCTGCCTCCTGGGTTCATGCCATTCTCCTACCTCAGCCTCCCGAGTAGTTGGGACTACAGGTGCCCACCACCACGTCTGGCTAATTTTTTGTATTTTTAGTGGAGATGGGGTTTCACTGTGTTAGCCAGGATAGTCTTGATCTCCTGAGCTCATGATCCACCTGCCTCAGCCTCCCAAAGTGCTGGGATTACAGGTGTGAGCCACCGCGCCCGGCCTAAAAGATTTTTTAAATGGCACACCTGTATAGGACACTTACCATGAATGGAGCTTGCAGAACTGGAAGTTGCTCTGGGTGAGTCAGTGAGTGAGTGGTGAGTGAATGTGAGGGCCTAGGATGTCACTGTACACTACTGTAGACTTTATTAACACTGTACAGTTACACTATACTACATTTACAAAAAAACTCTTTAATACTAAATCTTAGCTCACTGTAACTTTTTAACTTTATAAACATTTTAAATTTTCAAACGTATTTAGTTATTTATTTATGTATTTATTATTTTTTGCCCAGGCTGGAGTGCAGTGGCATTATCCTGGCTCACTGCAACCTCCGCCTCCCGGGTTCAAGCAATCCTCCCATCTGAGCTTCCTGAGTAGCTGGGATTACAGGCACACACCACCATGACCAGCCAATTTTTTGTATTTTTAGTAGTGATGGGGTCTCACCACGTTGGCCAGACTGGTCTCAAACTCCTGACTTCAAGTGATCTGCCCACCTTGGCCTCCCAAAGTGCTGGGATTATAGGCGTGAGCCACCGCACCCAGCCTTTATTATTATTTTTTGAGGCAGAGTCACCTAGGCCGAAATGCAGTGGTACAATTATAGCTCATTGCAGCTTCAACCTCTTGAGTTCAAGCAATCCTCTCACCTCAGTCTCCTGAGTTGCTAGCACTACAGGCATGTACCACCACGCATGGATAATTTTGTTTATTTTTTGTAGAGACAAGGTCTCACCATGTTGTTCAGGCTGGTCTTGAACTTTGGACTCAAGCTATCCTCCGTCCTCGGCCTCCCAAAGTGCTGGGATTACAGGCATGAGCCACTACACCCCACCTGATTCATTCATAATAACACTTAGCTTAAAACAAATACATCATACAACTGTACAAACATTTTCTTTCTGGCCAGACATGATGGCTCACGCCCGTAATCCCAGCACTTTGGGAGGTCGAGGAGGGTGGATCACCTGAGGTCAGAAGTTCAAGACCAGCCTGGCCAACATGGCAAAATCCCATCTCTAGTAATAATACAAAAAACATTATCTGGGCATGGTTGCTCACGCCTGTAATCCTAGCTACTCGAGGGACTGAGGTAGGAGAATCACTTGAACCCAGAAGGCAGAGGTTGCAGTGAGCCAAGATTGTGCCATGGCACTCCAGCCTGGGTGAAGAGTGAAACTCCATTTCAAAAAAAAGAAAAAGAAAAAGAAAAAGGTGATCCCAGACCCACAGGTCACTTCTGAACTCTAAGGGCAGGAACCAAATAATGGGACATTCTCTAAACCTCAGTGCATCCAGCAGCACTTTTTTGGTGAAAGAATTCTGGTTACCTTAATATTAAAAAGAACCTTAGGGCTGGGCACCGTGGCTCACGCCTATAATCCGAGCACTTTGGGAGGCCACAGCGGCCGGATCACTTGAGGCCAGGAGTTCGAGACCAGCCTGGCCAACATGGTGAGATGCCGTCTCTGCTAAAAATACAAAAATTAGCTGGAGGTAGTTCCAGCTACTCGGGAAGCTGAGGCATGAGAATCGCTTGAACCTGGGAAGTAGAGGTTGCAGTGAGCCGAGATGATGCCACTGCACTCTAGCCTGGGTGATAGAGTGAGACTCTGTCTTTAAAAAAAAAGAAAAAGAAAAAAAGAAAAACCTTAGCTTCACTTACCCAGTGAGGATGTGTTAGTCCATTTTCACACTGCTGATAAAGATATACCCATGACTGGGTGATTTATACAGAAAAAGAGATTTAATGGACTCACAGTTCCATGTGGCTGGGGAGGCCTCACAATCGTGGCAGAAGGCCAAAGGCATCTATTTATTTTATTTTGTTTTATTTATTTTATTTTATTTTATTTTATTTTATTTTATTTTATTTTATTTTATTTTTGAGACGGAGTCTGGCTCTGTCACCCAGGCTGGAGTGCAGTGGTGCGATCTCGGCTCACTGCAAGCTCTGCCTCCCAGGTTCAAGCAGTTTTCCTGCCTCAGGCTCCTGAGTAGCTGGGACTACAGGCACCCACCACCACACCCTGCTAATTTTTGTATTTTTAGTAGAGACAGGGTTTCACCATGTTGGCCAGGATGGTCTCCATTTCCTGACCTCGTGATCCACCTGCCTCGGCCACCCAAAGTGCTGGGATTACAGGCGTGAGCCACTGCAACCCAGCCTCAAAGGTACGTCTTACACGGTGTTGGCAAGAGAGAATGAGAACCAAGTGAAAGGGGTTTCCCCTTGTAAAACCAACAGATCTTGTGAGACTTATTCACTACCACGAGAACAGTCTGGGGGAAACCACCTCCATGATTCAATTATCACCCACTGAGTCCCTCCAACAACATGTGGGAATTATGGGAGCTACTATTCAAGATGAGATTTGGGTGGGGACACAGCCAGATTATATCAGAGGACATATAAAAAGTGAGGGAAACTGAGGCACAGAGCAGTCTAGTGATTTGCCCAAGGTCATTGTCAGTGACAGAGGTAGAGTCTAGGATATTTGACTGCCAGGCAGTCTGCAGACAGGATGATTAAGTCATAAAGATGCCAGCATATTTATAGCAAACATTGCATAGTTGAATAGCTCAGGTTTCACCTGCCTGTGACTAAAAATTAGGTCGCATTATGAAAATCTCCTAATCTTCATCAGCTATGTAGCTTTACCTGCTTATTCAAGAATTTACCCCCCTCCCAAAGGCTCCCCTACCCACAGTCTTCTGCTTTGTCCTACCCAGGCACTATCTGCAGCCCCACAGCCCCTTATGGAAGGTGCAGACTCTCTTAGACCCGCTGTGCCCTGCAGGTAGTGCAGCTCCACTGAGTCTTCCCTGATTTGCCATCGAGTTCTGCAGACATTTCTGCTGCCCAGTCTCTGAGCCAGAATGAGCACTATGGCCTGGGGACTGGGGCTGGGGCCAGAGTGGAAAGGAGGGCACAGGGCTTGCATCAGCCACATGCCTTTGACCACGTTGGTCCTGAAGCAGGACTGTGTGTATCGCAAGCCTCCCCAATTTTTCATGAATTCAGCTTCTCAGTTACTCACCCTGGTGCCATTCCCACAGGGACTCACAACCAGACCCTCAGTCGTGAGACCTTGCCTTCCTGTCCTTCCATACTCTTTATCTCCCCCATACTTCCCCAAATGCCTCTGTATACACACACACACACACACACATATGCACACACACACACAAACATACACACCAGCAAAAACAACGCCTTCTTCCCCAGTCACCAGAACAGAAAAAGTGCACACGAATGTGTTTGAACTTGTACAAAGAGGCCTTTGGAAGAATGTAGTTGCCTAACTTGAGCACCAGAAGTATCTGAGTCCTAGCTCTGTCTTCAAGAAGATGAGTCCCTATAGCTGTTGAAATCATATCATAAATGGATAAGAAGCTTAAATAAATCATTTGTGTGTGTGTGTTGGGGGTGGGTGGGGGGTAGGCATCATTTCTAAGCAATGCCTGCCTTAGCTTGAGTCTCCCCAGAAGCAGGAGCTGAGAAGGAATTGGGTATGGGTGTTGTCTTTGAAGGACGCACCAGCGAGGAAGCAGAGAGTGAGATAAGAAGAAACATCAGAAAAGGATATTGCTGTGGTCTGAATGTGTTCCCCAAGATTAATGTGTTGGAAGCTTAATCCCCCATGCAACAGTGTTGGGAGGTGAGCCTTTTGGGAAGTGTTTAGGTCATGAAGGCTCTGCCCTCATGAATTGATTAATGCTGTTATGAAAGGGCTTGACAGAGGGAGTTTGATCCTTTGTATCCTGTCTTCTACCACGTGAGAACACAGTGTTCCTTCCTCCCACAACTGCAGCATTCAAGGCACCATCTTGGGGACAGAGGGCAGCCCCCACCAGAAAACTAAACCTGTCAGCACCTTGATCTTGAACTTCCCAGCCTCCGGAACTGTAAGAAATTTATTTTTTCAATACATAGTGTATAAATTACCCAGTCTCTGGTATTTTATTTTAGCAGCCTGAATGGACTCTGACAGGCATGTTAATAAGTAGAGTATTGAACTGTGGGCTCCTGGGGCTCCACTCGGGACCCTCCTCCCAGAAACTATGAGGAAATTGCCTCAAAATCAGAGCCAGGACTAGGGTAGAGTGAGTGAGGTGCCTAGGGAGAAAAACTTAAGGGGACACTCACTCTCAGGGTAGGCCAAGTTCAAGTCATGCAAAAACAAGGTTAGCCCTGCTCAGAATCATCCATGAAAGAAGAGGAAGACTGAGGATGTATCCACTGATTTCCATCTCCCATTGGTTGCGAATTTCCCCCCAGGTACCAATCCTCCTGCACTCCTGGACTGATCCTGTTTGAGGCCTTGTCAGCTCCTCATGGTGCCGAGAAAGCCCCTAGGCAGAGAAAAACAGAGTTGCAGGTGTGCAAGGTGGGAAGCTGCCCATGTTCTCGAAACTGCCTGCAACTGCTGCCAGTGAGCATGGGTGGCAGAGGTGAGAGAAGCAGAGCTTCATCTGCATCTGCTGTTACCCTGCAAGTGCCAACAGTATTTTGAATACACATCAAAATTATGAAACCCATGTGTAGACTCCAGTATTGCTAAGTAATTGGGCCTCCTATAACTCAGCGTCTCAAAACTCAAAGCCGGTTGAAGGTAAAGACATGTTGCACTTAAAAGTACAAAATATAAATGATAATGCTAAGATTTCAGAAATATAAACCTTAAGAAATTAAAAGTATTGGCTTCCTAGTCATTTCCTTGGAAGAAAGAAGCCATATTTTATTGTTGTCTATTTTTTAGGGCTTTGGAACATTCAGCGGGTCTCACAATGCACATACTTTATGCAAAATTCAAAGAGGGAGAAATCCCTTTACCTACCTACACTCTCTCTGTTCCTCTTTCAAATTAGACCTTGGCCTCCACTACTTCACGGAAAAAGGAGGCTTAACAAAAATGCAAAGAGAAACACAAGATAAGTTTTTCCTTTGAGCTTACAAGAGCTTGGTTTTAAAGGTGATTTAAATGGTTTACATCAGTAATTTGATTATACCTCTTTTCCCCAGAGTTTCTGTGAAAATTCAACTGTAGTATACTCTCAGTGAATGAGTGAATGAAAAAATTAATGAAAGAAACAATTGCAGGTTATTATAATAGTGAATTAGTGGTAGAAAGAAATTTAGACAATAAGAGTTACATAATATTAGGGTCTGTAATTTGCAGTGCTGGAACCGGACAAGAGGTAGGGTTGGAAAAGAATCAGTGGTAGCAGATGGGGGACTCTGATGTATCTTGTGGTAAGTTGATTATTGGAGGCCTCTAATTACAGAGACTCAAGTCTCTCCTGTTGTGGGTCACTCTGTACCTCCCTGAAAACAAACTTAGTCTTTCTTGGTTTACTCTCTTTTCCATGGAGCACACCCTCCAGTAGCTTCTTGAGAAAGGTACCATTGGAAATAAATTTTTCAAGACCTTGTATATCTTTATTCCAATCTCTTATGTTATTGGAAGTTTGAGTAGAGGATTTAAGGTTGGAAAGCAGTTTCCCTAAGAATTTCAAAGATACTGCTTCATGGTCTTCTAATGTCTAGGGTTGTTATTGAGATGTTAAATGGCATTCCAGTTCTAAGTGCTTTGCACATGATTGGTTTCTTGTTACTTCTCCTTTCACTGGAAGATTTTAAAATCTCTTTAATTCAGTGTTTTGAAATTTCACAGTAGTTTGCCTGGGTGTAGGTCATTCTTCATTCACTGTGTTGGACACTCAGTGAGACCTTTTATTTTGGAAACATGGACTTCAATTCTGGAGCATTTTCTTCTACTTGATAATACCCCCTTTTCTTCTCCTTCATCTCCTTGTCCTTCTTCCTCTTATTTCCCACCCCCCCCCACACCCCGCTTTTTGTTTTTTGGCTCTTATTCTGGATATTGCTTTTAATCACATTTGGATTACTGATCTTCCCATTTTCTTGCTTATTCTCTTTTCTCTTGAGTTGCTTTTATGTTTTGTTTGTCTATTTGTTTCTTTCAGAGGGTCAGTGTATGAACTGGTGGATTTTACTATATGATTGGACCTAGCTCTAGGATTGCATTTGGGGGATTCCATATAATGTTATCTCTAGTTATTTTATTTGGGATAGACCAGTTTCTCTGAAAAACAATCCTTTAATCTCCTATCTGGGGAGATATAAGCTTGGCTATTGACATTCTGAGAACCTCTCATAAGGAGAGAGCTGCTAGTTACTAGGAATTGGGGAAGTCATTCTTACCAGTTTATGTACTTGCTGTTAATCCCCCTCTCCCTGGGTCTGGTATTCCCAAGATGGGCATCTCTGGCCTTTTTACAGGGTAGGGGGAGAGGTAATTCATTTGGATTTTTGTAGTGAAGGGAGAAACTGGGTGATTTATTGCTCTTCACGCAGACTTTTTGACCAATCTTCTTCCTATGTTCAGCTGCTCACCAGGGCTTCCTGTCTCTAATTCTTGAGTCTTTTGGAGATTCTGCCACACAAATCAGCTTCCTTCTTGTTGACTAGCCCCTCTGCCAGCTCCTAGTCTCCACCTTTCTTTTGTCTAAGTCTGTTACCTTTATCCACCAACTTTTCATCTTCCAGAATTTTGTTGACATGTCTCTCTTGAGGTCATCTTATCTCTTTTTCCTTATGAATTTTTGCCTTTTTAATTGTACTGCTGTGTTAGTTTGAATCTTTTGAAAAGCAGATGCCATGTTTGGATTAGATATATAAGAAATGTATTCGGGGGAAGGGAAAGCAGGACAGCCTCTGACTGCAATGCAGGTCGGATGCCTGCAGAAGGGAGAAAGGAAGAAATCAGGATTGGGTAGGAAGAGTCCAGGACTATCTTACAGTTCCAAGGAAAAGTTGACAGGCAAATGGGAAGGCTTCAGGCCAACATCACTCACTGGAGGAATCTTGTGTCTCACAGTAATGGGCTTGCATTAGTAGTCCCACCATGCACCGTCAGAAACCGCTCACAGAAAGTGTCGCTTCACGTAAGTGCAGTGAATCTAAAGAGGCAGCACCTAAAGCCACTGGTGACTTATACCCTTTAGAGCAGAAGTTCTGAAAAGTACATTTCCATGGAAGCCACCATTATCATTTGAAGAGGGAATGAAAATAAATGTTTAATCCAACACTTTTTTCTTTTCGTTGTTTTTTTTTTTTTTTTTTTTTTTTGAGACGGAGTTTTGCTCTTGTTGCCTAGGCTAGAGTGCAATGGCATGCTCTCAACTCACCACAACCTCCGCCTCCTGGGTTCAAGCGATTCTCCTGCCTCAGCCTCCCGAGTAGCTGGGATTACAGGCGCCCACCACCACGCCTGGCTAATTTTGTATTTTTAGTAGAGATGAGGTTTCTCCATGTTGGTCAGGCTGGTCTTGAACTCCTGACCTCTGGTGATCCACCCACCTCAGCCTCCCAAGGTGCTGGGATTACAGGCGTGAGCCACCGTGCCTGGCCTAACATGTTTAATAAGAAGTCTAGTTTATTCTCAACAACTATAACCTGCCCTCTACCCCTACTACTACATTAAAATTGTTGTTGGTCTAGTTAGCAATGAACTTCTGGGTTACTAAATATAATTGTTATTATTAATAAATAAAGTATTAATTATTAATGACCCCTTAGAACAAAGTGCAAAAGAGAGAGAGAGAGCAAAATAAGAAAAGAGATAAAAGATTGGGAGGTAGTGGTATTGAGGAAGCTGGAGAAAGAGGCGTATGTGTATAGAAGAGGCAGAAAGGAGATAAAGGAAGAGAAATTTTGGAGAAAGAACAGAGATGGGTAAAAAAAGATTTCTATCAAGTTTTGTTCAGTAGTGTGCAATTACCCCTTCATCTCTCCCACAAAACCTTCAGTAAAATTCCATGTTATTCATTGATAACATCGGCATTGATTTTGACAGTTATTTGGGACACCCATTGCCCAGAGATTCACGTTATAGAGAGTATAAGGGAGAATACAGAATGTCAGGAGTCCAATTGCCTCAGTTACTCAAGAGCCTCATCAATTCTCTACAGCCTGTATTACCGGTCACCTTTCTCCTCTTCTTGAAACAGTCTTCCCTTGGCTTCTATGATGCCACACTTCCTGGTTTTCCAAAGACTTTTCTAACTTATTTTATCACTCATTTTGTGCAGTCCTCTTCCTTTTCCTCATTCTTCAAATACTGGTGGACGTCAGGGTTTCTTCATGGCTTCATTTTCCCCTGTCCACCCAACTCTTCTATTGCTATCTATAAATTCAACACCCTGATGACTCCCAGATCTTTTTTCAAAGGCTAGGCTTCCTATATGAGTTCTAAACACTTATATCCAATAGCCTACTGGACAGTTCCACTTGGATGTCCCATAAGCATTCCAAACTCAAAACAGGATCCATCAGCATCCCATTATCCCATGTCCCAAAACCATTCCCCTTCTTGCATCCCCTATGAATAACCACACAGTTACTCAAGGCAGAAATCTTGTTCCTATCCTTGGCTCCTTTCTCCCTCTCCCACCAATCAGTAATCACCAAGTCCAATCAATCTTAACTGTTCAGATCTCCAGACTTTGCCATTTTCTTTCCACCCCCTCACCAGTACCTTAACCCACTTCATCATCACCTTTCACCAGATTACTCTAACAGCCTTTAAACTGGTCATTTATTGCTAGTCTTACCTCCAACCCTCCTCCATACTAAGTTCTTTATGCTATAGCAATAGTGTTTTTTATAAAAGGTAAATATAACTATCAACCCTTGCTTAAAATATTTCAATGATTCCTCCATCGCCTGCAAGTTCAAGTCCAGACCTCTACAGTGGTATACAAAGTCATTCATAACCCACCTCCAGCATCATGCCTTGCCATCCATTCTCATAATCTACATCTGGTTCTACCAAATTCACTCTATTGTGAACTTGCTCAGGTCTTTCTTTCTTCCACAAGTACCACTCTTCTCACCGTGCTGCCCCCATTCTCCTGGCTAATTCCAACTCACCTCTCAGAGATTAGATTATATATAATTTCTCTGACCCCTACCATTGAGTTCAGTGTTAATCTTAGGTTCTACCCACACCCCATTGCTTACACTTTCTACTCAACACTTTTCCCACTGCGTGATAATTGTCTATTTTCTTGTGGTGGTTTTAAAACACATCTGCATATTGACACTTGTCCAGTGAAGAGGTGGAATCTAATTCTCCTCTCCTTGAATATGAGTGGGATTTTGTCACTGTCATGAGAAATGGAATCCAGCAGGAGTGATGCTGTGTGGCTTTTGAAGCAAGGTCAGAGGAAGCCATGCACTTTCTGCAGGTTTCTCTTGGAACCCGATCACTCTGCACTGAAGAAGGGGAAAGGCTGCAGACAGACCACATTTCAGTCTTGTGGCCACAGCACCAGCCAGGTCTCAGCTGACAGCCAGCATCAACCTCCAGACAGGTTACTGAGCAGGCCTTCAGGTGACCCCAGCCTTCCGCCTTTAAACTTCCTCAGAAGACATGGAGCAGGAATGAGTTGATGAGATGAGCCCTGCCCAAATTAGAGATTTGTGAGCAAAATAAATTATTATTATTTTTTTCCAGTATTAAGTTTGGGTGTCTTTTTATGGGGCCATACATGCCAGAAGCACTTTCCATTTTCCTAGCACATTCCTGAAGGTAAGGACAGTGGCTAGTTAACTAACGTATATCCAGCACCTGGCACGTAATAGGTTCACATAATGTGAATAGAACATGGATGAGAGCATAAAATGTGGTTTCAGATTTTGGAAAGTAAGTTCAGGCCGGGTGTAGTGGTTCATGCCTTTAATACCAGCACTTTGGGAAGCCGAGGGCAGGTGTATCACCTGAGGTCAGGAGTTCGAGACCAGCCTGGCCAACATGATGAAACCTGTCTCTATTGAAAATACAAAAATTAGCCATGGTGGTAGGTGCCTGTAATCCCAGCTACTTGAGAGGCTGAAGAACGAGACTCACTTGAACCTGGGAGGCTGAGGTTGCAGTGATCCAAGATAGTGCCGCTGCACTCCAGCCTGGGTGACAGAGTGAGACTTCATCTCAAAAAAACAAAACAAAACAAAAAGAAAAGTAAGTTCAGGTCAGGCATGGTGGCTCATGCCTATAATCTCAGCACTTTGGGAAGCCAAGGCGGGTGGATCACCTGAGGCCAGGAGTTCAAGACCAGCCTGGCCAACATGGTGAAACCCTGTCTCTACTAAAAATACAAAAATTAGCCGGGCATGGGGGCGTGTACCTATAATACCAACTACTTGGGAGGCTGAGGCAGGAGAATTGCTTGAACCTGGGAGGTGGAGGTTGCAGTGAGCCGAGACTGTACCACTGCACCTCAGCTTAGGCAACAGAGCGAGAGTCCATCTCAAAAAAAAAAAGAAAAGTAAAAGAAAAAAGAAAAGTAAGTTCAGAGGAAGAATGAGTTCCACTGAAAAGATGGAGACCATTTTGAGATTTGGTGAAGGAATATGAATAAAAACAGATGCTATTGACATAGGTTTCATAGCTAAAAGTGGGCTTTTGCTTTCTGTATCATTCTTTTTTTTTTTTTCTGAGATGGAGTCTTGCTCTATTGCCCAGGCTGGAGTGCAGTGACCCAATGTCAACTCACTGCAACCTCTGCCTCCCAGGTTCAAGTGATTCTCCTGCCTCACCCTCCCAAGTAGCTGGGATTACAGGCTCACACCACCATGCCCGGCTAATTTTTGTATTTTTAGTAGAGATGGGGTTTCACCATCTTGGCCAGGCTGGTCTTGAACTCCTGACCTTGGGTGATCTGCCCGCCTTGGTCTCCCAAAGTGCTGGGATTACAGGCATAAGCCACCACGCCTGGCCCTTCCTGGACCATTCAATGTTTATGGGAGAAGAAACAATATGCCAATCTTTATTTGACTAAAGGTTTGTTTCAGTGTCCTTAACTGTAGAACTTAGTTGCCCAGAATGAGAAAAATCACATCCTGCTATAACTCATGGTCTCAGAATGTACAGATATGAATCTGAGGAACAATTTATAAAATAATTTCATTTATTCTATATGAAGAGGAGAGCCTTAAAGACTGTATAAAATTTAAGAGCTATGAATAGCTGATAAAAAGCAGAATCCCTAACCTTCCCTTAGCTCTTTGGGGATTTTCTTTGCTTTCTTGAGTTAACTTATAGTTATTGCCTGTCAACTCCCTTCCAAGAACATTACCCATAACCTTCTGTGGTCTATATATAAAATCCTGGCTTCCATTCTTTCCTAAGACAATTTCCCATGAGGATATCTGTGGTTAATTGTGTGTGTGTGTGTGTGTATTTGTGTGCGCGTGTGCTGCTAGCAGCTGTACAGATTAACAGTTTGGTAAAACTAGAAAAACAGCCTCACCATGCACTATCTAGTCATATTGTCTTTATCTTACATCCAAAGACACCTTCTCTGGGGAGAACCACAATGTCAAGATTTCAAGCTGGCCAAGCCCAAGCCAGACAGTCATGGATCAGTTGGTTATCGGGTACCTCTGGGGATATCTGAATGCTCCTGTCCACACCTATAAATGGCTATAGAAATCCTGAAGACTAGATTTGTCTGAAAGTTGGATCAGATGTAGCAAGAAGTATTGCTAATTGGAATTCACAAGGGTAGCTGCTTAGTGAGTCAGCGCATCACAGGAAAGGGAGTGAGATTTCACTCCTCTGAGAAATACCTTTGGCAGAATTCTATGATTATTTATGACTTGGATTCCAGGATACATGAAGAAGGGATGGGGGACAGAGTGTTTGCAGATGGAAGAAATAACATTGCCTCAGAGCCAAATGTTCAATTTTTCTCCGACACCAATCAATATGCGATTTGATTGCCATAGTTAGTGCTAATGTTTATTCAGTGACAATCTAGGAGACGTTTCCACCTGAAGAAAGAAAAAACAGTATATATACTTTTACACGTTTATAAAAAAGTATGTAAATATACACACATATACATATACATATGAATATGTACTTATTCACCTTATTAGATAATTCAGATTCCTTTGTTGTTCATAATCAATTGGAAAATCTGTTCTGGGTATAGTTAGTACATTATTTTATTTTATTTTTATTTTTTCAAGGTGGAGTCCTGCTCTGTCACTCAAGCTGGAGTGCAGTGGCCTGATCTCAGCTCACTACAACCTCTGCCTCCCAGGTTCAAATTATTCTCCTACTTCAGCCTTCCGAGTAGCTGGGATTACAGGCGCCTGCCACCATGCCCGGCTAATATTTGTATTCTTAGTAGAGATGGGGTTTCACCACGTTGGCCAGGATGGTCTCGAGCTCCTGACCTCAAGTGATCTGCTGACCTCGGCCTCCCAAAGTGCTGGGATTATAGGCATGAGCCACTGTGCCCGACAGTACGTTATTTTAATTCCTTCCTCACACATTCAGCAAGCGTTTGGAGGTCCCGTATGTGTCAGGCACTGCGTTAGACACTTGGGAAACACGAATGAGTAGGGCAAAGTTCTAGCCCTCAGGAAATTTGAGAAAGCCCAACATCTGAGGGAAAATTTTAGCACAACATTAGAATCTTTAGCACATAGGATCTTTGATTATTTGGTATTCCAATAAATCACTGAATAAATAGATTTCATAGTCTTAAAGACACATAATAGGTACAAGACAAAAATATTCCTTAATTTCATGAGTCTAATTAGAGTACCTTTTGGCCACTATTCACTATCTTCCTGCATGGGCATGGGGTGTGGTTAAATACTTAGCAGTAATAGTAAGCATTCTTCAAGTTACTTCACGTAACAATAATGAATAAATAATACAGATAGGCTGGGCGTGGTGGCTCAACGCCTGTAATCCCAGCACTTGGGAGGCCAAGGCAGGTGGATCACAAGGTCAGGAGTTCGAGACCAGCCATACCAACATGGTGAAACCCCATCTCTACTAAAAAAATACAAAATTAGCCAGCTGTGGTGGCACATGCCTGTAATTCCAGCTACTTGGGAGGCTGAGGCAGAAGAATCGCTTGAACCTGGGAGGCAGAGGTTGCAGTGAGCTGAGATCGTGCCATTGCACTCCAGCCTGGGCAATAAGAGTGAAACTCCATCTCAAAAAAAATATATATATATGTATACACACACACACACACATATATATACACACACATACATACATATATATATATAAAATCTTGATAGTCATTGTATTTGTTGTCCCTCAACATGTTGTGTAAGGGCATGTATACATTTCATTTGAGTTATTGATAAAACTGCAAAGTTTTAGAGCCCTGTGGCATGCCATTATAGACCTCCTTTGAAGTTGCATTTGGCCCATTAATAATGTTTAATTAGCAATGGATCTGTCATCTTTTTTTTTTTTTTTTTTTTTTTTGGACTGAGTTTCACTCTTGTTGCCCAGGCTGGAGTGCAGTGGCACAATCTCGGCTCACTGCAAGCTCTGCCTCCCGGGTTCACGCCATACTTCTGCCTCGGCCTCCCCAGTAGCTGGGACTACAAGCACCTGCCACCACCACTCCTGGCTACTTTTTTGTATTTTTAATAGAGATGGGGTTTCTCCATGTTGGTCAGGCTGGTCTCGAACACCTGACCTCAGGTGAGCAGCCCATCGTGGCCTCCCACAGTGTGGGATTACAGGCGGGAGCCACCACGCCTGGCCTGGATCTGTTATCTTACCATTCAGTTTGAGTTCACTCCATCTTGTCTCAAGGAAACATTTTATCCTGACTGAAATCAAGATACACTATTTTAAAAAATCTATCTTCTCTCAGTGTCAACTCTATCGTGAAAGGAAACAAGGTTAGTTTGGCATGGCTTGTTCTTAGTAAACCCATGCTGTTTCCTGTGCTATGTGTTTACAAACCATCTGTTCACCATCTGATGCCAGAGACTGAACATCAAATTCACCAATTTTATGATTTTTTTTCCTGTCTTAAAAGTAAGATTTATTGCATGCAGAACTAAATTTAGTTTTATTTTTATTAATAAAACATAACAGATTTGGGCAAGACTTTGAATATAATACATTTGCAGATAAAAATATATGTTTATGGCTTGCGAGGGCCCTGATTCTATCACTACTTGAAAGTTGAGAAAACATGAGGCTCTAACCCATATGTTGCACCCCATGGGTTGCTATGCCACTATATCCATCACTGTGTTTGTGTGGTGTTTCCTTTGGTGTCCTTTGATGCTCCTATGTTTAATACTGGTGATAAGCACAAAGGCAGAGCCTAAACCTCAGACATACACAAGGGGTTGATGCAAATGATTTAATAATTGGTAGGAAAAGCAAGGTGACATACTAGAAAGAAATTGCACCAAGATAGCAGCAGCCAAACAGCAGCTGTCCTATTCCAGCGTGGATGCCCAATAAACACTACCTAGTAAGATGAGAAAGGCCAGCAGCAGCCTATATTATATTATTATATTGTACCCCACCCTGACCCCCAATATGTAATGTAAATTCCATAGTTTATGGAATGAAACCAAATAAGCCCACATTTCCAACCACTACCACCTTTTTTTTTTTTTTAATTAAAAGCAATAATTGTGAAGGGAAAGTGAAGGTAAAATTTTGCTCTTGTAACATTGATTTTGTTTCTTTTTTGAAACGGAGTTTCGCTCTCATTGCCCAGGCTGGAGCACAGTGGCGCATTCTCGGCTCACTGTAACCTCCGCCTCCTGAGTTCAAGTGATTTTCCTGCCTCAGCTTCCTAGCTGGGACTACAGGCATGTACCATCCTGCCTGGCTAATTTTTGTATTTTTAGTAGAGACGGGGTTTCACCATGTTGACCAGGCTGGTCTCGAACTCCTGACTTCAGGTGATCCGCCCGCCTTGGCCTGCCAAAGTGCTGGGATTGCAGGCGTGAGCCCCCACACCTGGCCTTTATTTTTATATTTAATGTGCTCTGGATCATGAAGATAAGAGCAGAAAGAGTGACGGAAAGTAAAACAACTAACTCCTGCTGCACCTTGAGCTGGTCTGCCCGCCTCAATGAAGCAGGCAGTTGAATTTGTGTGTCAATCCAAACAAATCCACACTGCATTGGTTTTCCCTCTCATGCCTTGCAATTTCATGTTTCAGGAATTTTCTATTCCTTCATGTAGGAAGCTGACAATCACAAATGAGCGCCCTTAGAGTTTTTTCTAATTTTTATGTGCCTAACTATGCTTCATCCCACACCCTTTTTATCTTCTCTCCTTCAGAAAAATTCTAACTGGACACCATGGAGTGAGTTTGCCTCTCTAGTTCAGATTATATTTACAAAATTGCTAGAAAAACACCAACATTGCCTCACTCCCAGAAAAAAATATTACAAAGCAAGTCTCCTCTGTACAGCCAAATTACTGTCATGATCACACAGGAAACAAATGCACTTACCCTCTCTTCTTCTCAAATTCTTAAGTAATCGAGGGCAAGGACCAAGAGAAAGAAAAACAAAAGTTGCTTTGATTGGGAAAAAAATTTTTTTTTTTTTTTGGAGACAGAATCTTACTCTGTCGCCTAGGCTGGAGCGCAGTGGCACCATCTCGGCTCACTGCAAGCTCCGCCTCCCGGGTTCACACCATTCTCCTGCCTCAACCTCCCGAGTAGCTGGGACCACAGGTGCCTACCACCACCCCCAGCTAATTTTTTTGTATTTTTAGTAAAGACGGGGTTTCACCGTGTCAGCCAGGATGATCTCGATCTCCTGACTTTGTGATCCACCGGCTTCGGCCTCCCAAAGTGTTGGGATTACAGGCGTGAGCCACCGCACCCGGCCGGGAAAAATATTTTGAGAAGTGTTACGAATATGTGCGGTGTCTGACATAGTAAATTTTACTTAACCAGAATATTCAGGGAATTGGGGCTCTAGTTTTTGTTTTTGCTTGTTTACTTGCTTTTGTTTTAAATTCCCTAGTTTAAAAGATGCTGGATTACTATATGATTCCATTTTCATGTTATTCTGGAAAAGGCAAAGCTAAAGTGTCAGAGAATACATCTGTGGTTTCCAGGGTTTAAAGGTGAGAGGAAGCGTTGACTACAAAGAGACAGCACAAGGTGCTTTTTCAAGTGTGGAGCAATTCTGCGTTTTAATTTTGGTGGCGATTCCACGATTGTATGCATGTTTCAAAACACGTGGAAATACACACTAAAAAGAGTGAATTTTTCTGTAATAAAATTAAAAATAAACAAATGAGGTAAAATTTTAAGTTGTGTGAAGAAGGAAGACTACTGAATTGCGATTCAAGTGACCTAAGGTGACTCCTGCTAGTTCTATCCCCCTTTCTAGCACTAAAGACAAATGTACTTTTGCTTTTTTCTTATCACTAGAAATCTTTCTAAAATTACTTTAGGATATGTGCTTGCTGTAGGAAGTAGAACATTCAAGACGAAAACATCAACTGCCCTTGGTGTTTCAGTCTTTGGGACCTCTTTGTCACATTCTGGGATATGGAAGGTAACTTCCGGTATCCCAGTATCCAGCTGGGAAGCCAGCTGAATGCTCACCCCTCCCTGTCCTTCCCTGGCGCTTTACACCTCCACAAGCTATCATATTTTAATAGATTTACCAAAGTCTTAATGCATTTAATTATTTATACGTTTTATTGTAAGCAAAATTAACAATTCCGTTCTTAGATGCACTTAATGAGTTCAATAATCAAGCACTTGAGAGAGCAACATATGGTTCTGTGATTGGATTCAGCAACACAGAGACAGCTAGACTGAATTGTCCTCCTGCACACATTCTCTGCAACTCTCAGCTCTGCCTCCTTTTCCTGTAAACAGCTCTTATGCTAGCGCAGGTATCTCCAACAGTGGATCAAGAGAAATCCTCCTGTTAGACAGTCATGCATTGTTAACTGTCATGCACTGAGGTGTTCTTTGTTATAAAAATATTTCTCGTATGCTTTTACAGCTTCATGAATGATATATCCTCGGCATTTCTATATAGTTAGTCCCAGGGTATTTTTACATATCTCATTCCCAATTCGTTTTCTATTTCATCAGTGTTCTCTGTCTTTAGACTTGGTCTCCTGGACTCTCTGTTCTGTTTCACTAGCTTGTCCTGTATGATTTTTTTTTTTTTTTTTTGAGACGGAGTCTTGCTCTGTCGCCCAGGCTGGGGTGCAGTGGCCAGATCTCAGCTCACTGCAAGCTCCACCTCCCAGGTTTACGCCATTCTCCTGCCTCAGCCTCCTGAGTAGCTGGGACTACAGGCGCCCGCCACCTCGCCCGGCTAGTTTTTTGTATTTTTTAGTAGAGATGGGGTTTCACCGTGTTAGCCAGGATGGTCTCGATCTCCTGACCTCGTGATCCGCCCGTCTCGGCCTCCCAAAGTGCTGGGATTACAGGCTTGAGCCACCATCCTGTATGATTTTTTTAGGGCTCATTTATACAGTTAAGCCATTTTTGCTTCTGATAACTTTTGATGATGTAAACTGGTACGCAATCACTGGATGATAGCATATTGATTGATGACAGTTATCAAGTGAAAATTTTGCCCAGTAGAACCTTGGTGCAGTGTGTCTAAGCATTTTAAAGATAGATAGATAGACAGACAGACAGACAAATAGATAGATAACAGTATCTTTCACCTTTTATTTGTTTCTGGTGATACCCAAGTTCCAGAGTTTCTAGCAGCGACTGTAGATCTATACAAAATGGGGAGGAAAAGTCTTCCAGTCAGAGGTTATCCCTGGCTCCTCCTTCTCCATCACCCTTCACCTCCTACTGGTTGCCACCTCTTGTCAGCTCCCTCACTTCTCTGTGTCACTCTGTCCCTGCCCCCCTGGAAAAGGCTTCGACCCTCTCTATTCCTGGACCACAGCCACTTGCCTAAGGGACCTGGCCATGGAAAGTACTCAGTAAATATTGGATGGATGGCTGGCTGCATGAATGGATGGAGGAAAAGGAAGGAAGGGAGGGAGGGAGGGAGGGAGGGAGGGAGAGAGGGAGGGAGACTGTAAACAAGAAAATAAGAAAAATTAAAAAAAAGGAATAGTTCTTTTTGATGTCATGTGGACAGAGTACTTGGAAATCAGAAATGACCAGGCTATGAAGCATCTAATTTCCCAGCTCTCTGGACAGGAGAATGAGCCCAAACAAATAATTTTTTCCCACCCCAAGGTTTCCCACTATTCCCGCTATCCATGTGGATAGTCAGCATTTGGCGATTAACAGTATTTCACATTGCACCAACACAAAGTAGAGAAACAAATCAATCTCTCACGTGGTCCTCTGGGAAGGTGGTGGGGCGTGCCTCTTACTGGCAGGCTCCGCCCACCTCCATACTCACAGCTCCCTATATAGCCCTCATGCATATGGCTGCATGAGTCATCCTGACCCTTAGTAAGCTTTGTTGCCTGATTTCCTGTTCTTTCAAATGAGAAAGCTCTACCACATCATTTCTCAGAGAGACCTAAGTCCTTCTCACCTGCCTGGGAGTCTGAAACCTCTGCCCTGGAAAGCCATGCTAGCCAAAAGATCAGCAGCCGGGGCTACATATTGATAAACTAACTAAAGTAACAAGGTTTAAGCGAGAAATTCACTCTTAAAACCATCGCTCTCTTTGTTGGTAGAAATGGAGCCCCTCACATAAAACTATGTTGATCATAGTTCTGTTAACTAAGAATTTTTTTTTTTTTTCTAAACTGCTGCTGTTTATTCCAGTGGTCTGATACTAGAACTTGATCATGTTTATACAGGTCAATGTTTTTTGGCATTACTTCATATGGGAGTAAGCCCCATAAAGTGAATTTAATGTGTGTAGGTGGATGTTATTAGCTGCTGACATTGTCTTTAATATTTTCTGTTTGCTGCAGCTGTATACCACGGTGTAAAGAGGGACTACTTTTCCCTTCTCCGGGTGCGGGTGTGAGGCAATCGAAGTAGGCTGTATCCGGCTTTTTGCCTCACAGAGAATCTTCTGTGTAAACCAGCTAAGAAGGTGAAAAGTCAATTGCCCATGGCCAAAAGCTTAGCAGGCTTTCCCTAAAGACAGAGAAACTCTTTCCTACCGCCTTCAGCCAAGGCATGAACGGGGTTATAGTCCTGGCCTCAAACAGTTCCAACAATTTAGAGGTTATACAATGATCAGCAAAAACAGTATGGCCAAAGAGGAAGACTGAAAAGTTCATACAATTCTAGGCTATATGAGGTAAGGACAGTGTCTTTTTTTTTTTTTTTTTTTTGAGACGGAGTCTCACTCTGTCACCCAGGCTGGAGTGCAGTGGCCGGATCTCAGCTCACTGCAAGCTCCGCCTCCCGGGTTCAGGCCATTCTCCTGCCTCAGCCTCCCGAGTAGCTGGGACTACAGGCGCCCGCCACCTCGCCCGGCTAGTTTTTTTGTATTTTTTAGTAGAGACGGGGTTTCACCGTGTTAGCCAGGATGGTCTCGATCTCCTGACCTCGTGATCCACCCGTCTCGGCCTCCCAAAGTGCTGGGATTACAGGCTTGAGCCACCGCGCCCGGCCGACAGTGTCTTTTTTAAAACCTACTCATAGGCCGGGCTCAATGGCTCACGCCTGTAATCCTAGCACTTTGGGAGGCCGAGGCGGGCAGATTGCCTGAGCTCGTGAGTTCGAGACCAATCTGGGCAACACGGTGAAACCCCGTCTCTACTAAAAATACAAAAAACTTAGCCAGGGCGTGGAGGCGTGCACCTGTAGTACCAGCTACTCGGGAGGCTGAGGCAGGAGAATCGCTTGAAGCTGGAAGGGGGAGGCTGCAGTGAGCCGAGATCATGCCACTGCACTCCAGCCTGGGCGACAGAGCGAGACTCCATCTCAAAAAAATAAAATAAAATAAAATAAAATAAAATAAAATAAAACCTACTCATTAGGTGCTCAGTAGTGTGCAAATGTGGGTTCCTAATTAATAAGCCTTGTTTGTTGATAAATGGAAAGGCATTCTCATACACATTATTGATAATCCAGGAGGAACTGTGATTCAAGGTATAAAGTTGAAGGTGGAAACCAGAAAACAAGTCCTATGTGTTCTTATTACGAAAAAAAAGACATTTTTTCAATAGCCAATTATTATAGTGACAATGTGTTACCAAAATAATAAGAAAACAAGTGTTAAAACATTTTAGCAGAACTGGATTTTCAGTTAAATAGATCTCTTGCTGTTTCAATCCTTAAAAAAAAAAAAAAGTACAAAAAGTATCTTTTCTAAAACTGAAAACTGACTGCAAGGGAGAGAAGAGACTCTCATGTAAGAATTTGGCTCAACTGCCAACTCACCGGTATATATAATTCCAATAGATTAATCTGCCATTTTGATTTGAAGACGCCAATGGAGAGACGTATTTAGTGCTTACAATTGCACCTTCTATCTGCATTCACCATAGACCTGTAGTAGAAAGCCATGCTCTCAGCCTGTACCTGCTCCATTCCTAGCGTAAAGATTTTTTGGCCAAATTTAGGACCCTTAGTGTCAGCTAACCATGTTGTCTCCACTAGTCCTACTGTGTTGCAGGAATGTGGAGACACAAAGCTGAGCAGACGACCGTCAGTAAGATCCTACCTGCTTTAGTTCTCAGTGCCAAGGAGATCCTGTAGTGAGTGATGGCTCGTTGGACTGAATTATAAGACAAACTCAGAAAGTTATTTGAAAATATGAGTGTGGCTGGGCGTGGTGGCTCACACCTATAATCCCAGCACTTTGGGAGGCCGAGGCAGGTAGATCACCTGAGGTTGGGAGTTCGAGGCCAGCCTGACCAAAGAAAGATGGAGAAACCCCGTCTTTACTAAAAATACAAAATTAGCCAGGTGTGGTGGCACAATGCCTGTAATCCCAGTTACTCAGGAGGCTGAGGCAGGAGAATCGCTTGAACCCAGGAGGCAAGAGGTTGCAGGGAGCAGAGATCGCGCCATTGCACTCCAGCTTTGGCAACAAGAAACTCCGTTTCAAAAAAAAAAAGAGAAAGAAAATGTAAGTGTAACTTCAGTTCCCCAAACTGGTCAGTCTTTTCTTTCCTTTTTTTTCTTTTTGATGGACAATTTCAAGAAATAAAAAAATAAAATGTAACAGACATGTTTGAAGTTCTTTCCAATTTTATTTCCTTCCTCTCCCCTGAATTTGGTGTTTATTAATCCCATACAAGCTTTTTGTATTTTCTATATAGAAGTGTCCATAATCAATAACTAGAATTCTTTTGTATGTTCCAGTCTTTATATGTGGTATCATACTGACATTGTAGACATCTTTCTGTAACTTGCCCTTGCACAAATTATGTTTTTGAGATTTATACTGTTGATAATGCAGTTACTCATTTTCTTTATAGTATTCATTTTCTTTGTAATTTCATTTGCAAGTGGCCAGATGCAGTGGCTCACACCTGTAATCCCTGCACTTTGGGAGGCCGAGGCGGGTGGATCACTTGAGGTCAGGAGTTCAAGACCAGCCTGGCCAACATGGTGAAACCCCATCTCTACTAAAAATACAAACAATTAGCCGGGCGTGATGGCAGATACCTGTAATCCCAGCTACTCAGGAGGCTGAGGCAGGAGAATCGCTTGAACATGGGAGGCAGAGGTTGCAGTAAGCTGAGATCACGCCACTGCACTCCAGCCTGGGCCACAGAGTGAGATTCCGTCTCAAAACAACAAAATAAAATAAGTAATTTCATTTGCTTTGTAATATTCCAATGAATGAATTAATCAACTATCCATTCTTAAGGGACATTTTATATTATTTTCTATTTTTGGTTCTCATCATCATAACTGTCATGAATATTTTGACATGTCCTTTTATGCATATATACAAGAGCTTCTTTAGAATGTATGCCCAGAGTGAACTTGCTTTGTAATCTTGACTTTTATGATATTGCCAAACAGAATCAAGTTACACTAATATCAACAGTAGACGAGATTTTCTGTGGCTCAGCATCTTTGACACTACATACATAAAAATTTCTCTTTGTAGAGTTGGGGTCTCTCTATGTTGCCCCGCTGTTCTTGAACTCCTAGCCCCAAGTCATCCTTCCACCTCAGCCTCCCAAAGCTGGGAATCAGGCCTGAGCCACCACACCTGGCTGACAAAATGATATTATTGGTCTTTTAAATGTTTCCAATCAAATAAGTGTGAAACAACTTTTTGTTGTTTTAATTAGTATTTTTCCATGATTACCAGTGAGGGTAAAAATCTTCTCACATTAGCCATTCAATTTTCCTCTTCCAGGAATTGCCAAGTTATGTCTTGTTTCATTTTATATTGTATCATTAAAATGTATCACTTGTCTTTGTTTTATTGATTTATAATGTTAAGTGTTCTGAACACTAATCCTTTGTCTGTCTTTGAGTTGTAAATATCTTTCTAGTCTGCGCCTTGTCTTTTCACTTTCATGTTTTCTATTGTTAATGCACAGTTTTGTGTGCTTACTCATTTTTGTTTGTTTGTTTTTTGAGGCGGAGTCTCTCTCTGTTGCCCAGGCTGAAGTGCAGTGGCGCAATCTTGGCTCACGGCAACCTCCACCTCCCAGGTTCAAGCGATTCTCCTGCCTCAGCCTCCCAAGTTGCTGGGATTACAAGCACCACCACCATGCCCAGCTAATTTTCTGTACTTTTAGTAGAGATGGGCTTTCACCACAGTGGCCAGGCTGGTCTCAAACTCCTGACCTCAAGTGGTCCGCCTGCCTTGGCCTCCCAAAGTGCTGGGATTATAGGCATAAGCCACCGTGCCCGGCCTATGATTTTCAATAAAGTTTTATATTTTGCTCTGTAAAACTTTTGCATGTCTTTTTTTTTTTTTTTTTTTTTTTAACCACTGTAAATGGTATCTTTTATCAAATTAATGTTGGTCCTTTGTTGGTGGTGATAGAAATAAAATTGATTATTGTATAATTGCAGTTTTTTTCTCCCAGCTGTTCTCACTTAAAAGGGTAATTTGTTAGTTATCTTGAAATTTTCTTGTACACAATAACATTGTCTTATATCTTATGACTTCTTGTCTTACTGTGGGGGGCTAGGACTCGATAAATTAAATGTATAATAGAAAAGCAAGTAGCCAGAAGGCTTGTTCTATTCCTGATTATAAAGAGAATTTCTGGCCCAGCACAGTGGCTCACACCTGTACTCCCAACACTTTGGGAGGCCAAGGCGGGGGGATCACTTGAGGCCAGGAGTTTGAGACCAGTTTGGCCAAAATAGTGAAACTTCAACAATTAGCCTGGCATGGTGGCCCGTGCCTGTAATCCCAGCTATTTGGAAGGCTGAGGCATGAGAGAATCACTTGAATCTGGGAGGCAGAGGTTGCAGTGAGCTGAGATCCCACCACTGCACTCCAGGCTGGGCAACAGAGTGAGACTCCATCTCAAAAAACAAACAAACAAAAAGATTTGAGAATCACACCTGTAATCCTAGCACTTTGGGAGGCCAAGGCCAGTGGATCACAGGGTCAAGAGTTCGAGACCAGCCTGGCCAACATGGTGAAACCCCATCTCTACTAAAGATATAAAAAAATCAGCTGGGCGTGGTGGCACATGTCTGAAATCCCAGATACTCAGGAGGCTGAGGCAGGAGAATTGCCTGAACCCAGGAAGTGGATGCTGCAGTGAGCCAAGATTGCACCATTGCACTCCAGCCTGGGCAGCAGGGCAAGACTGTATCTCAAAAAAAAAAAAAAAAAAAAAAAAAGGAAAAATCTAAATATTACCAAATATCACGAGTATTGCTTCCTCCCTATTAATGTTTCACAATGTACAGGGGGTCTGTTCAGAACACAATAGCTGCTCTAGCGATCAAAATCACTATACATCAACTAGTATTTCCATTTTTCAGTATGCCTATTGCTGGGCTGCTCCACACAAAGAACAAATTATATATCTTGTTAACTTTTGGCCAAGTTGATCAATTTCATGATATCTATAAATGCCACACTAAATAGAGTGAACACATACATAGTCATAAAACAGCAGGCTGAAGCTAACTCCAAAAACAAAGAAAAAATCCAACTCTAAACCATTCTGCATTCAAGTTCCCAAATGACTCCCTTGGAGGCCTTTAAATTGTATTTGTTTGGAACAAACAAACAAACAAAAACAAAAGGAGTTCATCGTTAGCATGTGGAGGATGTTCATTAGCGACTGCAAGAAGTCACAGTCTAAACCACTCTGTTCTAGAAACCCATTATAGTCATGCAGGCCAATAGCACTATTCTGGAAGGTAGCTATCTCTCGTGCCCTCTAAGAACCACCGTTTTGCATCATTAGCAAGAAGCAAAGAGTAGATCTTAAACCTCTTTAAACTTTAAACTCCTCTGCGTCCTATTCAAAAACTAGAATACCACTTAAAACAGATTTTTAACTCTGCACTTTAAAAAGGGATTTCAAGTGTCCTGCATTTTAAAGACACTTCATTACAAAAGTTAGAAAATTAAAGTATAAAACTTATCAAAACAAGCTTTTAAGTTTTCAGGATGATTCACTGCAAAATTTCTTTAAACAGACTCCCCTCTTTTTTGTGTGTTTGAGTCTTCAGGGAAAATAAGTGATAGTAAACATCAACCATTGACACCTGCAAACTAGGAAAAAAAAAGTGTTGCTTGGACATGGTAGGGAAAATAATTTATTTTTACAGGAAGTTAGCCGGGCGTGGTGGCTCACGGCTGTAATTCCTGCACTGTGGGAGCTCAAGGTGGGTGGATCACCTGAGGTCAGGAGTTCAAGGCCAGCCTTGCTGACATGGTGAAACCCAGTCTCCACTAAAAATACAAAAATTAGCTGGGCGGTAGTGGGGCGTGCCTGTAATACCAGCTACTTGGAAGGCTGAGACAGGAGACTCTCTTGAATCTGGGATGCAAAGGTTGCAGTGAGCCGAGATCACACCACTGCACTCCAGCCTGGGCAACAGAGTGAGGCTACGTCAAGAAATAAAAAAAAAAAAGAGAGAAAAGAAAAAAAAGAAAGAAAGAAAGAAAAGAAGAAAAGAAAAGAAAGAACGAAGGAAGAAAGATAGGAATTTAACATACAGGCGATTTTTCAGGTTCTCATTTGCTAAACCAACGATGCAGAATTTGTGAAGTAGGGGCAACAAGTTGCTGAACCTGAGAGACGCCTCTAAACGCGCTCAGAGGTTATTTCAACTGTGCTGTTTACTAGTTCAGGTACAACAGGCAAAGACAGAAAGATGCCAACGCTCTCTCCACCCTCCCACCGCCGGCTCACAAAGCGCGGAGCATGCACCCAGCCGTCCAAACACGTAGCGATGTCGCCGCTTTAAGCCGCTGTCCCCCCCCCTCGGCCCGCCCACAAGAAGGCGGGGAGGCGCGGGGTCTGCTGGGAGTTGTAGTTTCGAGCCAGGCCTGAGAGCTTCTTGACTCGTTTCCTTTGCCCCCCTCCCCCGCCCCCACACTGCACAGCTGCCTACGGACTCTGGAGTTGCCGTGTATTGAGCATGGGGCACAGCCGGGGATAAAAGGGGAGAAGGATCCTTTAATCTGCGGATCGGGGCGCCGTTGATGAGTGTTAGAAGGTGTTGGAACGCAGAGTAAGCGGCGCGCATGCGCGGCTGGCGGAGGTGGGGGCCGCTCCTCCCGCGCCTTTCAAGGGCTGGCTGATCCCTTAGGGCTGGCTGGGCTCAGAGGTAGGGCCTGCGGTGCAAGTTTGTGATAACATTGCTTGTAGGCTGCGGTTGTTAAGGCAGAGATTTGGAGGGGGTCGGTTGGGGGTGCTGGGTAGTGTCAGTAATCAAGGGTTTTAATCGCTACTCCATCCTGGCTTTCGGGAACCTCCCACCTCCTACCCTTTCCCAGTTTGCAGAATTGCAGCTTTCCCCATCCCCCACCCCGATCGCTTCGTGGGAAGCCTTTCCATACTGTGTTGTGAAATCCGTTAGACCTTCTCAGCCAAGGCCTTTTAGCCCGCCTGGAATTCAAGCTGCCCCCTCCTTGCCAAATCCAGATCATGCGAGACAACAAAAGGCTTGAGGCACAGGCCCTACAAGGCAGTGCCCCTGCCAGCTCTTCTAAGCTTATTGTTTACCCTGCCCTCTTCTTCCCCTACAAATTGAGACAGCCAGGCGATAGATTAGATAAATAGATTCCATGTCCTTACATTTGCAACAGGCTTTCATAGCTTCCTTTGCTCTGGAAGATGGCATCATTATACAAAAGGACAAGTGAGAACACACGAATGTAATCAGTGGCAGAACCCCAGGACTGAACCCTACAGGAGTTCTAAGTCTATTGTTTTTCCTACCACTTCACAAATGCGTCAGAAAGAGCTGAAGGAGGTGACCAGCTGCACCTGACGCTAGCTGGCTTTCTGAATGCTCAGGCCCTGAGCCCCTGGCTCACCACAATCACTCTTAAATTGACTAGCAATTGCCCCTTAGTGAGTGACCTCTCCAGCAAGCCCGCAGGATTTTGCCTAGGGTAATGTTTCAGATTGAGCACATACTTTGTGCTGGGCCCTGGAAAGATGTACATCAGATCTTAAGTTAAAAGGTTCCTTTCCCCCAAGGACACCAGGCTGTCCTATAAAGTATTCTGTATTTCCCAAAGGATAGGGTTAGCCACAGTTTGTTATATGATTGCTTGTTTGCCTGTTTTTTTCTTTTCTTTATTTCTTTGAGACAGGGTCTCCCTCTGTCACCCAGGTTGAAGTGCAGTGGCGTGATCATAGTTCACTGCAAGTTCAGACTCCTGGGCTCAAGCAATCCTTCTCCCACCTCAGCCTCTGGAGTAGCTGGGACTACAGGCATGCACCACCATGCCCAGCTAATTAAAAAAAAAAAATTAGAGGAGGTCTCACTATGTTACTCAGGCCAGTTTCAAACTTCTGGGCTCAAGTGATCCTCCTGCTTCAGCCTCCCAAAGTTCTGGGATTACAGATGTAAGCCACCACACCTGGCCTGCCTGCCTTGCTTGAGAAGCTGCAGCACTATTTTGTTCACCATTGTATTAGAAGTGCTAACATGTAGTGGCCTTTCGATACATGTCAAATAGACATACAAATGATGAATGCATAGTTCAGTCTCTGACCTTCATGTCTGTTGGGAGAGGTGGAGATGAAAATAGAGGTAGGCTGGGCACAGTGGCTCACACCTGTAATCCCAGCACTTTGGGAGACTGAGGCGGGCGGATCACGAGGTCAAGAAATGGAGATCATCCTGGCCAACATGGTGAAACCCTGTCTCTACTAAAAATACAAAATTAGCTGGGTGTGGTGGCCCATGCCTGTATTCCCAGCTACTTGGCAGGCTGAGGCAGGAGAATCGCTTGAACTTGGGAGGTGGAGGTTGCAGTGAGCTGAGATTGCTCCACTACACTCCAGCCTGGCAACAGAGCAAGACTCCATCCGCCCCCCAACACCTTCCTGCAACCAAAAAGAAAAAAAAAAAGAAAAAGAAAATAGAGGTACATGTTTATACAAAGTTTTGGAACAGGAAGGCAGATGCACATAACTGCCTGGCGTGGTTCCAAAAACCTGAATGGAGAAGGCAGTATCTGCTAATGGGGGCTCTCTGCTAAGCTTTGGAATTGTCCATTATTGTGTTAGCATAGAAGAAGTTATCACACCAAAGGCTCACCATGAGCTTTGCCTGGGAAAGGGACTGATTATTTAAGAGCCGACCACACAGGCACAGAGATGCTATCCTCTTCTAGGTGGTCATCTGGAGAAGCTGTGCTTTCCAGGGACTCTGGATTTCTTCAAATATCCTTGGAATGCTCCTTGTGGAAGTGGCATTTGAATCTACAGCACATTCTTTTGGACCTCCTCAGCACAGGAACATCTCGTTCCTTTAGGGATTTGGTAGTTGGGAAGAGCCAGAAGTCACTTGGCTGGAGGTCTGGAGTATGAGGAAGATGATCATGCTGCATAATAGCTGCTGAAATTTGAAATTTGGAGGAAGGAGTTTGTATGCTGACATAGGGCAGGAGTTCTCATCCTGGAGTGTGTGGAAGTTTTTAGTATATGCTAAAATTTATTTGTTTATTTATTTATTTTTGAGATGGGGGTCTCACTCTGTCACCCAGGTTGGAGTGCAGTGGTGTTATCTTGGCTCACTGCAACCTCTGCCTCCCAGGCTTGTGGGATCAATCCTCCCAGCTCAGCCTCCCAAGTAGCTGGGACCACAGGTGTGCACCACCATGTCTGGCTAATTTTTTGTATTTTTGGTAGAGACCGGTTTCACCATGTTTCCCAGGCTGGTCTTGAGCTCCTGAGCTCAAGTGATCCACCTGCCTCTGCCTCCCAAAGTGCTGGGATTACAGGCATGAGCCACCACACCTGGCTGTATGTGTTCTTTACTGAGGGATCCTGTTTTTAGCTTTAACGGATTTTCCGCAGGGACTCCATGATTCAAAAAAGATGAACAACCACTGCTATAGATTCAGGAGATCTTATGAATTCTTAGGAGAATCCTAAGACATCTTAGGATTTCTGTGGCTTGTAAAGTGGCTCTGAAGGAAAGTCATGTCTTAGGAAAGCAGAGGATAGGTTTCAGCTGTGCCTGGAATTGGAAGTGTTGTCTCAGTGGGTTCCAAAGCTCCAGAGCCTTGGTGTCCCCACATATGAAGTGAAGAGTAGAACTGGGTGGGTGGTGTCTATAGGTCTGTGATCCCATGAAATTCCAACAAAGGAATTTCAGAAATGTTCTTCCAAGATAGCAGAATCCCTGGACTAGGCATGTAATGCAACCTTCTCAGGTAACTCAAATGACAGCCCCAATTTGGATGCTTGTTAGTAGTGTGTGTGTTCAAAGCCGTCAGCCTCTTGGTGTCAGAACCAGGAATCCAACAGATAAATCGGAGAGGGAAAGCAGAGGCTCAACAACCAGCCAGACTTGCTCAGAACAGTACAGACTGTTGGGGAAGGTCTTGTCGAGAAGCAGGAGCCTGGAGAGAGGGAAGAGGTGTTGGAGTATCACTGCCCGGGGCGAATGTGCGACACAGGAGGCCAGAAACAAGGACTCTACCTTAAGAGTGAAGGTTCTGGTAGAGGATTTCATCTCCAAAAGGGCCAGTAGGAGTAAACAGAATTCACGGAATCGCAGGAGGCAGGACCCCCATTCTCGGAACTAGAATACAGGGTGACCTGAGACTAGGCCAGAAGCCATGGTCCTCAGAATGGGTCCCAGAGCCTGCAGCCAAAAATTCTGACTCCAGCTGTGGGGGCAGGAAACCCTGGGGGCCATTTGAAGTCAGGGAAAAGCTGAGGAGGCAGCCACTGAAAGCACTACCAGGTTCATTCTTCCCTCCCTCCCTTTCTTGGTTCCTTCCTTCTTTTCTTTGTTCCTTTCTCCCTTCCTAGTTTGTGTCAGGGGAGGAGGGAGAGGTTTTAAAAATACAAAATGATGCTCTCCAACCTTAAGGAGCTTGCAAACTTGAAGTGAATAAAACTTCCCACTTAAGTAAATGACCAAGTGCTTAGGTGCTAGAAAATTAAAATCTTATGAAAGAAAGAAGTTTTGTAAAGTTAGTGTGTGTATGTTCTGTAGTTATTCCCTGCTTTTTGTGTTTCAGAGAGAAGGGAATTTCCATATCATTTCCCTGAAAGGCAGGAGCATGAAGAAACTTCTGATCTTCTCTCCACCACAAAGGGGAGACTAGCCTGATTGGTAAATTTGTCCCACCGGTATGTCCTTTCTGTAGCCAGCCTGTCCGCAGGTGATTTTCATTCTGGTCTGCCCTGTGGTGAGCATGGCCAGGCACATTTTGTCCTGCACAGGGAAGCCTGCAGCGTAAGCAAAGATTGGAAAGGTGTGTCAGAAAACCCATTTGACTGCAGGTCAAACCATACTGTCCAGGTCAGCTTTGTCAACAAATCAAGCTGACACTTTGATCTCTGTTGGTCTGCCTCCTGGTCTGATTTCTCAGTCAATTCCAAACCCAGAAGAAAAACCAGGAATGGTCCTTTTTGGTGTCCCCAGCCTCTAACCTAGAGCAGAGGGCTTTGGTGTGAGTCAGTAGTCTGGAAGGAGGAGCTCAGCCTGGTCACTTCTGCATTAGAGCCTAGGGCCCTTTTTTTGCCACAGTACTTTTAAGCCTGTAGCAGCCAATGTTGACCTGGAGGTGTTAAAAACAAGTTTGGGCCAGGCGCGGTGGCACACCCCTGTAATCCCAGCTCTTTGGGAGGCTGAAGCTGGTGGATCACCTAAAGTCAGGAGTTCGAGACCAGAGTGGCCAACATGGTGAAACCCTGTCTCTACTAAAAATACAAAAATTAGCCTGGCATGGTGGTGCATGCCTGTGATCCCGTTTACTCGGGAGGCTGAGACATGAGAATCACTTGAACCCAGGAGATTGCAGTGAGCTGAAAACGCACAACTGCATTCCAGCCTGGGTAACAGAGTAAGACTCCGTCTCAAAAAAACAAACAAACAAAACAAGTGTGGTCTCCTAATTTCATAAAACTCTTGAGTACCCAAGAGTCACCCTTGAAGAAGAGAAAGGGATGGAAGGAGGACCCCTCCCTCATGTTGTACAATGAGCAGAGTCAGGGCAAAATCACAGAGTTTGCTGAGATTAGAGACACATAAAGAGCCACTTTCACAGGCTCTCACCTCTCCCTGATTGTATATATGTGGGCTTTTTGCTTCCTTGCTTTCACTCAAGTTGTTGACTCTTTCTGAAATTTCTTCTCTCCATTATTTTCACCTGCAGAGTCCATTCTGAGGAATGCTGTTTCTTCTGCACATTACTTAAAAGTCTCAGATACGTACTCCACCACGAACCTTTCCCTGACATTCCATCCACACCCTGCGCTCAGTTGTTTACCTGGTCCTCTGAGTGGTCATTGTACCTTGACATTCCATTCTTTCAGCTGCAGGGATCTAAAGCCCCGCGCCATTTGGCCACCCTCTGTCTCTGGTACATCTCTACTCTTCTTATTCCAGCCACAGTGGTACAACCTGCCTCAGATACTCTTCCTCCTACCTCTCTACAATCACCTGAAAAGCTCCTTCATCCTGTAATACCTGCTCCATTGTGTTCTCTGCAGAAGCTTTCTGTGACCCCAGAAAGGGTTCGTTGCCCTTCACCCTCCATCTTGAGACTTTGCAATTTTTTTTTTAACATACCTGTCATAGCACCAAACACACTACTCTACAAAGAAATGTTTTGTTTATACACCTATCTTCTGAGCTAGACTGTGGGTTCCTTTACCACAGAGACCTTTCTTCTCACCACTCTTGAGCTTGGGACTTAATAGATACCCATTAAATGCTGAATAAATGAATTAATTAATGAATATGATTGTTTGTCTACATGTGTGTTTCTCCTACTATTTTATGAAGTCTTTGAGGCTAGGAATAATGGCTTACTTATATCTTATTCCTGATAGCTAGCTTAGTGCCTGGTATATAGTAGGCACCCAATAAATATTTTCATTGAATATACATGGATGAATGAATAAAGTCTTTTGTTAGTATCTCCAACCTGATATATCCTTTCCCTCCTTTGAAACCTCAGGCACCTTGTGTTTCTTCTGAGGCACTTTCTTTAGCTTGGACTTCTCTCATTGTCTAATCCCCAGCAGTTGATGGTCAGCTCTTTGAGGCAGGAACTGGGCCTTACTTCCCTTGATGTCCCCTGAGAGTCTGTCACAGCGTGGGGCATATAGCAGGTGCTCCAAGTTGAACTGTTCTGAGAAAAATGAAAGTATCTGTGATTCAGAGCCACCATTCCAGCAATGAGATTCCCAACAGCTACACATATTGAATCTCTTAATAACACCACTTTGCTTCATGCACATATGATGTTGCCAAACTCTGGGTGATACAGGCAGGCAAAGTTGAAAAGACCACATTATTATTATTATTATTATTATTATTATTATTATTATTTGAGACAGAGTTTCACTCTTGTTGCTGAGGCTGGAGTGCAGTGGCACAATATCAGCTGCAACCTCTGCCTCCCAGGTTCAAGTGATTCTCCTGCCTCCGCCTCCTGAGTAGCTAGAACCACAGGCACCCAGCACCATGCCCGGCTAATTTTTTGTAGTTTTAGTAGAGACGGGGTTTCACCATGTTGGCCAGGCTGGTCTTGAACTCCTGACTTCAGGTGATCCACCCGCCCCAGCCTCCCAAAGTGCTAAGATTACAGGCGTGAACCACCATGCCTAGCCATGAAAAGACCACATTATTTATTTTAGCTGTAATGTTCTGTACCCATTGGTGGCCAGTCAATATAATTTTCAAATAAATAAGAATAGGAGGCCATCTAAGTGTGGCTGAGCCCCCAAATACAAAAGCACAGCAGAAAGATGAAAATTACATCAGCCCCTGAGGAGAAATGAGAAAGTAGCCCCATGCATTCCCCTTCAGGGTAGTGGCTTTAAAAGAATTGAAAATCTTGTTTTTCTCTGTAAAAGTCTTGAGTGCAAACATGTAGTTTGAAAACTATATGCTTTGAGCTTCAAAGCGTTACGGTTCCTGTAATATGGTCATAGCTAAATAGAGAAGAGCAATCCTCAAGATTAGAATCTCTCAGTTGCGGGGATTTTTCATGTTGACTTTTTGCCTGGGCAATCATTCACTCTACTCCCTTCCTCTTTTTCCTCTTTCTTTTCTTTTTCTTTTTCTTTCATTCTGCATATTTTTATTGAGTGTTAACTCTAAGCTAGGAACTCACTCTTCTAATTGCTTTATACTCATAATTTCTCACGAACCTCATGACAACTCTGTGATGTGGGTATCAGTGTCTTCACATAAGGTATGACAAAACTGAGGTCCACATTTAAGAACGTGCCTAAAGCCAGTAAGTGCTGGGATCATATTTGAATCCAGGCCTCAAGTTCCAAAGTTTGTATCTTGTTACTTAATTCCTACATTATAAGGCCCACAGATCAGTGGTTCTTCTCTCACATAGCTCACAGACAGCTGGGAAGACAGATAAACAGGTCAGAGGTTAGCCAAGAGGAACTCTGGAACACAGAGAAGGTCATCTATGTCGAGGGCTGGGGGCGGGGAGGAGGATTGGCAGTGCCTTCCCAGGAAAAGGGTCACTCAAATTGAGATCTGAACGGTAAATGGGGGTTTGGTAGATCCAGACAGGAGCATCATCTGGACAGAGGTATAGCAAGTACAAAAACCCTGGGGGGTGGAATGCAGCCCAAAACATTCAAGGAACTGTATTTCTTTGGGTAAAAATCTTAGTCATTCTGTTTTCAAATCATTATTTTTTTTTTTTAAATAGCTCACAGTGGCTAATTGTCGGTGCTTTTGTCCAAAAGTGCTGAAGTGTAAGGGTAAGTGGTCATTGAAATGAATTAAGGTTTTCATGTTGGTTTCAAATGCTTTTGAGATGACCAGTGCACTGTGATATCCAAATAACATAGTGAAATGGTCAATGCCACGTGCCCTGCTGTTCCACCAAACTCAGATAGCTGGGAAAGGGTGCTAGGATCCTTCAGGGACACAAAATTCTAAAATTCAGAAGGCAAAGGAATTATCATTTATCACTTGCACAGGATATGTAAGTAAATCATTTTATTCTCGTGCTATCAGTCATGTTGAAGTCAGTTTAAAAAGAAATGATTTCAGAAGTCTCCTCAAACACTCAAATTAATTAAGATCTAAGGTAGTAAGTCCATGAGGATCAATTATACTATTCTATCAATTTTTTTTTTTTTTTTTTTTTTTTGACACGGAGTCTCGCTTTATCTCCTAGGCTGGAGTGCAGTGGTGAGCTCTCAGCTGACTGCAACCTCCCCCTCCCCAGTTCAAGTGATTCTCCTGCCTCAGCCTCCCAAGTAGCTGGGATTACAGGCAATCGTGACCACGCCTGGCTAATTTTTGTATTTTTAGTACAGGGGGGTTTCACCATGTTGGCCAGGCTGGTCTCGAACTCCTGACCTCTGGTGATCCACCGCCTTGGCCTCCCAAAGTGCTGGGATTACGGGCCTGAATCACCACGCCTGGCCTTTCCCTAATTTTCTACAAATTTTTCATAATAGTTTTCTTTTTAATTTTTTTTTTTTTTTTTTTTTTTTTTTTTTTTTTTTTTTGGGACGGAGTCTCGCTCTGTCGCCCAGGCTGGAGTGCAGTGGCCGGATCTCAGCTCACTGCAAGCTCCGCCTCCCGGGTTCACGCAATTCTCCTGCCTCAGCCTCCCCAGTAGCTGGGACTACAGGCGCCCGCCACCTCGCCTGGCTAGTTTTTTGTATTTTTTAGTAGAGACGGGGTTTCACCGTGTTAGCCAGGATGGTCTCGATCTCCTGACCTCGTGATCCGCCCGTCTCGGCCTCCCAAAGTGCTGGGATTACAGGCTTGAGCCACCGCGCCCGGCTCTTTTTAATTTTTAATAGATTGTTCTGGGCCAGGTGCAGTGGCTCACTCCTGTAATCCCAGCACTTTGGGAGGCTGAGACAGGCAGATTGTCTGAGGTCAGGCATTCGAGACCAGCCTGGCCAATATGGTAAAACCCCATCTCTACTAAAAAAAAATACAAAAATTAGCCGGGTTTGGTGGCACGCACCTGTAATCCCAGCTACCCAGGAGGCTGACGCAGGAGAATCGTTTGAACCCAGGAGGTGGAGGTTGCACTGGGCCGAGATCATGTCACTGCACTCCAGCCTGGGAAACAAGAGTGAAACTCCACCTTAAAAAAAAAAAAAAAAAAAAAAGACTTTTTTAGGGCAGTTTTAGGTTCACAGCAAAATTGAGCAGAAAGTACAGTGAGTTCCAATATGCTCCCTGGCCCTACACATGCACAGCCTCCTCCACTAGCAATGTCTAGTATTATAGTAGTTTTGTAAACTATATAATCTTTCAATCAGATACAGATTACAGGTGCTCTGTTTACTTAACGAACGTACAGTGAGAATCTCATCATTTGCCTGGCATTTTGCTAGGTCTTAGGGCTACAACAGTGAGCAAAACAAGCATGATATCCTGCTCTTAATGTTGTTTGTAGTCTGGAGGAGAGAGATCCATTAAAAGATAATTTTATGTGGCTCACGCCTGTAATCCCAGCACTTTGGGAGGCCCAGGTGGGCGGATCACGAGGTCAGGAGATCAAGACCATCCTAGCTAACACCGTGAAACCCCGTCTCTACTAAAAATGCAAAGAAATTCACCGGACGTGGTGGCGGGCGCCTGTAGTCCCAGCTATTTGGGAGGCTGAGGCAGGAGAATGTCGTGAACCCAGGAGGCGGAGCTTGCAGTGAGCCGAGATCGCGCCACTGCACTCCAGCCTGGGCAACAGAGCGAGACTCCGTCTCAAAAAATAATAATAATAAAAAATAATTTCACAAAAAAAATAGTGATAAACTATGATGAGGGAAAGCAAAAGATGCTCAAGGTATATGATAGGATTACCGCCTTAGTATAGGTGGTCAGGAGAGGCTTTGCCAAAGAAAATCAACAGGTAAACTGGGATCTGAAAGATAAATAGGAATTAACTAGGCAAAGATGGCAAGGGAAAGTGTTTTAGGCAAATGCAATAGCACATGCAAAGACTTAAGGCGAGAAGGAGCCTGGCATATTTTAAGATCAAAGTTGAGCAGAAAAAGAGAGATGAGGCTGGAGAGCCAGGTGGCAGCCAGAGCAATTGGGTGCTACAGGCTATGTCCAAGTGTTGTCTTTGTTTTTACCCAGAGTGATAGGAAATAGCGATGGGTCTTACGTAGAAAGTGACACGAATGGATCTTGTTTTAAAACAATGGCTCCCCAGAAATGATGGTGTTATAATAAAGCGGTGATATAGGAAGGCAGAAAAATGGGGGGATGCCAAAATAGCTTATGAGGTAGAAGCAACAAGACTTGGTGTTTGCTTCATAAAGGTAGGAGAGCGTTGGGTTTCTAGGCTTGCAAAATTGAATAGATTATGGTGTATGTACTGAGACAGGAGCAAGGGCGATGGGAAGATAAGGAATCTGCAAGGGCTTTATAGCTATTTTTTTTTCTGTTTCAAATAATAACCACTCTGTGCTAGGCACCATGGTAGGTCATTCACATTCAGTGTCATAGATGCCGTCTTATGTGATGCAATAGGAACTCGCAGCAGGTTGATTCCCATACTACCACAGCTCAACAGACTTTAAAATATTCCATTTACTGTCATCTGTTATTTACAATATTCCATTTACTGTCCTCTGTTATACTTTCTAGTGCATATTGTTTATTACCTAGGTACCACCCATTGGCATATGGATGTATGAAACTCAAACTATTGTTTCCAAGTCCTATCCCACTTCTTTTTTCATGTGACTCACTAGGCAACTCCCGTACCATTTTTCCTCTGTCTGAACTATACCTACTCCATGGTAACAGGTTTAACAGGTTTATCTAGGCATCTTTCCCCTCCCACTTCATGGTCAGTTAAAGTCCTCTTTATCAGGTCTGGTGATCACTGGACAAGCAGGTTCTCAAACTCTTCATGGTGGAAGTTCATCTTCTTTGATCCATTATCCCAAATCCTCCATCCCATTACATTTCCATATTTCTCTGGCCTCGCTTACCTTCCTAAGGCACTGCAGTAATTTGTCCACTGTTATAGAAATCGGTCCCCAAATTCTGACTTTCCATTTCAAAGCCCTTATCAGAATAGACTATTGCATTTTTCCATGTTTATTCTAGACTGCCTATTTCTCTGAGGCCCTTCTGTTATTGGTTCTCATTAGTAGCAACCAAGAGCATACAGTATGTTTTCATATATGTTGTCCCATTTAATCCCTACAACTCTCTTTAGTCCCTTTTCCTCATGCCTGGAATATAATAGTCATTAAATATTTGTTGAATTAATGAATGAACTGGGCCAGGTGCAATGTATTCTCAGCACTTTGGGAGGCCAAGGCAGGGGAGGATTGTTTGAACTCAGGCATTTGAGAACAGCCTGGGCAACATAGCTAGACCTGATGTCTACTAAGCATTTTTTAAAAGTTAGCCAGGAATGGTGGTGCACACCTATAGTCCCAGTTACCTGAGAGGCTGAGGAAGGAAGAGCACTTGAGCCTGGTAGGTCAAAGCTGTAGTGAGCTGCTACTGTGCCACTGCACTTCAGCCTGGGTGACAGAGTGAGACCCTGTCCCAAAAAAAAAAAAAAAAAAAAAAACAAAAACTCTGTGTTGCTAGAAAAGCAAAGAATTCTTTATTTGAAGAGAAATCAGGCCCTAGTTTCCATTTTAATAGTTTTAACGTTTGTTTCATAAATAACAGCCCATCTATAAACTGTTAATACTAATTTTAACTATTTGTTTATAATAGTATAGTTGATTCTGTATGAATGACTATACTATTAAGTATGAACTTGATACTCCTAAGTGAGTTATTGTTTAAATTACAGGCAAAACTATACACTACTAGAAAGTAACAATTTAAAATTTAAAAATAAAATAGTTGGCCGGGCGTGGTGGCTCAAGCCTGTAATCCCAGCACTTTGGGAGGCTGAGGCAGGTGGTTCACGAGGTCAGGAGTTCGAGACCAGCCTGGCCAAGATGGTGAAACCCCATCTCTACTGAAAATACAAAAATTAGCTGGGCACAGTGGTGAGCGCCTGTAATCCCAGCCACTCAGGAGGCTGAGGCAGGAGAACGGCTTGAATCTGGGAGGCAGAGGTTGCAGTGAGTCGAGATAGCGCCACTGCATTTTTGCCTGGGTAACAGAGCAAGACTCCATCTCAAAAAGAAAAGAAAAAGAAAAAAGAAAATACAATTGATTTCATGGTGTCTCCAAAACACACATTTAGAATTTTAACTTTGGCTGTACATTGAACATAGCTAGATGACTATTTTTATAATACTTCAGTGCCTCTTCCAGGGTTACATGACAGCATGTTTTTGCCTAGATAGTGCCATATTATTATTCTGTGCATTTGGTAAGTACTTTATATGTACAAAATACATGCCAATCATGTTATTAGTATTTCAGCAAAGCCCTACTGCGAGGTAGCTCAGCATTCCTAAAGCCAAGCGTAAAAAGAAGTATGCAATTATCAGGAAGATGCTGACAGGGTTCAAGTGAAATATCGATGAACGATAATTCACTTTATTCAAAACAGAAGTTTCTTTAGATACATTTCAGCAGAACTGTCAAAACCTCTTTCTGTATTATTCGAATTTCCAGCCTTAGAAATGAACCCTAATTTTCAAAGAAATAAGTGATTGTTATATTGGATCTTACTTTCCATGTTAGCCGCAACATTGAAAGTAACATTGAAAGACATTTGGACCTCTTAGACCTTTGTGTAAATTTATGAAGGCAATGTTTAAATCATTATTTCACATGTGATAACTCACTTGCATTCTTAGCCAGAGAAACTTTTTGAAAGCCAAATTAAAGTAAAAATTAGATGATCTTGTGGCAAAGAATCAGAATCATTCAACTTAATGGATTTAGGAGGGCCTCAAATTGCCTGGAATTTGCCATCTTAAAGAGGAAATTTTAGTTAATTAGCCTAAAACACTTACCTGTCATTACCTATATACAGACCAGCATAGTCCAAGAACCTGATCTAATGCAAGAGATGGCCCCAGTTCATAAAGGACTCAAAGAAAGAGAGGAGCAAACACAAATGAATGAAATGAAATTGTTTGTATCAGTTAGGGATTGTGTTTGGCTGCCCTGAACAAAAACCTGACTACGAAGGCGTAATCCAAAACAAGTTTCTTTCTCTCATGTACACAGAGCCTTACAGGTGGGCACTGAGGCTGGTATGGAGGCCCCACGGTGCCACCCAGGACTCGGGTTCTCCCTGTGTCACTGGCTGAATTGTGTCCCTCTCCTCCAAACTCATACACTGAAGTCCTAAACCCAGGACTTCAGAAAGTGACCTATTTAGAGATAGGACCTTTAAAGTAGTAATTATATTCAAATGAGGCTGGTAGGCTGAGCCCCCATCCAATCTAATGGGGCAGTTGGACCCACAGAGAGATGCCAGGGGAAAGTTCACAAAAAGGAAAAGTCATGTGAGGACACCGCAAAAGGTGGCCATTTGTAAGACAAGGAGTCAGGCCTCTGGAGAAACCAAACTTTTCCCACACCTCAATCTTGGACTTCCATGAACTGTGAGTCATTTACACCACTCAGTCTGTGGTATTTTATTACAGCAGCTCTAGCAAACCGATATACCCTGTTGATTTGCTTTGACAGACTCCACATGTGGCCTCAGTTTCATGATTCAAGGTGGAGGCTCTACCTCCAGCTTCTCATCCTTGTTTCAGATGAAAAGCAGCAGAAACACGCTAAGAAGGAAGGGGACGACAACACAGACATCAGAAAAACAAGACTTTCTGGTAACTTCCCAGCAGACTTTCCTTTTTTTTTTTTTATTATTATTATACTTTGAGTTCTAGGGTACATGTGCATAACGTGCAGGTTTGTTACATATGTATACTTGTGCCATGTTGGTGTGCTGCAGCCATCAACTCGTCAGCACCCATCAACTCGTCATTTACATCAGGTATAACTCCCAATGCAATCCCTCCCCCCTACCCCCTCCCCATGATAGGCCCTTGTGTGTGATGTTCCCCTTCCCGAGTCCAAGTGATCTCATTGTTCAGTTCCCACCTATGAGTGAGAACATGCGGTGTTTGGTTTTCTGTTCTTGTGATAGTTTGCTAAGAATGATGGTTTCCAGCTGCATCCATGTCCCTACAAAGGACACAAACTCATCCTTTTTTGTGGCTGCATAGTATTCCATGGTGTATATGTGCCACATTTTCTTAATCAGAGTGAACAGGCAACCTACAGAATGGGAGAAAATTTTTGCAATCTACTCATCTGACAAAGGGCTAATATCCAGAACCTACAAAGAACTCAAACAAATTTACAAGAAAAAACAAATAACCCTATCAAAAAGTGGGCAAAGGATATGAACAGACATTTCTCAAAAGAAGACATTCATACAGCCAACAGACACATGAAAAAATGCTCATCATCACTGGCCATCAGAGAAATGCAAATCAAAACCACAATGAGATACCATCTCACACCAGTTAGAATGGCGATCATTAAAAAGTCAGGAAACAACAGGTGCTGGAGAGGATGTGGAGAAATAGGAACACTTTTACACTGTTGGTGGGATTGTAAACTAGTTCAACCATTATGGAAGACAGTATGGCAATTCCTCAAGGATCTAGAACTAGATGTACCATATGACCCAGCCATCCCATTACTGGGTATATACCCAAAGGATTATAAATCATGCTGCTATAAAGACACATGCACACGTATGTTTATTGCGGCACTATTCACAATAGCAAAGACTTGGAATCAACCCAAATGTCCATCAGTGACAGACTGGATTTAGAAAATCCAGCAGACTTTCTCATAGCTTCAGGGGCAGACCTGAGTCAGAGTCTTCCATCCCACCCCCACTCCTGCCCAGCACTGTGGGAAATGGGGAGTAATGTTTCTTTTTTAAAAAATAAAAACTAGGCATATTGCCATCCCAAACAAAACTAAAGCTCTGCTAACAATGAAGAAAGGACAAATAAGTATTAGGTAGGCAACCAGCAATGTCTACCATACTAGTTGTTTGAAATGTGAATGATAGAGACATATGAATGTATTGGTGCAAGCAAGAACATGTGGATTGGTGATTAGACCAATTAGAGGAAGAAGAGCTGGGCTAGAAGCAAAGGACCCAGACCCCATAATCCTGGCTTCAGGTTCTGCTGCTTCTATTTTCTTGCAGGTTGACTTTAAGAAATACACTTCACGTTTTTCAGCTGCTGTTTACTGTCTGAAATAAGGATCATAAGGCTTTTCCTGTGTCCTCTCTGAAGGTTGTTATAAAATTTCAAAGTCAATAAAAACACAAAATTAACTGGGCATGGTGGTGCATGCCTGTAATCCCAGCTACTTGGGAGGCTGAGGCAGGAGAATCACTTGAACCGAGGAGGCAGAGGTTGCAGCGAGCCAATATTGCGCCACTGCACTCGAGCCTGGGTGACAGAACAGAACTCCGTCTCAAAAAAAAAAAAAAAAAGAAAATAGATTTCAAAGTCAAATAATGTATATAAAGTGCCTTGTATAATTGTGACGCAAGCATAAGCTGCATGTGGAGTATATTTTAAATGTTCTCAAGTGTGCACAAGGAGCTACATTCAACAATGTTAATTCCAGCATTATTTGTAATAGCCAAACTTTGGTTTAAAAAAAAAACAAAACCAAATGTCCATCAACAGTACAATAGATACATTTTTCTTAATTCATGTAGTGTGGCATAGCTTACAACAGTTGAAATAAGTAAAATATGACAAAGCTAGGTGGTAGGTACTAAGGTATTTTTTATGCTACTCTTTTTTTCCTGTAAGATTGAAATAGTTCATAATTTTATAAATTAGCCAAAAAGAAAAAAAAAAAAACCACAAAAACAGCTTTGGGCAGTGTTTCTCAATATTTGATCCACAAGCTACCTGCGTCAAAATCACTCCAGATAAATGCAGATTGCTGGACCCCTGCTAGGCCCAGGACCAGAGAAACTCTAGTCTGTATTTCAAACAAGGCTACCAGGTGATTCCTAGAGGAGAACTGAGGCAGGGATTGGGAGGAGAAAAGGGTTTCGTAGAAAATGATAAAACTTGGGGCTGAGGGAAGGACTCAGGTAGAGGCTGGGGGAGTGCTGAAATTGTCATACCCCTCAGAGGTGAGGGTGGAACACTTGAGCTGGTTCTGCTGGACAGAGACATGCAGGGGAGTTCATCAGTGAGCAGCATCTCTTAGTTAGGATTATACTGTGAGAAATGGAGAACCCCAAATATCAGCGGTTTAAGTGAAAAAGCCTCGTATTTCCCTCTCATGTGAAAGAAGTCTGCAGAAGCCAGGTTTGCTCCACACTACAGCTCTGCTTGCCACACCCACCTCTTGGCCTTAGATGACTGTTGAGATTCAGTCACCATGACCCCGATGCAACCAACAGGAAGGAAGAAAGGGAGAGAAAATGGCCTATTCCCTCCCTTGAAGGAAACTTTCCAAAAGTATCACAAACTATTTCTGCTTATATCTAGTGTAGTCACATGGCCATTCCTAGCTGGACGGAAGACGAGGACACTTTTTGTTTTATTCTGGATGGCCAAGTGCCTAGCTAAAAATGGGGGTAGAAGAGGCTCTGTCACCATTGAGAAAGAGATGGAATTAGGAGGAGGCTAGTGGCTTCTGTCACACAAGTCCAGAGGGTTAAGAGCCTATGATAGCCTTGTTGAAAAGATCCAGTAAATGGTTGTGAAGACTACAGGAGCTGAGAGATGCTGGTCAGGTGATTTCTGGTGTAGCATTTAAGCTAGATCCTCGCTTCTCAAGTGTAGTTCATGGGCCAGCAGTATGGACATCACCTGGAAGCTGGCTAGAACTGCACAGTCAGGCTCAACCCCAGCCCTGCTAAATCAGAAGCTGGATTGTAACAGATCCCAAGCATGGGGCTAGAAGATCTCAGAAAAGAACAAAGTTAGAAACTGGGGAGTTTGGTATCACAGACTAGAGGTGTGGGTGTCTTCTAGGTTGGGCTTCTGTGTGCCAGTTGGCTCCTTAAGGAAGTGAATGTAAAGCAGGAAAATAGGTAATTAGGGTAACCAACGGTTAAGGCGGGAGCAAAAGAACAGCTGGTGCAGCCGGTTCTAGGCAAGATTAGGCAGCACACAGGCCACATCCTCACTCTTGTGATAACAAGATAGAAATTTCCACTTTGGCCTCTGATTGACCACAGGCCAAGTCTCCACTTCAGCCTCTGATTGGCCACAGGCCCATTCTTCATAGGGTGTAATCAATTGGAGGCCTCTAAAGGACACCTGGGGTGTTACCAAATTCTTTTAGTTTAATAAAAACCCTAAAGAACATGGCAATCCTGCCGTGCTTGGTGGCTCACACCTGTAATCCCAGCACCTTGGGAGGCTGAGGTGGGCGGATCACTTGAGGCCAGGAGTTGGAGACCAGCCTGGCCAACATGTTGAAACTCCATCTCTACTAAAACAAAAAAACAAAAAAACAAAAAAACAGAAATTAGCCTGATGTGGTGGTGCACACCTGTGATCCCAGCTACTCAGGAGGCTGAGGCAGGAGAATCGCTTAAACCGGGAGGCGGATGTTGCAGTGAGCTGAGATCACACCACTGCACTCCAGCCTGGGCGACGGAGTGAGACTCCATCTCTAGTAGAAGAACATTATAGTTTGGGCCCTAGAGCCGCTTGCTGGAGCCTGCTCCTACTCTGTGGAGAGTGAACTTCTGCTTTAATAAATCTGCACTTTCATTGTTTCTGTCTTCTCTCATTGCTTCATTCTTTTGTTGCTTTATTTGTGCATTTTGTTCAATTCTTTGTCCAATGTGCCAAGAACCTAGACAACTCACAGTCAAGACTTTCCATCCTGTAACAAATGCAATGGTGGCCAGAAAGCTGAGTGCTTCAACTCAGGGATGAGAGTGGAAGAAATTGCCAGAATATAACTAGGAACAAGAGAAAGAAAAGTACTTAGAGAGAAAGCAGTCTTGAAAACAAACTTTAAAAGAGTATCAGTGAAATACAGATTCAATTACCCTGCCCTGTGGACCAGGCAGTCCTTAATCCTCACAACAACCTTGAGTGGTAGGAACTATGATTTCCATTTCACATGATGAAACCAAGCTTCAGAGATGATGGCTTGCCAAGATCACACACTAAATACTGACATAGCTCACTATAACATCTTGTAGAGATCTGACCAGTTTACAAAGCACGATTAAATGCATTATGTAATTTAAGCCTCACAAGTACTTTGTGAAGTAAACAGAAAGTGGCTGTTATTTTAATTTTGCAAGTAAAGAGTTCCAGGACTTTTGATTCTCAGTCCAATGTTGTTTTGTTTTTCTCTCATTTTTCTTCCCTGATTTCCTGGCACATTGATGATAATGAAGAATAGATGTGAGTATGGGATTCCTCAAATCTGAATTTAACTGTGTTTGTGAGGGTCCAGCTCAGGGACAGACATTCAGTAAACCCTCCAATGATAGCTGATATTGTTGTTTTTATTATAATTACAACTATTGGCTTTGTTCAAGAAAGCAATATTTATAAAAGTTACTTATTAGAATGAGGAGTACAGAAACCAAATATGGAGGGGAAATTTGAATGAAGATACAATGTCAGGAATGAGGGAAGGAATTCTGAATAGTGCTTCAGAGCCTGAACTTTGGAGTTAGACAAGTTGAGTTCACATGCCAGCCCATATCAGAATGGGGAGTTTGGGCAAAGTGGTTAACAGCCCATCACCTCCACTTCCTCATCTTCAAGGCTGATACTTCACAAGATATTATTATGAAGACTGAAAAAGATAAAGTACATAAGATGCTAGCCCAATGCTCAGAACAAATATTTAATAATTATAGCTATTATTAAATCCTGGTTATGGATGGAAGAGTGGACTTGGTAAAAGTCCAAGCAGCAGCAGGTTCGAGAATAAAATAGCCTACCTTGACTGCTTTGAGTGTTTATCAGTTTGTAGACTTCATTTATATCAATTTTAAAAAGGATAATATCTTTTCCTCAGGCCCACCGTTTTTACACTCTGATTATAATTAACTTGCCTTTTAATGATGTTGCATTCATGACTGATGTTTCCAAGTTGTAGGTTTTTAAATTCCTATATTTCTCATAAATGTATTTGGTAACTGAATCTAGCAAATGAGTACAAAACGAGGAGTCATAGCCCTTTACCTTTAATGTCTATGAAGTGAAAGAGATAAAAGAGGAAACTTTGAACTTACTGTCTCATTTATGAGAAGCCTTGGCACAATTTATGTAGGCGACAGATGTTCTGCTTCCTAGAACCTTTTTGATCCATCCCCAAAATCTCTATTTTCCTTTAGTACATTGATTTCTTGTTACAGAGCGGGAATGGCTATTAAATATCTTTATTTGGGAGCTTGGGGGTGCCAGAATGTGACAGGAAAAAATGCATCAGTAGCTAAAGGACAGTTGATGGGGTGGGTGCAGGAGGGCCCAAGAGAAGGTAATCTGTGTCTGGGAAATTATTTACAATTTGAAAGGCACAGAGACTTGCCAGAGGAAGAAAAGAGAGAGCAAATGAGAAAAGCATCCAATCACGATCAGCCCTTTGATGGATGAGGAAGATACTTTAAAAGATGAGAAAGCACTTTCCCCATCAGCCAGATGGCTCATCTAATCTCTCTTTGTAGCTAGCAGCACAGGGGAAAGAGCCAGTGTAAAAAATTATGGAATATCTGTTGGGAATGAGCTGATGACAGCCAATCACAAATCGAAGTGTTTTTCTTTTCTATTTTGATGAGGGGACACTGATTTCTCTTTGGGGGTGGGATTGGATTTTGACTACCAAAATGTAGCTGAAAATTGAGTTGACTGATTATGAACAATGTTCCAAACACTGTTTATCTCAGCAATGCAGATAACATTTCTGTGGTGTATTTATAGTTTCAGAGCATCCTCACCTGCATTTTCTGATTTTATCTTATAAATAGCCCTGTGAGGTAGGTGTCATTATCCTCATTTTATACTTGAGATAAGTGAGGCTTAGAAAAATTAATTAACAACAGTCTCCATGCTTGGGTCTGTTTTATGATACTAGCTTTCTTTGGGTCTTCCAACAAATGGCAATCTATGGCCACAGTTCCCACAAAGAGCTTTTTTATGGTGGGGGGAGGGGCGGGGGTAGGGGCATCTCTGCCAAGCATCTCCTAGGTTTCCATAATGTTTTTCCCTCCAAGCCAATTCCATGATCCTTGGCATCTCTCAAAAGCCTGAAGAGCCCATCTGAGGTTGCCTGGAGTGAGGGTGAGTGCTAGGAGTGGAAAAGGGTGGCACAGTCCTACCAGCCACTAAGCTACTGCTTCCCTTGGCTTCGGGGGACCCTGTGTCCTGGTGACATCACTGTTCCCTTGCAGTGCCCTCTCTTGTATCCCCTTAGAGCCCCTGGTCTGCCTTCCAGCCATCCTAAGTATCCCATCCCTTCAAAATCTGTTTACTTCCATCCCCCTCAGGACATCTCAGCCAGGAAAGTCAATCACTTTTTGCACGTTACTATCTCCTCGAGATAATTTCTAGCTTAGGGAACAAAAAGCCAGGAAAGAGAATGTCTTCCTTGGCCACACCGGGCATGCTCCATGGGCAGAAAGCCTCCGGGCTTGAAGCTACTTCTCCACTTCCTCCCCTCCTGATAACTTCCTGGCCTGGTGGAATCTCCTCCATAATCAGTGGTCAATAAGCTTAAAATTGTGCCTACACCCAGAGGACAGGGAGTCTTGCATCAGCTTGGCAGTGCAGAGTAATGCCAGCTACAGTTACAGAGACCAGAATAGTTATTAGTTAGAACACAGAAATGCCTGTATTTGAACTTTGGTATCACCACTTGCTAACCGTGGTACGTTCTCTGTGACTCAGTGTATGCATGTTTCAAGGGGGGTAATAATAGTACATATAGAGTTAGAATAGGGATTAAAAGTGCTATATATGTAAAGTGCTTAGAACTGTTCCTGGCATTAAAAAAAAGGCTCCATAAGGATTAGATCAATTAAATTGTTTAAATTCTACTTTTTGATCAAAAGTGCCTACTCTATGCCAGGTTCCTTACATCTGAAATTCAGATGTCAGCTGGAGTTATCCTGACCCCTCAGATGGAGATAAGTGGTTTAGACCTCCTTTTCTATGGATTATGGTAAACCAAATAATCTTCTAAAGAGTTCTTTGAATTCCAAAGGGTTCCTTATATTTCTTGACTAGCTCAGGCTCCCAACACCAGCTTCTTCAGAATTATTCTCATAAGGGATTGTTTTGCTGTAGTCCATATTGTGTCTCACAGATGTTTAACTCAAATTAATATTCACAGGAAACTTACCAAGGCATTCACATATGTAGTGACATTTACTAAAGTTTGGAAAAGAGGAGGTTTTACATTGCAAGAACCCAATCAATATTTTAAAATATATACATATTTTTGAGATGGAGTTTCACTCTCGTTGCCCAGGCTGGAGTGCAATGGTGTGATCTCGACTCACCACAACCTCCACCTCCCGGAACCTAGTCAACTTTAAATTCAGTATCAGTCATATCTATTCTTTAAGGCCTTGGACCAGGTCCACATTTTAAGATCTGGCCTCCTGCTGAATTTCTTTCTCTCTCTTCCTTTTTCCTAGTATCTCAGTCCATTCAGGCTGCTATACCAAAATATCTTATGCTGGGTAATTAATAAACAATAGAAATGTATTGCTCACAGTTCTGGAGGCTGAGAAGTCCAAGATCATGGTACCAGCATGGTCATGTTCAGATGAGGGCCCACTTTCTGATTCATAGAGGGTACCTTCCCACTGTGTCCTAACATGGTGGAAGGGACAAATAAGCTCCCTTAGTCCTTTTTATAAGGGCACTAATCCCATTCATAAGGGATCTCTCCCCATGACCTAATCACTTCCCAAAGACCCCACGTCTTAATACTCTTGCATTGGAGATTAAGTTGAAACATGTTAATTTTGGGGAAACACATGCATTCAGACCATAACCCCCACTATCTTTCCTCCTTACACCTTCATTCCAGATTGCCCCAGACTCCAAACTCTTGTTCCATAATGCAGAACAATCCATTAAGTTCTCTCTAACCAGCTGTTTAAAAATCTGGCCAGCTGAGTGCAGTGTCTTACACCTGTAATCCCAACACTTTGGGAGGCTGAGGTGGTAGGATCATTTGAGGTCAGGAGTTTGAGACCAGCCTGAGCAATGTATTGAGACCCTGTCTCTACCAAAATTAAAATATTAGGTGCAGTGGCATGCACCTGTGGTCCCAGCTACTCAGAAGGCTGAGACAGGAGGATTACTGGAGCCCAGGTAGTTGAAGATGCAGTGAGTCATGAGTGCAACACTGTGCAACAGCCTGGGCAACAGAGCAAGACCTTGTCTCCAAAAAAAAAGAAAGAAAAAAGAAAAACCTGGCTAAACTTCTAAAGACCACTACTTCTGTCACTCAAAAACCTTGCTAAAGATTAAAAAATTATCCTTTTTAAGGACTTCATTAAATTATTGGTCAGAAATTAAACTCATTCTCATTTGTGTTTGTATGTAGATGGAAAAGAGGATTTTTTTTTTCTTGGAGTTAGAGTCTCGCTCTGTCGCCCAGGCTGGAGTGAAGTGGCGCATGATCTTGGCTCACTGCAACCTCCGCCTCCTGGGTTCAAGTGAGACTCGAGTCTCAGCCTCCTGAGTGGCTGGAATTACAGGCGTGGGCCACTATGCCAGGCTAATTTTTGTATTTTTAGTAGAAACGAGGTTTCACCATGTTGGTCACGTTGGTCTTGAACTCCCGACCTCAAATGATTAGCCTGCCTCTGCCTCCCAAAGTGTTAGGATTACAGGTGTGAGCCACTGCACCTGGCCAAGGGTGGTTATTAAATACACATTATCTCAATTAGTTCTCACAGCAGTACTGCAAGGTAGGTCTGATTCCCCCCAGTTTTATAACTGGGAAAACTGAGAACCAGAGAGATTAAAGAATACACTCAAGGTCATCTAGTTGGGAAGGGGTGAGCAGAGTCAAGACCATGGGACCATGTCAGTTTGACGGCAAATCCTTCGCTGTTTTCATTACACCACACTGCCTCATATGTTATGCTTGGCCTTATGAATCTGAAATATCCCAAGGTGGTGACAGAGATTAGAGGAGACAAGTGCAACTCCTCCCTGAGGGAGCCAATTGCGTCTTGGACAACCCCAAGCTGTTTGTTCTCCTGGCTGCCATCTTAATGTAGATGTCTTCATACACGATGCCCAGACCTGAGCCCAGCCTTCCAGGTGGGATCTGATCAGAACACAGGAGAGCAAAATCACCCACTATATTCCTTACTCTGGATTTCTAGTTATGAAATCTGAGGTGCCTTTGGCTCCTTGAACCCAAATTGTATTGCTGATTCTTTCCTGGTTTTCAGCCAGTGGAAACCCCTAAAACAAAGGTCCCCCTTAAGCTCTGGAGTCAATCCCAGGGTGGATCTTGCTTCACCACTTCTTATGAGAATTTAGGCAACTCAGTTCTCTTATTTAATCAACGATATCATTGATTGCACTAAAAGAGACAACAATACTATTTATCTCATAAAATTGTTAGAAGAATTAAATGAATTAATGCACACATGATGCTAACCTAGTATCTGGAACATTGTAAAATTCAAGAAACATTAGATGTAATAGTAATGCTTACAAATGCCCATCTCTTCTCCCACTTCTAGACAAATTTGATCTCTCCACTCCCCCATCTTCCCCCATTCCCAACACATACACACACAAACACATTACTGAAACATACTCTCCTAAAGCAGAACATCTGGCCTTAGGAACCCTAGAGTCAGGGTTTTTTTTTTTTTTTTTTTTTTTTTTTTTTTTTTTTGAGACAGAGTCTCTGTCGCCCAAGTTGGAGTGCAGTGGCACAATCTCAGCTCACTGCAACTCCACTTCCTGGGTTCAAGTGACTCTCCTGCCTTAGCCTCCCAAGTAGCTGGGACTACAGGCATGTGCCATCACGCCTGGCTAATTTTTTTTGTATTTTTAGTAGAGACGGGGTTTCCCCATGTTAGCCAGGCTGGTCTCGAACTCCTGACCTCAAGCAATCCACCCACCTCAGCCTCCCAAAGTGCTGGGATTACAGGCATGAGCCACCACGCCCAGCTGGATTCAGTTCTATCACATGCTAGCTGCATGACCTTGGGAAAGATGCTCAACTTCTCTAAGCTGCAGTTTCTTCCTCTGTGAAATGGAAACCATAATTGTGTTTTCACTTAACTCACAGCATCATCATGAGGATTACATAAGGTAGAAATATAAGGAAGCTCCTTATTTATTGGTACATTATTTCCATTCTCCTGGTAATGATGTTGGTAGTTTTTTTAAAAAAACTAATTACAGGTCTTTATACTAATCTCTATTAAAATGTATAGACTCATTTGCGATTTATCAGATTAACATTGCTGCTCTATGTTCAGTCTTTGTATTTTTTTCTCATGTGATACATTTATCTGTGAGTTTTAAAAAACTATTCATATTAAAATGAAAGCATAGGACCCCATCCCTGCTAGTCACAAATTTTATTTTATTCATTAAGAGTAAATCCACAACAATTGGCTACATTATACACTGTTCTGGGGGCTATGGCAGAGTCAAAGAAATAAAATTTGGGGTGTGTGCCCTCCAGTCTGTAGTTCTTTGGGGAAATGACCTACATTCTTAACCTTAAATGTTAATACCTTTTTTTTTTTTTTTTTTTTTTGAGGAGTCTCCCTCTGTTGCCCAGGCTGGGGTGCAGTGGCATGATCTCAGCTCACTGCAACCTCCGCCTTCTAGGTTCAAGCGATTCTTCTGCCTCAGCCTCCTGAGTAGCTGGGATTACAGGCATGTGCCGCCACGCCCAGCTAATTTTTATATTTTTAGTAGAGATGGGATTTCACCATGTTGCCCAGGCTGGTCTCTAACTCCTGACCTCAAGTGATCCGCCCGCCTCGGCCCCCCAAAGTGCTAGGACTACAGGCCTGAGCCACCGCTCCCTGCCCAAATGTTAGTATCTTGAAATAGTTATGCGTCATGCCAAAGAAATCTAGAAGACCTCAAACTGTCCAATCACAGAACAAACTTGTAACTTAGATGGCGGTTGTCCTTAACAACATTCCCTGCGGGCCCTATCTGAAATGGAGGAGACATGACACCATAGAATTGCAAAATCTTAGTATTCATCACCTAACTTAAATGCTGAAGGGTTTGGAGATCATTCGGACTAACCCTCACGTTTTACAGTTGAAGACAACGACACTGGAGACAGACTTAACCCAAATCACCCGTCGGTGGCAGAGCCTGGACAAACCGATGTCTCCTCCCTTCACTCGTTCGGGGTTGTTGCTGGACTGCAAGGACCCGAAGTAGATAGAGAGGGGTATAGGGTACCGGAAGAAGAGGTATTTTGCAGGAGTCTGTTTTTTCCTGCTCCCAAATCGATGGGATGTCAGCGAAGGATGGGTCTCTGGAGCAGAGAAGCTAACAAAGTCTTCTGAAAACCATCACTAAGGGTGCTGTGGTTGGGAACTCGAAACCCTGCCAAACAGTTAAAAGCGTTTCTGCGAATGTGGTTTCTGAGGGCGAGGAAGCCCTCCCCCGCCCCAGCGCCGGCCCCGCCCGCCGGGTGCCCGACAGTAACCCCGAGGCGTGCGGCAGCCCCAGCTGTCTTCAACGTAGCCATCTGGAAGACAAAAACCAGAAAATGTGCGCCTTCTTATTTGAAACCCGGTCTTTAGGTCCGGCCCCTCCCCAGCAGGAATGGGAACACTTAGTTTGCGCCCACGTGGCTCTTCTGCGGGCTTGTGCTCCGCTCGGAAGCGCGGAGCGCTGTCTGGAATAGGCCAGGCAGAGCTCCCTTCCCGTCGGCCTTTTGCGGGAAGAAGGGATGTGGGGCAATCGGCACAGCTGATTAGGGGCCAGCTGTGGGAAAAGGGAGAGCGTGACAACAGATGGGGGAAGGAAGAAATGAGGGGTAATGGGACGTCACGGCCAGGGTGACAGCTCAGAGGGCCCAATGTCGCCCCAGACCCAGAAATTAGGGCACGTATGCAAAGCTCACACCCTCCATTTGAGAGCGGAACCGAAACCATCACAAGATAAAAGCTCCGGACGCCCAGCCGCGGCGGGCGGCGCGCAAGCGCGCGAGGCCCCGAGTCTGACCTGGAGTTACCCCGCGCGGCGAGTCGCGGCGAAGTAGGTGAAAGGTAACTAGCAGACGCTGCTCTGGGCGACGGCCGTGGCGCGCGTGCGCGGGGCTGGGCCTTGGGTTCCGTTCTCCCCCAAGTTTCTCCAAGTCTGCACTTGACCAAACTGTGGGTGTGTCATGGGCCAGTGCATGAAGCGATGGAGTGGGGACATCGAGCCGATTTGGAAAATTCCTACCACCCACTCTGTGGAGAAATGAGGTCCAGACGTGGTGCAGGGGAGAGAACCACTTACTGAACGCCTCGTGTGTGCATGGCAGGCATGGTGCTGGGCGCCCTTCTTTTAATTCTCACAACCCTTTGAAAGACCTCAAAATGACCTCTCATGGAAGAGGAAACTGAGGCCCTGTGAATTCATTTAATTTGCCCGCGGTCATCCAATCAGTTAAGGGCAATTCCCATGAAGGGTACGTGCTTCAAGGTGGGTTTTTGAACCTCAAACACACAAACAACACCTGTAGCACATTTGGCAAGGCACCCTCATAGGCATTACTCATTCCATCCTTACCAGAAACCTATGAGGTAGTAGGTGCTGTGACTATTTTCTTTTTGCAGATGGGGAAACCGAGACTCAAGGAAGTTGTTCTGGAATCCCACAGAGAATATCAGAGCTGAGATTTTCTGTCCCATTTTAGAGAGATAAAAAGCTGAAAGCTCAAAGTCACGTTCTCCCACCGCCAATCTGAAGACCTTGGAGAGCTTCATGCTCTATGGGATGAGTGGCCCAGACCATGCTAAAGATGAAGTTCTCATTATTGGAGGTCTCCTGTGGGTTTCCATTACAAAATTACAAAGTGATCAACCCTTCTAGAAGATAGTTGGGCTGTTCACTTATTAAGGGCAGGGACAGAGTGCACTACTCACAGTTGCTGAATTTGGTGTTCGTTGGGTGAGCTTATAGCTGAATGAACTGATTTTCAATCCCAGATTACTCAAGGGGGAAGCTGCCTTTGTGTCAGGCAATGGGTGAAGTAGCTTGTTTGTGACTTTTCCCAGAGGAGAGTTCTTGCGTTCACACAGCAAACATACTTAGCATGCACTCTGTGGTGTTTATATAGCTGGAAAACAGATGGGAACTTCAAAGGACAGGAATGCCTTGCTTCTCTTGAAAATTCTGCTCTGAGTATTTGTCTTAGTCTTCTCGCGCTGGGTATTTAAACAACAGACATTTATTTCTCACAATTCTGGATGCTGGAAGTCCGAAATCAAGGTGCAGGCTGATTTGATTCCTGTTGAGGCCCCACTTTCTGGCTCGCAAACAGCCATCTTATCACTGTATGCTCTCATGACAGACAGAATTCTCTCTAGAGTCTCTTCTCATAAGGCATGGATCCCATCTTGGGGGCTCTATCTTTACAACCTCATCTAAATCGAATTACCTCCCAAACGACCCACCTCCTAATCATCATACTGGAGGTTAGGGCTTCAACCTATGAACTGGGTGGAAGGGAGCACAAAAATTCACTCATAACAATCCTAGATGTCTGGATGTTTGCCCACTTCCATACATGGTAGAAGCCGTGTATTCCCCCTACCCTGTCAGGGTTTCCTGTGACACAAGAAGTAGATCACCCAGGGAGGGGCACCGGAAGCCAGTCACAACTCCTCCCACCCCACCAACCCCTTGGTGCCTCAGCTGCTCTTCAGAATCACAAAGGCCAGAAAACAGAAGCAGCTCTCCTCCTCTCCTAGGAGGCCTTGGAAACAGAGGGAGATGCAAATGGAAATTCCCCAAAAGGGAAATGCAAGGGAAGCAGAAAAAGCTGCAGCAAAGCGGGTCTGCCCCCTGCTACCCTCATTTCTTTCCAAGAATCCCCTCCCTTGAGTGTGTCGTCAGAGAATTGGAATGTCACTGCCCTGTCCCCCAAGACTGTGTTGCTGCTCAGGCTGATAAAGACAAAGGCTGCAATTGGACTCGCTTTGCCCGAATGTAACCCTGCCTTGAAGCCTTCCTGAGGTGACCAGGGGAGATCATGTGCTGCCTGATGCTGTCAAGATGCCTGTGTGAGCTGCCTGCCTGCTGGTGTTGGCAGGAAGAAGCTGCTTGGGAACTTACATCAGCACCCTGTGGAGGGCTGAGAGCTTTGGCCATGCCAGGCCCTGTGCTGACACTTGTAGTTGAATTCCTTCCCATATGATCCTCCACAGCCCTATGCAGTAAGTGGTGTGTCCCCTGTTTTGCAGAGTACGAAACTGAGGCTCTGAGGAGGTAAGCGATTTCGCCACATCACCCAACCAGTAAAACGCACAGCTGAGACTCAGCTCCTTTCACTGCTCTAGGCATTTAAACCCAACACCCCAATAGGATAGGCTCTTGCAGCTGGCTGGGAAAGTTGTCCCTAGGTTTCTTCCTTTCTTCGCTAATTATCCCAGGGAAATTTCAATAAAAATGTAGAACAAGGAAAATTCCAGGCCTTACACACAGTTAAGTAATGAGTGACTTTATAGAGGAATGAATGAATGAAGGCAGAGAATGAGGGTCGATAAAGTGCCTGGAATTGTGCCTGACACATAGTAAACTCTCAATCAATATTTCCCAAATAGTTGAATGAAGGAATAAGAATATCAAAGTATATGGAAGGGAAGAATTTCAGTGTGAGGTGCAAATACTTTAGGACAGTCATTTCCCTAACTTAAGCTCACAGATAAAGTTTATGGTCCTGTTGGAATTCGAAGTTATTTTCTTTTTTTTTTTTTTTTTGAGACGAAGTCTTGCTCTGTTGCCCAGGCTGGAGTGCAGTGGCACGATCTTGGCTCACTGCAACCTCTGCCTCCCAGGTTTAAGCAATTCTCCTGCCTCAGCCTCCTGAGTAGTTGGGATTACAGGCGTGTGCCACCACACCCAGATAATTTTTGTATTTTTTTTAGTAGAGACGGAGTTTCACCATGTTGGTCAGGCTGGTCTTGAACTCCTGACCTCGTGATCCGTCCGCCTCAGCCTCCCAAAGTGCTGGGATTACAGTGTGAGCTACCGTGCCTGGCCTGAAGTTCTTATTTTTTGATTATTGGTGAGAGATTTACTGACCCTAGCTGGTTATCAGTAAATACACAGAAAGTGGATGCAGCAATGCCCTGGTCCATGTCCCCTCCCTGTTGAGTTGCTTCTCTGGGTGTCTCGTATGTGATTTGTGCTGCTGGCTTTTATCATTAGGAAAAGCCTTTCATTCCATTCAAAAAGAGTTACTACTCTTTATGAAGCACTAAGTAGGTCAGTGCATAAGATATGGTCCTTGCTCCCTAGGTGAGGAAAACGTAAGGAGTCCCTGCTCTTGCTAAGGTATATATTTCAACACATCACTTAATCTTAGGAATCCTCATTTTCCCCATACATAAAATGAGTGTGCCGCGCACGGTGGCTCATGCCTGTAATCCCAGCACTTTGGGAGGCCGAGGCGGGTGGATCACTTGAGGTCAGGAGTTTGAGAACAGCCTGGCCAATATGGTGAAACCCCATCTTTACTAAAAATATAAAAATTAGGGCTGGGCACGGTGGCTCAGGCCTGTAATCCCAGCACTTTAGGAGTCCGAGGCAGGCGGATCACAAGGTCAGGAGTTTGAGACCAGCCTGGCCAATATGGTGAAACCCTGTCTCTACTAAAAATACAAAATATTAGCCAGGTGTGGTGGCACATGCCTGTAGTCTCAGCTACTCAGGAGGCTGAGGCAGAAGAGAATCACTTGAACCCAGGAGGCGGAGGTTGCAGTGAGCTGAGATCATGCCAGCCTGAGCGACAGAATGAGACTCCGTCCCCCCCCCAAAAAAAGAAAACTATATATCTATATGTGTGTGTGTATGTGTGTATATATGTATATGTATATACGTGTGTGTATATAGGTATATATGTGTATATATGTATATGTGTGTGTGTGTGTCTATATATATCTATTAGCTGAGCATGGTAGTGGGCACCTGTAATCCTAGCTACTTGGGAGGCTGAGGCAGGAGAATTGCTTGAACCCGGGAGGCGGAGGTGGCAGTGAGCCAAGATTGTGCCATTGCACTCCTGCCTGGGCAACAAGAGTGAGACTCAGTCCCCTCCAAAAATAAAGAAAGAAATAAAGAAATAAAATGAGTGCATATATAAAATGAGTACTTTAAGGATAGCAAGGGAATTTAATAACATGTGATATGTGAAAAAAAACGAGGGTGGGAGAAAGGGGGGTGATAGGTAGCAAATGTTATTAATTTAATTTAAATCGAAGAGAATATGGGGAGTGTTTTCTCATGAGTCACGAAGCCTAGCCTCTCCAGGAAAAGGGAATGGAGAGCTATACATTTGAGATGTAAGAGGGATTCTGGGCTGGGGGGTTTCCAGACAGCACCAAGCAAGGGAGAGCAGAAAGTTTTACTGCCTGGGAGTAGTGTAGAAACTCAGCAAATATGTCTTGGGCCTTGCATCTGAGCTTTGGGCCTGTCTGCTTCTTCCCTACTGTAGTCAATGTGTCCCTTGACTACAGTGGCTGCAGGAGGAAGGAGCGTCCCAGAACAGCTTAATTCAGTGAGAAATCTGCTGTCTCACTGTGCCTCTGTCTTGCTTGGGTCAAGTCTGAATTCCCAGCAGCCAGAATTTATTGAGCCTTTGTTAGATGCTACCCCCTTAACATTCAGAGTGGGCCTCAAACAAATATAGAATTTGTAAGGATAGAATGATGTGAGGGTCTAAGATTGCAGGGATCAGTACAAAAAGAATAGAAAAAATGAAAAAGACCTAGTATTTGATAGCACAACAGTGACTATAGTCAAAATAATTTAATTGTACTTTTTTTTTTTTTTTTTTTTTTTTTTTAGGAGTCTCACTGTCACCCAGGCTCCGGAGTACAGTGGCATGATCTCAGCTCACTGCACCCTCCGCCTCCTGGCTTCAAGTGATTCTTTTGCCTCAGTCTCCCAAGTAGCTGGGATTACAGGCGTGTGCCACTACACCCTGCTAATTTTTTTTTTTTTTTTTTTTTGTATTTGTAGTAGAGACAGGGTTTCACTATATTGGCCAGGCTGGTCTCGAACTCTTGACCTCACAATCTGCCTGCCTCAGACTCCCAAAGTGCTGGGATTACAGGTGTGAAGCCTGTGAAAAAAAAGTGCTCAGCATTTTTTTTTTTTTTTTTTTTTTTTTTTGAGAGCAAGTGTCACTCTGTCACCCAGGCTGGAGTGCAGTGACCCAATCTTGGCTCACTGCAACCTCTGCCTCCAGGTTCAAGTGATTCTCCTGCCTCAGCCTCCTGAGTAGCTGGGACTACAGATGCCTGCCACCATGCTCAGCTAATTTTTTGTATTTTTAGTAGAGATGGTGTTTCACCACGTTGGCCAGGCTGTTCTCAAACTCCTGACCTCAAGTAATTCACCAGCCTCGGCCTCCCAAAGTGCTGGGATTACAGGCGTGAACCACCGTGCCTGGCCTTTAATTGTACATTTTAAAATAACTAAGAGAGTATAATTGGATTGTTTGTAAGACAAAGAATAAATGCTTGAGGAGAAGGATACCCCATTTTCCATGATGTGGTAATTATGCGTTGCATGTCCGTAGCAAAGTATCTCATGTATCCCATAAATGTATACACCTACTATGTACCCACAGAAATTAAAACTTTTTTAAAAAAGAGTAGAGGAAACTTGCACGCTGGGGAAGGAGAAATTCCCCCCAAAAAGATGGCTTTTGGCTGAAGTGCCAAGGATGGAGCCTATTTTGCCAAGGACAGAAGAAAACAAACATGGGTTTATGCCTTTTAGCAAAAAAAAACTGAGTAGAATTCCACTTCGGCCATACCAAATATTTTCCTCGTTTTACCCAGAGACTTACGAGAGCTGGAAGAAAAGAAAACACTAGGGGATGCCTCTTGGTTATGTTGGAAGGAAAGTGAGCAACTAAGCCCTTGCTGCCTTGGCTTTGACTCAGCAGCTCTGTGGCCTTGGCTGGTCACCTCCCTCTATGCCTCTTTCTTTGTCTATAAAATAAAGATTCTCGTACCTTACAACATTGGCATAGGGATCAGATTAAGATGACAAAGGTAAAGTGGCCACCAACATGTCAGGGGCGTGAAACATTCTAGAAAAATGGCAGCTTCTTTTTCTTTCCTTCATACTGAGTAAATGCCAGATCAGGGGTCAGAGCTCAATAAGGCTGAGCTCTTCACTTGCATTTAGCCACACAGCTTCTTTTAAAATTATAGGCCCAAGAAAGGCTTCAGAGTCTCCTGCTAGACTCAGAAATGTCTGCTTTCTTCCATCTTATCCACAGAAAAACTGATGCAAGTGTTGGCTCCTTGGGAAAAAAAAACCAACTCTATTAATTAAGCATAACCCCATTCTGTCTGAAGACTGTAATTACCCTTCTGTGTAGATGTCTTGCCTTGAGATTCCCCCTGTTCCCTGGGGTAACCTGTCAGAGCTGGCTTCCTTAGGGTGGAGATGCAGAAGGGCTGGGATCTTAAAACCTGTCCACAGAGAACGAGCTCTAGTCCCCCTGGAAAGTTGTTGAAAACAATTAGTGTGAGCCCCATTTCTTCCTTGAGCTTGGTGATAATTCAAGGACAACCACACAGAGGAAAGCTAAGCCTGTAAGGCATTTCTCGAATAATCCAAAACGCTGAGGTGTCAAGGAAACACCCAAGTCTAACCCATACTACTCTTTTTCCCTCTTCACACTTGAATTCGTTGTAGTGAGTTTACAGAAAACTTTAATTCCCTAAGGGTTTTTGTTTTTTTACAGAGTTAGTTGTAATTGGGAAAAACTGTCAGGGCTATTTAAAAAAAAAACAGTAAGTTTGACTCCAAGCTCAACACATCTCAGTGATTTAATGTGCCTTTGGGGGAATCAGGAGGCAGCCATTGCAAGAGCTTAGAAGGGGAGCCAAGGGACGGGGACCTGAGCCCTGTTTCTACCTTTATCGAGATGGGCAGGCTGGGTACAGTGGCTCATGCCTGTAATCCCAGCACTTTGGGAGGCCGAAGCAGGCGGATCCCCTGAGGTCAAGAGTTCGAGACCAGCCTGGCCAACATGGTGAAACCCTGTATCTACTAAAAATACAAAAATTAGCCAGGCATGGTGGCATGTGCCTGTAGTTCTAGATACTTGAGAGGCTGAGGCAAGAGAATCACTTGAACCTGGGAGGCAGAGGCTGCAGTGAGCCAAGGCTCCACTGCACTCCAGCCTGGGAGACAGAGTGAAACGCTATCTTTAAAAAAAAAAAAAAAAAAAAAAAAAAAAAGAAAGAGATGGGGCAGCCTTTGCTAAATCATTTTCCTTCTCTCAGCCTCAGTTTCACACCTACCAACTTAGGGGTTTATTCAATCTTTAAATTCCCCTTTAATTATCAGTCATCTCTGGTTTGGATGTGTAGTTATGCTAACTGCCTCCAAAGAAGGGAGAGTTTTGAAACTAGTAGCTAATATTTTAGAAACTTCAAACAAGAAACACAGACATATATTAAAGTTCAAGCACAAACGCCCACACACAATTGTAATCCAGGAACAAAGTCTAATTCAGCAAAATATGTACTTGAGAACAGTACGGGTATTACTTCATTCTTTGCCAACAGTTAAGTTAGATTCAACTTTTTATTTTTTTGAGACAAAGTCTCACTTGGTGGCTTAGGTTGGAGTGCAGTGGTCGGATCATGGTTCACCACAGCTTTGACTTCGCTCAGGTGATCTTCCCACCTCAACCTCCCAAGTGAGTAGCTGGGATTATAGACATGCACCAGCATGCCTGGCTAATTTTTGCATTTTTTTAGAGATGGGGTTTCACTGGGTTTCCAGGCTGGTCTCAAACTCCTAGGCTCAAGAGATCTGCCCACCTGGGCCTCCCATGCCCAGCCCAACTTTAACCTTTTTTTTGCTAAATTTATTTTATTTATTCTGCTATGTCTTGAGTATGTTTTTTAAAGGAAGAGCATAATTTGGTTCCAAGATAATATTGTGCCTACTTTTATTAATTAGGAGAAACAACAAATTTGTCTGTTTACCTTTCAGCACATATATATATTTAGATAAGGAATGAGGACCTTTGAAGTCAATAGCTAGGGAGAACAATGAATACATTTATGAATGAACTTTTTTTTTATATGAATAAAACTAGGAAATGGCTGACTTGGTGTAGTGGACACTGTTGGGTGCCCTGTCTGGATTTCCTGCAGTCCAAGCACCCGTCTGTCCTCTAGCTGCTTTGAGTGGTCACTGCTGATGGCCCACAATGGCTCACTTTTCCAGAAATTGCCCTGTCGAATAGAAACTGACTTTCCTAGAGGTTATGTTCTCCACACCTCAGCTTGCGACCAAAACTGACTGATATGGAGTTAAAATATCTGGCATCTCACTTCTCGCTCTATCACACAGACCGGAGTGCAGTGATGCAATCATGGCTCATGCAGCCTCCACTTCCTGGGTTCAAGGGATCCTCTCATCAACCTCCGTGGGGTGGTACTATAGGCAGGCACCACCATACTTGCCTTTTTTTTTTTTTTTTTTCCTGAGACGGAGTCTCTGTCACCCAGACTGGAGTGCAGTGGCACCATCTCAGCTTACTGCAACCTCCGCCTCCAGGGCTCAAGTGATTCTCCTGCCTCAACCTCCCAAGTAGCTGGGATTACAGGCACCCGCCACCATGCCTGGTTAATTTTTGTATTTTTAGTAGAGATGGGGTTTCACCATGTTGCCCAGGCTGATCTCGAACTCCTGACCTCAGGTGATATGCCCACCTTGGCCTCCCAAAGTGCTAGGATTACAGGCATGAACCACCACGCCTGACTGCTTGCCTAATTTTTTAAGGCTTTTGTACAGATGAGGTCTCACTATATTGCCCAGGGTTCGTTTCAAACTCCTGGGCTCAAGTGATCCTCCTACCTCAGTTTCCCAAAGTGTTGGGATTACAGGCTTGAGCCACTACACCCCACCAACACTTAAAAAATATATATCATTTGTAACAACTGTTTAGTTTTCCATTGTATAAACATACAATAATTTTTTAATCAGTTTCCTATTGATGGCCGTTAAGATTGTTTTCTATCTTTTGCTATTGTATAATATTTTATAACGCTGTGAATATCTCTTTATCTGTGTGTCTCTAATTGTTCCCTTAAAACAGATTTCTAGATATGGATTTACTGGTCAAAGAAAATGCAAATCTTTAAAACTTAGAATAATATAATTGTCCTCCCCACAAATTGCAACAGTTTATGGTCCCACCAGCAATATAAATGAGGAGTATTAGTGAGCCCTCAACCCATCACTGAGTACAATAGACTCTTGGCATTCTTGGGCTTGTCTTTCTCAAATTTCCACCCCTTGGAACTTCCCAGAAGGTTCCTGACATGTAGTAGTTGGTAACTGGTTGAGACAGGAGCGGGAAACTGTCACTACTGATGTGAGGAGATCACTTAGCACTCTGTGAGTCTAGCTGAGGTCTCAGAGTCCCCATTTGGTGGAGGAGCTCTGAGTAGGGCCTTGCTGACTTTACTCTGCAGTGTGGCTGCCTCTCAGCACTGCCTCCATCCGTCAGCGCATTACTGGACAGCAGCAGTCATCAACACCCATCATCATCCCTGAATTTTTGCACATTCAAGTAAGCTCATGATTCACTTTATTTCAGTAATGATATCATAATATAGTGTCAAGTTTATTTCCATAGCAGAATTTATTTTAAAAGCCTTATTAAGTTAGTTTAGTTTAGTAGTTATGGGTTTATTAAGGGTTTAATGAAGTTACTTCAACATCTCAGCCATTTCTTTTTTTTTGTTTTTTTTTTTTTTGAGACGGAGTCTTGCTCTGTTGCCCAGGCTGGAGTGCAGTGGCCGGATCTCAGCTCACTGCAAGCTCCGCCTCCCGGGTTCAGGCCATTCTCCTGCCTCAGCCTCCCGAGTAGCTGGGACTACAGGCGCCCGCCGCCTCACCCGGCTAGTTTTTTGTATTTTTTAGTAGAGACGGGGTTTCACCGTTTTAGCCAGGATGGTCTCGATCTCCTGACCTCGTGATCCGCCCGTCTCGGCCTCCCAAAGTGCTAGGATTACAGGCTTGAGCCACCGCGCCCGGCCTCAGCCATTTCTTAGTGCATTTTCTGGGGAAAGTTATATGCTACAGTGATGTTTGACAATTGGAATTTCCAAATTCTGGAGACATCCCTTACAGGTGTCAAGAATCTTCTGTTATTTCAAGGCCCGGCGCGGTGGCTCATGCCTGTAATCCCAGCACTTTGGGAGGCCAAGGCTGGCGGATCATGAGGTCAGGAGATCGAGACCATCCTGGTTAACACGGTGAAACCCCATCTCTACTAAAAAATACAAAAAATTAGCCAGGCGTGGTGGCAGGTGCCTGTAGTCCCAGCTACTTGGCAGGTTGAGGCGGGAGAACGGCTTGAACCCAGGAGGCAGAGGTTGCAGTGAGCCGAGATCACACCACTGCACTCTAGCCTGGGCAACAGAGCAAGACTCTATCTCAAAAAAAAAAAAAAAAAAAAAAAGAATCTTCTGTTATTCCAAATGAAATGGAATTTCATCCCTATGTGTTTCAAGTTCCTCATCTTTAAAAGAAAAGTTTATTCTCTAATAGTGATTCCCAGACTGAGATCCTAGAATATCACTGGAGTCTTAAGGGTAGTAATGGGTATTCATAAACTAAACTATTTCTAATATTTTAGGAACCCTCATGGAAATGTACATTTATCCTATATTAGGTTTGGTAGGATAATAATGGAGGCCCTTTTATTTGTTTGGGCTGTGATAATGCAGGACTCCTCACAACTCTATGAGGTATATACTATTGTTATCACTCATCTACAGATAAGGAAATTGAGGCACAGATAGTTAAGGAATTTGCTCAAGGTTGTACAGCTAGTTGGTGCTGGAGGGGATAAACTCAGGTAATCTGACTCCAGAATCAATAGCCACGTTACCTACTGCTAATTCTAATTACTTCATGATAATTGGAAGCTCTGATTGGCAGTAATATATCTTTAAAAAAATATATTATTATAATAATCAATAATTAAATACAGTTTGTTTGATAGGCAAAAGTCTTTCAGAACCTTCAGTCCATAGAAAGGAAACATTTTCAAAAGTTATGAAAAGAATGGAAATGTTTGACTAGCATTGGGTTAGATAATACTCAAGTTCTCTCCTAGTTCTAATGTTCTGTAAGATTCAGGAGGAAATATGGATATGAAAGAAAAATAACTCCATGAAATGTTACCCAGAGTGGTGCATTTACGTTCTAAGAGTAATAATGAAAACACTATTTCTTTGTTAAATGGTACAAACAAGTTTAATCTTAAAAACTGATAATCAAATGAGATTCAGTAGACTTGACTATTACGAAATTTTTAAGTCAAAAGCAAGAGGACCTGGCCAGGAGTGGTGGCTCACAGCTGTAATCCCAGCACTTTGGGAGGCCGAGGTGGGCAGATCACTCAAGGTCAGGAGTTCGAGACCAGCCTGGCCAACATGGTGGAACCTCATCTCTACTAAAAATACAAAAAATTAGCCAGGCATGGTAGCATGTGCCTATAGTCCCACGTACTTGGGAGACTGAGGCAGGAGAATCACTTGGACTCGAGAGGTGAAGGTTGCAGTGAGCTGAGATCATGCCAAAAAAATAAAAAATAAAAAAAGGCATTAGAAATGCATTTACGTGGTTGACTTTTAGCACATTAACATTGTGCTGGGGAATAATCTTACATAGTATCTGTGAAAACACCAGAACTACTTTATAAACACTCTCTTTGTTCCCTATAGCAATGTGCATGTTTGGTGACCAGGGTAAGTATAGTCTATGTGGACTACTTAATAGTAGGAAAGAAAAAAATAAAGGCAAAGGTAAGGTCTGTCTTAGGTCTCTAGCTAGCATAGTGCTGGCATGTGGTAGAAGCTTAGTAAACATTTGTCAAATGGATGAAAAATTCACCAAGGTGTTACTGGTTCCTGGCAAAATTTCTACTCAGTTGCCCTATATCCATAATGCAAGTTTAATACCATGCAATGCCCCCCAGTGCAATTCATCTTAAATAGCCATGCATGATAGTACAATTTAATAGCTGCTAAACTGAGACAAAATTTTTAAAGTTCCGTGTTCATAGAAACTGTGATCCTATCATAGTATTCCAATTTTACTTCCTTTTCTCATCAGCTCTAATAATCCTCGTCTTGCTCGGAGTTTGCATTATATTTTGCACATATATAATGATTCAGATTCTTATCCTAACATTCTTGGGGAAATAGAAAGGCCCAGATATGAAGTCATGTCATGGATTAATGTTTTTTCACTCTCTTTTATCCAGAGGTAGGTGAATGACTTCTGGTAACCCTACTGATTTTAACATAGGGAAAAGCCCCAATCTCCAATTCATTGTGCAATGGGGAAGTGGTTTGCTGAGTGGGTCTACACAGAAAAAGCAATAACTGTATTGTGCGTTATATATGTGAGTCATATCCCTTGCTCCTTGCTCAAGAAGAATTATATCAGAAACAAATGATGGAATGCTTGGGCTAGGCACTGCCGGGGCTTCTGAGATGAATAAGAGGCAGTTCCAGCAATCATATGACTCGGGGGCTGTGTGAGGTGGGGGAGGGTAAATTAAAAAGAAAAGAAAAAACAAAAAACACTCACCAATAACTGTGATTCAGGGCAGAATGTGGTCAGAGCACTCTTAGTTCTCACCAGAGGGAAAAATTATTTCCAACCAGAGGATCAAGAAATGTCATGAGAGAAGGGTCGTGAGGACTGGAATTCCCACTTTCCATGAGCATTTATTTACTGAGTAATGCTGCTCACCAGTCTCTGTGCCAGGCACTGAAGATTTAGAGGTGAAAGTGGCACATTTGTGCTCATCGAAAAGCTCTCAGTCTAACCAGGAAAGAGAAACTCATAAAAAGAAAAATCTTAACCCTCCTTGGCAAATACTCTTTTAGGAAAAAGAAAAAAAGTCACTGGAGCACAGCTGGTTCTGCCTGGGGACCCCGTGAGATTTCACCAAAAAAAGGGTCAATAAGAGTTTGTAAGAGATTTGGCATTTGACCATCCATAGTGCAGCAGGTGCTGTGCTTGGGGCCTTAGGTGCATTGTCTCCTTGGTTCTTAACAGGAACCCTGTGAAACACTTATTATTTTTGCTAATCCACAAATGGGAAAACTACAACTCAGAGTTTCCATAACTTGAAAGTTGCCTAAAGTCATATAACCAGTAAGTGGAGATGCAATAGGATTGAACTCCAGGTTCTATTGGCTATCTCCAATTGCCCGGAAAGAGAGGGAAGAAGGCTGGAAGAAGAAAGAAATTTGTTCTAAGAGCTTGATCACAGGCCATGGAAACAGGACAGCAAAGTTCTGTTTGGGATAACATATAATATAGGTTTCCTAGTGTGCAACTGCCTAGTAGTTCAGAATATAACTGTATAATTATATATTTGTATATACATATGCCAGTGTATATATCATATACAACTATATGTATACTATTATATGTAGTATACACATACATGTATACAGTTTTTATGCTATATATGTGGTAAAGATACAATTATATACCAATCTTCTTGAGATTGCAGGTTTATTTCCAAAGTTTTGCCTTATTTATTTATTTGAATAAGAGTCTCACTCTGTTGCCCAGGCTGAAGTCCAATGACATGATCTTGGCTCATTGCAATCTCCATCTCCCGGGTTCAAGCGATTCTTCTGCCTCAGCCTCCTGAGTAGCTGGGACTGCAGGCGCTTGCCACTATGCCTGGCTAATTTTTGTATTTTTCGTAGAGACGATGTTTCACCAAGTTGGCCAGACTGGTCTCAAACTCCTGACCTGAAGTGATCTGCGTGCCTCGGCCTCCCAAAGTGCTGGGATTACAGGCATGAGCCACCTGGCCCGAACTTTAAAAGTTCGGCCTTTTAAAGCAGCTAACACCACTCACAGAAAAAAAGAGATAGTAAGTGATTGGGAAGAGGAGGGTGACTGTTTTAGATTAGTGATAAAAAAAGACCTCCCGCTGAAGAAGTAGATGGGCATTTATAGTCATCGGGTTTTATTCTAAGTGTGGTAGGAAGACAGAACATTTTGAAAAAATAAATGAGAAGTTTTAACGTAACTTCTAAAACTTAAATGGACGCTTAGCCACTAATTATATTTTACCGCTTTTATCTCTAGTATTTTTTCCTATGTATATAAAAGGTAAATAAATATGAATTTTTTAATGCTTTACTCTTTTAATGATTATACTGTACAGGAATTTGAATCCTATTTTTATAACTTCTTATTTTGATATGGTTTCAAATTTTTCCTCCAGAAAATTTGCAAGAATAGTTCAAAGAACTCTTGTATACATTTTACCCAATACATTGTGGCTCATTTCATTTGTTTTGTCATTAGACATGTATTTCTATTTATTCATATTATTTTGTATGAATCATTTGAGAGTGAGTTGAAGACATCAATGTGTATTTCCTAAGAATAAGGGCATTCATTCTGTTATGTAACCACAGTACAACTATCAAAATCAGGAAATTTAACATTGCTGCAAGTCACAGTTCACAATCTATATTCAGATTTCATCAGTTGTTGCATCAACGTCCTTTATAGATTGTTTTTTCTTGGTCTAAGATCAAATCTTGGGATAACACATTGCATTTAATTCTTATATCTTTTTAATCTCCTTTAATTTGGAACAATTGCTCACCCTTTTGTGTGTGTGTTTCTTAACCTTGACATTTTTGGGGGCTTTTATTTTAAATTCAGGGAATACATGTGCTGGTTTATTGCCTGGGTACAGTGCGTGATGCTGAAGTTTGGGGTGTAAATGATCCCATCACCCAGGTACTGAGCATATTACCCAACAGTTAATTTTTCAACCATTACCTGCTCCCTCTCACCCCCTCTAGTACTCCCCAGTGTCCATTATTCCCATCTTTATATCCATGATTACCCAGTGTTTAGCTCCCACTTTTAAGTGAGAACATGTAGTATTTGGTTTTCTGTTCCTGCATAAATTCCTTTAGGATAATGGCCTCCAGTTGCATCCATGATGCTACAAAGGACATGATTTTGTTCTTTTTTATGGCTGTGTAGTTTTCCATGGTATATATGTAGCACATTTTCTTTATCCAATCCACCACTGATGGGCACCTACGTTGATTCCATGTCTTTGCTACTGCAAATAGCACTGCAATGAACATACGAGTGCACGTGTCTGTCTGGTAGAATGATTTGTTATCTTTTGGACATATACTCAATAATGGGATTGCTGGGTCAAATGGTAGTTCTGTTTTCAGTTAGCTGAGAAAACTCCAAACTGCTTTCCACTGTGGCTGAACTAATTTACATTCCCACCAGCAGTGTAAAAGTGTTCCTTTTTCTCCCCAACCTCATCAGCATCTTTTATTTTTTGACTTTGTAATAATAGCCATTCTGACTGGTGTGAGGTGGTATCTCACTGTGGTTTTTATTTGCATTTCTCTGATGATTAGTGATGTTGAACATTTTTTCATATGTTTGTTGGCCACTTGTATGTCTTCTTTTGAGAAGTATCTTTTCATGTCTTTTATCCATGTTGCAATGGGGTTATTTGTTTTTTGCTTGTTCAGTTGTTTAAGTTCTTAATAGATTCTGGATATTAGACTTGTTGGATGCATAATTTGTGAATATTGTCTCCCATTCTGTAGGTTGTATGTTTACTCTGTTGATAGTTTCTTTTGCTGTGCAGAAGCTGCTTAGTTTAATTAGGTCCCACTAGTCAATTTTTGTGTTTGTTGCAATTGCATTTGAGGACATTATCAAAAATTCTTCCCCAAGGCTGGTGTCCAGAATGGTGTTTCCTAGATTTGCTCCTTTTGAGACAGAGTTTCACTCTTGTTGCCCAGGCTGGAGTGCTATGATACAATCTCGGCTCACCGCAACCTCCACCTCCTGGGTTCAAGCAATTCTCCTGCCTCAGCCTCCCAAGTAATTGGGATTACAGGCACCCACCACTACGCATGGCTAATTTTTTGTATCTTTAGTAGAGATGGGGTTTCACCATGTTGACCAGGCTGGTCTTGAACTTCTGACCTCAGGTGATCCACCAACCTCGGTCTTCCAAAGTGCTGGGATTACAGGCATGAGCTACCGTGCCCAGCCTCCTAGATTTTTCTTCTAGGATTCTTATAGTTTGAGGTCTTACATTTAAATCTTTAATCTATCTTGAGTTAATTTTTGTGTATGGCGAAAGGTAGGGGTCCAGTTTCATTCTTCTGAATATGGCTCACCAGCTATTTCAGCACCATTTATTGAATAGAGGGTTCTTTCCTTATTACATATTTTTGTCAATTTTGTCAAAGATCTGATGGTTGTAGGTGTATGGGTTTATCCTGGGATTATCTATTCTGTTCCATTGGTCTATGTGTCTGTTTTTGTACCAGTACCCCATGCTGTTTTGGTTACTGTAGTCTTATAGTATAGCTTGAACTAGGGTAATATGATGACTCTGGCTTTGTTCTTTTTGCTTAAGATTGCTTTGGCTATTTGAGCTTTTTTTGGTTCCATATGAATTTTCAAATAGTCTTTTTCAATTCTGTGAAAAATGACATTGGTTATTTATAGGAATAGTGTTGAATCTGTAGAGTGCTTTGGGCAGTATGGCCATTTTAATGATACTGATTCCTTTTTTTTTTTTTTTTTTTTTGAGATGGAGTCTCACTCTGTTGCCCAGGCTGGAGTGCAGCGGTGCCATCTCGGCTCACTGCAAGTTCTGCCTCCCGGGTTCATGCCATTCTCCTCCCTCAGCCTCCCAAATAGCTGGGACTACAGGCGCCCGCCACCATGCCTGGCTAATTTTTTGTATTGTTAGTAGAGACAGGGTTTCGCCGTGTTAGCCAGCATGGTGTCGATCTCCTGACCTCGTGATCCACCCGCCTTGGCCTCCCAAAGTGCTGGCATTACAGATGTGAGCCATGACACCCAGCCTATGATACTGATTCTTCCAATCCATGAGCATGGACTGTTTTTCCATCTATTTTTGTCATCTATGATTTCTTTTAGCAGTGTTCTGTAGTTTTCCTTGTTAGATGTATTCCTAAATATGTTTTTGTGTGTGGCTATTGTAAATGAGATCAGATTCTTGATTTGGCTCTCAACTTCAGTGCCACCGATTTTTGTACATTGATTTTGTATTCTGAAACCTTGCCAAAATTGTTCTATCAGTTCTATAGACTTTTGGTTTTCTAAGTATAGAATTATGTCTTCACTGAAGAGAGATGATTTTAATTCTTCTTTTCCTATTTAAATGCCTTTTGGCCAGGCGCGGTGGCTCATGCCTGTAATCCCAGCACTTTGGGAGGCCAAGGTGGGCAGGTCACCTGAGGTCAGAAGTTCAAGGCTAGCCTGGCAAACATGGTGAAACCCCATTTCTACTAAAAATACAAAAAATTAGCCATGTATAGTGGCAGGCGTCTATAATTCCAGCTACTTGGGAGACTGAGGCAGGAGAATCGCTTGAACCCAGGAGGCAGAGGTTGCAGTGAACAACATGGCACCATTGCACTCCAGTTTGGGCAACAAGAGCAAACCTCTGTCTCAAAAAAAAAAAAATTCTTTTGTTTTTTTCTCTTGCCTGATTCCTCTGGCTAGCACTTCCAGTACTATGTTGAATAGGAGTGGTGAGAGTGGGCATCCTTGTCTTGTTCTAGTTCTCAAGGGGAATGTTTTCAGCTTTTGCCCATTCAATATGATATTGGCTGTGGGTTTGTCATGGATGGCTTATTATTTTGAAGTATGTTCCTTTGATGCCTATTTTCTTGAGGGTTTTTATCATGAAGGATTTTATTGAAAGCTTTTTCTGCATCTATTGAGATGATCATATTGTTTTGTTTTTACACTTGATATTAGCCAAAAGGCCAAGAAGTGATACAGTTTTTGTTTTTAACCCTGTTTATGTGGTGAATCACATTTATTGATTTGCATATGTTGAACCAACCTTGTAACTCAGGGATGAATTATGGTGAATTAACTTTTTGATATGCTGGTGAATTTGGTTTGCTAGTATTTTGTTAACGATGTTTGCATCTATGATCATCAGGAATTTTGGCCTTTAGTTTTCTTTTTTTGCTGTGTCTTTGCCAGGTTTTGGTATCATGGTGATGCTGGCTTTGTAGAATGAGTTAAGGAGGAGTCCCTATGCCTTCATTTTTTGGAATAGTTTCAGTAGAATTGGTACTAGTTTTTCTTTCTTTCTTTCTTTTTTTTTTTTTTTTTGAGACAGAGTCTCACTCTGTCGCCAGGCTTGAGTGCAGTGGCGTGATCCTGGCTTACTGCAACCTCCATCTCCCGGGTTCAAGCGATTCTCCTGCCTCAGACTCCCGAGTAGCTGGGAATACAGGTGCCCCACCACCACGCCCAGCTAACTTTTTTGTATTTTTAGTAGAGACAGGGTTTCACTATGTTGGCCAGGATGGTCTCGATCTCCTGACCTCATGATCCTCCTGCCTTGGCCTCCCAAAGTGTTGGGATTACAGGTGTAAGCCACTGTGCCCAGCCTGGTACTAGCTTTTCTTTGTATGTCTGGTAGAATTTGGCTGTGAATGCATCTGGTCTGAGGCTTTTTTGGGTTGGTAGGCTTTTTGTTACTGATTCAATTTCAGAACTTGTTATTGGTCTATTTAGTGTTTCCATTTCTTTCTGATTCAATCATGGGATGTTTTATGTTTCCAGGAATTTATCTATTTCCTCTAGATTTTCTAGTTTGTGTACATAGAGGTGTTCATAAGAGTCTCTGAGGATCTTTTGTATTTCTGTAGGATCAGTTGTAATGTCACCTTTGTTGTTTCTAATTTTGCTTATTGGATCTTCTCTCTCTTTTTTGTTAACCTAGTTAGCAGTCTATTGATCTTGTTTATCCTTTCAAAAAACAAACTTTTGGTTTCATTAATTCTTATACAATGAATTATACAAAATGCATAAAGGATTTTTCGGTCTCAATTTTCTTCAGTTCAGCTCTGATTTTAGTTATTTCTTTTGCTCTTGTAGCTTTGCGGTTAATTTGTTCTTGTTTTTCTAGTTCCTCTAGGTGTGATGTTAGACTGTTAATTTGAGATCTTTCTAACTTTTTGAGATGGGCAGGCATTCAGCACTATAAACTTTCCTCTTAACACTGCTTTTGCTGCATCCTAGAGATGTTGGTATGTTGTATCTCTGTTGTGCTTTCTTTCTTTTTTTTTTTTTTTTGAGATGGAGTCTCGCACTGTTGCCTGGGCTGGAGCGCAATGGCGCAACCTTGGCTCACTGCAACCTCCGCCTCCTGAGTTCAAGCGATTCTCCTGCCTCAGCCTCCCCTGTAGCTGGGATTACAGACACCTGCCACCACGCCCAGCTAATTTTTTGTATTTTTAGTAGAGTTGGTATTTCACTATGTTGGCCAGGCTGGTCTCAAACTCCTGACCTCATGATCCACCCGCCTTGGCCTCCCAAAGTGCTGGGATTACAGGCATGAGCCACTGTGCCCAGTCTTGTTTTTATTTCTTTCAAAAAAAATTTTTTTTTAAATTTTTCCTGTGATTTTGTTGTTTACCCAAAAGTTATTCTGGAGCAAATTGTTTAATTTACATGTAATCATGTGGTTTTGAGAGATCTTCTTGGTATTGATTTGTTTTTATTCCACTGTGGTCTGAGAATGCGCTTGGTATAATTTCACTTCTTCTGAGTTTATTGAGACTTGCTTTATGGCTAAGCATGTAGTCAATCCTGGAGTATGTTCCATGTGCAGATAAGAATGTGTATCCTGTGGTTGATGGGTAGAGTATTCTATAGGTGTCTATTAGGTCCAAGTGACCAAGTGTTGAGTTTAAGTGCAAAATTTATTTGTTAGTTTTCTGCCTTGATGATCTGTTTAATGCTGTCAGTAGGGTGTTGAAGATCCCCACTATTATTGTGTGGCTAAGTCTTTTTGTAGGTCTGAAAATACTTATTTTGTGAATCTGGAGGCTCCAATGTTGGGTGCATATACATTGAAGATACTCTTCTTGTTGAAGCCTTGACATTTTTGAAGAGTATAAATCAGTTATTTTGTACAATGTCCCTTGATTGGAATTTGTCTGATTAGATTTAGATTTTGTCTTTTTGGTAGGAATCTCACCAAAGTAATGCTGTATGCTTATCAGTACATACCATCAGGAGAAAAATAATATTGGTTTTTTAACATTGATCACTTGGTTAAAATGGAGTCTGTCACTTTTCTCCATTCTAATATTACTATTTTTCCCTTTAAAATTAATATGTGATATATGAGGAGATACTTTGAGACTCTGTAAATAACTATTCCTCATTAAATCTCCGTCTGCTAGTTTAGCAACCATTAATTATTTTCTATCTCCATCATTCCATCTATATTTGTCAGTTGGCATCCTACTGAAAGAGTTCTCCTCCTTTCTCATTTTTTATTTATTTACTCATGAATTCATTTATTGGTATCAGTATGGTCTCATAGGTTTTAATTTTGTTTAATGTGTTATCATCCATTACTATCATTATTTATTTTGATGCACAAATTATCCCATATTTGGCCAGTGGTCTTTGAGTTGTCTCCTATGTCTTTTTGATATGTTCCCTTTGTTCTTTAGGAAATGCCTTACTTTCTGGTGTAAGATGATCTATGTTCATCTTGTGTTTCCCTGACATAGCCCTGGAATCAGCTATTTCTCTAACAAGCCTTGGTTTTTTTAATTGAACAACGGTATTTAGAAACCAAGTTCTGGGTGGCAGGTGTGCTCATTGTTACTACTTAGTTATTTCTACTTAGTTATAACTACTTAGTTATTTCTTTTAGGTTCTTCTAACTGACAGAGCTAGGAAATCTCTCTCTGTATATATATATTTATGCTATTTCATATTCATCTCTCTACACATCATATAATATGTTGTATATGTATAAAAGCCATGAATTCAAATGATACCTCCAGTTCCCATCCAACACTTTGGAGTACACTCTAGACTTCCACTATTCACACATGTAACTCTCTTCTTTAACAGTGAAAAAACTGGTTCCCATTATCCTCGGTTTATCTACTCATTGTTTAAACCTAGGATACACGGTAGTTTCAGAATTGCTAACTCACCTGTACAAAAAGCAAATATCTTGACTAAAGCTCAATATTTGTTTATAGTTCATTTATATATACATGTAGTGTGTGGCATGTAGACAGTAAAAAGCATAAATCTTACATGTACAATGTGATGAGTCTGACAGCTCCTATATCCTATTTTTGACTCAATATGAGCAATTTCTCATGTTATAAAAATATAAATTTTTTAGCTGGTTATTATTCCATAGTATGGATGTATCTTAATTGACTTTGTCACTTCTTAAAATTAAATAATGTTTTTCATGTTTTCTATTGAAAACAGTCCTGTAATGAATATCTGAATAACACTTCTTTAAAAAGAATATAATATCACTATGTAAGCTATAGTCCTGCCACTGTTCCTTTACTAAAAGAGATATTATGTTGAATGAATTAATAAAACTTCAAAGATTTTAAGATATTCCCAATGTTATTCCTACAACTAAATTGGTTCTGGCCCAGTGTATTAATTTCCTAGGACCACTATAATGTATTATAACAAACTTGGTGGCTTAAAACACTAGAAATTTACTCTCACAGTTCAAGAGCGCAGAAGTCCCAAACCAAGGTATTCACAAGGTTGATTCCTTATGGAGACTCAGGGAAGAACTGTTCCTTGTCTCTCTTTTAACGTCACTCCAATCTCTTACTCCATCATCACATGGCTTTCTTCTCTGTGTGTCTTCACTTATAAGGACACCAAGTCATTGGGTTCAAGTCTCACCCTAATCCCATGTGACCTCATCTTAACTAATTACATCTGTGAAGATGTAGCATGCTGGGGTTCTTCGTAATGTGTTAAGATATGCTGTTATTAAATATTATTAAATATCTGGCTCCCTTTGCAACTCTATAGTCCCTTATCTGAATTCTTGGGACCAAATTATTGAAGATTTAGATTTACATTTTAGAAAGAAAGTATCAGGTATATACTATATATTACATAACACCCCAGTAAGATCTGGAACAACACCCCACAATCAAGCACATTACTATTTCTGCAGTGAAGAGTATGCACATTCATACCAAGTAAGATGAATAAAGACAATACGTAATTTCATCTTATTTCCAGTTTTTAAAAATTTGGCAGCAAGTTTACACAAATAAAAATAAAAAGTTTTCAATTTTCAGAGATTTGGGGATTTCAGAATCGCAGATTCTGTGGTCCTGAATTTGAGCTCATTTTCAGGTGCCAATTTTAAGCCCAAGTCAAAAGGCCACTTATTGTGGTAGTCTAAGGCAAATAGTCCAGGTACATCAACTTACAAGTACAAAAGTGGTCATATTATTATTCATACCTGATATCCACCAGCTCCAAAGTTATTTCTACTCATGAAAGTTTTGCAATACATTGCAAAGCTCTCTATTCCTCAGATACTTTTGGAAACTCTCAGAATGTGCAGGGTCCTATGTGTATCCACAGAGCCATCCTCGACACTTGCTAGTATAGCTACTGAGCCAGGCATGTCAGCTGAGAATCAGCACGCAGAGGCCTTCTTCTGAGATGATCGTCTGCTGTCCTGAACTGAGGCTGTTCTATGTCCCTGGAATCAGAGCCCATTCCCATCACTGTTGTCTCCCCTGAGTCCTCAGTGCCAGTCCCTGGCAATATACCCCAAAGTACCCTAATGAGAAGGAAAATATGGCCCCTTCCTGTGATAAGCTTAGTTAGAGGTTGTCCTACATATGGTTACCAAAGTGTTAGAGAGTTTACTGAAAGAATTCTTCCAGTTTGCTCATATAACCCTTTTTCTCCATGGGTTATACTCATGGATCAGGGTAGATTGTTTACGGTGTTAGTTTCCTATTGTTGCTGTACCAAATAACCACAAATTCAGTGGCTTAAAAAAACACTAGGCTGGGCATGGTGGCTCAGGCCTATAATCCCAGCACTTTGGGAGGCTGAGGTGGGCAGATCACCTGAGGTCAGGAGTTCAAGACCAGCCTGACCAACATGGTGAAACCCCATTTCTACTAAAAATACAAAAATTCGCTAGTCGTGGTGGTGGGTGCCTGTAATCCCAGCTACTCGGAGGCTGAAGCAGGAGAATCGCTTGAACCCGGGAGGCGGAGGTTGCAGTGAGCTGAGATTGTGCCACTGCACTCCAGCCTGAGCGACAGAGCAAGATCCCTTCTCAAAAAAAAAAAAAAAAAAAAAAAAAATAGAACTACCATTCAACCCAGCGATCCCATTACTGGGTAGATACCCCAAAGGAAAATCAATCATTCCACCAAAAAAACACATGCACCTGTATGTTCATCACAGCACTATATACAATAGCAAAGACATGGAACAACCTAGGAACTCATCCATAGTGATCTAGATAAGGGAAATGTGGTACATATACACCATGGAATACTACACAGACATAAAAAAGAACAAAATCATGTCCTTTGCAGCAATATGGATGCAGCTGGAGGCCATTATCCTAAGCAAACTAACATAGAAGTATAAAACCAAATACCATATATTCTCTTATAAGTGGGAGCTAAACACTGGGTACTCATGGACATGCTGATGGAAACAACACACTGGAGGATACAAGAGGGAGGAGGTAGTGAAGGGAGCAAGAGTTGAAAAACTACCTATTGGATACTATGCTCAGTACTTGGATGACGGGTTCAGTCATACTCCAAACCTCAGCATCACGCAAGATACCTTTGTAACAAACCTGCATATGTGTCCCCTGAATCTAAAATAAAAGTTGAAAAAAAAATGTGTGTTCTTGTCCATTTAGTTTCTCTCTCTCTCGGCTGGGGTAGTTCCCTGAATTTTGAGATGCAGAATCTATAGAATGAGTAGAGATACAAGAAGCAAGGGAAGAATTTAACAAGATATCCAGTTTTATAAGAGATCAAGTTTTTCACAAGAGCGGGGCTACAGTAGAAAAGGAGACAGAAGAAAATGGACTGTGAGGACATTATGCTAAGTGTAATCAGTCAGTCACAGAAGGACAAATACTGCATGGATCCACTTATACTAAAGTAGCCAAACTCATAGAAGCAAAAACAGACAATAGAATGGTGGTTGCCAGAGACTGGGGGAGAGGGAAAGTGGGGAGCTGCTCTTCAATGGGTAGCAGTTTCAATAACACAAGATGAAAAGGTTCTAGAGAGCTGCTGTACAACACCGCACATGTGGTTAACAATAACATGCTATACACTTAAAAACTGAAGAGGGTAGATCTCATATTACGAGGGTTTCTTTTGCTTGTTTTTATTTTATTTTATTCGTATTTTAAAAAGGAAGTAGTAGAAGAAAATGGGGCCAGGGCTGAAGGCGGAGGATGGGAGTTCGGCACATGAGAGACTCCAGAGCAGATTCAAGATATAAGAGAATTGGAGAGTGGAGGAAGGAGTTTTTGAGAAGTGCGGTTCTGCGCTGGGAATTGGATCCCCTTCAATAATTTATAAGAGACATGAATAAAAAATAGAATCCATTTTTAATAACTTTGGGGGGAATTTCTTGTTTCTTCTTTAAATGTGACTGTGGAGAGAATGAACTGCCTGAACATCAAGGATTTGTTAGGGTTGCATATATTATGTCCTGTCTGCGATTAGAATGATAAAGTCTTGGGGAGAATGCAGGCTCTAAGTCAAGTTGTATAGCCTCTGCCTCATACTATATCTGTGATGTTGGGCAAGTACTTGGGACTTTCTTCGGCTGACATGGAGGTCATGATACCTACTGCATAAGTCTGTTTGGAGTACTCAATATGAATGAGATGACATAAATGATAGCACCTATAGAGAGTCTGACAAATAGTAGCTATACAATAACTGTGATTGCTTTTAGAATGAACCCAGACCAGGGAACCTGTTATGGTCACAAGGTCTCAAATTTCAGAGATCATTCTAATGCTTAAGGAAAAGGACTATATTAACTGCTTTTCAAAGAAATGGAGGCAAGAGATGGCTAAATGCTCTAAATTCTGCAATCTCACCATGCAGTACAAACCCCTAAAGCTTTGTAAGTTTAAAAGTTCCTCTGTGCAAATATAAATTCCAATGAGTTACTATTTATTCACCCATCAGATTGGCAAAGATGGAAAAACTAATAACACGTGATAGCCAAGAGTGTGGAAAAATATGCACCTTCACACATTGCTGAAGGCAGCATAAAACAGTATAACTCTGTGTAGGGTAATTTGACAAGATCTATCAAAATTTTAAATGTACCTTTTACCAGCAAGTTTATTTCTAGCAATTTAGCTTACAGATATTCTCCCACAAAATGATATATGTATGAGGGTAATATTTGCAACATTGTTTATAACACCAAAAGCTTGCAAACAACATATATGGCAATCTAAATAAAACTGGTCTAATAATATATTTTTATTTTATTTTATTTTATTTTTTGAGACACAGTCTCACTCTGTTGCCCAGGCTGGAATGCAGTAGCTCAGTCTCTGTTCACTGCAACCTCCACCTCTTGGGTCCAAGAGATTCTAGTGCCTCAGCCTCCTGGATAGCTGGGACTACAGGTGAGCGCCACCACACCCAGCTAATTTTTGTATTTTTAGTAGAGATGGGGTTTTGCCATGTTGACCAGGCTGGTCTTGAACTCCTAACCTCAAGTGATCTGCCTACCTCAGCCTCCCAAAGTGCTGGGATTATAAACGTGAGCCACTGCACTTGGCCCCAGACATATTTCAACAACGGATGCTATGCAGCATTTAACAAAAATAAAACAGCTCTGGGCTAGGCACAGTGGCTCACGCCTGAGGTCAGGAGTTCAAGACTGGTTTGGCTCACATGGTGAAACCCTGTCTCTATTTAAAAATACAAAAATTAGCTGGATGTGGTGGCGCATGCTTGTAATCCCAGCTACTCAGGAGGCTGAGGCAGGAGAATCACTTGAACCCGAGAGGCAGAGATTGCAGTGAGCCGAGATTGCGCCACTGCATTCCAGCCTGGTGACAGAGCGGAATTCTGTCTCAAAGAAAAACAAAAAAGGAAAAACAAAAACCAAAAAACAAAACAATACTGCAGGCCAGGCACAGTGGCTCACACCTGTAATCCCAGCACTTTAGGAAGCAGAGGCAGGCGGATCACCTGAGGTCAGGAGTTTGAAACTAGCCTGGTCAAAATGGTGAAAACCCATCTCTACTAAAATTACAAAAATTAGTCAGGCGTGGTGGCGGGTGCCTGTAATCCCAGCTACTTCAGAGGCTGAGGCAGGAGAATCGCTTCAACCCAGAAGGCAGAGGCTACACGAGATTGTACCACTGCACTCCAGCCTGGGTGACAAGAGCAGAACTCCGTCTCAAAACAAAAACAAAACAAATAAAAACAAACAAACAAACACAAAAAACATACTGCAGAGGGAGGGAGGGAGTACTAAAGAGAAACCTGCAGCTTCTACACCTCAAACCAGGAGCTCAATGTCCTTGAATTGACATGGTCCGAAGTGACATCTCTCAGCTCTGCTTCTCTCTGCAGTTGGCCTCTTCTACAGACAGCTTCTCCACAATGACTTCAAGCAGCTGGCACTTACATCATCCACACAGCTTGCACCTCAGAGAAAGTTATCTTTCCTGATGGCTCCTGGAGAAAGGTCCAGTTTGGGTAATGTGCCTGCCCCTGAACCAATCATTGTGGCCAAGGAGATGGAATAGTCTGACTGGCCAGGCTTGAGGCTGAGGTGAGCTAAGCCCCACCCAATAGCGTGGAATGGGGGAACCAGAAAGTTATGTGCCATTAATATTCAGCCTGGGGACAGGTGCGGTGGCTTACACTTGTAATCTCAGCACTTTGGGAGGCCGAGGTGGGCAGATCATTTGAGGCCAGGAGTTCAAGACCAGCCTGGCCAACATGGTGAAACCCTGTCTCTACTTAAAAAAAAAAAAAAAAAAAAAATTAGCCGGGCGTGGTGGGAGGAACCTGTAATCCCAGCTACTCGTGAGGCTGAGGCAGGAGAATCGCTTGAACCTGTGAGGTGAGATCATGCCATTGCATTCCAGCCTGGGCAACAAGAGTGAAACTCCATCTCAAATAAAAAAAAAAAAAAAAAAAAAATTCAGCCTGGGCAAGGAAGAGGAGAGATAGTAGCTTTGATAAGGAGAAACCATCCAGGCTGAGTTATAGGGGCTAAGAATTAAAACGGAGTTACCCAGGGTTTAAAAACGGGTCTTAGAGCTGAATGAAAAGATCTCTGTGGTTCCATGGAAACTTTTAACGCCACACTCTTTCAATTCAGGAGACAGCCTTCCTGGGCAGCTACAGTGGGGCCCAGTGCAACGCTGTGAGCTACAATGGGCAGCCACAGGGATGCACCAAACAGTCTTTCTCAAAATTAACTAATGCAATCTCCTCTTTTGCTTCAGACGTTGAGTCCTAACCACTATTTGTCATCACCTAACCCGTTAGTTTCTCAAAAGTTTTCCCTGTTTAACACATCTGAAGGAAATAACACACCTTTGTATATAAAGTGGCCCTTATTATATCAGTCATTTGGGAGGCAGAGGATGCTGCGATTTTCAGAGGGAAAAGTCATTCCCTGGCAAAGAATGTTAGGATGCTGTGGAGAAAGAAGGGAGGATTAACATTTTTTAAAAGTCGCCTGGGTGATTCTGCTCTACCTAGGTAGAAAGGCATTCCTCTCTCCTATGCTACAGGGGAGAATCAATATTGTTCCAAATACAGAATTTTAACCCTATAGCTCATCCAGTGTGACACCACCCACCTACTTATGGTAATTGCTAACAATTTGTTACAATTGTGCTAACTTGTAACACAATCTAAATCTTGGGAATGGCCGGGTGCGGTGGCTCACGTCTGTAATCCCAGCACTTCAGGAGTCCAGGGCAGACGGACCACCTAAGGTCAGGAGTTTGAGATCAGCCTGGCCAACATGGTAAAATCCCGTCTCTACTAAAAATACAAAAATCAGCCGGGTGTGCTGGCAGGTGCCTGTAATCCCAGCTACTTGGGAGGCTGAGGCAGAATTTATGCAAATTTAGAAATATAATAATTAACTTGTATAATATAGAAAAATTATTAGGTGGCAATATTAAGTGGAGAAACAAATGGATGATATAATATCAGTTATATAAAATATATATTAAAAAGGATTTTAAAATATATTAAAATGTTATCAACAGCTGTCCTTGGATGGTGGGTTACTTTCTTCTTTCTACTTTTCTATATTCTGTAAACTGTCTATATTAAGCATAACTGATTTTTTAATGTTAGTAAAAATAAATTGATTAAGAGTTATCTTCATATATGTTAAGACATTATAGTGGATATCCCTGGGTAAGTGGAATTGTGGAGTCTGTTGTTCTTTGTTGTTTCATGTTTTCCAGTAATAAATATTCATTATTTTTGAGAAAAAGGAAAAAAAAAATAAAAGAAACATTTTAAAAAGGAATGTCACTTTGGACCGTGTCAATTCAATAATTCATTCAAAGCATTTAGGGTTGCCTTCTCTACCCCTTTGCCACCCAACTCTTTGTAACTTAAAATAAAAGGCCATTATCCATTTTGCTTCATAGAAAGCCATTCCTTGCAGGACTGTAAACCACAAACAACAGGAAGCCACACTCACTGAGCTGTGCATTTGCAAAATGCATGAAGTCAGGAGTTAGCGTGAGCAACGTTCCTCTAAGAGGAACAATGTTCATAACCCCCTCCTGCAGAAGTGTTTTACCAGTGCCTCATAAATGTGGGCTAATGTAACTGAGGACAAAAGAAATCTTCAGGTCCTTTGAAAGAGCATTCAGCTTTCAGAAGCCAAGAGAGAGGGTTCAAAAAGTTCCAAAACTAAGAATCTTCCATAAGAGATCCTCATTCCCAGCCAGTGAGGTGCAGTTTCTGTGGCAGAGGAGAGACAGCAGATTCTGGAGTCACAGTCCCGTCATTTATCCCACCGAGAAACAGGTAGATCTTCGACTTCCATCCTTCCTCAGTAGAATCTTAGCCCAAGACCCTGTCATCTCTCACTTGGATTGTTGACATGTCCACCTTGCTTTCTCAGCACTTCCACTCTCATCTTCCTAACCTTTCTCTTTACAGAAAAGCCAGAGTGATTATTTTAAAAAATAAATTAGAGGATTTTGCCTCCTGTGTGAAACCCTTGAAGACCGTCCCATTCTATCACAAATAAAATGTATATTCCTCTTCATAGTTAGGAATACACATATACATAGTTAGGAAATCTGATAGGACTAGAGCTGCCTTCTCTCCACTCTCATCCTGGGCCTCTGTGACCTCACCAGTGTTCCTGCAGCTATATTGGAGTATTTTCGGTTCCTGGGGTACGCTGAGCTTCTTCCCACTTCGGAGCCTTTAAACCAGCTGTGTGCTCTACTTGGAAGAACTCTGCCTTCTCCTTTTATAGTTTCAGCTAAATTTCAACTCCCTTGAAAGGCCTATCTGAATACTCAATCTAAATAGCTCTCCTCCTCCCAACCCTGCCCCCAATATTCTCTACCATTGCACCCAATCATTTCCTATACAGCACCTGTCACAGCTTAAAACTGTGGGTTTCTACCTTTGTTTACTTGCTTATTGTCTGCCATCCGGAGTGTAAGACTCATATCTGGTTTATTCATCATTGTATTACTTTCAGTGTGACTCCAGAATAATGTCTGGCACTTAGTAGCTGTTAAAAAAAAAAAATGTTGAATGAATTAATTAATTCAACCACTTATTTCTAATGTATCCTTGCATAGGTTTCTTGACCTCTCTAGGATTCCGTTTCTTCATCTATGCAATGAGAATACTAGTTCCCTATCCATAGATAAATGTTTATAAAAGGTCAAGCACGGTAGCAGGCACAGAGAAAGCTCTCCTGAAACTAACTTTTGTTATGAAGGCTATTATGGGCCAGACAGTTAATAGAGAAATCCTATTTTCATCTTGGAAACTGATATATGAGCTACTGGTGTTGTAAAAAGCACATAATGGGTCCTTGACAAATGTCTGATCAATGAATCAATTACCAGCTAAAAACTTTAAAATTCTAACCTATAAAAAGTTTACCATATGCACTGTTTATAACTTTTAAAATTGAATACAATTTAAATGTCCATCAGTAGGAGAATAGGGAAATAAGTCTGGTACATACATACGATATAATTATGTCTCAACATAGATTGGGGTATAAAAATTATTAGTTTATGGCCAGGCACAGTGGCTCATGCCTGTAATCCCGGCACTTTGGGAGGCAGTGGCAGGCAGATCACCTGAAGTCGGGAGTTTGAGACCAGCCTGACCAACATGGAGAAACCCCATCTCTACTAAAATACAAAAGTAACTGGGCGTGGTAGCACGTGCCTGTAATCCCAGCTACTCGGGTGGCTGGGGCAGGAGAATAGCTTGAACCCAGGAGGCGAAGGTTGCAGTGAGCCGAGATTGTGCCATTGCACTCCAGCCTGGGCAACAAAAGCGAAACTCTGTCTCAAAAAAAAAAAAATTAGTTTGTGACATATAAAGATGAAATCACCAAGGCATAAGGAAAAGAGAAACCTTGGCAATAAACAGGTGAATTTTTTTTTTTTTTTTTAAATACAATCCAATCTGTCCAGATTGGCTGTGAACTACCTTTAAATTCACAAAGGGAGCTTGGGGTAAAATTAGCATTATTTTAAGAGATCTGGCTTTTCTCATCCTGGCTTTGGCATCAAGTAACTATTAGATCTTGGGTAGGTCCCTGTCTCTCTCTGGGGCCTCATCTTCTAAAATGAAAGGCTTGGACTAGATGATTGCTAAAGTTCTGCCAATTTCTTAGAGTTTATCACTTCATCCACTATTCACAGCCCTCATTGGTAATTAACCATCATTTCCTAATTAACAATTGTGGTGGTTTAGCTATATAGATTAGTCTCATGAAATAATCAGCAATACTCTATTTGGTGGTAGAAGAACTCAACTGGGGTCTATATGTGCTGCAAATAAAGTATTACTATAACATTCTGATTCTTTTTTTTTTTTTTTTTTTTTTGAGACAGAGTCTCACTCTGTCACCCAGTGTCACCCAGGCTGGACTGCAGTGGCGTGATCTCAGCTCACTGCAACCTCCACCTCCCAGGTTCAAGTGATTCTCCTGCCTCAGCCTCCTGAGTAGCTGGGACTACATGCACGTACCACCATGCCTGACTAATTTTTGTATTTTTAGTAGAGACAGGGTTTCACCATGTTGGCCTGGCTGGTCTCAAACTCCTGACCTCAAGTGATTCACCCACCTTGGCCTCCCAAAGTGCTGGGATTACAGGAGTGAGCCACGGCTTCCAGCCCATCCTGATTTTTTATAACCCCAAAATTCATGTTTGCAATCTAGAGCATGACCTCAAATAACTGCATATTAGACCTCCAAATTTAAAAATCCTAAATTTTCTAGGTGGCTGCTCTGCAGAGTAGTAATTCACTAAATAATTGTCAATTCTTACCAAGGACTTTATATGACAATCTTATCACCCCTAGTGCAGTTGACAATTTCCAAGAACTCAAACCATGATCTGTAACTTGTAGTAGTATACAATGGTACAAAGAATGCACCTTTATTTACTGAAATAAAAAAAAATTTAGAAAATAATAACTACAATAGCTCTGGTGACTAAATTTGAATGTAGAGTAGAGAATTACATATGGAATGCTTGGAGGTAAATCTGGAAAGGTCTGTATGTTGAGGACAGATTATGTCTTTTTTTTTTGTTTTTGGAAACGGAGTCTCTCTCTCTCACCCAGGCTGGAGTGCAGTGGAGTAATCTTGGCTCACTGCAACCACCGCCTCCCAGGTTCAAGTGATTCTCCTGCCTCAGCCTCTCTAGTAGCTGGGACTACAGGCATGCACCACCACGCCCAGCTAATTTTTGTATTTTTAATAGAGATGGGGCTTCACTATGTTGGCCAGGCTGGTCTTGAACTCTTGACCGCAGGCAACCTGCCTCTGCCTCCCAAAGTGCTGGGATTACAGGTGTGAGCCACTATGCCTGGCCCAGATTATGTCTTTAAAATAATTATTCTGTATTTTATTTATTTATTTATTTAGAGACAGAGTCTCGTTCTGTTGCCCAGGCTGGATGTGATCTCAGCTCCCTGCAATCTCCACCTCCTGGGTTCAAGGGATTCTTCTGCCTCAGCCTCCCGAGTAGCTGGAATTACAGGCGCCTGCTGCCACACCTGACTAATTTTTGTATTTTTAGTAGTGACGGGGTTTCACCATGTGGTCAGGCTGGTCTCGAACTCCTGACATCCAGTGATCCACCTGCCTCAGCCTTTCAAAGTGATAGGATTACAGGCGGGAGCCACCGCACCTGGCTAAAATAATTACTCTGGAAGCTGGGTGTTTCCAGAATAGGAGCAGAAAGGAACTACACCAGAAAATTGCAGTGATCAAAGCCAAAAAAAAAAGGTCTGGACTGAAGCATGGCAGTGGGAATGCAGAGGGAAAAATTTATTTGAGAATCATTTAAGGGACAGAACACAAAATATTTGTATCTGAGTGTATCACCATTGCCTGTTTGCTGCTTTTGCTAAACTGAACTGTTAATATTTAGAGCCATGCCTTAATCATCCCTGTCTCTCCTGTTATGGCACATTATCTAGCAATGATATTAATACATAGTAATGCTAAGTAAATGTTTACTGAATGAATGGTGCAGAGTGAAGGGTGGGAATTGTTGAGGATGGCAGATTTTTTTAGCTTGGATACTTGGATGGTTGATTGGACTGAGAGTGAAACATATGAGGACGATAACTTTCAGGTGGAGGGAAAGGACTTGCGTATGGGTTGGGACATGTTTTTTGTTTTTTTTTTTGTTTGTTTGTTTTTTTTGAGACAGAGTCTTGCTCTGTCACCCACGCTGGAGTGCAATGGTGTGATCTTGGCTCACTGCAACCTCTGCCTCCTGGGTTCAAGAGATTCTCATGCCTTGGCCTCCCAAGTAGCTAGGATTACAGGCGCCTGCCACCTGCATTTTTTATTTTTAGTAGAGATGGGGTTTCACCATGTTGGCCAGGCTGGTCTCGAACTCTTAACCTCAAATGATCTGCCTGCCTCAGCCTCCCAAAGTGCTGGGATTAACAGGTGTGAGCCACCACGCCCAGCCGGGCGTGTTGAATTTGAGGTACCAGTGGTACAACCCAGTAGCAGTTGATATCCAGGGCTGGAGCTCTAGAGAAAAGGAGGGGCTAGAAAATAGGTTTGGGAATGGTAGAAGAGGGAAATACTCATTGAAACCTGGCAGAGAAATCAGGTCTTCCATGCATAGATAGAAATTTGAGCCTCTCTTAATAGATGTTCCAAGCCCTCCTCTTTTTTTAATGCTTGCTTGTGCTATTCCCTCTCCCCTCATCTGAGTACCAGCTCAACTCTTCTCAGAGGCCAGCAGACTCCAATTCCCCGTGCGAATCTCAGAGCAAACATCCCAATTGATTCTACAAAGCTTCTATAACTTCCTCTTCTTGCTCATGATCCAGTAATTATGAAGTCTAGATACTATGGAAGACTTACATCTATCCCTTTTACCATTCCTGTTGATTGGTTTTTTTTTTTTTTTTTTTTTGAGACGGAGTCTCGCTCTGTCACCCAGGCTGGAGTACAGTGGTGCAGTCTCGGCTCACTGCAACCTCTGCCTTCCAAGTTTAAGCAATTCTCCTGCCCGAGCCTCCCGAGTAGCTGGGACTACAGACCTGTGCCACCACACCTGGCTAACTTTTTTGTTTTTGTTTGTTTGGGTTTTTTTTGTTTTTGTTTTTGTTTTTTTTTTTGAGATGGAGTCTCGCTATATCACCAGGCTAGAGTGCAGTGATGTGATCTCAGTTTACTGCCACCTCCACCTCCCAGGTTCAAGCAATTCTCCTGCCTCAGCCTCCCGAGTAGCTGGGACTACAGGCACCCGCCACCACGCCCAGCTAATTTTTGTGTTTTTAGTAGAGACGGGGTTTCACATTGTTGTCCAGGATGGTCTCGATCTCCTGATCTCATGATCTGCCCTCCTCGGCCTGCCAAAGTGCTGGGATTACAGGTGTGAGCCACCATGCCTGGCCATTTTTTTTGTATTTTTTAGTAGAGATGGGGGTTTTACCATGTTGGTCAGGCTGGTCTCGAACTCCTAATCTCAAATGATCTTCCTGCCTCAGGCTCCCAGAGTGCTGGGATTACAGTCATGAGCCACCACACCCAGCCTCCTGTTCGTTCTTAACACTCCCACAGTTTTCCAACTGATTAAGGATCTCACAAGAAATGATATAAGAAGAGAACTGGCTGGGCATGGTGACTCAAGCCACTGTGAGTGTTGGGAGGCTGAATCGGTCAGATCACATGAGGCCAGGAATTCGAGATTAGCCTGGCCAACACGGTGAAACCCTGTCTCTACTAAAAATACAAAAATTAGCCCACCGTGGTGATGCACGTCTGTAATCCCAGCTACTCAGGAGGCTGAGGCATAAGAATCACTTGAACCCAGGAGGCGGAGGTTGCTGTGAGCTGAGATCATGCCACTGCACTCCAGCCTGGGCCACAGGGCGAGACTCTGTCTGAAAACAAACAAAGAAACAAAAAACAGAAAGAGAACTGAAAAGTTCTGTTTTGCAACAGAAAAAATTATAATCAGTCCAGAAACACAAAATATACATTCTAAAATTTATTATACAGAGGTAGGGAAATTGATGTTTAATCACAACATTAGATCAATGATGACCCACTACTTTGCTCTTCCAGATAAATAAAAAAATTAGCCTCTCACTTCAAGTATTCTCAGAGATCAAAACTTTGATATAAAAAGATGATTTTACCTTGTCAATTATAGGTTACCATGTGAATCTCTAGCTCATAAAAAACAATAGGACCTTACATTTATCAGAGGCCATTTTATTTCAGCAAAAATCAAATTCCCTTAATGAATTTATTTCACTGCACCCCAAACCATTCCTTGATGGCAAAAATAGGGCATAGGTAGTAATCTCTAATTTTGTTGAGCCAACCTAAACACAGAGTTATCAAAGAGTGGTCTAAGGCTGCAAATCAAGATAGCACAGAATTAATATCTCAAAACTTAAATCAGAAGTTGAACACGTGCTTCAGTCCTTTGCCTCTTAGACCAGGCTGCCTTTCAGTTTTCCAGTGTTTCCTAAGCTCTAACAAGAGTTTTTTAACTAGGAGAAGGAAAAAAGATGTTTTAAGAATCTTAAAGAAATATATGGCATCTAAATCATCTATGACAAGGAAACCAAGGCCTAGAGAGGTTATGTGACTTACCCAATGTCATAGATATTGAGAAACAGAGCTGGGTATTATAAGTCCAGAACTTTTAATTCATTTTTCAAAAATTGTGGCTCTTATTATTTTTATAAAAAATAATGCTTAACAATTATTGAGTATGTATTAAACTACCAGACACTGTTCTAAGCATTTATTTGCATTAATTTATTTAATCCTATGATTATGTTCATTTTACTGACAAAAATACTGAGTATTAGAGACAGTAAATTTGCTTAAAGCTATGTAGAAAGTTAAGCAAAGGAGCCAAATTTTGAATCCATGTCTGCATGATTAAATCTAAATTTTTTGCAACTATGCAATGCTGCCACAATGCCACAGAATTTAAGAATTTGAAGGAATCTTATTGATCATTCTTCTCAGGCTCCTCCACAACTCTGATACATAATGATCTACCTTTTGTTTGAATACCTAGTGATAAGAAGTTTACTGTCTAAGAAGGCAGCTGTTTAATTTTAGGGCAGCTAAAACTTGCTTCCCTGAGCCTTGTACCCTATGAAGCAAGTTCTGGATAGTAATGGAGCAGTGTCCCCAAAGGACTTCAGGAAAAACAGGAAAAAAAGAAATGGCAACTCCAAGGACAGCCAGTTCAATTTATGTGGTCAATAGGCAACCAGATACAATCTTTCTAGTTTTATATCTCTCTGATCTCATAGAGACATTAATCGAGCAACAATTCAAAGAAGATAGTCCATGTGTAAGGATAACTCTGAAGTCCTCGGGACCAGGAAGTAAATGGCTCCTGTGCCACGAACAATGCATAAACCCTGAATAAGTATCTGTGGACATGTGGAAACTTTCTCAGATGCAAGTGTCTATAACAGTTTTAAGGCCACTTCCTGAGAAGAATCTGTCACTATGGCCTTCAAAAGCTCCAAAATTCACCAATTGGGGGTGGGTATTTTTTGAAAGACATTTGGCTTAATTTAAAAGTTAACTGAAACCTGCTGATGGGAGTACAAAGACTCTGAAGGCTCATAATTACGATATCCAAACTAAAAAAAATCCACATTTTATCTTCCTCTTTTGTCTGGGGCTTTCTTTAGAGCCATTAATATGCCCATGATGGGGCTTAGAACAATGCTCAGATTGGGTGTAAATGTGTAATAACACACAACAGACCTGATAATACTGGAATTGGGAATTAATTTTACTCTTTTTCCAGTTGGGTTTTGAGGACCTTTGAAGGGTTTTGTCGAGAACAGAATAATTCCTAGTATGTAAAAGCTAAGTGGGTTGCTTAATACTTACACAGTTTGTTTTGGGGAATAATGGGAAAGTTTTGGAAATTACAGCAATGGTTGCACAACATTTGAATGTAATTAATGCCACAAAATTACACACTGAAAAATAGTTAAAATGATAAATTGTATATTATATATATTATGATACACATACATGACCACAGCTAAAAAGTAATGTATCAAAAATCATTTAATTGTATGCCATAAATGGGTAAATTAAATGGTATATGAATTATAGCTCAATAAAGCTGCTTTAAAAAAAGCCCTAAATGAAACCTTAGAAATTATTCAGTCATTAAAATTCATGTTATAGTTGAGGAAATAGAGGCCCAGAGTAGGGAAGGAACTCCACGGAGGCTGCAGATATTTTTCATGTTAAAAAATACTTCATTTTGGGCCAGGTATGGTGGCTTATGCCTGCAATGCCAGCACTTTGGGAGGCCGAGGAGGGCAGATCACCTGAAGTCGGGAGTCCGAGACCAGCCTGATCAATATGGAGAAACCCTGTTTCTACTAAAAATACAAAATTAGCTGGGCGTAGTGGCACATGCCTATAATCCCAGCTACTCAGGAGGCTGAGGCAGGAGAATCACTTGAACCCGGGAGGCGGAGGCTGAGGTGAGCCAAGATCATGCCACTGTACTCCAGCCTGGGCAACAAGAGTGAAACTGTGTCTCGAAACAAACAAACAAACAAAAAACAAAAAAGAAAACAATTTTATGTTATATATACTTTGCCACAATAAGAAAAAGTATTTTATTTATATTTCGCCACAGAGACTTATATGCATCTTAATAAATCTTTGTTTTTTTTTTTTTTTTTTTTTGAGACAGTCTTGCTCTTGCTCTGTCACCCCAGCTGGAGTGCAATGGAATGATCTCAGCTCACTGCAACCTCTGCCTCCCAGGTTTAAATGATTCTTGTGCCTCAGCCACTCAAGTAGCTGGGATTACAGGCATGTGCCACCACATCCAGTTAACTTTTGTATTTAGTAGAGATGTGGTTTTGCCATGTTAGCTGGGCTGGTCTCAAACCCCTGGCCCCAAACAATAAGCCCACCTCGGCCTCCCAAGATACTGGGATTATAGGCATGAGCCACTGCTCCCAGCCTTAATAAATCTTAATAAATAAAATTGTAAAATATTATTAACTTATTAAGAGTTTCTTGATGCCCAGGAAGATATCTTAAATAAAACATAGCTGACTAGCTTCTCTTTAGTAATGTACTGCGAGACAATTTGAACTCCAAGACCAAGAAGAGAAATCACAGTTCCTAGGAAGAGAGGAAAACATGCTGACTTACACTATCTTTTTGGGGCCTTCACAAAAGAACTCTTAGGTCTTTTGTCTTCAGTCCTTTGCCGGATGAGTGTTACAAGATGCCAAATGTTATTGACCAAAAGGCCAATCACACCCCATGAACAACTTACACAGAAACTAAAGAGTTTGTGAACCAAGTGAAGAGCTGAAAAAACTTCCTCACTAATTCAAGTAAAAAAAAAAAAGAAAAAAAAAGAAATGTTTATATGGGAAAACTAGATGGAAAGTTTTACTAAAATTCCTGAGTTGTTTGACTAGCTCCCAAATACTTAACAGTAATGTCCCAGTATATTTAAGTGTAGAGGTCAATTGAGAGGTGCCTCATTATTATTAAAAATTATCAAAGTGCCAATGTTTGAAAATCATTTATTTAAAAAAAAAAAAGTAAATAATTTCTGACCAGGTACTGTGGCTTACATCTGTGATCCTACGACTTTGGGAGGCTAAGGTGGGCAGATCACCTGAGGTCAGGAGTTAAAGAACAGCCTGGCCAACATGGTGAAACCCCATCTCTACTAAAAATACAAAAATTAGCCAGGAGTGATGGTGCATGCCTGTAATCCCAGCTACCCAGGAGGCTGAGGCAGGAGAATCGCTGGAACCCAGGAGGCAGAGGCTGCAGTGAATCAAGATTGTGCCACTGCACTCCAGCCTGGGTGACAGAGCAAGACTCCGCCTCAATAATAATAATAATAATAATATTCTGTGTAACCTACATAAAGCTGGGTCATTTCATGACCCAGCCCCTACTTACAGTTGCATTCAGTGATTCAATATAAACATGACAAAATGAAAGTATATATTTATCTCTACTCCCTCCTAAAACCCAGATAAAATGACATTAAATAAAAAAGACTTTTTGAAAACCCTATGAGACTAAAGACAGTGGAAAAGGATAAACAAAGGATGACAGAGATCGTAGAATTGTTGGAAGATAAAAAGCAGATAGAGACGCTTTTTCCTCAGTGGTTTACCAAACAAGAGGAAGTTTCAAACAAAGTTACTGAAAAGGAGAATATAGATAATATGTGAAGTGATTTTTCCAGTGACTTCCCCAGGAAAGCTTCAGCATTTGGAAACAGCAGGCCACCATTAAAGAAGTTTGAAGTCTGGGGTATAATGATGGTAATAATAAGAACAAGAAAACCCAAACTCAGCTCAAGTCCTGACTAGATTGATTCAATTCCCCAATACTAATGGCCTGACAGAAGAGAGTTGTATATATATTCAGGTATAAATACTGTTACCTCAGTCTCTACTGTTCTACACATGATACCTGGCAGTCAAACAAAAATTATGAGGCAAAACAACAACAACAACAAAAAACTCAAACAACTCATTAGTGAGAGATAAGATAATCAATAGAACCAGACTTAGAGATGACTCAGATATAGGGAATAATGGATACCAGAGAAATAAAAACTGTAAGAGTCAAATGGAAATCTTAGAAATAAAATAGATATCAGATATGATTAATTTCTTTGGGCTTGTCAACTTAAGAAAAGAATCAGTGACATTTAAAAAGGTCCATAGAAGTTATTCAAATGGAAACACGGAGAAAGAAAAAAAGTGAATTAAACAGAACAACGCATTCAAAAGCTATGGGACAATATCCAGCAGTTCAATATACATGTCACTGAAGTCACAGAATAAGAGAGAGAACAAGCAGAAAAAGAAGGAAATGATGTCATTATATGTCTGGAAAAAGATATCAATGTAGAAGCACTCCTACCTTCTCTAGTCCCTGGCAAAGAGTTCTCTTTGCCCACTGGTTTGGGCACTTCTTGTGATGAATTAGAGTAGCAGGCAGAGATGAATTAGGTGCTTCCAAAATTAGCTTGATTTTATTTCCACTGGAAAGAGTTGGGATTTACTTCTGCGAAAAATTATAGATTCAGAAAAAAGTAGTGATTTGAATTAAGAGAGAATTTGGAGAGGGATTTGGACAGAGGGAGGAAAGAGATAAGAAGATAGCTATGTTAGAGAGAGATAAATCGGGAAAGAGAAGGTTACGTTTTGCCATGCATTGTAAACTTAATCCTTTAATATAAATCAAGAGTTAAAAATTTAAATTTTGTCTTAGCAAAGATTTAAATTACTTTCCAATTATTGGTGGTTGAACTGGTTGCTTGTTTTCATTTAGTTTTCTAGTTTTCAAAGGAATATATGCATATAATTTTAATTAAATAATTTTTAAATAATTAAATTTTTAAAAAATTAAATAAATAAGGCTTAAGATGAAAAACAGCAGGTCATTTTGTCCTTCCTCGTACTGGTCCAGTTTTGCTGCCCAGAGGCAATCACTTTTCTCTTTTATACCTTTATTGACATCCATATTTTGAAATGATAAGCTCATTATTTTTTATTGATTCATTCATTTTGGATATTATCTACTAACTTTCCAGAGTGGCAAGAGAATATTTAGGTTTCTTTTACTTCCCTATTCAATTTCTGGGTTCTCCAACTTCCAAGTAGCCTCATATTACAATCTTTTGTTAAATCAATAGTCAACGTTCACTTAATTACAACTATAAACATTCTTTACTGCTGAGCCATGTGCTGTATTTTGATTATGATTCCTTTCTTATACATGTTGGGTTTTCTAAGGTTAAGTTTTAACTACTCAAATGCTCCAACTGGCTCGTAAATTCTTCTCAAATTCCCCAACAGATTTTTAAAACCGCTCTTAATACTAATTGCCACATAAAAAATAATCAAAAAATCTCCCAGATCCAATTTTCTAGTTTTTTTTTTTCCTAGAAAACTCATTTTTAGGGCTTATCATTCTCCTTTTTCAATTCTGACTTGCTCTCTCTGCCTCCCCCTACCCTGAGCTATTTTTCTTTGGTTCATTCCTGAGTTGGATCATGTTTCCTGGTCTCACACCTCCCTCTTTCTTAATTTACTCCTCTTTTTGGTGAAGCTCTGACTCCAGGGGCTTCTGGAGAAATGATGATTGCGAGGTAAATTAGTTTGTGTTTTTGCATGACTGGTAATGTCATTTCTCTGTCCTCTTACTTGATTAGCAATTTGGGTTTCGAAATCAGTGTTTAAAATCATTTTCCCTTAAAATTTTAAAGGCACTACTTTACTAAGTGCTGGAGTTTTTATTGAGAAACCCAAAGCCATTTCTTGTTACTGGGGCACATGGGGCCTGTTTTTCCCTCTTTTGGTACTTTTAGAGTCATCTTTAGTCCTTGTATTGCAAAGCTTAATAAGAGGGTGCCTGAGTTGGACCTTTTTGTATTCATTGTGTTGGGTTGTTTATGGCCTCTTTTGATCTGGAAACTCTTGTCCTTAAGATTTGGAATTTTTTTTTTTTTTTTTTTTTTTTTTTATGAGATGGAGTCTCGCCCTGTCACTCAGGCTGGAGTGCAGTGGCGCCATCTCGGCTCACTGCAAGCTCCACCTCCCGGGTTCACACCATTCTCCTGCCTCAGCCTCCCGAGTAGCTGGGACTACAGGTGCCCGCCACCACGCCCAGCTAATTTTTTTGTATTTTTAGTAGAGATGGGGTTTCACCGTGTTAACCAGGATGGTCTCAATCTCCTGACCTCGTGATCCATCCACCTCAGCCTCCCAAAGTGCTGGGATTACAGGCGTGAGCCACTGTGCCTGGCCAATTTTTTTTTTTTTCCTGTGGCATCTTTTATATTTTCCTTCCATGTTTTTTTCAGTTTGCTTTTCCTGGATGTCAGACTTCCTAAATTGATTCCCAAAGTTTCTTATCACTTTTATAGTTTCTTTTGTCTTCTTTTCCATCTTTCTCTCTAAAAGATTTATTTCAATTTTATCTTTCATATTTTCTATCAAATTCTCCATTTCAGTCTGCAGGAAACAGTTAACATCGCAGGCCTAACATTGCACTCTCTAGGAGGTTTGGGAGATGGCCCCTGAGAACTTGGCCTCTGGTATGTTCCCTAAGCTACGAAGTGATAAGGTTGTTTTTGTGCCTGGAATGCTGAATTCTGTACCAGCCTGCCTAGAGTGCATATGCAAATAACATGATTTATGATGAACACCTGCTTTCCTTCTGAGGGTCTGGAATTTTGCTAATGTGGCTGGTTGCACAGGCAGAGAATGCCTGAATGACCAGCATCAAAAACCCCGGATTCTGAGTATTAAATGGTCTTACCTGGGCAGAAACACTGTGTATATGTTCCTACCTTTAACTGCTTCATCATGTTATGTGAGTTAACTACTGCTCTACCCAAAGGAAAAACTTTGGAAGCCTGTGCTGGACTTGTCCAGACCCTGCCTGAGGTGTTTTTCCCTTGTTGATCCTATGTGTTCTTCTGGTGTAATAAACAAGAGCCATGATTACAGCTGTCTCTGAGTCCTGAGTCTTTCTAGAGAATCACTGAATGTGTGGGCAGTCAAGGAAATGCCTCAAACTATCAGTCATCATATATATATATATCTCATATATATTTGATATATATATTATTTCTATGAATTATATTTTGTTCTCTGGTAGCACCTCTTTTTAAAAAGCATAGCATTCTGCTCTTGTTTAAGGCACACAATATCTTCTCTTACCTTATGGAGAATTTTAATTCTACACTTTGTAGGTATTGCTCCATATGTTGCCTTTTTCCCCCTCTACTTGGTTTTGGTCCCTCTCTTTAATGTTGGAGACTTTCCTTATACATTTGGTGACGCCTGGTTGTCCATTCGTGGTTAATGATGAAGCACCAAAAAACTGATGGAAGCTACATTTGCATGGGTAGCTTGCTGAATGAGCAAACTGGTTTTCTTCATAGGGGGTGTCAGTATATAGAAGCTTTTCACCTGGGAATAGTTTCTCCAGAAAATAATTCTTTAATTTTCTACTTGTGAGGTACTTGCAGGGCTGCTGAGTTTTTGTGACTAGAGTAGGCAGTGGTTTTAAAAAAATCTGGAGATATGTATATGGGACTGTCTTAGTTCATTTAGTGGTGTTATATGGTGCTGTAACAGAATACCCAGGGCTGGGTAATATATAAAGAGGGTTTTTTTTGTTGTTGTTGTTTTCTCACAATTCTAGTGACTGGGAAGTCCAAGGGCACAGTACTAGCATCGGCTTGGCTTCTGGTGAGGGCTTCATGTTACATCATAACATGGTGGAGATGTGAAGGGGAAGCAAGCATGCCAAAAGGACCAAACATAAGCAGGAACCTTGTTTTATAACAGCTGGCTTTCCAGGGAATGATTCTATTCTCAGGAGTGAGTACTCACTCTCAAGAGGCAAGATGGCTTTAATCTATTCATGAAGAATCCAACCCCATGACCCAAGCACCTCCCCCTAGCCTCACCTCCCAACACTGCCACACTGGCAATGAAACTCTCTTGATTTGGTGGGGACAAAACACATCTTCTAGGGCAGCCATTCCTCCCTATTCTGGCACAGCCCCTTCCCTCCTCCTTGCAGCCCAGGGATCATCTGCTTTCTACTCTGTCTATAGACTCTATACCCCTTCTTTTGCGCTGCTCCCACTCTCACCTCTGTCAGACAGGTTATGGAACAGGATGCAGTCTCCTTTGCTTCTCATTTGCTGCTTCCCCCAGATAAGTCCTTTTTCCCATAGCTATTACTGCTAATGAAGTCAGGGAGACGGAAGAATGGCAAAAAAAATAACAAATATGAGACCAGAACAGAGGTTTCTGAACTCTTATAACATTCTCAAAATTATTGTCCCTAATTTTTGGTCCCTAATTCTACTGTTACACCCCACCCCCACCTTGCTACCTCCTCCACCCAACACATGTTATACTCTAAAAAATAAGAAGGGTGCAGTGGCTCACGCTTGTAATCCCAACACTTTTGGAGGCCAAGGTGGATGGATCACCTGAGGTCAGGAGTTTGAAACCAGCCTAGTCAACATGGTGAAACCTTATCTCTACTAAAAATACAAAAATTAGCCGGTCATGGGGGCGAGTGCCTTTAGTCCCAGCTACTTGGGAGACCGAGGAAGGAGAATCACTTGAACCCAGGAGGTGGAAGTTGCAGTGAACCGAGATCGCACACCACTGCACTCCAGCCTGGGTGACAGAGGGAGACTCTGTCTCCAAAAAAGAAAAAAAAAAAAAAAAAAGAAGAAGAAAAATAAAAAATTTTACACAAATAACATAGTATTGTAGTAGAAAATTCCAGATAACATTCCTCATTCCCCACCACATACCCACACTCATACTGAAATTTAAGTTAAAGTCCTCCATAACTTGTTCATCCACCATTGTTAACATTTTGGTGTTATTTCTTTCCAGGCTTTCTTCTATTCAAAATGTTAGATTACCCCCATATATAAATCATATTTTGCAAAACTGGGATTTTACTGTGCTAGGATTACAGGTGTAAGTCACCGTGCCTGGCTGTTCATATATTTTTGCAGCTGCCCTTTTTCTTTAATAAATAATGGGCACACCTGGGAGCGGTGGCTCACACCTGTAATCCCAGCATGTTGGGAGGCCAAGGCGAGCAGATCACAAGGTCAGGAGATTGAGAACATCCTGGCTACCACAGTGAAACCCCACCAGACGTGGTGGCACACGCCTGTAGTCCCAGCTACTCGGGAGGCTAAGGCAGGAGAATGGCATGAACCTGGGAGGAGGAGCTTGCAGTGAGCCGAGATCATGCCACTGCACTCCAGCCTGGGTGACAGAGCGAGACTCGTCTCTAAATAAATAAATAAATAAATGGCATCTGCCTGGACAAATATAATTCACAAGCCCATATTAATTATCTTAATTATATTGACTTAAAAATAATTTATCTAACTAAGACCAGATGTATGGACATTCAGGTTGTTTTCTTTTTTTTTTTTTTTTGAGACAGAGTCTCGCTGTGTCTCCCAGGCTGGAGTGCAGTGGCGTGATCTCGGCTCACTGCAAGCTCCGCCTCCCGGGTTCACGCCATTCTCCCGCCTCAGCCTCCCAAGTAGCTGAGACTACAGGCGCCCGCCACTACGCCCGGCTAGTTTTTTGTATTTTTAGTAGAGACGGGGTTTCACCATGTTAGCCAGGATAGTCTCGATCTCCTGACCTCGTGATCCACCCGCCTCGGCCTCCCAAAGTGCTGGGATTACAGGCTTGAGCCACCGCGCCCGGCCTCAGGTTGTTTTCAATTGTATGCTGTTACCACTACTGCAGGGGTTAGCATACTTGCATAAATATCTTTGCACATTTGTCCAATGTTAAACCTAAGCATGGAAGTTGAAGGAACTCTAAATCAAGGTGTACTAATTTCTGTCTCATCAACAGTAGTCCCTTCTGCCATATCATTGCTAATGTTACACATTAGCATGCTTGTAAAGTTTTTGATAGGCAAAAGATGCAAAAATTACATCTTGTTTGTATCTGCATTTCTTTGCTACTGAATAAGTTTGCACAAATTTATTGGTCACTTGTTTTTATTTGATCACTTTCTTGTTCTTGCCCATTTTTAAAAGTTAGGATGGTCAGCTTGTTTTATTCTTTTTTTTAACAGTTCTTTGCATACTCAATATATTCACTTTTATCTGACACATAGATTGAGAATTTTCTTCAGTTTGTCATTTTGCATTTTTATATGCTTATGGTACTTTTGGATATTTAGAAGAAATATAATGTTCATGGTCAAATCTGTTTGTGTTCCTCTTTCTGGTTTCTGTCTCTGGTGACATTTTCTAAAAAGGCCTTCACTCTCTCCTACCACTGCCAAGATATTTATTAGTATTTCCTTCTAGTACTTTTATCTTTTTATTTGTTTACATTGAATTCCTTAATCCATTTGAATTTATTCTGATATACGATGTTGCGTGTTAGTGATCTCCGGAAAAACAGAACCAATAAGATATGTATGTGGAGAGAGAGAGAGAGAGAGAGATAGAGGAGAGAGGGAGAGAGAGATTTTAGGAATTGAGCCAAATGTGTGACTGGCAAATTCAAAATCTGCAGAGCAGGTGGCAGGCTGGAGACCCAGGGAAGAATCAGTGTTGTAGCTTGTGTCAGAAGGTGGTCTGGGGTGAATGGCTCATGCCTGTAATCCCAGCACTTTGGGAGGCTGAGGCAGGCAGATCATTTGAGTCCAGAAGTTTAGGACCAGCCTGGGGAATATGGTGAAGCCCAGTCTCGACAAAAAATACAAAAATTAGCCAGGCATGGTGGTGGTGTGCCTATAGTCCCAGCTACTCAAGAGGCTGAGGCCAGAAGATGGCTTGAGCCTGGGTGGAAAAAGTTGCCATGAGCCAAGGCTGTGCCACTGCACTCCAGCCTGGGCAACAGATACCGTGTCTCAAAAAAAAAAAAAAAAAAAAAAGAAGAAGAAGAAGAGGAAGAAGAAGGAACAGGAGGTGGGGGGAGAAGGAGGGGAGGAGGAGGAGGATAAAATTCAGAGGTAGTATTCTCTCTTTCTCAGGAGACCTCAATCTTTTCATAATCTTAATGCCTTCAACTGATTGGATGAGGCCCATCCAGTTTATGGAGGGTAATCTGCTTTACTCAAAGTCCACTGATATAAATGTTAATTTCATCTTGGAAATATCTTCACAGCGATCTCTTGACTGGTATTAGATCAAATATCTGGATATAGTGGCCCAGCCACGTTGACACATACAATTGCCATCCCAGTGTGAGTCAGGAATCTAACTCTACCTTTTCCCCATTCTCTTTCTGATAGTAGGTCCCACAAAGCTCTGATTCCCTCATATTCTCTTCTGTTACTCTGTGGGGGCCAAAAAAGGTATTCAACAAACTTCCTTCTCTTCTCTTAGTTCAGCCTTCCCTTCTCTAGATCCTATAAGATGTCTTTTCAGACCTCAAATGACAAATAGAGGAAAACAGTGGGTGTGATCTAGTCTATTTGTCTCCAAACGTTGGGAGCTTGACCCATAGCAGACAAAAGGCTAGCCCCATCTTGATCTCTGGGGGGATTTTTGCTCATGACAGCGTCCCCTTAGACACCCTGAAGAAAGCCACAAAAGTGCGGAATTTCTACTTAGCGTCATACTCTAGTAATCCCTCTAACCCTTGTTTCTCAATTACAAGGCAGGATCCAAGAGTTCTGGAGCTTTCTAGCCAGGGCATTGTGAGGACATGAAGCCCCCAAGGAAAATTTCTGCCCAAACATATGACATTATGATTAATAAGCATTAACCATTAAGTACTTTGAGAGCTTCAGATGAAAGTTTCACAAACAGGCCAGAGTGTCATATAATAAGGATTATAAGCTTCTAAGTATTTCATACTTGCGTTGTGATCAAGACAGAAAGCTCTTCATGTATACGTTATGAATAAATTTGGATGCCCCTTTAAAGGTGATTAATTAGGTCTGAGTTTCCTTCAGACTCCATGATCACGCTGAAGATCCACACACTGGTCTGTCTGCTCCAGAGCTCCAGGCTTTTGTCCATCTGGTTTGGCAGGAATCTCCATGGGAAGCCAGTCCTAGCCTCAAGTGTGAAGGGTCACCAGTGGGGCATCGTCCCCTGCATTTTGGAGTGTGCTGAATGCCAACTCCCATTACATGGGGACCAACATGAGCTCAGGAGCATTGGTATCAGGCCAGACTGCCAGTGTTCCAGTCAGGCATCTCTGCCAATCTGCAACAAACACTGCCTGGTCTAGCTATTTAGAACTGAATAATTGGCACAGACATAGATGCCTGCTGACTTGCATTTGATGCTCCCGTTTGAATTTTAATTCTTTCATTAGGCCACAAAGCATCTTTTTTTAAAGGTCCAGATCCTCCCAGGATAATTAGACTCTTCCTATAGCAATGGGAAGGCTGAATTATTCTTTCTGTCTCCCTGATCTGGCTGCATTTAAACCAGGTAGTAGGTACTTTCTGAAACAATTAGAAGAAAAGGAGTAAGATGAGTGAGGCTCAATACCCTTTACAAAAAGTGCAGACAATGCCGGGCGTGGTGGCTCATGCCTGTAATCCCAGCACTTTGGGAGGCTGAGGCGGGTAGATGACTTGAGGTCAGGAGTTTGTGACCAGCCTGGCCGACATAGTGAAAACCCATCTCTACCATGAATACAAAATTAGCCACGTGTGATTGCGTAAGCCTGTCATCCCAGCTACTCGGGAGACTGAGGCAGGAGAATTGCTTGAACCCGAAAGGTGGAGGTTGCAGTGAGTCGAGATCACACCACTGCACTCCAGCCTGAGTGACAGAGCAAGACTCCGTCTCAAAAAAAGAAGTGCAGACAAGAGATCTAAAAATGCTTCCTGCGATCTAGTAAGCAAGAATGTGCTTTCTTGGGGGCTACAGAAGGGTCACCTTGAAAAACTGGATTTTTGCTGTGTACTCTCCAGTGAATCAAGGCACTGGCATCCCTGGGGGTCTCTGCAAGGTTATGGTCCTGAGGTTTGTGTATGAGCATCCTGTTGCTGTTCCAGTGCATTTACAAGCCCTTATTGAGACAGCAGGTGACTAGAGGGAAAAGGACTCCGGTTCCGTGTTTTTTTTTGTTTGTTTGTTTTTTTGTTTTTAAGAAATCCTTTAGGAAGCTGGATTAGGCTACATGGAAATGTAATTGTGATTCTCAGCAGGCTGAGACTCATTAACAAAGAGCCAGAATACTGGGTTTTTATACAAGATATTCATTCATTCATTTTTATTCATTTATTCTTTTACTGAGTGTCTCTGCTAAGTGCCAAGCACTGGGTAGAATCCAGTCCCTGTCCTCAATGAGCTGAAAGTGTTTACATGGGAAGGGCAGTGTGGGTGGAGAACAGAATACAGGAGAGACAGACAAGTAAATAGGTTATTAATACACTGTGATAATTAGTAAAACAGTGGTAGGTACAAGCATCAAAATTCGGATGGGGAATAATGCATTAGAAATGGTGTAGGGGGCCGGGCGCGGTGGCTCAAGCCTGTAATCCCAGCACTTTGGGAGGCCGAGGCGGGCGGATCACAAGGTCAGGAGATCGAGACCACAGTGAAACCCCGTCTCTACTAAAAATACAAAAAATTAGCCGGGCGCAGTGGCGGGCGCCTGTAGTCCCAGCTACTCAGGAGGCTGAGGCAGGAGAATGGCGGGAACCCGGGAGGCGGAGCTTGCAGTGAGCAGAGATCGCTCCACTGCACTCCAGCCTGGGCAACAGCGTGAGACTCTGTCTCAAAAAAAAAAAAAAAAAAAAAAAAAGAAATGGTGTAGGGAAAAAGTATGAAGGAGAAGAAAGACTTGACAGTGGCCATGAAGCTGTAGCTGAGCCTTATTATTATTATTATTATTATTATTATTATTTTTAGGGTCTTGTTCTGTTGCCCAGGCCAAAGTACAGTGATATGATCATGGCTCACTGCAGCCTCAACCTCCTAGACTCAAGCAACCCTCCCACCTCAGCCTCCTGAGTCACTGGGACCACAGGTACATTGTCACCATGCCCTGGCTAATTCTTTTTATGGACTTTTTTTTTTTTTTGAGATAGGGTTTCACTCTGTGGCCCAGGCTGGAGTACAGTAGAATGATCTCGGCTCACTGCAACCTCCACCTCCTGGATTCAAGCGATCCTCCCACCTCAGCTCCCCCAGTAGCTGAGAGAAGTAGGCACCACCATGCCTGGTTAATTTTATTTTTTTGTAGCAATGAGGTCTCATTGTGTTACCCAAGCTGATCTTGAACTCTTGGCTCAAGTGATCCTCTTGCCTCGTCCTGCCAAAGTACTGGAATTGTAGGTGTGGGCCACCACACACAGCCTTTTGTTGAGTCTTGAATGATAAGTAGGAGCTTGTCAGACAGATCAAGAAGTAGAAAAGAAACGAAGGCATTCCAGTCAGAGACAAGAAAAGGCAAAATGAAGGGGGCATAAAACAATATGGTGTATGCACAGTACTATAAGTTGGTATGGCGAAATGCTGGAAGCATGGGGAAGAGGACAGAAACAAATGAGACTAGAGAGGTAGCCAGGGGCCAGATCTACAAGTGCCTTCAATACCATGAAATATATCCCTGAAGCAATGTGTCTAATAAGCTGTACCCTAGAATTTCAGGTCACCTGGCAGGAACTATGGCTACCTATATCTATCTCTTCCTAAAGGTCTGTGGACCAAGGAGGTCCCCGAAATGCAAAGGATATGGCACATCCATTGCTTGACCTGGTATATGCTAATAAAGTAGACAGGCACAGGCCCAAGACTAATGCCCTCCCTGCAGCAGCCACAAGGGGCTTGCTTCCGTATCACTTTCCATTCATTAACTGGTATCCACTGGGTATAATTATGAAGCCACCGCATGATACCTGTATCCAGTCTCTCTTTCCACATTTTGCATTCAATAATGTCACATGAGACATGTCTTGCTGTCACCTGGATATTCTGGCTCACTCCACATATCTACTCAACCAGTCTAATGGCCTTAATCAAAAAAGGAAATTAGATTACTCTGGCATGACCTGTTTTACTGAAACACTACTGGCTTAGAGGGATTGCTGCTTAATTTGTAAGCACTCATAAGCCATTAGTAGAATAATCTCTTATGGAATTTTGCCTAGGACTGGTGCCAAGCTCATGAATCCATAGTGGGTGAAACAGGGAGGGAAAAATTAATTGTATTTCCTAAAAATCAAGGCATTTGTCCATCCTTAGTCCTCCAGTATGATTCCTATTTTTCATCAGTCTCTCAGATTATCAACAGCAGTCCTGTGATCTTACTAGCAAATATAGTGATAGCTTGTAGAGTGATTTGTTTAGGCCAAGAGACAAAGTCTTTTAAGACAGCTGTTACCTCATTTCTCCCCTATGAGAAGATTTCATCTCTTTAATTAGTTTGTGCCAGTCTTTTTAGTCAGAATATCGTTATTCTTGACAGAGAAGAAACAATAACATTGGATCTACCCATTAATCTTTCTGAATCTTTCTTTTGTTCTGTCTCTTGAACAGCTGTTATGTGTTCTTGGTGAGTCTAAATTTTTTTCAAAGGTTGACTTGCTTAGAGTATTAACTCTCATATTCCATACATTTTGTCTCAATATTTACCATTCCCCGACATCCAAAGTCCACAGGACAAGTGTTTCCAACATGACAATTGATGGTCAATGAAACCACACATCTGAACTCACTCTGAGTCACATGGGGATTTAGTGCTTCAGGAATTATCTCAGAGGTAATACATCATGACGAAATCTACAGGGACAAGAGTCTTGCAAATCAGCCTTGACAGGAGAGAGCCCTTGAACTCATTCACTTCTGTACAATTCCATTTCGATATGTCTCTTTTTCACTACTTGAGTAAAAGATAGACTTAGGGTTGAGAACACAAATTATCTCTGTGGACCTCAGTCTCTTAATTTATAAAATGAAGAGTTCTGGTAAGATAACTTTTAAGATCTGTTTCAACTAGAAAGTTATACAGCCCCAGAAATCTGAAGGGAAGAAGAATTAAGACTCATGGAGGATCTATGACAAACTAGACATTGCGCTAAAATCATAATGCCTGAGAACTCTTTTCTTTTAGGGCAGACAACAATCTTATGAGCAGATAACATTTGGCAGATAAGGAAGATGAACTTTACTGATATGGCATACTTTGTCCAAGGTCACAGAACTATTAATCATAAGTAAGGGGTAGAGTAGAAATTCATATCCATCTACATCGTTGGTTCTCAACTGGGGGTGATTTTGCCCCCCAGTAGACATTTGACAATGTCTGGAGACATTTCTGGCTGTCACACTTGGGGAATTGCTACTTGCAGCTAGCAGGTAGAGGCCAAGGATGCTGCTAAACATCCTACCACACACAGGATAGCCCCCACAACCACGAATTATCTGTCCCAGAAAGTCACTAGTGATGAGGCTGAGAAACCTAATATGGATAGAAAGCCCAAGTAATATTGAATTGATTTAAATCACTTGTCAAATTCAGAAAATATTAGTTATCATTGCCACACACAATTTTCTTTTTTTTTTTTTTTTTTTTTTTTTTTTGAGACGGAGTCTTGCTCTGTAGCCTGGGCTGGAGTGCAGTGGCCAGATCTCAGCTCACTGCAAGCTCCGCCTCCCGGGTTTACGCCATTCTCCTGCCTCAGCCTCCGCAGTAGCTGGGACTACAGGCGCCCGCCACCTCGCCCGGCTAGTTTTTTGTATTTTTAGTAGAGACGGGGTTTCACCGTGTTAGCCAGGATGGTCTCGATCTCCTGACCTCGTGATCCGCCCGTCTCGGCCTCCCAAAGTGCTGGGATTACAGGCTTGAGCCACCGCGCCCGGCCGCCACACACAATTTTCTATCAAAGGATCTCCAGTCACAAAGAACAAACACACATCCCCCAAAGGAATGTAGCTATTGTCAAGTCTGAGAATTTTACACTGTATCCCATTATATGCCCATATTATGTAATAGAAAACAACATTTTCCAATGCTTTTTTTTCCCAAATCTTTTTTTGTTTTTGTTTTGAGATGGAGTCTCACTCTATTGCCTAGGTTGGAATGCAGTGGCGTGATCTTGGTTCACCGCAACCTCCACCTCCTGGTTTCAAGCGATTCTCCTGCCTCAGCCTCCTGAGTCGCTGGGACTACAGGCATGTGCCACCACACCTGGCTAATTTTTGTATTTTTAGTAGAGAGCGGAGGTCTCACCACGTTGGCCAGGATGGCCTCAATCTCTTGACCTCATGATCCGCCCACCTAGGCCTCCCAAAGTGCTGGGATTACAGGCGTGAGCCACCATGCCCGGCTCTCCCAAATCTTTCAGTAAAACTGACGGCCCTGGAAGACACAGCACGCTTATCCTATGGCTTCTGCTGCCTACTAACTCACCACTCATAAGCCATGAGTAGGTGGTAAGGGGATATAGCTAAGCCTATTGGCAACACTAGCCATATCCACAGGTCTTTCACAACACAAAATCGGAGCTCTAAATGTAAAAGTGTTACAAAAGAGAGAGAAGAAAAACGAGTGGAATATGAGAAAAGACCTTAGAATTATCTATTTTGGCCATCTCATTTCGGAGATAAGGAGGCCAAGGCCCAGGGGAGGTTAAGTGGCTTGCCAGAAATACACAGAAAACAAAGGTCAGGTCCAAACATCATGCAGCACTCAGCTCTAATTAAAAAATTGGGCCAGGCATGGTGGGTCATGCCTGTAATCCCAGCACTTTGGGAGGCCAAGGTGGGCGGATCACCTGAGGTCAGCTGTTTGAGACCAGCCTGGCTAACATTGCTAAAACCCCATCTCTACTAAAAATACAAAAATTAGGGCTGGGTGCGGTGGCTCATGTTTGTAATCCCAGCATTTCAGGAGACTGAGGCAGGTTGATCACAAGGTCAGGAGTTTGAGACCAGTATGGCCAACACAGTGAAACCCCATCTCTACTAAAAATACAAAAATTAGCTGGGCATGGTGGCAGGCACCTGTAATCCCAGCTACTCGGGGGGCTGAGGCAGAAGAATCGCTTGAACCCAGGAGGCAGAGGTTGCAGTGAGCCAAGATCACACCACTGCACTCCAGCCTGGGTGACAGAGCTAGACTCTGTCTCAAAAAAAAAAAAAAAAAAAAAAAAAAATTAGCAGAACATGGTGGGAGACACCTGTAATCCCAGCTACTTGGGAAGCTGAGGCAAGAGAATTGCTTGAACCCAGGAGGCAGAGGTTGCAGTAAGCCGAGACCATGCCATTGCACTACAGCCTGGGCAACAAAAGCGAAACTCTGTCTCAAAAAAAAAAAAAAAGTTTCTTCAGAAAACAAATAAATCAGCCCAGACCAGAACTCCTGTGTTCTCTTCACAGCTGCTATCAGCGTATGTGGCAGACCCTGTCTGTTACCAACAGGGCAGCCTCTTCCCCAGGTGATCAATTATCTAAGCTAGTCATGCCTTCCAAATCACACCACAGAGTTGCCTCAGGGGTCCCAGTTGCCCCATGCCTCATATAACTGTTTCATGGCTGGGCAGAGACAGCCAGCTCACCTCATGGTTATGGGATCTGGAGATATCTCTAACCTCTCTGATATCTCCAGGAACTGCATGCATCTGTGAACATCATCACCAGCGTGGATTTCATGGCACCTCTTCTTTATGTCTCCAGCATCCAAAACAGTTCTAATATGTCTGACCAATGGAATTGGATTCCTGTGTCTGCATCCCAGCTGCAAAGGAAGCTGGGAAGGCAGGTTTCTGGCCTTTCCCTTGGGTTGGCATGGGCCTGAAAGGTAGAGAATTCTCCAAACTTGGTGAAGTATTTAAATGAAATATGTCTAGTCTTTTAAAGAATAAAATTAATTTGATCATCATCTTGATGTTGTGAGGAAGAAGTAACAGAGAGGGAGGTGTCATTTGGGAGCTCCGCCATTTAACAAGTTACCCAAGCAAGAAACTTCATTGCTGCCAGATCTCTTCTTCTCTTCCCTTCCACATAAGTCCTACCAATTTACTCTTGAACTCTCGCGAGTGTCTGATCCCTCTCTCCATCCCCTCTGCCCTGGTTCAGGTCCTTCTCTGTTCTCACGTGGACTGCTGAAACAGTCACCTATGTGGCTTCCCACCTCTAATTTGATTGCTCACGTTGCTCTACGAATGATGTTTGTGAAACACAAGCCTGATTGTGTCGCTCCACCACTTCAGGGGTTTGATGGGTTCCATTGCTGTTCTAATTCTGTCCCATTGCTCACAGGATAAGATGCAAAGTCCTTCATTACCTGACCATGCTCACCTTTTCAGCTTCATCTCCTGCCACATCCTTCACACACCCTGGTGTAGACAGCACACACCAACAGTTCACAGCGAACTTCACAGAATCCATGATGACATTTTGTGTTTACGTGGCTTTTCTTTTGTTCCCTGTGCTAAGAGTGCCTGCCCCATCTCTACCTGGTGAAATCCTTCCCTCACTGATGGCCAGTCTGAGTGTCATCTCCTCTTGGAAGCTTACAAAATTCCTCTGAAGAGAGTTTGAGGTTCCTTCCTCCTGTGTACTTACAGCATTTTGCATCTAGGTCTCCAGGAACCCATCTTGCCGTGTGCTTCTGGCTTGATTCATGGATGTTCCCTCTCTAGATCATGAGTGTCTTAGGGGCATGGGTCTGACTTCAGGGCTCACTGAATTCTTGCTGTCTGGCTGAAGGCTGAAGGTTGGAGTGATAACCAAACAGGTAGCAATTTGGATTTGATCTAACCTTCTTTCATTGACTATTCTGGTTTTAAGACAGAGGCTTTTGAAATTTGACTTCTCAAACTACTGCTTTTATGCAAACACAAAACGCATTACCTTAATATTTTAGGGAAATGGTTGTGTCAACAATAATCTTTTTTTTTTGATACGGAGTTTCACTCTTGTTGCACAGGCTGGAATGCAGTGGTGCGATCTCGGCTCACCACAACCTCCACCTCCTGGGTTCAGGCGATTCTCCTGCCTCAGCCTCCCGAGTAGCTGGGATTACAGGTATGTGCCACCACGCCCGGCTAATTTTTTGTATTTTTAGTAGAGACGGGGTTTCTCCATGTTAGTCAGGCTGGTCTCGAACTCCCCACCTCAGGTGATATGCCAACCTTGGCCTCCCAAAGTGCTGGGATTACAGACTCAAGCCATCGCACCTGGCCAACAATATTCTTAATACTTCATTGTGTCAGCAGCTGGATATGCACCCATTACCAGGAAGCAACCTACCTAAGAAGCCCTGTAGAGGGCTTTGAGTTCTGAGAGTAAAAGCCTCCTCTGCAGGTGGGTGGGGCTAGGATGATTAGAATTAAGATTGCATTTGTCTGAATGCTGCTTTAATGCACAGGACCCACACTGGATAAACACTGGATATACGGGATCCACGGGAGCAGTGATGATTGCTGGTTTTGTTCAGATATATCCTGAGTGCTTAGCCTGGTGCATAGTAGGTCGATAGTAAAGATTTTTGAACGAGTGAATGAAAACAGGGCTGGAATTCAAGATTGAGACTGTCCCTAAATTCATTGACCTCAACATCATTTTACATCCACTGAAACAGGAAAAGAATTTCCAAGGCTAGAAGGAACTAAAGAAGAGTGATGAGGGTTGTTGTCATAGCTCGACTGGTCATAGAAGTCCTGGCTAAAGAGGGGGACATTTGCCCAGAGACGTGAATGATGAACACGAGGAAGAGCCATGAGCATCTCAGGGAAGAGCATCTAGCTTCCCCTCCTGACCACACATATACACTAATCCCCACGCTAGCAGCTAAATTATTAAAATACAAAAAATGTGTCTTATTCTCACTTCCACAGCACCCCTTGAAGGTTTGCTTTAATTTCTGACATAACTTATATGCTAGGAAAAGATTGATGCTCCTCTAGTTAGGTTGGGTCAAAATCCCCAGGCAATGCCCTGTGGCAGTTCAAAGGCCCCCGCTGAGACTCCATGGCTTTCCAGGAGCTCACAACATTCCAGGGGTCACTTTCTGATCTATGTCTTACTTCTGCACACCTGTGGTCTCCACGTAGATCCCAGATCTATGTCTTACTTCCACACACCTGCGGTCTTCAAATTGACCTAGGTGTACAACAAGAACCCTTCTGAACATTATAAAATTAATCAAAGAAGAAAGGAGAAGGAGGAACTAAAATAAACCAAGCTTGCTGCATGTTCAGCATTAATCATTAGGTAGCTTGCTCTCTGACCTGTTTCACCATATTTAATAACTGTTTGTTGCCCACTGTCCTAGAATCAAGTAAGACTCTGTTACAAGATGATAGTTCTGTTAACTGCTCTGTAGATAACAACTTGAACATAATGAAATATTAAGTTTTCCCTTTGAGATATTCTTTCAGGTCCTGTATAATGGTAGAACTACTGATACCAGCTGCTCTGGAGAACCCCACTGACTCAGCTGAGCGGAGGAACACCAAGAGAAGCTGACTCACCAAAGAAGGTGATTTCCACATTGTGATGATTTCATCACCCTTGCCCTGACCAATCAATTACCCCAATTTTTAAGTCCCCTGCTCACCACAATCCCCTTAAAAATCCCAGCCCAGACCAGGCGCAGTGGCTCACACCTTTAATCCCAGCACTTTGGGAGGCCAAGGCGACCAGATCATTTGAGGTCAGGAGTTCGAGACCAGCTTGGCCAACGCAGTGAAAACCTGTCTCTACTAAAAATTTGAAAATTAGCCTGGCGTCATAGCAGGCACCTGCAATCCCAGCTACTCAGGAGGCTGAGGCAGGAGAATCGCTTGAACCTGGGAGGCAGAGGCTGCAGTGAGCCTAGATGGCGCCACTGCACCCCAGCCTGGGCAACAGAGTGATACTCTGCCTCAAAAAAAAAAAAAAAAAAAAAAAAAATCCCAGCCCAGAACTCCTTGCGGGTATGGATTTGAGGGTCTCCTTCCATCTCCTCACTCAGATCCCTGCAATCATTAAACTCTTTCTGTGCTGCAAACCCTGCTGTCTCAGTATAATTGGTCTGTTACTGCACAGTGGGCATATGAATCTGTTGGTCCTATAAACAATTTTGGTGAGCCTAACTTAGAGCCCCTTGTGAGCATCTGCCCATGACTCAGTGCTCCTTTGTCCTTGGGACAGACCTGGAGACAAGTCCAAGTAGTTCCTTGGTTCCATTGAACTGGGGGCTGTCTCCAGTGCCTTGTGTGCCAATGGGACAGTGGTGACCTTCAGTGCATAAATAACTTGCAGCAAAGAAATAGTTTCTGGTTTTGAAAGACATCTTTGGTAAGTTTTCTCTGTGCAACCAGCACCTCTTCCTGCTTTCCTAGTTTGCTGGCCTCCTCAGAGGTCTTTTGACCTTTTCTGAGGTTTCATTGATCCTCCCTGGCAACAGGAAGGGCCTTCTTTGAGGGGGTTCACCCTAAATTGGAAGGAGAATAAAGGGCACTGTTGGGAGAAATACTCTTGATTTCTGAAAGGTAGACCTTGGTTTTGGAGGGCCTTTAGTCTTTGTCTAGTTATTTATGTTTATGTTTATGAAAAGAATTTCAGAAGGAATTTCTAGCAGGTGACCTAACTCAGGAGACCATCCACTTCCCCATTTTGCCCAGAGAACACCACGGCAAGATCTATTCATTTCTTCCCACTTTGAGTAGAGCAAGGGCTCTGGGGGCCAATAGATGCAAGTTTGAGTCTTGCCAGGTCAAACTTAGGCACTAAGGGATGTGACTAGTGTATGTGTTTTGTTGTTTGTGCATTGCCTTGGCTGGAATGGGAAACGTTGATTTCAACATGTTGATTCCAAGCAGTCTATTGGGCTGCATCCCGCCAAGTTGGGAAGACAAGATACATCCCCATCAGGTCAGGGCAATGGGTAACTCTCCCATTAAAGGCAGGAATCCTATGAAAACTATGGGAAAGGTCAAAGGCATGCCAGGTTTTCTAGAACTCCAGCTGGTTACATATTATGACTCATTCTTGTGTACATTTTTAAACTGATGAGCAAATTATAGCAAGGAAAACTCAGGGCTCACAACTGGAACTACGGAGTTAAAATGTACATTAAATATAGAGTCTTTTAAAGCTATCTTTTCTTTTCTGACTGCTTTGAATCTGTTGTTATTAAGCTACTGGTATTGAGATGAGACTCACTGTTTATGGTATTACCAATTCAAAACTACTTGGAGATTTTGTTTTTCTTATACAATTCAGCCAGTTCTACCTAACATGTAAACACTGAAAACTCATTTAAAACTGAAAAAATAAAATGGGGGGATAAAAAAGATTTTTTTTAAAGTCAAACTGCCACGGACAATGCTTTATCCAAAATTTGGGTTCATAGTCTTCATTGGATTACCAATGGGGCAAACAAAGTTTAACCATGTGAACAGGTTCCAATTTACCAGAAATAATTTGGATCTAGCCTTTTTTTTTTTTTTGAGATGGAGTCTCACTCTGTCACCTAGGCTACAGTGCAGTGGCGCAATCTCGGCTCACTGCAACCTCCCCCTCCCAGGTTCAAGCGATTCTCCTGCCTCAGCCTCCCGAGTAGCTGGGACTACAGGCACCCACCACCACACCTGGCTAATTTTTTATTTTTAGTAGAGACAGGGTTTCACCATCTTGGCAGGCTGGTCTTGAACTACTGACCTCAGGTGATCTGCCTACCTTGGCCTCCCGAAGTGCTGGGATTACAGGCGGGAGCCACTGCGCCTGGCCTCTAGCCATCTTTTATAAGCTGGTGAGTTTGTATTGCTATCCCATGGCTAGAATTCAAAGGTAAAAGCTATAGCATCTTTGTGCATATGTGTATATATATGTTTAGATGTGTTTGTGTATATGCACATGCATTATATGTTGTGTCTACATGGTACCAAATTGGTTTACAAATAAAAGAGCACTCATAAATTAATAAATCTAAATGCTTTTCAACTTCATATAACTTAAATAAATCTTTAATAAATAAGCTGGCTTTAAAATTATTTGTAGGAGGCCAGGTGCAGTGGCTCACACCTGTAATTCCAGCACTTTGCAAGGCTGAGGCAGACAGATCGCCTGAAGTCAGGAATTTGAGACCAGTCTGGCCAACATGGTGAAACCCCATCTTTACTAAAAATACAAAAATTAACTGGGCGCGGTGGTGAGTGCCTGCAATCCCAGCTACTCAGGAGGCTGAGGCAGAAGAATTGCCTGAACCTGGGAGGCAGTGAGCAGGGATTGTGCCACTATACTCCAGCCTGGGTGACAAAGCGATACTCCATCTCAAAAAATAAAATAAAATAAAATAATTTGTAGGACTGGGCATGGGGGCTCACTCCTGTACTTTGGGAGGCCAAGACAAGAGGATCAACTGAGGTAAGGAGTTCGAGACCAGCCCGCCCAACATGGCAAAACCCTGTCTCTACTAAAAAATATGAAATTAGCCGGGCAAGGTGGCACGTGCCTGTAATCTCACCTACTCAGGAGGCTGAGGCAGGAGAATCACTTGAACCCAGGAGACGGGCGTTACAGTGAGCCAAGATCACGCCATTGCACTCCAGCCTAGGTGACAGAGACAGAGTAAGACTCCGTCTCAAAAACAAAAGACTAATTTGTCTCATTCAAAAGTGATCTAGGGGTTGATTCAAATTATAAACTTGGAAAGGTTATTTATGGAACCAAGTAGAAAAGAAAACAGTAAGCAGTGGAGAGGGATGTGAAGAAAGTTATAGATATGAAGGTATATTTTTGGTAAGGAAGGTTATAAAGAAAAGAGAGTAATTTTGTATAAGAAAAAATCCTGTGTAGTAAATTTTTGTCCTAAAGTAAAATGACTGGTTATTTAAGGAAGGGGAACTATTGAACAAATCAGAAAGTCCAAGAATGTTGTAGATGGACTTTGTAAATCGTGATAATATTCATAAAAGTAAATTTATGAAAATAATTTTCTGGCCAGGCGTGATGGCTCACACCTGTACTCCCAGCATTTTGGGAGGCCGAGGCGGGTGGATCACCTGAAGTCGGGAGTTCGAGACCAGCCTGGCCAACATGGTGAAACCCTGTCTCTACTAAAAATATAAAAAATTAGCCAGGCGTGGTGGCCTACATCTGTAATCCCAGCTACTGGGGAGGCTGAGGCATGAGAATCACTTGAACTCGGGAGGTGGAGGTTGCAGTAAGCTGAGATCATGCCACTGCACTCCAGCCTAGGTGACAGAGTGAGACTCAGTCTCAAAAAAAAAAAAAAAAAGAATTTTCTATAAGATTAAGCTGGGTATAATGAAAAGAAAATTATTTATAATAGCCTTTATAATTTTGGTCCCCTGGCCAGGCGCAGTGGCTGACACCTGTAATCCCAGCACTTTGGGAGGCTAAAGCAGGTGGATCACTTGAGCCCAGCAGGTCGAGATGAGCCTGGTCAACATAGTAAACCCTGTCTCTACTAAAAATACAAAAATATTAGCTGGTTGTTGTGGCACGTGCCTGTAGTCCCAGCTCCTTGGGAGGCTGAGGCATGAGAATTGCTTAAACCCAGAAGGCGGAGGTTGCAGTGAGCCGAGATCACACCACCGCATTCCAGCCTGTGTGACATAGCAAGACTCCATGTCACTAAATAAATAAATATATATATAAATAAATAATTTTTGGTCCCCTATAGTAAAACAAGGTTTTCTTAAGACATTGATTTGCTCTTAATAAAATTCCAAAGGTTTTAATTTTTAATTCTATAACCTGTTTCTTTTTGAAAACTTCTCAGATTTATATCTCAGGATTTCAACTCCTGCTAAGACTCACTGCTTTCAGCTTTTTCTCCCTTTGAGAAGGCATGAGATGATAACTCTGTCCTTCAACTTTTTTGTGAGCTCCAAAACCTTTTTTTCTCTGGTTCTAATTGCTGTTGTAACCTGATGCTAAAATGTTTATCTTGAAAGTCTAGAAAAGCAATGTCTTCCTCTAGTATAACTTGACTCTTTACTCTTGGCTGTCCTTGATATGTCTGAATTGTTCCATGTAACCAGGAAACTTATCATGCTGTTACTAAGAGTCATGGAGACATTATATGATAAGTGTATAATATAATGTTCACTCATGACCCTGAACACACTCTTCCTGTGTCTAAACAATTCTAATGCCCTCTTCATCAGGACTGACTTTCAGGTTATCTAAATAGGCTCCCATAAGGAGAAGCAATGACACTGCAGAAGATTTTCTTTGCCTGTTGGTGACTGGCCTAGATAACAAAGATTTTACATTTTATCAAGGTAATTCCTTTGTTGTGTTTATTAGGGTTTTGACAACTTGGAAAACTGAGCTTAAAAAGAAAAGTTTTTACATTCATGTAACTTTCTTTTTTTTTTTTTTTTTTTTTTTTTTTTGAGACGGAGTCTCGCTCTGTCGCCCAGGCTGGAGTGCAGTGGCCGGATCTCAGCTCACTGCAAGCTCCGCCTCCCGGGTTTACGCCATTCTCCTGCCTCAGCCTCCCGAGTAGCTGGGACTACAGGCGCCCGCCACCGCGCCCGGCTAGTTTTTTGTATTTTTTAGTAGAGACGGAGTTTCTAGCTAGGATGGTCTCGATCTCCTGACCTCGTGATCCGCCCGTCTCGGCCTGCCAAAGTGCTGGGATTACAGGCTTGAGCCACCGCGCCCGGCCGTAACTTTCTTTTCTTTTTTTTTTGAGACGCAGTCTTGCTCTGTCGCCCAGGCTGGAGTGCAATGGTACAATCTAGACTCACGGCAACCTCAGTCTCCCGGGTTCAAGTGATTCTCCTGCCTCAGCCTCTCATGTTGCTGGGATTACAGGCACGTGCCACCATGCCTGGCTAATTTTGGTATTTTTAGTAGAGACTGGGTTTCTCCATGTTGGCCAGGGTGATCACAAACTCCTGACCTCAGGTAATTCCCCACCTCGGCCATCCAAAGTGCTGGGATTACAGGCGTGAGCCACCGCGTCCAGCCAGGATCCATGTAACTTTTTATATTGCCTTCAAAGTCTTTGGTTAAGTGAATAACCATTATTTTACAATGACCTGTGATTCTGTTTTGACTAAACATTTTAAGCCTTTTAGTGTCTTTGATAAACATTCTCAAAATCCAATCCTAAATGAAGTATTATTGCTGTGGCTTATTATCAAAGCTATAAAACTAATCCCCAGCCAGGCACAGTGGCTCATGCCTGTAATCTCAGTACTTTTGGGAGGTCGAGGTGGGCAGATCATGAGGTCAGGAGTTTGAGACCAGCGTGGCCAAGAGGCCAGCCTGGTCAATATGGTGAAACCCCATCTCTACTAAAAATACAAAAATTAGCCGGGCGTGTTGGCTTGCACCTGTAATCCCAGCTACTCAGGAGGCTAAGGCAGAATAGCTTGAACCCAGGAGGCGGAGGCTGCAGGGAGCCGAGATTGTGCCACCGCACTCCAGCCTGGGCAACAGAGAGAGACTCCGTCTCAATATATAAACAAATAAAATAAATAAATAAATAAACCCCACAAGATTGTAGAATCTTTTCACAGCTTTCAGTCAAACTAAAGGCACTCCAGTGTCACCACCTTCAGCCTAATAATCACATATACTGGAAGAGACATTGGTTAAAGGTCTTTCTTCGGCCCCTTTGAAAGGGTCCTTATGCTGTTACCTAATCTTTGTGCTGAGTTATAGGGTTTTGACTCCTGGGTACACATATCTCATCTGAAAAAGGCACTGACACCTGCTAAATCTTGAACGTGGACACCAGTATCTGATACCAAACTTAAGATAACCAAAGGCTTGTCTTCAGACCCAGGAGAAGGTGACAATCAGAACGAATCCTTTCATGAGACATAGGGCCAGAAATTAAAACTGTTCAATCCCTTTAGGTCCAGGGACTATCACAGAAGAGGTGGGCATCTGAGATTGGAAGGGCTGTTTTGAGGGATAAAATTAGTTCAGGCCCTCCAAATCAAGGATGGGCACACAGATGCCTAAACAGCTAATGGCTCAACATATGCAACTCATAGATAAGTCCATTCTGTAACCTTACCTTTTGACTTTTGGTTTTTGGCTCTTACATTGCTCAAAAGGTTTTTGTTTTTGTTTTTGTTTTTGTTTCGAGATGGAGTTTCACTCTTGTTGCTCAAGCTGGAGTGCAATGGCGCCATCTCGGCTCACCAAAACCTCCGCCTCGTGGGTTCAAGTGATTCTCCTGCCTCAGCCCCCCAAGTAGCTGGGATTACAGGCATGCACCTCCACACCCTCCTAATTTTGTATTTTTAGTAGAGACAGGGTTTCTCCATATTGGTCAGACTGGTCTCGAACTCCCGACCTCAGGTGATCCGTCTGCCTCGGCCTCCCAAAGTGCTGGGATTACAGGCATGAGCCACCGCACCTGGCCAGCTCAAAAGGTTTTTAAGGATTAATAAGTGCCTTCCCACTTCCACGCCCATCTGGCCTAGAATGTTTAATCAGCTATAAGCCTTTGGCTCTAAGTCTCTTGGCCATAGGGATCCCACCAATGGACTGGATGGACCTGGGGCAGGTAGCCACACCACCCCAGCAATGGTATAAAACAAAATTGTAGCCATAGATCCTGTCTCTGGCAAATTTTGACCCAAAAAGGGGTAATGGAAACTAAAAAACAAAGTCCTAAGCCCCTCTCCACTGACTGAAGGGACCCCCTTGTGGCCAAGGGGACCTCACACACACAAAACCCTGAAAACTGAGATCCTGACCATGACAGGATGAGAGGTCAGACATTCCCCATCATACCCCTCCTTTTTTGGGGTCTAGACACAACTGACCAACATTAATGTTAAAATAAAGATCATAAAACTGACAGAACAGACTTTTTGTGACAATAAGGTCTCATGGATACCCCAATGTTTTCAGCCTATTTTACAAGGACCTTTTTGAAATTTGGACTCACAATTCTAGACAATAGCACTTATAATTTATTTTAGAGTCAGGTTAGCAATTGTTTATTTTATTTTGAAACGGAGTTTCACTCTTGTTGCCCAGGCTACAGTGCAATGGCATGATCTCAGCTCACTGCAGCCTCTGCCTCCCAGGTTCAAGCGATTCTCCAGACTCAGCCTCCTGAGTAACTGGGATTACAGGCGCCCATAACCATGCCCGGCTAGTTTTTTTTTTGTTTGTTTCTTTTTGTTGTTTGTATTTTTAATACAGACAGGGTTTTGCCATGTTGGCCAGGCTGTTTTCAAACTCCTGGCCTCAGGCAATCCACCTGCCTCGGCCTCTCAAAGTGCTGAGATTACAGGCATAAGCCACCATGCCTGGCAAGTCTGGTTAGCAATTAAATGTGCCCCATGCTAAGACAGTGGATAGGAGCACTAATGTGTTCATGCTGCACCCCCGAAATCCCCAGCCAGGCACTCATGAATACTTACAGGTTACTGCCAGGCAATTTCATCCCTCTAATCCTGACTATGGTCTGTGCCCGCTGCCAGCAGGATCTTCAGCCAATTCCCACCATATTAGTTCTCACTTCAGGACTGAGGTAGGATCAAGCTCAGGGGGGACTAAACTGTCCTTATAAACTTTATAAAATTAATAATGTAAGAAGAGAGAAGGGGAAACAAAAATAAACCAAGCTTGCAGCACATTCAACATTAATCATTAGGTAGCTTGCTCTCTGGCCCATTTCCACATTGTTTGTTGCCTATTGTGTGTAAATCAAGTAGATCCAAGCAGTTCCTAAGATTATAGTTCCTCTGAACTTCTCTGTCTACAGAGCAAGACATTTTCAGTGTCTTGCTTTGAATAATTAAGCTACATTAACTACATAAGTACTTAAATGTAAAATTAAAATATGAGACGGAAAGAAGTAAGTATAACAACTATAACAAGGAAAGATGTTATACTTACTTCTTTTCGCAAGAAAAGAAGTATAACAACTGTAACAACTTCAACATTATGAAACATTAAATTTTCTCTTTGAGATATCCTTTTAGGTCCTGGATACCAGCGGAACTACTGGTATCAGCTGATCTGAAGGATCCCACTGGGAGCTGACTTATCAAAGAATGCAGTTTCTTTTTCTTTCTTTCTTTTTTTTTTTTTTTTTAATGAGATGGAGTTTTGCTCTGTCACCCAGGCTGGAGTGCAGTGGCATGATCTCAGCTCACTGCAACATCTGCCTCCCAGGTTCAAGCAATTCTCTTGCCTCAGCCTCCCAAGTAGCTGGGATTATAGGTATGTGCCACCACGCCCAGTTGATTTTTTATGTTTTTGGTAGAGACAAGGTTTCACCATGTTGGCCAACCTGGTCTCGAACTCCTGACCCCAAGTGATCCATCTGCCTCAGCTTCCCAAAGTGCTGGGATTACAGGTGTGAGCCACCACACCATACTAAAGAATGCAGTTTCTGCATCGTAATGATTTCATCCCCCTTGTGCTGACCAATCGATTACCCCAATTTCTTTCTTTTTTTTTCTTTTTTTTTGAGATGGAGTCTCCCTCTCTTGCTGGGGCTGGAGTGCAGTGGCACAGTCTCAGCTTACTGCAACCTCTGCCTCCTAGGTTCAGAGGATCCTCCTGCCTCAGCCTCCGGAGCAGCTGGGATTACAAGTGTGTGCCACCATGCCCAACTAGTTTTTGTATTTTTAGTAGAGACAGGGTTTCGCCATGTTGGCCAGGCTGGTCTTGAACTCCTGACCTCAAGTGATCTGCCCACCTTGGCCTCCCAAAGTGCTGAGATTACAGGCATGAGCCACCATGCCCAGGCTATTTTTAAGCCTCTCACCCTCCATGACCCTCAAAAACCCCAGCCCAGAACTCCCTGGGGGTGTGGATTTGAGGGTCTCCTCTCATCCCTCCCTCAGAGCCCTGCAATCATTAAACTCTTTCTGTGCTGCAAACCCTGCTGTCTCAGTGTAATTGGTCTGCTACTGCACAGTGGGCATATGAATCTGTTGTTCTTATAACACTTCCACACACTTCCCCTCTCCACAGGCACAAACACATAAACCCACTCCTATAATGATTCGTGAATATTTCAGGCTTTGCTGAAGATTGAGAGATCTAGGGGAGAGGAGGTCAGAGTAGTTTACCTCACTTAAAACAAACAAGCTTGACACTAAACATGTGGCCTGTCTATTCAAAATGTCTTTCAGCTACCCCACCCCAGAGGAGTCTCCACTGGCCCTTCATTCCACAGGGTCTTTTACTCTATCACCCCAGCTTCTCCTATTGCCCCGCTTCTTTCTCTTCTTGTCTCACTCAGAGCAGTTTGCTCAGCATCTTTTGCTGCCTTGGTTCCTGCTCCCTGAACCTCACATTCAACCCAGGAAGGGTTTGATTTCTACCAAAGTGTCTTCCAGTAGCAAACTCACGATGCCTGCTGTTTGATCCATTTTCGTTTTTACTTCATTACACCTGAGAAGAGGGAATCCCAGTATTAGTTCTACCATAGGGATAAAGAGAGGGCCCTGAGGAGGGACCCATAAGCCAGTCTTGGAGGGGGTATCAGTGAAAGGTTTCCCAGAGGAAGAGACATCTGAAGGAGGAACAGGAGTTACCCAGGACAAGAAGGGAGATGGCACAACCCACGGAGGCTGGAAAATTTAGCACTGACAGAGTAGAACATGCACATAAGTAGTGAGGCTACAGCGTAAAGGGGCATACCAGGCACAGTGGCACATGACTGTAATCCCAGGACTTTGGGAGGCCAAGGTAGGTGGATCACCTGAGGTCAGGAGTTCAAGACCAGCCTGACCAACATAGTGAAACCTTGTCTCTATTAAATACAAAAAATTCGCCAGGTGTGGTGGCACATGCCTGTAATCCCACCTACTTGGGAGGCTGAGGCAGGAGAATCACTGGAACCCGGGAGGCAGAAATCGTGCCATTGCACTCCAGCATGGGCAACAAGAGCAAAACTCCATCTAAAAAAAGAAAGAAAGAGTAACAGGGCAGCCCACAAGTAGAGTGTATCAGCTAAGGGACAGTCACTGCATTTAGAAAGCAATGTGGAGATGGTGAAGGATTTTGAAGGGTAATACAAGCAGATTTGCACTTTTTTTCTTTCTTTTTTTTTTTTTTTTTTTTTTTTGGTGAGGTGGATGGAGTCTCGCTCTGTTGCCCAGGCAGGAGTGCAGTGGCACAATCTCGGCTCACAGCAACCTCCACCTCCCAGGTTCAAGCGATTCTCCTGCCCCAGCCTCCTGGATAACTGGGATTACAGGCGTGTGCCACCACTCCCCACTGACTTTGTATTTTTAGTACAGACAGGGTTTCACCATGTTGGCCAGGTTGGTCTCGAGCTCCTGACCTCAAGTGACCCACCCACCTCGGCCTCCCAAGGTGCTGAGATTACAGGAGTGAGTCATCACGCCCAGGCTACATGATTTTCTTTCTAAAAATCACTGCAAGAACTCCCTTGAGGTTGGAGGAGGGGAGAGATCCCGGAGGCAGAGTGCCGTGGACTGGGAAGGGAGATGCAGCTCCAGAGTACTGGCTGGAGATGGAGAGGAGGGGAAAAATTAGGGAGCTGTATCAGAGCTGGACTGGACACCACTTAGTGATTGACTGGAAGGGGTGCAGGGATGAGCCAAGAGCAAACAGGATCACAGTGAAGATTCAAGGGTCAAGATTGCGGCAGGTTTCACTGGAGGATAGTGTGGCCTTCTGCTGGGAAGTGGGGCATTTGGACACAGCTGATGAATTGATTCCCACTAGTCCTCCCTTGGTGGGCTCCCAACCTTCAGGATATTTGCTTCTCCCTATCTTTGTCAGCTGCAGTGGGGGACCACAACTCCCTGAGTTCTGCCCAGCTGCAGCTGGACAACTTTTGAACACTTCTGCTCCTGGCTGATGGCTGGTGGCCTGCGGTCTCCCACAGAGAGAACAGATTGAAGCAGCTGGCACTGCAGCCAGAGACAGATGCAGCTGAGCAGAGAGAAGAGGGCACAGAAGGCACCGTGATGAACTCGGAGCTGCTCGATGGTTGTGTGAGCCTAGGCAATTCAGTTACCTTCTCTAAGTCTTAGATTCTCTATCTACACTTTAATGATGGGGGAGAATACTTACTTCAGACATGTATTTCACATAAAGCGGCCGGGCGCGGCAGCTCACGCTTGTAATCCTAGCACTTTGGAAGGCTGAGGTGGGCGGATCACAAGGTCAAGAGATGGAGACCATCCTGGCCAACATGGTGAAACCTCGTCTCTACTAAAAAAACAAAAATTAGCTAGGCGTGGTGGTGCATGCCTGTAATCCTAGCTACTCGGGAGGCTGAAGCAGGAGAATCGCTTGAACCCTGGAGGCAGAGGTTGCCGTGAGCCGAGATCGCGCCACTGCACTCCAGCCTGGCGACAGAGTGAGACTCCATCTCAAAATAAAAAAGAAAACAAAAGACTTCACATAAACCATGTGGAAGTGATTCCTGAACTGTAAAATTCTTTAAGGGAAGTGAAAGGAACAAATATTTGTGGCTAGATGAACTGAGATTCTCCAGCATACGCCCAGCTCCTCTCAGGGAAGATCTGGGGATCACAGAGCTGATACATAGAAAAGTTTAGTTCATCTTGATGGACTCCGAGTCCCTTCAAAGTGAAAATAGGCTCTGAGAATAGGAGCATGTACTATAGCACAATAATGTCAAGGTTAATATTTCACAACATGGAGAACCAAAGTCATTTTAATTGGAGGAATTTCATGTGACACTGGACTGTGTGATCCTCATAAGAAAATAATTCTTGTACAGACATTTGCCTAACATGAATCAGGAAAAAAGAGGGCTTAGTCATTACTGCCATAGAAAAACCAAACTGAAGTCTGGTTTTTACCTTCTCCCATTCCCTTCATAAACAAGGAGGCGCAGGGGAAGAATCGCATGAGATGAACATCTCATTCAGACAGTGCGTGATGAGGTGAGGAGTCAAGCCCATGTCTATGTGTGTATGGAACCCAAGCCCTTCCCGCCATATCAGCAGGTGAGAGCCCCCTTTCAGCCTAGGCTGCCTCTGGTTCCCTTCCCCCACCAAATTTCCTCCCTCCTCCAGACACACAAGCCGCCGCCATCACCATCACCACACACAGCACGCAAGTTCCAACCCGATAGCTGAACTGGCCTTCCCTCCGGAAATGTGACAATACTGAACACCTTCCCAGGCCCTGCCTGATGTGGGCTTAGGAGAGGGGAGATCCTGCCCCTGCTGGAGGATCTTCCAGTGAGGTGAGGAGATAGCCCTAGAGGCATGTAACAGTGACCCCTCCACAGAGACCCAACAGCCCTACCCACTCCATTTTGGAAAGCAGGTACCTGGGAAGAAGGAATGCACCCAGGAATTTCTAGGATGTCATGCCTGAGGAGCCCTGTGGGAGAGGGGGTATGCCAGAAGCATAGCAGGGAAGGGAGCAAAAAGAGGCTCCCTTGTTCCCCCATTAGCTCCACTCCATTAGGGGCCTTGAGCTGCTCTTCCCCCTGCCTGGCTGCCTGCTGTCTTGGGTGTGTTGGGGAAACAGCCACTGGAGACGATGCGTGTGGCTGGGGGAAGGCCCTAGAGTGACCGCTGGTAACCCCAGCTGCACGTGATGGTGGCCAGCTGCCAGCTGGCTCCTCCCAAAGCCTCCCAGCTGGCAACGGCTTTGAAGTCAGACAAGCCACGGCTCCTAGGCTGTCCCGAGGGGATGTAAGTCCAGGACCTACACTCAAAGCACCCACCCAATGACAAGCTAAGTCCAGGCAGGTCCTCCTAAAGGTCCTGGCTCTCAGACCAGCTGCTGCAACTAGACCAGAAAAAAAACAGAACATGCAAAGCTTACTCACTGCCAGCTGAAACAGTCAGAAGGACAGTTCACAAAGCCATTTCCCATCCATTATGTTATTTCATCAGCCCAGCAACCTAGAGGAGAGTTCTGCCGACCCTGACCCTGGGCACGCTGCTTAGCCTCTCTGTGCCTTTGTTACTGTCCTTGTGAAATGGGCAGCAATAAGAACACCTCTTCTGATTTCTAGCTGTTTGTCGATTTCCAGCCGTGTGTCTTGGGCAATGCATTTAACTTAATTGTGCTTCAATTTTCTCACACATCAAGTGGGGTTGAAAATAGAACCAACCTCATGGGATAGCTGGGAAAATTAAGTAAGTTGATTCACCTAGAGCACTCAAAACAATGGCTGGCTGCATAGAAAGTGCTCCGTAAATGCTAGCAACTATTATTATTTCTGTGGTTATTATTAATCAGGGGATTGTTAGGAGGATCAACAAAATAATAACAGCTGCCATATATTGTACATTGACCATGTTTCTGGCACTGGGTTCAGTCTTTTACGGGAATTACCTTGTACATAATGTTTAGTACACGCTGACTACAGCACCTAATTCGTAGAGAGCCCTTAACAAACAGTAGCCACTATCATTATCTCCCTCATTCCACAGAGCAGCAAACAGCTCAGAGGCTTAATGATTTACCCCAAGTCCACAAAGCTAATAAGTAAGGAGAACTTAGACTTGAATCCAGGTCTTCTGAGAAACAGACTTCCATGATCCTTCAATTTTCACCTTCTTCTTGTCCCACCTTCCCCAGCCTGGCACTCAGCATTTGCACCATAGCTAAAGCTGGCTTCCCTTCATGAGACACATCTGCTGCTCAGTTGCAAGGTGCCCAGGCTTCTCTGCACAGGTGTTAAGAGCTCTTGCAGGCTGGGCGTGGTGGCTCATGCCTGTAATCCCAGCACTTTGGGAGGAGGTGGGTGGATCACCTGAGGTCAGGAGTTCGAGACCAGCCTGGCTAACATGGCGAAACCCTGTCTCTACTAAAAATATAAAAAAATAGCTGGGCACGGTGGCAGGCACCTGTAATCCCAGGTACTTGGGAGGCTGAGGCAGGAGAATAGATTGAACCTGGGAGGCAGAGGTTGCAGTGAGCCGAGATCGCGCCATTGCACTCCAGCCTGGGTGACAGAGTGAGATGCCATCTAAAAAGAAAAAAAAGCTTCTGCAATTGTAATGACCACACTTGCCTCCAAATGGCTTTTCTCCTTTAGGAGCCAGGAACCAGGCTCCAGCAGGCACAGAGGGGTGCAAGGCAATGAGACAGGGTCATAGATGTTCCCAGGGAGCAGACCTGACCCCAGTTCCAGCTCTGCCTTCTTTAGGAATAACATGGAATCACATATGCTCCTGGGGCTCATGACTGGCTCCAACTCCCGCTCTGTCCAGCTATCTAAATATCCCTCTGCTGCAATTCTGTGGTGGAGCCTTCCCTGAAAACAACTCCAAATCCTCCCTTAGTTGAGCAAAGTGAGTCCACAACCAGCAGCAGCCAGCTGAGGGGTGAGAGATGTTTCCCTGCACGTTACATACCAAAAGCAACGTCTTGCTGAAGACATGGCTTCTGGACTGTGGGCAAGTCACTTCCCCATTCTGGGCCACAGTTTCCTCATGTGAAATGCTGAAACAATAAGACTCATCCAGCAGGGCTGCTCTAAGGGTCAAATGAGAGAATGGATGTCAGAGCACAGGACCTGGCACCAGAAATACAGACAGGAGGAGTCAGCACACTGTACAGACTCCAGAAATGCTCACAGACCAGACGGAACTTGACAGCCCAGTGCATCAAGGTGGCTCACAGTCAATTGAGCACGAACACCTCGGGGAAGAGTATAAGGATGTGAGACCAAGATCCTCACTGAAGAATGAAAGCATTTGTCCAACACAGGGGGCTCTAACCTGGAAAAGGACATTCTCCCAGAAACTATGCAAAACCCCACTTACCATAGAAGATGGAGAAGCTGTGTAGCAGAGTCACAAGATAGCAGCCATGGGGAGAGGTGAACAGTTAGGTGACAAGGATGCAATGGAGCTGCCTTTGCATTTGAAGCTTGTTATTCACAAGCTGGTCCTTGCCAAGAAACAGGTGCACACTGAGGCAGACCAGAGTGGTGGTATGCTAGATCTGTCATGGATCATGGCCCATAAGAGCCACTTGTTACATTTTCAGAATGTTTGCAAATCAGTTATTAAATGTGACCATGGAAAGCCGGGTACAGTGGCTCATGCCTGTAATCCCAACACTTTGGGAGGCCGAGGTGGGTGGATCACCTGAGGTCAGAAGATCAAGACCAGCCTGGCCAACAAACCAAAACCCCGTCTCTACTAAAAATACAAAAATCAGCTGGGCGTGGTGGTGCGTGCCTGTAGTCCCAGCGACTTGGGATGCTGAGGCAGGGGAACTGCTTGAACCCGGGAGGCGGAGGTTGCAGTGAACTGAGATCGCACCATTGTACTCCAGCCTGGGTGACAGAGCGAGACCCTGTCTCAAAAAAAAAAAATAAATAAATAAATAAATAAATGTGACCATGATTAAAATTATATAAACTTAAAATTAAGTGAATATTAAAATCAATGATAATAAACACTCAAAACTCATCACTTCCTTATTATACTGTATTTTACTACCATCTATGCTCTTAAAGTGATTTATATCTATTATAATAGTGTGATAGAAATGCTTGGCCGGGCACGGTGGCTCATGCCTGTAATCCCAGCACTTTGGGAAGCTGAGGCAGACCGATCACGAGGTTGGGAGTTTGAGACCAGCCTGGCCAACATAGTAAAACCCCGTCTCTAGTAAAAATACCAAAAAAATTAGCTGGTGTGGTGGCACAAGACTGTAGTCCCACCCACTCGGGAGGCTGAGGTGGAAGAATTTCTTGAATCTGGGAGGCAGAGGTTGCAGTGAGCCAGGACCACACCATTGCACGTCAGCCTGGGTGACAGAGTAAGACTCCATCTCAAAAAAAAAAAAAAAAAAGGAAATGCTCAGTGCTGTTACATTTTAACTCGAATCAGCCATAGACTATTTATACCACAGGAATGGGCAAACCTACAAATCATGAGCCCTTGCCTGCCCTACAGAGTCACTTGTTAAACATTTATCAGCTCACCGCTAATGAAGAGCCTCTTCACTGCTCCAGTGCCTCCAAGGAAATGGGCTTTTATGAGACTTTGAGTCGTGCTGTCCTGCATGCTTACGTTGTGTTTTCTCTGTTAATTAAATTTCTGGCCACAACTTCATATTAAGAGCCCTTACAAGGCATTTAGGTCTAATAATCTTAGGATTAATAATTGAAAGGCACATTTCTGAAATGAGTCGAACAATATGGGGGGCTTCATGAAGCATGCTGCCCTTCACAGAGGGCAGGAAAGTTACACAAGAGGATACCAATATAAACTTAAAGCCTTTTCTTGTCTTCCCCAAACTTCAAAATATTCCGGTAGTGTTCAGTTCAACTAACAGTTATTTCATACTCATCACAGCCAAGGCACTGGGCCAGGAGGAGGATAAGGAAGACACATAGTCTATTCTCAGGAAGCTTGAAGTGTGGTGAGGTGAACACTCTCTCTCACCATCACATTAAGACCTACACTGATCTCCCTTTAAATTATAATTTCCCCCAGCACTCCTAATCCCCTCCGTTTTGTTTTGTTTTGTTTTGTTTTGTTTTGGAGACAGAGTTTTGCTCTTGTGGTCCAGGCTAGAGTGCAATGGCGTGATCTCGGCTCACTGCAAACCTCCGCCCACCGGGTTCAAGCGATTCTCCTGCCTCAGCCTCCCAAGTAGCTGGGATTACAGACGTGCACCATGTCTGGCTAATTTTTGTATTTTTAGTAGAGATGGGGTTTCATCATGTTGGCCAGGCTGGTTTCGAACTCCTGGCCTCAAGTGACCTGCCTGCTTTGGCCTCCCAAAGTGCTGGGATTACAGGCACGAGACACTGCACCCAGCCCTAATTCCCCCATTCTTATTTTCTGCCTAACCCTTGTCACCTTCTAACATGCTATATAATTTGCTTTTTCTAGTGATTTTTTTTTTCACTGTTTTTCTTTCCTCACTAGAATATTAGGTCCACAAAGACAAGGATTTTGGTGTGGCTTGTTCCTGTGCCTGGAATAGTTCTGGCCCAGAGTAGTCCATCAGTCAATTTTTTATATATTTACATGTAACATACTAGAAAAAACACCAAATTAAATCCTAATTCCTGTTCTACCACTTACTGTGTGACCCTGGGTAGGTTACTCTACCTCTCTGATCCTCCCATTCGCTTTTTTTTTTTTTTAAACTTTATTTTATTTTATTTTATTTTATTATTTTTTGAGACAGAGTCTCACTCTGTTGCCCAGGCTGGAGTGCAGTGGCCGGATCTTAGCTCACTGCAAGCTCCGCCTCCCGGGTTTATGCCATTCTCCTGCCTCAGCCTCCCGAGTAGCTGGGACTACAGGCGCCTGCCACCGTGCCTGGCTAGTTTTTTGTATTTTTTAGTAGAGACGGGGTTTCACCATGTTAGCCAGGATGGTCTCGATCTCCTGACCTCGTGATCCGCCCGTCTCAGCCTCCCAAAGTGCCGGGATTACAAGCTTGAGCCACCGCACCCGGCCAATCCTTCCATTCTCATATGGTAAACTACACATTTGGACAAGGCTACAAACCAGACAATGGAAAACTCAAAATTCAATGTGTCTACTACATATGACAATCATGGCATGTCTGCCACATGCATGGCCACATCTACTCTACAGGAAACTATGTTCTGCAGCCCCCAGCTCCAGGCAGCCATGCTCTGAACTCCACCATGGCCATCTGGCTTTCTCCAAACCTGTAACTCCTCCCTTCACCTCTATGTGATTGAAAACTATGTGAACACTTGACCCCACGGCAGACAGAGGCTTACAGTATAGCCCAGGGAAGGACCTGCCCTAATAAGGAAGCCTAGACCAACCCAATACTACTCTTAGAAATGTAAATTGGGAAATGCAGATAAAATCAGGCACTTCACAGAGGCTTAGGATGCAAGTTTGAGAGAGGCCAGAGAGGCCATGATTAGCAATTAAGCGAACCAAGCTAGAAGTCAGCAAATAGTATGAGTTAGAGAAAAGACAGAGTATACAAAGAGAAAATCAGCGTTTAGCAAGAAGAGAAGTGGGCAGACACAGAGAAGGAGACCTAAAGGACAATTTGTGTAACATTTCTTGGGCAGCACTTTAGGGAAATCCTTAAAGTCTGTTGCAGAGATCCTGGTGCTGGTCTACCCTCCACCTCCAGTGCCATGCAGTTTGGTCCTATTTTGCCTTCCCCTCTTAGATTTCCACAAGACTGCCTCCCTTTTGCCCACAGACATTTCTTGAGTCTCTATCCCTTGCAATGAAAAGAACCCAATTCAGAGATAGAGGGTAAGGCCCACAGGCTATGCTTGATTGACTTATCTGTCCTAGGAACTCCTGCCAATGTCTTGTGTGATTGTTTATCCTCTTGTTCAGAGTTGCAGTGACACTGTTTCACAGTGTCCTTGCAAGATCTGTACAAGGAATAGGATGGTTTGGAATGGAATAGGAGGAAAAAAGAACAAATGCTAAGTCCCACTCCTGCCAAGGTACACCACATCATCTTTGCTGCAACCTTGTAAGATAGGTATTATGTCCATCTTGAAGGGATAATTTTTGTTTTTTTTTTTTGGGACAGAGTTACTCTCTGTCGCCAGGCTGGAGTACAATGGCGTGATCTCGGCTCACCAAAACCTCTGCCTCCCAGGTTCAAGCAATTCTCCTGCCTCAGCCTCCCGAGTAGCTGGGATTACAGGTGTCCGCCACCATGCCGGGCTAATTTTTTGCATTTTTAGTAGAGACAGGGTTTCACCATCTTGGCCAGTCTAGTCTTGAACTCCTGACCTCATGATCCGCCCACCTCAGCCTCCCAAAGTGCTGGGATTAAGGTGTGAGCCACAGTGCCTAGCCTAGATAAAATTTCTTGTATTTCTTGTTTTTTTGTTTTGTCGTTGTTGTTGTTGTTGTTTTTGTCCTACTGGGAACCCTGAGATTCCACTGCAGTTCTCTTCTTGAAGTCCCAGTTTTGATCCAAAGCTCCAATATGGAATCGAAAATATGAGGAACACTTCAACAGTACTCTTCCTTTTTCTCTAGGGGTCCAGGAGAGACTAAAAGCTATCAAGGAATTTGACCTGGGGAACCCCAACAGAGCCAAGAAGGTCACCAGAGACTTTAGAAAATACAGGGACTTACTGCTCAGGACCCGTTTGAAGCCTAGACCTAAGAGGGATGATTTGATGCTGAGACTGCATGACATGCAGAGTGACTCAATCCAACAGAATGCTAAGTCTCAGTGAGCTGTCGCCCTATTCTGCACTCGATGAATAACTCTGCAACACTCAGATGACTGTGACCTCCTGATGCCGTGCCTGCCCACAGATCACCAGTAGAAGCAAGAATGAACATTTGTGAAAAAATGAATCTGCATTGTCAATTGTCATCCTGGAGAGAAAATGACTTGATCTTCAGTGATAACAGGAATATTACTGACTTTCAGCCCCATCTCATTTTTCTTCACTTTGTCTTACTCAGTGACCTAACATTGAGTCTACTGATGTCTTCACCTGCAAGAGCAGCCTCCTTCCCAAATCAGTTCCGACTCCTAATAGGAGCAGAGGCAATATCAGTAGCCTCTTTTTTTTCTTCCCCGAGACAGTCTTGCTCTGTCATCCAGGCTGGAGTAAAGTGGCACAATCTTGGCTCACTGCAACCTCTGCCTCCTGGGTTCAAGCGATTCTCCTGCCTCAGCCTCCCAAGTAGCTGGGATTATAGGCACCTGCCACCACGCCCGGCTAATTTTTTGTATTTTTAGTAGAGACGGGGTCTCCCCGTGTTGGACAAGTTGGTCAACTCCTGACTTTGTGATCCACCCGCCTCAGCCTCCCAAAGTGCTGGGATTACAGGCGTGAGTCACTGCGTCCAGTCGCCTTTTCTGTTCTCTTCCTTGATCTTAGGAGTTTAGGAAATGATCACACTCCCAGATGCAAGATCTGGTGTCCCACCCTCAAAACCAATGGACTCACAAGATCCCACCAACAGATCTGAATGATCTAGGACTCATAATGCAGGCTCTGAAGTTAGAGAGACTTAGAGTCAAATTTCAACTCTGCCACTTAACCTTGCACAAGACCAGTATCTCAATTAGGTTAGGATAGTCAACAATGCTAAATAAGAAAATTAATTTCTCAGCAGGGCGCGGTTTTTCACACCTGTAATCCCAGCACTTTGGAAGGCTGAGGCACAGATCATGAGGTCAGGAGTTCAAGACCAGTCTGGTCAACATGGTAAGACCCCGTCTCTACTAAAATACAAAAATTAGCTGGGCGTCGTGGCACATGCCTGTAATCCCAGCTACTCGGGAGGCTGAGGCAGGAGAATTGCTTGAACCCAGGAGGCGGAGGCTGCAGTGAGACCAGATGGCACCACTGCACTCCAGCTTGCGCGACAGAGTGAGACTCCATCTCAAAAAAGGAAAATTAATTTCTCATCACAATATATGTCCAACATAGCTTAGTGGAAGGCAGTGCTCCATACTATTACTCAAGAACCCAGGCTGAAAAAGGTTCCATCTTATAATGTCACCATCACAGCACATGGTGTTCAGGGATACTAAGACGGGGAAAGATGGGAGAAGGGCCAAGTTTGAGATTTTAACCATCTCATCCCAGAAAGGATACAATGGCATTCCAGTTGTGGTCCATCGGCTAGAACTAGTCATGGAGCCCTGCCAACCTGCAAGGGCCTAAGAATCACCACCTTCCTTGTTACCAGAAAGTGAAGAACTGGATATGAGTAAATAATTTTACTGCAGCCAGGCACACAGAGTGTGATACTACTGTGCAGTTACTTTCTTCCTTCAAGGTTCCTGCAGGTCCAATAGACCAAGGATTCATTAAGCTAAGGAAGGGCCCTGTTGTTTGTATAACCACTCATCAGAAGACTCTGTCCCCCATGTCACTCTCAACCTCAATGCCACTGCACAATGAACAGGCTCAGTTCACCAGCATGGGCTTATGCCCTAGGCTTTTCTTCCTAACCAGTCTTGCCCTATTGTCCTGCTTGATTTTTTTGGCCTCCCCCTCTCAGCTTGAGCTTTATCCTAATAAGAAACTCTGTAGGACAGAAAGCTTCATATCTTGTTCAGCTCTTGCCAGTTCTCCTTATGAGCAGTCAATTAATGTTTTAGCAGTGGAGCCATCTTGGATCCTCAAACTTCTTGGAGGTCAAAGGGTTAAACAATTCCCAGTCACAATGAATTTGCTGCCAAAGATGCACTCACTCAGCCTTCCCAAGTGACTGAATATGTAAAAAAGGGTTATGTACAAAGATGTTTATTGAAACATTATTTGTAATAGCAAAATATTGGGAATAACCTAAATGTCCACCAAAGGAGAATGTTTATAAATATGAATCATCCACATGATGGATGTATAAGTTATGCCTGCCAAGTTCATCAGGCTAAACAGAAGAGACGAAATCAGATTACTTATTAGGATGGAGCTGATGTCCTAACCCAGTGGTTCACAGTGGGACCTGCTTTCATTTTGTTTGCTCTGCAGTTCTACTTTCCCAGATTTTATTGGTTCGTTTTGGGGCCATTCTATAGGCAGCATCTCCATGGGGCAGCCAGGGCCCAGCTCATGTGTAGTTGGGTAGCCTTTGCTACTGCACTGGTCCCCAATCCAATCATCTGTGATTAGCGGAGCAGCTAGCTGTCCTCGAAACTAGAGAAGGTTGCCCTAGCCTCTAATTTATTCTCCTTTAGTCAGTCTAATTCAGTGAAATATTATGTACCCTTTAAAAATGGTATTTACCAAAAGTTTTTAATGACCTGGAAAAGTATGCAGGAAATATTGTTAGGTTTTTAAAATTTATAAAATGGAATCTATACTCTGATATATGTTGTAATGTAAATGAATCTTAATGGCCGGGCGCAGTGGCTCACGCCTGTAATCCCAGCACTTGGGGAGGCCAAGGTGGGTGGATCACCTGAGGTCAGGAGTTCAAGACCAGACTGGTCAACATGGCAAAGCCCCATCTATACTAACAATACAAAATTAGTGGGGTGTGGTGGTGGGAACCTATAATCCCAGCTACTCTGAAGGCTGAGACATGAGAATCACTTGAACCCAGGGAGCGGAGGTTGCAGTGAGCTGAGGTCACGCCACTTCACCCTAGCCTAGGCAAAAAAGTGAAACTCTGTCTCAAAAAAAAAATAAAAAATAAAAATAAATGAACCTTGAAGACATACTAAGTGAAATAAGAAATAAGCCAATCAAAAAAGGGTAATATTGTATGATTCCACTTTCTTTTTTTTTTTTTTTTTTTTTTTTTTGAGACGGAGTCTCACTCTGTAGCCCAAGCTGGAGTGCTATGGTGTGATCTCAGCCTTCACTGCAACCTTCACCTCTGGGGCTCAAGCAATTCTCCTGCCTCAGCCTCCCAGGTAGCTGGGACTGGAGGCTTGCACCACCACACCCAGTTAATTTTATGTATTTTTAGTAGAGACGGGGTTTCACTATGTCACTCTGGGTGGTCTCGAACTCCTGAGCTCAGGCAATCCACCCTCCTCGGCCTCCCAAAGTGTTGGGATTACAGGTATGAGCCACCATGCCCGGCCATGATTCCACTTACATGAGGTGCCTGGAGTAGTCAAATCATAATGACAGAAAATAGAAGGGCAGTTGCCAGGGGCTGGAGGGAGAGGAAAATAGGGTTTAATGTTTAATGGGTATGGAGGTTCAGTTTTGCAAGATGAATAAAGTTCTGGAGATGAATGGATGGTGGTGATGGTTGCACAACAATGTGAATGTACTTAATACCATTGAACTGTACACTTAAAATGGCTGAAATGGTAAATTTTATGTTATTTTACCACAATTTAAAGAATTGAATCTATAGTTTCATCACAAATGTGTGAGTTTTTTTTTTTTTTAAACAAATGTTTGAGTATATGTGTGTGCGTGTGTGTGTGTGTATAACCATGCCTAGTGTTCTGCTTTTGGTAACAAGAGGAAGATGCTACAGTTTCTTCCCTAACACTCTTCCTTTAGCTAGTGCAAGGGCTGACAAACTGTGGCCCTTCAGCCATATCCAGCTTCTCATCTGTTTTCGTAAATAAAGTTTTATTGAAACACGGTCATGCCCATTCATTTACGGATTGTCTGCTTTTGTCCAACAATTGCAGTCAAGTAGCTGCAATAGAGACAGTATAGTCCAGAAAGCCTGAAATATTTACTATCTGATCCTTTATACGAAAAGCTAGGCTGGGCATGGTGGCTCACGCCTGTAATCCCAGCACTTTGGCAGGCCGAAACAGGTGGATCACCTAAGGTCAGGAGTTCGAGACCAGCCCGGTCAACATGGCGAAACCTCATCTCTACTAAAAATATAAAAACTAGCTGAGTGTGGTGGCGCATGCCTGTAACCCCAGGTACTTGGGAGGGTGAGGCAGGAGAATTGCTTGAAGCTGGGATGTGGAGGTTGCAGTAAGCCGAGATTGCGCCACGGCACTCCAGCCTGGGTGACAGAATGAGACTCTGTCTCAAAAAAAAAAAAAAAAAAAAAGAAAGAAAAGAAGAAATTTGCTGAAGCTGGGCTTGATGGCTCACGCCTGAAATCTCAGCACTTTGGGAGGCCAAGCTGGGTGGATCGTCTGAGGTCAGGAGTTCGAGACCATCCTGGCCAACATAGTGAAACCCCGTCTCTATTAAAAATAGAAAAAATTATCTGGGCGTGGTAGCGTGCACCAGTAATCCTAGCTACTCAGGAAGCTGAGGCAGGAGAATCGCTTGAACCCGGGAGGCAGAGGTTGCAGTGAGCTGAGAGGATGCTACTGCCCTCTAGCCTTGGTGACAGAGTGAGAATCATCTCAAAAAAACAAAAAAAAAAGTTTGCCGATCTCAGCTTTAGTGCATTGAGAGCACACATGGAAACTAGAAGAATGATCAAAACTTTACTGTTTCAGTTCCCAGTTCTATATTTCAAGCCCGAGCCTATAGGCCTGGAGACTCCAGAGTTGGTGTCTCTTCTCTATATACTTGTTCTTCAACTTCTCAACAGGCTCAAAGTCTTCTATTTAGATGAGACACCCAATGGGGTTATCCCAGGCCCCAGAGGTGAGAAAGACAAAAGGAAAAAGAGGTTCTCATGGTGAGTCTGATTTGTTCTTTCTGGAGTGGCATTACCAAGAAAGACCTTCCTAAGGTACCTGAAACTTGGGAATGTACTAGAAAGTGGGGAGAGGGATCATGTTGTCACATTTGCAAACGCAGATTTTTTTTTTAAATCTGGAAGGACATGTACCAGTAAATTCATTATGATATCTTTTCTTTTTTTTTTTATGGAGATGGAGTCTCGCTCTGTTGCCCAGGCTGGAGTGCAGTGGTGCAATCTCGGCTGACCACAACCTCCACCTCCCGGGTTCAAACAATTCTCTTACCTTAGCCTCCCAAGTAGCTGGGACTACAGGATCACGCTGCCACGCCCGTCTAATTTCTTGTATTCTAGTAGAGATGGGGTTTCACCATATTGCCCAGGTTGGTCTCAAACTCCTGAGCTCAGACAATCCGCCCACCTTGGCTTCTCAAAATGCTAGAATTATAGGTGTGAGCCACTGCGCCTGGCTGATTATGATATCTTTCAATTGTGGGATTACGGATAATTTTTAAGTTCTCCTCTATAATTTTTTATATTTTATGATGTGTTATAATGACTATACATTGCTTTTATATAATCAAAAGGTAAAGTTATTTTAATATTCCAAAAAATTATTATTAAAAAATCCCAGGAGCACACCAGGTTAAAATCCAGTGAGAATCACATGAGAAACATTTCAACGGGGTCAAAAATCTGGGTAATCCTTAGCTAATCTAAGTTTGTTCTCTTGACCTGAACTCTACTCAGAAACAGCTGAAATCTGATAAGCCCAATATTTTCCTGGCCTGCTCAGCCACATGACCCATAAATTTCGTTTGTCCAGGCACTCCCTGCTCTCCTGGGAATTCCTGTGCCTTCTACAACTTTAAAAGCAGCATTTAAGCTGCTGCGTACCTTTTTGGTCAAAGGTTCTCTTTTCTTTCCCCTTTTTTTTGTTTTTTTTTTTTTTTTTGAGACGGAGTCTTGCTCTGTCGCCCAGGCTGGAGCGCAGTGGCCGGATCTCAGCTCACTGCAAGCTCTGCCTCCCAGGTTTACGCCATTCTCCTGCCTCAGCCTCCCGAGTAGCTGGCACTACAGGCGCCTGCCACCTCGCCCAGCTAGTTTTTTGTATTTTTTTTAGTAGAGACGGCGTTTCACCGTGTTAGCCAGGATGGTCTCGATCTCCTGACCTCGTGATTTGCCCGTCTCGGCCTCCCAAAGTGCTGGGATTACAGGCTTGAGCCACCGCGCCCGGCCCCCCTTTTTTTTTTTTGAGACAAAGTTTCACTCTTGTTGCCCAGGCTGGAGGGCAGTGGCTCCATCTCCACTCACTGCAATCTCTGCCTCACAGGTTCAAGCGATTCTCCAGCCTTGGGCTCCCGAAAAGCTGGGATTATAGGCGCCCGCCATCATACCTGGTTAATTTTTTGTATTTTTAGTAGAGATGGAATTTCATCATATTGGCCAGGCTGGTCTCGAACTCCTGACCTCAGTTGATTCACCCACCTCGGCCTCCCAAAGTGCTGGGATTACAGGCATGAGCCACCGTGCCTGGCCAAAGATTATCTTTTCAAAGGCCATAGACATTGGTTCTGCAGAGTAGTAAGTCAGACCTGGATTAGGCTTTGCTACCTACCTGAGTTAGGATTAAGTATTAAAATTTTGTCTCTTAAGGGAAGGTAACCCTATCTATGAGAGAAGAAGGGATTCTCTGCTATTCTGCTCACTTACCTCTTACTCTCCCAAGGGGACTAAAAACTAATCTGAATTGTATACAGTGACTGAGTCTTTCTGTTAGTGATGAGGATTTCAGGTTCTCCACTGACCATTCACAGAGAAAGTGTACAGACTTGGCCAACCTTTTATGTTATTGTCATGATGTCTGTCCTTTGTCCACAAGGAAATTTCTTGTGAGGGATGTATGTAGCTTTTTAAAATCTTCTTGCCATGTTTTTTAGAAATAGATTGGGAGGCAGGTTTGCCCTAAGCAGTTCCCAGCTTACTTTCCCCTTTTGCTCCCCACATTCAACATTTCCCAAGATCCATTCCATACATGTTGCCCTGGTTCCAGTTAGCCAGCATCTACAATTCTTTTATATGTACGTTATTTCTTCATGGAGCTAGTAGATTGAGTAGATTGGTGATTCTCTTCTCCTGTTCCTCTTCCCCGGAGCAAAAGTGGTCTGAGAAGCAGGCCTTTCCTGGATACTGAAGGAGGCCTGCCATCTTGCACTCATTCCTTGATTTCCTGCAAAGTAGCTGGTCAGAGTGGTGGCATCCTAAGATTTGTGTTTAAATTTAGGGAGAGGAGGCAGGTCAGGCACGGTGGCTCACACCTGTAATCCCAGCACTTTGGGAGGCCAAGGCGGGCAGATCATGAGGTCAGGAGATCGAGACCATCCTGGCTAACACGGTGAAACCCCCTCTCTACTGAAAATACAAAAAATTTGCTGGGCGTGGTGGCGGGCGCCTGTAGTCCCAGCTACTCGGGAGGCTGAGGCAGAAGAATGGTGTGAACCTGGGAGGCGGAGCTTGCAGTGAGCCGAGATCCTGCCAGTCCAGCCTGGGTGACAGAGCGAGACTCCATCTCAAAACAAAACAAAACAAAACAAAAAAATTAGGGAGAGGAAAAAAGACTTCAAAGGCCTTGCCTTGCCTGTATCACAAGGATCTGTACTAGGTTTTTGGCATAAGCTGAGATATTTTCTTTATGTTATAGAATCAAGACATGCTTACAAAATTTCAGACAATGTCACCTTAATCTATTAACCCTCACCACTACTCCTTATATTACCTAACCCAATAGAGGTACAGAGAAGACTAAATAAAACTAAATGGGAAACAGTAGCTAAAGAGCCAGGTACATAGTAGAGGCTTAGTATCAGGGAAATTTTTCTTCTCTCCTCCTCCTTCTTCATCCTGATCTCAGGGGCCCTTTATCTAATAACTATAGAGTTTATAACACTGAATTATAAACACCTAATTTACTAGATTATGAGTGCCTAAGAGGACAAAGCTGTATTTGTTTTTTGTTTTGTTTTGTTTTGTTTTTTTGAGACAGAGTCTCACTCTGTAGCCCAGGCTAGAGTGCAGAGTCGCAATCTCGGCTCACTGCAACTTCTGCCTCCTGGGTTCAAGTGAGTCTCCTATTTCAGCCTCCCAAAGTTGGAATTACAGGCGCCTGCCATCATGCCGGGCTGATTTTTGTATTTTTAGTAGAGACGGGGTTTCACCATGTTGGCTGGGCTGATCTTGAACTGCTGACCTCGTGATCCACCCTCCTAGGCCTCCCAAAGTGTTGGGATTACAGGCATGAGCCACTTTGCCTGGCCCCTAAGCTATATTTTTCTTATTCACCATTTAGTTCTCAGAGCCAACTCCTGGTGTCCTTGCCAGCACATTAACCACTAAGTCTTGAGATAGTGCTCCCACATTAGTAAATTTCACCTTGCACCCTTATACTTCACCTCCCCTGATTCAGCATTCCCCAAGAAACACTCCACACATGTTGCCCTGGTTCCAGTTAGCCAGTTCCTAGAATTCTTTGGTATGTACATTATTTCCTCGTGGAGCGCAAACTGTACTTTTTTTTCCCCCCTCAGGCTCTGATGCAGCTTGTCCCTAATTTATCGGACTTAGGGTAATGAGGGCAGGTAAGAGCAGATCTTAAGGAGTACAAGTATCATCTTGCAAGGAACCTGCCTATGGAGAGTTTTTTAAAAAGCTCTAGTCAAGGGGAGACTGCTTTCCTCCTAACAAGAGTGAAGGAACTGATAGGAATCTGGAGATGCAAGATTCTTAGGTTCATGCACTCAGATGTTCCCATCCCAGGTGTTAGTTCCTGCTCCTTTTCTATTAGGGCCCTGAGTTTGCATGAATCTAGTGAGGCTTTACATTTTGTCTTCTCCATAACTCAGTCATTCTTAAATCCTGATTTACAGCATTGTCTGCCCTGGGGCTGCAGGAGTTGAGGTTCTCCTTAAAGCTACCATGAAGTACTTTTGACTTTCACAACATACTTGAATTAATTGTTGTTTGACCAGAATCTGTCATTTACTGCCAGCACAGTGGCTCACATCTGTAATCCCAGCACTTTGGGAGGCTGAGGCAGGTGGATCACTTGAGGACAGGAGTTCAAGACCAGCCTGGCCAACATGATGAAACCCTGTCTCTACTAAAAATACAAAAATTAGCTGGGCGTGGTGGTGTGCGCCTGTAATCTCAGCTGTTTAGGAGGCTGAGGCAGGAGAATCGCTTAAACCCGTAAGGTGGAGGTTGCAGTGAGCCGAGTTTGCGCCACTGCACTCCAGCCTGGGCGACAGACCTAGACTCCATCTCAAAAAAAAAAAAAAAAAAAAGCATCTGTCATTTGCCTTCATGGTTTCTGAAGAACATAATAAAGTCATAATAAAAGAACATAATAAAAGTCATAATAAAAGTCAAAAATTTCCACAATTCTCATAAAGGAAAAAAAAAATCCTATTATGCCTATACCATCAGATGCCTTAGCTAGCTCATAATCCAATGCTTCCCCCTCCACTCACACCCCATTCTAATCCACTGCTAGTGAGAGTCTTAGCAATTGTTATACCCCAGCATGCCAGGGTTATCACTACCATGCCAACCACCACCAGTGGGGTGATTGGCAAGTGAACCAGTTCCCGAGTCCAGCCTAAGAGTCAGCTTTCAAGGGTCACTCCCGGTACTAACTGTCTTGAAAATGCCTTTGCAAAAATTTTAACAGTGAGAAAGTTATGACAGTGAAAGAGATCTGATCTAACCAATTTCCATCTTGCCTTTAAACCTCCAAACTGCACTAAATCATCCCTGAGCTTAGCGCAAGCTAACTTTAGGGGACATTTAGTTTACAGTTTAAATGATAATAACCCTTCCCCAAAACTAAACTGCTTTTTCTTTTTCTTTTTTTAAGACAGAGTCTTGCTCTGTCACCCAAGCTGGAGTGCAGTGACACAATTCGGCTCACTGCAACCTCCACCTCCCGGGTTCAAGCGATTCTCCTGCCTCAGTCTCCTGAGTAGCTGGGATTACAGGTGCGTGCCACCACACCCAGCTAATTTTTCTATTTTTAGTAGAGACGGAGTTTCGCCATGTTGGCCAGGCTGGTCTTGAACTCCTGACCTCGTGATCCACCCGTCTCAGCCTCCCAAAGTGCTGGGATTACAGGCATGAGCCACTGCACCTGGCCACTAAATTGCTTTTGTAAAGCTAATGAAAGAAGACCACCAGGTTAGGAGGATGAGGAACCTGAATTTTGCTAAGACGCAGACATAAATGGATGACCAGCCATTATTCCAGAGATCACAAGATTTGCAACTCCTCCAGTTACTCCTGTGGATAAATAACATTACTGTTGTAGAACCTACGATTGGTCTTTTGAGATGTCTTTTCAGGTTTTTGCATTTCTGATCAATGATTCCACCTGGCCCCACCAACCAGTCCTGTGGTCACAGCCAGAAGCGAACTCCCTGGCCTGCCAAACTATCCCTGAAAAACCCTAGCCTCTGAATTTGGGGGAAAATTGCTTTGACTAATGACTGTCTCCCATGTGGCCTGGCCAGCCTTATGTCTATTAAACTCTTTCTTTATTGCAATGCCTTGGTCTAAATGAATTAGTTTTGTCTGTGTAGTGAGCAGGGAAATGCATTAGTGGTTACAGTCTCAGCCTGGGCTCCCCATCAAAAGTAGATCCTACAACAAGATCCCCGTCAAAAGTAGATCCTACAACAAGATCCCCGTCAAAAGTAGATCCTACAACAAAGCTCAAAGAGTAAGAAACTGGAGGGAAAGAAGCAGAAAGAGCAAGAGCCCACATGTTATCAAGTTGGTCACCACTGGTCGCCACTTTGAATAACTGGCCCTTCTGAAGCATATAGACTGTAATCCAGAATTATCTTCCCAGGAGAGAGAAACAGGGACGCGAGAACTTACCTATCAGCTCTCATGCCCCCATTGTCATGGGCTGCCTCATGGAGTGTTAATTCACATCTCCAGGAGGTGCAGGTGTAAGAGTCAGGCAGACTTCCCTGGTGGGTGGGTAGGTGGGAAGTGGGGGAAGAAAACAAGAGGTGTTCAGTGCAACTGAGTCCAGGTACTGTCAGGCTACACTTGTGTAAAGCTGGTTGCCAGAGCAATGACATAAAAGGTGGGCCAAGTCTGCACACTTTCTCTGTAAATGGTCAGCTAGTAATTATTTTAAGCTTTGCAGGCTGTATAAGGTCTCTTTCATGTATTCTTTTTTCTTATTTTACAATTCTTTAAAAATTTGAAAAAAAAAATTTCTTAGAGTGTGGCCTTAAGAAAACGAGCCACAGCCAGATTTGCCCAGTCGACTACACTTTGCCACTTCCTGAGCAAGAAGATGTGAAGCCTCCTCTGGGGAGAGAGGTCTTCCTTGACCTTATTTATGAGTGCACCTACCCCTCACTACTCTCAATCCCCCTTCTTGCTTGATTTTTCTCTTTAGCATTTATCATTCTCTAAAATGTTATATAATTTACATATGTATTTAGCATATTGTCTGGGTTATTCAATAGAATGCTAGCTCTACGCATGCATGCATGCTTTTTTTTTTTTTTTTTTTTTTGAGACAGTCTTGTTCTGTTGCCCAGGCTGGAGTGCAATGGTACAATCTCAGCTCACTGCAACCTCTGCTTCCTGGGTTCAAGTGATTCTCCCGCCTCAGCCTCCAGAGTAGCTGGGATTACAGGCACCCACCATCATGCCTGGCTAATTTTTTTTGTATTTTTGTAGAGATGGGGTTTCACTGTGTTAGCCAGGCTGGTCTTGAACTCCTGACCTCAGGTGATTCACCTGCCTCGGCCTGCCGAAGTGCTGGGATTACAGGCATCAGCCATCATGCCCAGCCAGATTCAAAGATTTTCTGATTGGCAATTAGTTGAAAGAGTTTATCAAAAGACCTGGAATCAATAGAAAGGAGTGTCTCGATGAAGATAAGGGTCTGTGGAGATCAAGATTCTTATTATGCAGATGAAGCCTTCAGGTAGCAGGCTTCAGAGAGATGAATTGCAAATATCTCTTATCAGACTTAAAAAGGGGCCAGACCCTTAGTTCATTCTCTCCTGGATCAGGGAAGCAATCTAGAAAGGGAAGGGGATTCTCTACAGAACGTAGATTTTCCCCACAAGAGACAGCTTTACAGGGCCATTTCAAAATTTGTCAAAGAAATATACTTTGAGGTAAAATACTTCGATTCCTTTCAAGGTCTGCTATGTGTCATGTTGGTATCTTATTGCTACAAAGAGTCTCTTTTGTCAGTCTTAAGGTGGCTGTTTTAATGTTAATGCTGGTCACCTGTGCCAGAATTCCACTGGGAGGAAGGTATAATAAGGCATGTCTGACCACCCATTTCCATCACGGCCTGAACTAATGTTTCGGGACTACTTTAGAATGCCCTTGGCTGAGAGGACAAGTCCTTTCAGTTGGTTGGGGAGGTCTTAGAATTTTATTTTTGGTTTACAGCGGTGTGAACCTCAAATACCTGAGACAGGTCTCAGTCAATTTAGGAAGTTTATTTTGCCAAAGTTAAGGATGTACGCCTGTGACACAGCCTCACGAAGTCCTGATGATATGCACCCAAGGTGATTGGGGCACAGCTTGGTTTTATACATTTTAGGGAGACGTGAGACATCAATCAATATAGGTAACATGTTCATTGGTTCCTCTGGAAAGGCAGGAAAACTCGAAGCAGGATGGGGGCTTCCAGGTCATAGGTAGGTAAGAGAAATGGTTTCAGTCTTTTAAGTTTCTGATTAGTCAGCCTCTCTAAAGAAGGCAATCAGATATGCATTTATCTCAGTGAGCAGAGGGATGACTTTGAGTTCTGTTTGTCCTTTGTCCACAAGGAAATTCCTTGTGAGGAAGGTATGTAGGTTTTTTTTTTTTGAGACGGAGTCTTGCTCCATGGCCCGGGCTGGAGTGCAGTGGCATGACCTCAGCTCACTACAACCTCCGCCTTCCATATTCCAGTGATTCTCCTGCCTCAGCCTCCCGAGTAGCTGGGATTACAGGTGCACACCACCATACTCAGCTAATTTTCGTATTTTTAGTAGAGAGGAGGTTTCTCCATGTTGGCAGGCTGGTCTCGAACTCCTGACCTCAGGTGATCTGCCCGCCTTGGCCTCCCGAAGTGCTGGAATCACAGGCACTTGGCTCCATGTAGTTTTTTTCATTGTTTTTATTTTGAGATGGAGTCTCACTCCGTTGCCCAGGGTGCAATGGTGCGATCTTGGCTCACTGCAACCTCCGCCTCCACAGCCGGCCCCCATGCAGCTTTGTTGTTTTTTTTTTAAATCTTAGTAGCTATCTTTTTAAGGAATAGAATGGAAGGCAGATTTGCCCTAAGCAGTTACCAGCTTGACTTTTCCCTTTGGCTTAGTTATTTGGGGCCCTAAGATTTATTTTCCTTTCACACTGGTCACAGCACAGGGAGACAGAGTTATTACTCCAATCAGTCTCTCCAAAAATTTGGAGGCTAGGGCTTTTCAAGGACGGTTTGGTGGATCCCTTCTAGGTAGGGCCACTAGGACCAGTTGGTGGGGGTCGATGGGTCTGGATGAAGCCACTGGTTGTCAGAAATGCAATATCCTGAAAAGACATCTCAAAAGGCCAATCTTAGGTTCTACGATAGTGATATTATCTGCAGGAGTAATTGAGGAGTTGCACATCTTGTGACCTCCAGAATAATGGCTGCTAATCATTTACGTTGTAAACCAAAAATAAAATTAGAAGACCCTCTGCAACCATCTGAGTGGACTCAGCCAAGGCACTCTAAAATTTAACCTGAAAGACTGGTTCAGGCCATGATGGGAAATGGGGGTGGGACACGCCTCAATATATCCCTCCAGCGTTAACATCAACACAGACCTTAAGTCTGATGAGAAACTTTTAAAGTCTATTCTCTCTAAAGCCTAGAGAGGCATTCTGCATGATAAAACCTAGGTCTCCACAATCCCTATCTTAACCCAGACAATCTTTTCTACTGATAATAACTTTCTCAACCAATTGCCCATCACAACAGAATATATATATTTTTAAAATTATACTTTAAGTTTTAGGGCACATGTGCACAACGTGCAGGTTTGTTACATATGTATATATGTGCCATGTTGGTGTGCTGCACCCATTAACTTGTCATTTATATTAGGTATTTCTCCTAATGCTATCCCTCCCCCAGCCCCCCACTCTATGACAAGCCCTGGTGTATGATGTTCCCCACCCTGTGTCCAAGTGTTCTCATTGTTCAATTCCCATCTATGAGTGAGAACATGTGATGTTTGGTTTTCTGTCCTTGTGCTTGCTGAGAATTATGGTTTCCAGCTTCATCCATGTCCCTACAAAGGACGTTAACTCATCCTTGTTTATGGCTGCATAGTATTCCATGGTGTATATGTGTCACATTTTCTTAATCCAGTCTATTACTGATGGCCATTTGGGTTGGTTCCAAGTCTTTTATTGTGAATAGTGCCGCGATAAACATACGTGTGCATGTGTCTTTATAGTAGCATGATTTATAATCCTTTGGGTATATACCCAGTAATGGGATGGCTGGGTCAAATGGTATTTCTAGTTCTAGATCCTTTAGGAATCGCTACACTGTCTTCCACAATGGTGGAACTAGTTTACAATCCCACCAACAGTGTAAAAGCGTTCCCATTTCTCCACATCCTCTCCAGCACCTGTTGTTTCCTGACTTTTTGATGATCGCCATTCTAACTGGTGTGAGATGGTATCTCATTGTGGTTTTGATTTGCATTTCTCTGATGACCAGTGATGAGCATTTTTGCATGTGTCTGTTGGCTGCATAAATGTTTTCTTTTGAGAAGCGTCTGTTCATATCCTTTGCCCACTTTTTGATGTGCTTTTTTTTTTCTTGTAAATTTGTTTGAGTTCTTTGTAGATTCTGGATATTAGCCCTTTGTCAGATGGGTAGATTGCAAAAATTTTCTCCCATTCTGTAGGTTGCCTGTTCACTCTGATGGTAGTTTCCTTTGCCATGCAGAGGCTCTTCAGTTTAATTAGATCCCATTTGTCTATTTTGGCTTTTGTTACCATTGCTTTTGGTGTTTTATTCATGAAGTCCTTGTCCATGCCTATGTCCTGAATGGTATTGCCTAGGTTTTCTTCTAGAGTTTTTATGGTTTTAGATCTAACATTTAAGTCTCTAATCCATCTTGAATTAATTTTAGTATAAGGTGTAAGGAAGGGATCCAGTTTCAGCTTTCTACATATGACTAGCCAGTTTTCCCAGCATCATTTATTAAATAGGGAATCCTTTCCCCATTTCTTGTTTTTGTCAGGTTTGTCAAAGATCACATGGTTGTAGACGTGTGGTATTGTTTCTGCGGCCTCTGTTCTGTTCCATTGGTCTCTATCTCTGTTTTGGCACCAGTACCATGTTGCTTTGGTTACTGTAGCCTTGTAGTGTAGTTTGAAGTCAGGTAGCGTGATGCCTCCAGCTTTGTTCTTTTTGCTTAGGATTGTCTTGGCTATGCAGGCTCTTTTTGGGTTCCATATGAACTTTAAAGTAGTTTTTTCCAATTCTGTGAAGAAAGTCATTGGTAGCTTGATGGGGATGGCATTGAATCTATAAATTACCTTGGGCAGTATGGCCATTTTCACGATATTGATTCTTCTTATCCATGAGCATGGAATATTCTTCCATTTGTTCATGTCCTCTTTTATTTCACTGAGCAGTGGTTTGTAGTTCTCCTTGAAGAGGTCCTTCACATCCCTTGTAAGTTGGATTCCTAGGTATTTTATTTGCTTTGTAACAATTGTGAATGGGAGTTCACTCATGATTTGGCTGTCCGTTTGTCTGTTCTTGGTGTATAGGAATGCTTGTGATTTTTTCACACTGATTTTGTATCCCAAGACTTTGCTGAAGTTGCTTATCAGCTTAAGGAGATTTTGGGCTGAGATAATGGGATTTTCTAAATATACAATCATGTCATCTGCAAACAGGGACAATTTGACTTCTTCTTTTCCTAACTGAATACCCTTGATTTCTTTCTCTTGCTTGATTGCCCTGGCCAGAACTTCCAACACTATGTTGATTAGGAGTGGTGAGAGAGGGCATCCCTGTCTTGTGCCAGTTTTCAAAGGGAGTGCTTCCAGTTTTTGCCCATTTAGTATGATATTGGTTGTGGGTTTGTAATAAATACCTCTTATTATTTTGAGATAGGTCCCATCAATACCTAGTTTATGGAGAGCTTTTAGCATGAAGAACTATTGAATTTTGTCAAAGACCTTTTCTGCATCTATTGAGATAATCATGTAGTTTTTGTCGTTGGTTCTGTTTATGTGATGGAGTACGTTTATTGATCTGCATATGTTGAATCAGCGTTGCATCCAGGGATGAAGCAGACTTGATTGTGGTGGATAAGCTTTTTGATGTGCTGCTGGATTTTGTTTGCCAGTATTTTATTGAGGATTTTCACATCGATGTTCATCAGAGATATTGGTCTAAAATTCTCTTTTTTTGTTGTGTCTCTACCAGCCTTTGGTATCAGGATGATACTGGCCTCATAAAATGAGTTAGGGAGGATTCCCTCCTTTTCTGTTGATTGGAATAGTTTCAGAAGGAATGGTATCAGCTCTTCTTTGTACCTCTGGTAGAATTCAGCTGTGAATCCGTCTGGTCCTGGACTTTTTTTGGTTGGCAGGCTATTAATTATTGCCTCAATTTTGGAGCCTGTTATTGGTATATTCAGAGATTCAACTTCTTCCTGATTAGTCCTAGGAGGGTGTATGTGTCCAGGAATTTATCCATTTCTTCTAGATTTTCTAGTTTATTTGCATAGAGGTGTTTATAGTATTCTCTGATGACAGTTTGCATTTCTGTGGGATCCATGGTGATATCCCCTTTATCATTTTTTATTGCACCTATTTGATTCTTCTCTCTTTTCTTCTTTATTAGTCTTGCTAGTGGTATATCAGTTTTGTTGATCTTTTCAAAAAACCAGCTCCTGGATTCACTGATTTTTTTGAAGCGTTTTTTGTGTCTCTATCTCCTTCAGTTCTGCTCTGATCGTAGTTATTTCTTGTCTTTTGCTAGCTTTTGAATTTGTTTGCTCTTGATTCTCCAGTTCTTTTAATTCTGATGTTAGGATGTCAATTTTAGATCTTTCCTACTTTCTCTTGTGGGCATTTAGTGCAATAAATTTCCCTCTACACACTCTTTTAAATGTGTCCCAGAGATTCTGGTACATTGTGTCTTTGTTCTCACACAATAAAGATGTTTCAAAGGACATCTTTATTTCTGCCTTCGTTTGGTTATTTACCCAGTAGTCATTGAGGAGCAGGTTGTTCAGTTTCCATGTAGTTGTGCAGTTTTGAGTAAGTTTCTTAATCCTGAGTTCTAATTTGATTGCACTGTGGTCTGAGAGACAGTTTGTTGTGATTTCTGTTCTTTTACATTTGCTGAGGACTGCTTTACTTCCAACTATGTGGTCATTTTTGGAATAAGTGCAATGTGGTACTGAGAAGAATGTATATTCTGTTGATTTGGGGTGGAGAGTTCTGTAGATGTCTGTTAGGTCTGCTTGGTGTAGAGCTGAGTTCAAGTCCTAAATATCCTTGTTAACCTTCTGTCTCACTGATCTGTCTAATATTGACAGTGGGTTGTTAAAGTCTCCCATTATTATTGCATGGGAGTTTAAGTCTCTTTCTAGGTCTCTAAGGACTTGCTCTAAGAATCTGGGTGCTCCTGTATTGGGTGCATATATATTTAGGATAATTAGCTCTTCTTGTTGAATTGATCCCTTTACCATTATGTAATGGCTTTCTTTGTCTCTTTTGATCTTTGCTGGTTTAAAGTGTGTTTTTGTTTGTTTGTTTGTTTTTTTAGCGTCTTACCTAATTTTCTTTTCTTTTTTTTTTAAAATTATTATTATACTTTAAGTTCTAGGGTACATGTGCATAACGTGCAGGTTTGTTACATATGTATACTTGTGCCATGTTGGTGTGCTGCACCCATCAACTCGTCAGCACCCATCAACTCGTCATTTACATCAGGTATAACTCCCAATGCAATCCCTCCCCCCTCCCCCATGATATGCCCCGGTGTGTGATGTTCCCCTTCCCGAGTCCAAGTGATCTCATTGTTCAGTTCCCACCTATGAGTGAGAACATGCGGTGCTTGGTTTTCTGTTCTTGTGATAGTTTGCTAAGAATGATGGTTTCCAGCTGCATCCATGTCCCTACAAAGGACACAAACTCATCCTTTTTGATGGCTGCATAGTATTCCATGGTGTATATGTGCCACATTTTCTTAATCCAGTCTGTCACTGATGGACATTTGGGTTGATTCCAAGTCTTTGCTATTGTGAATAGTACCGCAATAAACATACGTGTGCATGTGTCTTTATAGCAGCATGATTTATAATCCTTTGGGTATATACCCAGTAATGGGATGGCTGGGTCATATGGTACTTCTAGTTCTAGATCTTTGAGGAATCGCCATACTGTTTTCCATAATGGTTGAACTAGTTTACAATCCCACCAACAGTGTAAAAGTGTTCCTATTTCTCCACAGCCTCTCCAGCACCTGTTGTTTCCTGACTTTTTCATGATTGCCATTCTAACTGGTGTGAGATGGTATCTCATTGTGGTTTTGATTTGCATTTCTCTGATGGCCAGTGATGATGAGCATTTTTTCATGTGTCTGTTGGCTGTATGAATGTCTTCTTTTGAGAAATGTCTGTTCATATCCTTTGCCCACTTTTTGATGGGGTTGTTTTTTTCTTGTAAATTTGTTTGAGTTCTTTGTTGGTTCTGGATATTAGCCCTTTGTCAGATGAGTAGATTGCAAAAATTTTCTCCCATTCTGTAGGTTGCCTGTTCACTCTGATGGTAGTTTCTTTTGCTGGGCAGAAGCTCTTTAGTTTAATGAGATCCCATTTATCAATTTTGGCTTTTGCTGTCGTTGCTTTTGGTGTTTTAGACATGAAGTCTTTGCCCATGCCTATGTCCTGAATGGTACTACCTAGGTTTTCTTCTAGGATTTTTATGGTATTAGGTCTAACATTTACGTCTCTAATCCATCTTGAATTAATTTTCGTATAAGGAGTAAGGAAAGGATCCAGTTTCAGCTTTCTACTTATGGCTAGCCAATTTTCCCAGCACCATTTATTAAATAGGGAATCCTTTCCCCATTTCTTGTTTCTCTCAGGTTTGTCAAAGATCAGATGGCTGTAGATGTGTGGTATTATTTCTGAGGACTCTGTTCTGTTCTATTGGTCTATATCTCTGTTTCGGTACCAGTACCATGCTGTTTTGGTTACTGTAGGCTTGTAGTATAGTTTGAAGTCAGGTGGCTTGATGCCTCCAGCTTTGTTCTTTTGACTTAGGATTGTCTTGGAGATGCGGGCTCTTTTTTGGTTCCATATGAACTTTAAAGCAGTTTTTTCCAATTCTGTGAAGAAACTCATTGGTAGCTTGATGGGGATAGCATTGAATCTATAAATAACCTTGGGCAGTATGGCCATTTTCACAATATTGATTCTTCCTATCCATGAGCATGGTATGTTCTTCCATTTGTTTGTGTCCTCTTTTATTTCACTGAGCAGTGGTTTGTAGTTCTCCTTGAAGAGGTCCTTTACATCCCTTGTAAGTTGGATTCCTAGATATTTTGTTCTCTTTGAAGTGATTGTGAATGGAAGTTCATTCATGATTTGGCTCTCTGTTTGTCTGTTACTGGTGTATAAGAATGCTTGTGATTTTTGCACATTAATTTTGTATCCTGAGACTTTGCTGAAGTTGCTTATCAGCTTAAGGAGATTTTGGGCTGAGACAATGGGGTTTTCTAAATATACAATCATGTCATCTGCAAAGAGGGACAATTTGACTTCTTCTTTTCCTAACTGAATACCCTTGATTTCTTTCTCTTGCCTGATTGCCCTAGCCAGAACTTCCAACACTATGTTGAATAGGAGTGGTGAGAGAGGGCATCCCTGTCTTGTGCCAGTTTTCAAAGGGACTTTTTCCAGTTTTTGCCCATTCAGTATGATATTGGCTGTGGGTTTGTCATAAATAGCTCTTATTATTTTGAGGTACGTTCCATCAATACCGAATTTATTGAGTGTTTTTAGCATGAAGGGCTGTTGAATTTTGTCAAAAGCCTTTTCTACATCTATTGAGATAATCATGTGGTTCTTGTCTTTGGTTCTGTTTATATGCTGGATTATGTTTATTGATTTGCGAATGTTGAACCAGCCTTGCATCCCAGGGATGAAGCCCACTTGATCATGGTGGATAAGCTTTTTGATGTGCTGCTGAGTCCGGTTTGCCAGCATTTTATTGAGGATTTTTGCATCGATGTTCATCAGGGATATTGGTCTAAAATTCTCTTTTTTTGTTGTGTCTCTGCCAGGCTTTGGTATCAGGATGATGCTGGCCTCATAAAATGAGTTAGGGAGGATTCCCTATTTTTCTATTGATTGGAATAGTTTCAGAAGGAATGGTACCAGCTCCTCCTTGTACCTCTGGTAGAATTCAGCTGTGAATCCATCTGGTCCTGGACTTTTTTTCGTTGGTAGGCTATTAATTATTGCCTCAATTTCAGAGCCTACTATTTGGTCTATTCAGGGATTCAACTTCTTCCTGGTTTAGTCTTGGAAGAGTGTAAGTGTCCAGGAAATTATCCATTTCTTCTAGATTTTCTAGTTTATTTGTGTAGAGGTGTTTATAGTATTCTCTGATGGTAGTTTGTATTTCTGTGGGGTTGGTGGTGATATCCCCTTTATCATTTGTTATTGCGTCTATTTGATTCTTCTCTCTTTTCTTCTTTATTCGTCTTGCTAGCAGTCTATCAATTTTGTTGATCTTTTCAAAAAACCAACTCCTGGATTCATTGATTTTTTGGAGGGTTTTTTGTGTCTCTATCTCCTTCAGTTCTGCTCTGATCTTAGTTATTTCTTGCCTTCTGCTAGCTTTCGAATGTGTTTGCTCTTGCTTCTCTAGTTCTTTTAATTGTGATGTTAGAGTGTCAATTTTAGATCTTTCCTGCTTTCTCCTGTGGGCATTTAGTGCTATAAATTTCCCTCTACACACTGCTTTAAATGTGTCCCAGAGATTCTGGTATGTTGTATCTTTGTTCTCATTGGTTTCAAAGAACATCTTTATTTCTGCCTTCATTTCGTTATGTACCCAGTAGTCATTCAGGAGCAGGTTGTTCAGTTTCCATGTAGTTGAGCGGTTTTGATTGAGTTTCTTAGTCCTGAGTTCTAGTTTGATTGCACTGTGGTCTGAGAGACAGTTTGTTATAATTTCTGTTCTTGTACATTTACTGAGGAGTGCTTTACTTCCAATTATGTGGTCAATTTTGGAATAAGTGCGATGTGGTGCTGAGAAGAATGTATATTCTGTTGATTTGGGGTGGAGAGTTCTATAGATGTCTATTAGGTCTGCTTGCTGCAGAGATGAGTTCAATTCCTGGATATCCTTGTTAACTTTCTGTCTCGTTGATCTGTCTAATGTTGACAGTGGAGTGTTGAAGTCTCCCATTATTATTGTATGGGAGTCTAAGTCTCTTTGTAAGTCTCTAAGGACTTGCTTTATGAATCTGGGTGCTCCTGTATTGGCTGCATATATATTTAGGATAGTTAGCTCTTCCTGTTGAATTGATCCCTTTACCATTATGTAATGGCCTTCTTTGTCTCTTTTGATCTTTGATGGTTTAAAGTCTGTTTTATCAGAGACTAGTATTGCAACCCCTGCTTTTTTTTGTTCTCCATTTGCTTGGTAAATCTTCCTCCATCCCTTTACTTTGAGCCTATGCATGTCTCTGCATGTGAGATGGGTCTCCTGAATACAGCAGACTGATGGGTCTTGACTCTTTATCCAATTTGCCAGTCTGTGTCTTTTAATTGGAGCATTTAGTCCATTTACATTTAAGGTTAATATTGTTATGTGTGAACTTGATCCTGCCATTATGATATTAACTGGTTATTTTGCTCGTTAGTTGATGCAGTTTCTTCCTAGCCTTGATGGTCTTTACATTTTGGCATGTTTTTGCAAAGGGTGGTACCGGTTGTTCCTTTCCATGTTTAGTGCTTCCTTCAGGGTCTCTTGTAAGGCAGGCCTAGTGGTGACAAAATCTCTAAGCATTTGCTTATCTGTAAAGGATTTTATTTCTCCTTCACTTATGAAACTTAGTTTGGCTGGATATGAAATTCTGGGTTTAAAATGCTTTTCTTTAAGAATGTTGAATATTGGCCCCCACTCTCTTCTGGCTTGGAGAGTTTCTGCCGAGAGATCTGCTGTTAGTCTGATGGGCTTCCCTTTGTGGGTAACCCAACCTTTCTCTCTGGCTGCCCTTAAGATTTTTTCCTTCATTTCAACTTTGGTGAATCTGGCAATTATGTGTCTTGGAGTTGCTCTTCTCGAGGAGTATCTTTTTGGCATTCTCTGTATTTCCTGGATTTGAATGTTGGCCTGCCCTACTAGGTTGGGGAAGTTCTCCTGGATGATATCCTGAAGAGTGTTTTCCAACTTGGTTCCATTTTCCCCCTCACTTTCAGGCACCCCAATCAGACGTAGATTTGGTCTTTTTACATAATCCCATACTTCTTGCAGGCTTTGTTCATTTCTTTTTCTTCTTTTTTCTTTTGGTTTCTCTTCTCGCTTCATTTAATTCATTTGATCCTCAATCGCTGATACTTTCTTCCAGTTGATTGAGTCGGTTACTGAAGCTTGTGCATTTGTCACGTATCTCTCGTGTCATGGTTTTCATCTCTTTCATTTCGTTTAGGACCTTCTCTGCATTAATTAGTCTAGCTATCAATTCTTCCACTTTTTTTTCAAGATTTTTAGTTTCTTTGCGCTGGGTACGTAATTCCTCCTTTAGCTCTGAGAAGTTTGATGGACTGAAGCCTTCTTCTCTCATCTTGTCAAAGTCATTCTCCGTCCAGCTTTGATCCATTGCTGGCGATGAGCTGCACTCCTTTGCCGGGGGAGATGCGCTCTTATTTTTTGAATTTCCAGCTTTTCTGCCCTGCTTTTTCCCCATCTTTGTGGTTTTATCTGCCTCTGGTCTTTGATGATGGTGACGTACTGATGGGGTTTTGGTGTAGGTGTCCTTCCTGTTTGATAGTTTTCCTTCTAACAGTCAGGACCCTCAGCTGTAGGTCTGTTGGAGATTGCTTGAGGTCCACTCCAGACCCTGTTTGCCTGGGTATCAGCAGCAGAGGCTGCAGAAGATAGAATATTGCTGAACAGCGAGTGTACCTGTCTGATTCTTGCTTTGGAAGCTTCCTCTCAGGGGTGTACTCCACCCTGTGAGGTGTGGGGTGTCAGACTGCCCCTAGTGGGGGACGTCTCCCAGTTAGACTACTCAGGGGTCAGGGACCCACTTGAACAGGCAGTCTGTCCCTTCTCAGATCTCAACCTCCGTGTTGGGAGATCCACTGCTCTCTTCAAAGCTGTCAGACAGAGTCGTTTGCATCTGCAGAGGTTTCTGCTGCTTTTGTTGTTGTTTAGTTGTGCCCTGTCCCCAGAGGTGGAGTCAACAGAGACAGGCAGGTTTCCTTGAGCTGCTGTGAGCTCCACCCAGCTCGAGCTTCCCAGCGGCTTTGTTTACCTACTTAAGCCTCAGCAATGGCGGGCGCCCCTCCCCCAGCCTCGCTGCTGCCTTGCAGTTAGATCGCAGACTGCTGTGCTAGCAATGAGGGAGGCTCCGTGGGCGTGGGACCCTCCCGGCCAGGTGTGGGATACAATCTCCTGGTGTGCCCGTTTGCTTAAAGTGCAGTATTGGGGTGGGAGTTACCCGATTTTCCAGGTGTTGTGTGTCTCAGTTCCCCTGGCTAGGAAAAGGGATTCCCTTCCCCCTTGCGCTTCCCAGGTGAGGCGATGCCTCACCCTGCTTCAGCTCTCGCTGGTCGGGCTGCAGCAGCTGACCAGCACCGATTGTCCAGCACTCCCTAGTGAGATGAACCCAGTACCTCAGTTGAAAATGCAGAAATCACCAGTCTTCTGTGTCGCTCGTGCTGGGAGTTGGAGACTGGAGCTGCTCCTATTCAGCCATCTTGCTCCGCCCCCTCTAAAGTGTGTTTTATCAGAGACTAGGATTGCAACCCCTGCTTTTTTTTGCTTTCCATTTGCTTGGTGGATCTTCCTCCATCCCTTTATTTTGAGCCAATGTGTGTCTCTGCACGTGAGATGGGTCTCCGGAATACAGCATACTTATGGGTCTTGACTCTTTATCCAATTTGTCAGTCTGTGTCTTTTAATTGGGGCACTTAGCCCATTTACATTTAAGGTTAATATTGTTATGTGTGATATTTCATCCTGTCATTATGATATTCGCTGGTTATTTTGTCCGTTAATTGATGCAGTTTCTTCATAGCATCGATGGTCTTTACAATTTGGCATGTGTTTTGCAGTGGCTGGTACCAGTTGTTCCTTTCCATGTTTAGTGCTTCCTTCAGGAGCTCTTGTAAGGTAGGCCTAGTGGTGACAAACTCTCTGAGCATTTGCTTGTCTGTAAAGGATTTTATTTCTCCCTCACTTATGAAGCTTAGTGTGACTGGATATGAAATTCTGGCTTGAAAATTCTTTTCTTTAAGAATGTTAAATATTGGCCCTCACTCTCTTCTGGTTTGTAGAGTTTCTTCCAAGAGATCTGCTGTTAGTCTGATGGGCTTCCCTTTGTGGGTAACCCGACCTTTCTCTCTGGTTGCCTTTAATACTTTTTCCTTCATTTCAACCTTGATGAATCTGACAATTATGTGTCTTGGGGTTGCTCTTCTCGAGGAGTATCTTTTTGGCGTTCTCTGTATTTCCTGAATTTGAATGTTGGCCTGCCTTGCTACCTTGCTAGATTGGGGAAGTTCTCCTGAATAATATCCTGAAGAGCGTTTTCCAACTTGGTTCCATTCTCCCCGTCACTTTCAGGTACACCAGTCACATGTAGGTTTGGTTTTTTTCACGTAGTCCCATATTTCTCAGAGGCTTTGTTCATCTCTTTTTACTCTTTTTTCTCTAACCTTCTCATTTTATTTCATTTAATTTGATCTTCAGTCACTGATACCCTTTCTTCCACTTGATCGAATCGGCTATTGAAGCTTGTGCATGCATCGCAAAGTTCTCATGCCATGGTTTTCAGCTGCATCAGGTCATTTGAGGTCTTCTCTACACTGTTTATTCTAGTTAGCCATTCATCGAATCTTTTTTCAAGGTTTTTAGCTTCCTTGTGATGGGTCTGAACATCCTTCTTTAGCTCGGAGAAGTTTGTTATTACCGACCTTCTGAAGCATACTTCTGTCAACTCGTCAAAGTCATTCTCTGTCCAGCTTTGTTCCATTGCTGGTGAGGAGCTGTGATCCTTTGGAGGAGAAGAGGCATTCTGGTTTTTAGAATTTTCAGCTTTTTTGTTCTGGTTTCTTCCCATCTTTGTGGTTTTATCTACATTTGGTCTTTGATGTGGGTGACCTACAGATGGGGTTTTGCTGTGGATGTCCTTTTTGTTGATGTTGATGCTATTCCTTTCTGTTTGTTAGTTTTCTTTCTAACAGTCAGGTCCCTCATTTGCAGGTCTGTTGGAATTTGCTGAAGGTCCACTTGGCCCTCCAAAATCTACTGTTGGAATTTTCTGGAGGTGACTACCTGGGTATCACCAGTGGAGGCTGCAGAACAGCATATGTTGCTGCCTGCTCCTTCCTCTGGAAGCTTTGTCCCAGAAGGGCACCTGCCTGTATGAGGTGTCAGTCGGCCCCTAATGGGAGGTGTCTTCCAGTTAGGCTACACAGGGATCAGGGACCCACTTGAGGAGGTAGTCTGTCCGTTCTCAGAGCTCAAACACCATGCTGGGAGAACCACTGCTCTCTTCAGAGCTGTTAGACAGGGACATTTAAGTCTACAGAAGTTTCTGCTGCGTTTTGTTCAGCTATGCCCTGCCCCCAGAGGTGGAATTTATAGAGGCAGCAGGCCTTGTTGGGCTTCTGTGGGCTCCGCACAGTTCGAACTTCCTGGTTGCTTTGTTTACCTATTCAAGCCTCAACAATGGTGGACACCCCTCCCCCGCCAGGTTGTGTCTCACAGGTCGATCTCAGACTGCTATGCTAGCAGTGAGCAAGGCTCTGTGGGCATGAGACCTGCCAAGCCAGGTGCGGGATATAATCTCCTGATCTGCCATTTGCTGAGACCATTGGAAAAGCATGGTATTTGGGCGGAAGTCTCCCATTTTTCCAGGTACGGTTTGTCATGGCTTCCCTCGCCTAGGAAAGGGAAATCCTCCGACCCCTTGTGCTTACCAGATGAGGCGACGCCCCACCCTGCTTCAGCTCGCCCTCTGTGGGCTGCACCCACTGTCCAACCAGTCCCCATAAAATGAACCAGGTACTTCAGTTAGAAATGCAGAAATCACCCATCTTCTGTGTTGATCATGCTGGGAGCTGCAGACTGCAGCTGTTCCTATTTGGCCATCTTGGAACGGATCAACTAACAACAACAGAATATATTTAAATCGCCCGGCATGGTGGCTCACGCCTGTATTCCCAGCACTTTGGGAGGCCAAGGCAGGTGGATCACAAGGTCAGGAGATCGAGACCATCCTGGCCATCATGGTGAAACCTCATCTCTACTAAAAATACGAAAAATTGCCAGGTGTGGTGGCTTGTGCCTATAGTCCCAGCTACTCAGGAGGCTGAGGCAGGAGAATTGCTTGAACCCGGGAGGCAGAGGTTGCAATGAGCCAAGATTGCACCACTGCACTCTAGCCTGCATGACAGAGTGAGACTCCATCTCAAAAAATAAAAAAAAATAAAATAAATACATACATACATACTTTTTTTATATATATACACACATATATATACATACATATATATATACACATACATATATATACACACATATATATATATATTTGGAGAAGTAGTAGTAGAATTTAGTACATAGGTTGTAAATTGACAGCCTTTGGACAAGGATACGGGAAGGAGTTTGAGCAGAGAACTTAACATTTCTATGTGCCACTCCCTAAGAAAGTGGTGAAAAACAACAATCTTTGCAAATTCTAGCCCATTCCATAGGAAGAAAAGGCACAAACACATTTCCACTGTTTGCAGGCACCATTTATACCACCTATGCCACTGCCCTTGGGCTGAATTTTGTTTTAGTTTGGATTTGTCTACAAGTATGTTAAAAGGCAGATGTTTTAAAACAGGTGTTCAGCTTGATTGCAACATAGGTTGCTTCTTGCCAGTTGTCTTACTCTAGCTTGATGCATTTATTGAACGTGTCTGGCCCCTGTAGACATTTTGAGTAATCTACCTCTGATTTAGTGTTAAGAGTTTTTGACAGCAGCCAGGCCTACGTTTGAAACTGGATTCTAACACTAATTTCTTTCAGCCTCAACTTGCTCATCTATGCGAAACCAGGGTAGTTTTGCCTTCCTACTACAATGTATCCTAAAGTAGGACACTTAAACCCCTGGATTTGCAAGATTCCTAGTCTAGTCCCTCTCCTGATTTTCCAGGGGGCTCCCCTAGCCTGCAGATATGTGGATGAAATGAAAAGCCAATTCTGTTTGCTCTCAAGGCTGTTGTCTTGCCGACAGCAGAAACCTTGGCATTCCAAAGAGATACCTGCAATTCTTGCTGCTGCCACCACTTGTGCTAGAATAACCACCCCTGGAGTTTATGGTAGTTAGTCCCCAAAGATGGCCTCCCAGTAATCCATGGAATCCATGGCTCTGGATATTCACTCTCTTCCCTTAAATCTGGGCAGGCCTAGAACTAACTTTTGATGAATAGATGTGCTTGAAGTGATACTGCATGTCTTCTAAGGCTGGGTTATAAGAAATGATGCACCTTCATCTGGCTCCCTTGGAAAATGCATTTTTGGGGAAGTCAGCTTTCATGTTAGAATTCTAACTACTCTGAGACCACCATGCTATAAGGAAGCCCAAGCTACCCATGTGAATATGCCCTGTAGAGGAAAATCAAATGCTGGGTTGATACTTCCAGCTTTGATCCTATTCAATAGCCAGCACCAGTTTACAAGATGTGAGAATGAAGATGCCATTTGGATATTCAACCCAGTCAAGCCTTCAGGTGACTCCAGCTCCAGCCACCATCTAACTGCAACCGCATGACAGACCATAAGCAAGAATCTTCCTGCTGAGCCCACAACAATCCCACGGAACAATGAGGAGTAATAAAATGGCTGTTTTAAGCTATTCTGTTTTGGGAAGCTTTGACATGCAGCAACAGATGATAGGGACAGGAGCATACATACCACTGTTGCCTGGCATGTCTGAAGCCACATGGCTGGGGCTGAGCTTTTGCTTCCAATTGCTGCCAACATGGTAGTGAAAATTCTTGCCTAGAAGACGCTATTTCTCAAAAGCAAGGGCAGATGACACTTCTCTCTGCATCATATTTGGAGATGGTTGCTCCATGGCAAAATTGCCTTAGGCTTCCAGTGTTACAAGTCCTTCAAACCAGTTCTCTAGCCATTTCCCCAGGACATAAGCCTGCCATCAAGATAGCTGTGCTGGGACAGGTTCTGGAGTCTGCTGCCAAACTGACTATATCTCAGGATCACAGCAGAAGGTAGATGGTGCTTTCAAATTAGAATTGTTTGAGTTCTTAGTAAAGGACTATTTATAAAAAGTAGGTGTAAAGGACTCACAAGGGACAATGGAGTAACCCCAGACTAGTAACAGTGGAATGTTACCATCTTTATGTTCATAAAGATGAAAGGAAGGAGCAGCTACTGGAACCTTAATAGAGAGACTCATGCAGAGAAGTCCATTTTGAGAGGAACTGTGTCCTTCTATTTAGAGATATAGCCTGCTTTGGGTAACAGTGCAGAGAGTGAACCTGAGAAATAAATACCCAGACTTCCCTCCCACACCTTCCTCTGATTTCCTGCTGGAGCTCTTCATTTGCCAAAAATCAAGCAGAGGCCAAAAGACAAGGAAGCCTGATGAAGTGTTATAGTAGTCTGTACAAGTCAGCCTCCTGAGGGTTGGGGTGGGGCTGAGATCAGGCTGGAAAAAGGGCAAAGAGAAGATATCTGGGACATAGACCCAGAACCATCATTAGCTAACACCTTCAGCCCGACGCCCATCTCTTTCTCTTTTGATGGAGATTTTATCCTAGAAGTCTCAATGGCTTCCCTGCCAATCAGGTGCAATCCCATCGCTTTCAATCATTTTAACTCTTACATAGGAAGCGTTCTGAATCCTTTGCTCCCCCAAAGGCCCCTGTGTTCCAAATTGGGCCACTTCCTCTCCAGCAATTTTCAAGCTTCAGTCATTTCTCTCTCCTGACATTTTCCCCAAAATACTTTAAGCACAGAACATATCTGGAAGGCTATCCAAGAAACTAATTATTGTGGTCATAATACATTTGGAGGCTGGGCGCAGTGGCTCACACCTGTAATCCCAGCACTTTGGGAGGCTGAGGCAGGTGGATCACCTGAGCTAAGGAGTTCGAGACCATGCTAGCCAACATGGTGAAACCCCATCTCTACAAAAAATACAAAAATTAGCCAGCCACGGTGGTGCGCACCTATAATCCCAGTTACTCAGGAAGCTGAGGCAGGGGAATCGCTTGAACCTGGGAGGCAGAGTTTGCAGTGATCTGAGATCGCACCATTGCACTCCAGCCTGGGTGACAAGAGCAAAACTCTGTGTCAAAAAAAAAATAGAAGAAGAGAGGATCAAGAAAAGGCAGACCACTGCTGAAATTTCTGTGGCCCTGAAGAAGGAGATGAGATCATGATGGCCAGAGAGAAATTCCACAATCAGAAAAATGTCACCTCCTCTAAAAGTGGCGTAACACCTGGGTCAGCAAACCTGATATTCCAAACCACAATCACCTGCTTAGCTCCCTTTTTCCGTAAATTTTCCTCACACTTTTAGGAAGTTATTTCCAACAGAATGTCTTTGAATTCAAAAGGAAAGACAATGAGCATAAAGATTTGGTTTCTAGAAATGTCTTTTGCCTGCTACTTTACTGGAAACTATTTTTCATGGATCTCCTTTAGTGACCCTTGATGCTTTCCTGATGGTAGCAAATGTCATTGCAAAACTGCTGGAGTTGGCTCAGCGTCCCTTCCCATGCTCACACATGCTATTCCACTCTTAGACCTTCAAAGGTTGTTACAGAATGCGGAGATACGGAGCCCAGCTCCTTCAGACAGAACTTAGATAGCCAGACCTTGAACAGCCAGCCCTAGAAGAGACATTTTATCAGTTCCCTCAAAGGCGGGTAGCCCTTTTTATTATGGCAGTTCCTTTCTTCACATTCCCTGAAAAGGCTGAGTGATACCACACACAAATACCCCTGCCCAGGGACTCTAAGCCAGGCTCCAGATCAAGGTTCATCTCCTCCTTCTTCCTCTCTGCCCAACTGGGATATCCTGCCATAGAGGTGGGGCAGCCTTCGTTTTCATTCAGAGTATAGAATCTTTCATGAATTTATTCATTAATTTTTAAAAACCAATTTATTGAGCTCCTGTGCTTCAATCTAACAGGGAAGATAGACAGTTAAATGACTACAACACAAAATGATAATTGTTATAAATGAGAAGCACAGGGAATTATGGGAGCTCATAGGTGGACCACCAACTAAAAGGGTGGAAAAAACTTTCTAAACAAGTTTTAAGCTGAATCCTGAGGATGAGGGGGACTTATTTAAGCAAGTGTGAGGTGTTGGGGATGGGAGATAGGGGTAATTGTGTGTGTGTGTGTGTGTGTGTGTGTGTTCAGTGTGAGGAAGCAAGAAAGAATGTTTCAAGAGTAAGAAAATGGCATGTGTGAAGCCAAAGTAAAGAAAGCACAGAGATTTTAAGAAATTGGAAGGACTGAGTATGGCTAGAATATAGCATATGATGGGGAGATGGACACAGTGAGAGATGAACTGGACAGGTGACCAAAGACTAGTCTTCTCTATTTAAGTGTTTTCATGTATTTGTTTATTGAACTCATATTTATTATGTTTTTCATGTGTGCCTATTAATGGAAGGTCATAAAAGGCCGTGTAAATTAGGTTAAGGAATTTTGTCTTTAGTCTAAGGGCAGTGGTATAACACTAAAGTGTTTTCTTTTTTTTGGAGACAGAGTCTCACTCTGTTGCCCAGGCTGGAGTACAGTGGCACGATATCCACTCACTGCAATCTCCACCTCTTAGGTTCAAGCGATTCTCCTGCTTCAGCCTCCCGAGTAGCTGGGACTATAGGCACACAGCACCATGCCAAACTAACTTTTTGTATTTTTAGTAGAGACAAGGTTTCACCATATTGGTCAGGCTGGTCTCGAACTCCTGACTTCAGGTGATCCACCTGCCTCAGCCTCCCAAAGTGCTGGGATTACAGGCATGAGCCACCGCATCCGGCCCACTAAAGTGTTTTCATCAAGACCAAACTAACATCTTGAGAAAGCTGGTATCAATCACCAGGTTCCCATCAGTCTTTCTCTGAGGAAAGCTCAGGAGGTTATCACTCAGATAGGATCGAAGAGCCTGAGGGGAGTGCAGAGGGCATAACCTTTCTGGGACCCTCACTACAGTATAATGAAGGAAACACCTAATGGAAATGAAGGTCAGAAACCGTTCACTTTCCTCACTCGGGGACTTCCTGGGAGACCTGGAGCCCCAGGGCAGTAATCCCTCTAGGATACCTTCTAGGGTTGAATTTCCCAGGGGTACCCAGAGCAGCTCTAGTTATTTGGCATATAAACTTTTAAGATGATGTCCTCTGGATGAATTGACTCCTTTATTATTATGAAGTGATTCTCTTTATCCCTGGTAATGTTCTTTACTCTTTACCTAAAATCTGCTTTGACATTAATTTAGCCACTTGAGTTTTATTTTGATAGGGATAAAATGGCATATCTTTCTTCATCTCTTTACTTTTAACATATTTATGTCTTCATATTTAAAGTGGGTTTCTTAGCTGGGCACGGTGGCTCATGCCTGTAACCCCAGCACTTTGGGAAGCCAAGGCAGGTGGATCACTTGAACCCAGGAGTATGAGACCAGCCTAGGCAACAAGGTGAGACCCTCATCTCTACAAAAAAAAAAAAAAGTTGGGTATGGTGGTGCACACCCACGGTCCCAGCTAGCTACTTGGTACTTGGGAGGCTGAGGTGAGAGCACTGCTTGAGCCCAGGAGGTCAAGGCTGCAGTGAGCCATGATTCCACCACTGCACTCAGCCTAGATGACAGACAAGACCCTGTCTCAAAAAAAAAAAAAAAAATAATAATAATAATAATAATAATAATTAAAATAAATAAATAAATGAAGTGGGTTTCTTATAGGTGGCTTATAGTTGGGAGTTACTTTTGTATCCAATCTGACAATCTCAGTTTTTTCATTTGGGTGTTTAGACCATTTACATTTAACATGATTATTGGTATGGTTGGGTTTTAATTTACCCACTTGCTATTTGCTTTCAATTTATCTCATTGGTTCTCTGCTTTCTCCTCTTTTTCTGCCTTCATTTGGATTCATTAATTTATTTTTATTCCCTTCTATCTCTTTTATTGGCTTATTAGCTGTAACTTTTGCTGCATTATTTTAGTGGTTATTTTAGGATTGACAGTATTATGAAGAACCTTCTCCCTGTCCAGCTCTCTGGCAGATGAAATCCATTGCTTGAAGCATTTTGAGTGGACAGAACTGGAAGGCGGGGTGCAGCCCACAGCTACCTGAGTAATTAACTGCATAGAATCAACTCTATGTAGCGGTGATGGCAGGAAACATCATCCGTGCATGTGTTCATGGAACAGTAAAGCCACAGGTATCAGACAGCAAATGAGGCAGGCTCTAAATATGAGGCAGTCAATAACCAGGAAAGCAAAAACCAAAGCAAAAGGGCCATGGCTTTAGAAGTTTTGTGGGAGCCCAGGAACATTTTGGAAACTTTCAGATCTGAAAGGGGAGAGCCAAGCTACCTGCCTCTTGTTTAGACTGGCCTGGACTGGCTGAGCCTTCAGATACAGTGATGAATGAACCAGCTGCCAGGAGCTGAGGTTGAAACAGAAGCTCACACCCCAGGTCTATTCATGCTTCCCATGGAATGCCCTCCTCACTATTACCACCGTTCTATATATTTTCCATATTTATTAGCTAGCTCACATTCCCCCTCTAACAGAAAGCCAATGGGACATAATTTTCTTATCTTCTAAACCTCCAATCATCCTACCCAGTATGTCCTAGAGAACACATCACATTTTGCCTTTCATTTTCAAACATGATTTTTCCTCTGTTTATATTATATAAAGTATCTTGAAGACAGTGACTATTAACTTAGTAATAGATTCTAATCACCTCTCTGCATAGTGATACATAGGGCTGAACAACTCCTTTAGCCTCTCTGAGCCTGGTTCCTCATCTGTAAATAAGCAAAACAAAACCCGCCCTGGTTATATCTCCCGCGGTTGTTGTGAAGTGCCATCAAAGTCAAGCTTATTAATGTGCTTTGTAAATGGTGACATGTTAGGCAAATGTGACTACGGATTGGGAACATTAAAGTTCTAAACATGTTTAAGTAATGTCTTTTTTTTTTTTTTTTTTTTTTTTTTTTTGAGATGGAGTCTTTCTCTGTCACCCAGGCTGGAGTGCAGTGGCACAATCTCAGCTCACTGCAACCCCTACCTCCCGGGTTCAAGTGGTTCTCCTGCCTCAACCTCCTAAGTAGCTGGGATTACAGGCATGTACCACCACACCCAGTTTTTTGTTTTGTTTTGTTTTGTTTGTATTTTAGAGATGGGGTTTCACCATGTTGCCCAGCCTGGTCTCAAACTCCCGACCTCAGGTGATCCACCTGCCTCAGCCTCCCAAAGTGCTGGGATATCAGGCATGAGCCACTGCGCCTGGCCTAAGTAATGTCTTTAGTAGGTCCCTGGGCAAATAAAGACAGAATTAAAGACAGGCTGCCCATCCTATCCTCCCATCTCTACGCCTCTGTAAGAGCATAGTAAAGACCATGGACTGAAGCCAGACTGCCTGGCTTCCGTGCCAGCTCCACTCCTCCTGAGCTTTGTGACCTTAGGCAAGTTATTGAGCTTTCCTGTAAGCAGTATTGCTTATTCACCTTTCTCTCTCCCAGGTGCATAATTGGGATCCAGTGTCAAAGAGCCAGAGCAGTGTTGAAGGAAGCAGAGGATCAAGTATCAGCAAGCTATCTGAACTGGCTATGCCACGAGCATGTCACCTAACCTCTCTGGATGACTTTCTTGATCTATACCACAAAGCTAGATGAGCTGCTTTTAAATAGTCTTCTATAATACTTTAAAGTTCTTTTAACAAATAATTCCTGGGCTGGGTGCGGTGGCTCATGCCTGTAATCCCAGCACCTTGGGAGGCCAAGGCGGGCGGATCACAAGGTCACGAGATCAAGACCAGCCTGGCCAACATGGTGAAACCCATCTCTACTAAGAATACAACAATTAGCCAGGCATGGTGGTGCACGCCTGTAATCCCAGCTACTCGGGAGGCTGAGGCAGGAGAATTGCTTGAACCCGGGAGGTGGAGGTTGCAATGAGCTGAGATCGTGCCACTCCTCTCCAGCCTGGGCAACAGAGCCAGACTCCATCTCAGAAAAAAACAAAAACAAAAAACATTCTTTCTTAAAGATCTGTTTTACACTTTATAGTAGAGACTATTATTTCAGTTAAAAATAAATGACTTTGGTGAGTACAAGTATGTCTGAAGAGCAGAAATCTTGCTTGGCCTCTTACACGTCAAGACTGTGGCAAAGCATTTAAGCTTCCTGGTGCTCAGTTTCCTCTTTGGTAGCTACAGTATAGAATTGCCATAGGAATTAAATATTTAAAGCACCTAACACAGTTAAGAGCACATAATAGATGCCAAATAAATAATAGCCGCCAAATAAATAATAGCCAGCTAAGGCAAACAATAATTACAACTTAGCTTTAAAAATTAATTTTTTAAAATGGATTTTAAAAGCTTGAAATCAGTCTTTATGGGCCCAAAGTACTGAAATATTAGTCATTCATATTTAAGTTACCAGCCACCAAGAATTTACAACCCAGTGGGGATCCACTCCTCCCTACCTTTGTTTGCATTAGTCTTTTCCTCTGAAATAACCTTTCCCCTTCCCTACTGATGAATTCCTACTCATCCTTTAATACTCAGATCAAATATCGCTTCTTCCAGTGTCTTCCCCACTCCCCTGGACAAATAAAAGCTTATCAGTCCCCACATACTTCTGTGACAATAGTCATTATGCATCATTTCAAATCTTACATATCCTTATAATTCTATCTCCTCTTCTATACCATGAAACTCTCAAGGACAAGGATAAGCACAGAGTCTAGCATATTGTAGGTATCTGATTTTTTTTTTTTTTTTTTTTTTTTTTTGAGATGGAGTTTCACTCTTGTTTCCCAGGCTGGAGTGCAATGGTGCGATCTCGGCTCACCACAACCTCTACCTCCCGGGTTCAAGCAGTTCCCCTGCCTCAGACTCTCGAGTGGCTGGGATTACAGGCATGCACCACCATGCCCGGCCTGGTACTCGAAGTATTTTTAATGTTTGAATAAAGGAGTGAAAGCAATAAAAAGTAATTGTGCTTTTAGCTGTCACTTAGTAAACTCATTCATTATTTATAACAGGAAGACAAAATTAGAGGCCTGGCATAACTCTACAGGCTCAGGTGTAAGCCAAACAACAACAACAACAACAACACACACACACACACAAACACACACACAAACACACACAGAACCTAATCAGAGTTTTTTAGAAATTCAATATTAGAAATAGGATAGGATGGATGTGAGGGTGATCAGACTGCAACATCAGCCACCCATCAATCACCAGGGTTGATTCAGCTGGTCTGGCTGGCTAGGCGGGTGTCCCCTTCCTCCCTCACTGCTCCATGTGCGTCCCTCCCGAAGCTGCATGCTTGGCTGAAGAGGACAACCATCCCCAATAGAGGAGGACCCGTCTTTGGTCAAGGGTATACGAACAGCTGCGCTCCCGTGCTAGAACCTCCAAAGAAATAGGCTAGGATTTGGTGATGGTTATGTACCACCTCGTTACCATAAAGAAGTCCTAACCTCTGCATGCTGTATTATTGAAAGCATCAGAAAAGCATCCGAACACTTGGGAATCTTATGGCTCATCTTTTCAAATCAAGACAAACAAGAACAAGAAACAAACCCAGGATTAGTACACTATAACCACTGCCCCAGACAGGTTTAAAGTTTCAACCAAGTTTGGTGGGAAACCATGCTTGGTCTATTTTTTTAAAAGAAAATTATAACTCTAGTGCTCAATTATGGATGTTTGAAAACTGAAGCTGAATCACACACATCTATATTCTGGGATCATTTTCCCAATATGTGAAGAGTTCAAAAGTTCAGATCGAAGTCAGGCAGGGTTGCTCACGCCTGTAATCCTAGCACTTTGGGAGGCCAAGGAGGGTGGATCACTTGAGGTCAGGAATTCAAGACCAGTCTGGCCAAATGGTGAAACCCCATCTTTACCAAAAATACAAAAATTAGCCAGGTGTGATGGCACACACCTGTAATCCCAGTTACTCAGGAGGCTGAAGCAGGAGAATCGCTTGAACCCAGAAAGCAGAGATTGAAGTGAGCCAAGATTGTGCCACTGCATTCTAGCCTGGGTGACAGAGCCAGAATCCACATTAAAAAAAAAAAAAACAAGTTCAGGCCGGGCGCAGTGGCTCATGCCTGTAATCCCAGCACTTTGGGAGGCCGAGGCAGTCGAATCACGAGGTCAGGAGATCGAGACCATCCTGGCTAACTCAGTCAAACCTCATCTCTACTAAAAATACAAAAAAAAAAAAAGTAGCCAGGCGTGGTGGCAGGCGTCTGTAGTCCCAGCTACTTGGGAGGCTGAGGCAGGAGAATGGTGTGAACCCGGGAGGTGGAGCTTGCAGTGAGCCGAGATCGTGCCACTGCACTCTAGCCTGGGAGACAGAGCGAGACTCCATCTCAAAAAAAAAAAAAAGTTCAGATCAAGCAGGTTTACACCCATCACTAATTACTGTGGGGAGCTAGGGGAAGTAACTCTATCTTTCTGGGTATTAATTTTACTCATTGCAAAATTAGAGCATTGGAATGGATGATTTCAAAGTCCCTTATGACTCTTAGCAAAGTCACAGAAAAGGAGAATCACAAGGTTTTCATTTGGCATAAGCAGAATTGGTATATGCCAACATAATAATTTTTGAGAGTCAAGAAAGAAGAGACTTTATCCAAAAACACCTGTCACAGTAGCCAAGGACCAAACTGTACAAGCTGAGATAGTGGAAGACACGGAGGCTTTGGAATCAGCCAGACCTGGCCTCTAACCCGAACTCTGACACCAGCTTTCTGTCAGTATGCAAATTACTTAATCTCTCACCTCAGTTTTCTTATCTATAAAATGTAACGTTCAGTTCACACTCTGTTACTCAGGGTGTAGCAATGGTGGTCAAGTGCAGCATGGATCTGAGAGGGGCAGGCCTCCCCAACCTGCAGGGTTAGTGATTAGGCAGAAATTAATGAGTTCAGATTACCAGCCTCTACTCCAACAAGGGGCAGGATGAGCAGGGACCAGTTGCCTTCTGAGTCTCCCTGAATGTATGGGCTTAGTCTGACCCTCTTCCAAAGCCCAGCCTCAGTGAAAAAATGAACCCCTCCCAGGTATAGCCAACAATATAATTATAGTTCATCTTCTCCAAATAATGGAGCATTGACTATAATATTGTTTTAACTGTGGTTTTGGATTTTTCTGAACCTGCTGTTCCATCCTTGCCAATACCCCCATTGTTACTTGCCAATACCCCCATTGAATCCAAAGTTGAAAGTTCACTATACAATAATATGTTAAGAGATGATGTTATGGGTTTTTCCCTTTTGTTCAATGAACAACATAGAAATCCCCTTAAATGCTGTTCAGAGCCTGGTACACTTGAGCCTAATTTTAGAGCAGCAATCTTAGAGTTAAAGAGAATTTGAGGGCCACGGGGCTCATAGGAGCAGAAGACCTAGTCTGCCCCAAAGCATCTTGGGAAATGTGTCCAGTGCCGAGAAAACAGGAAATGCAGCCATGTTATCCTCTCACATATGGTTTTGGACAGGATAAAATGAGATAATTTCTGCAACACAGACTACATGGTACCTAGCCATAGGAACGACATTAAGTGGTAGTTACTACTATTACTCACCGCTGGTCTGTGTAGCTCCAAAGTCCATCAATGTTCTGCTATGCATACTACCTCCCTACCCCAAATGATAGTCTCCAAACTTTTGGATAATATATCACTATAATTTTGTTTGTTTTTTGAGACGGAGTCTTGCTCTGTTGCCAGGCTGGTGTGCAGTGGCGTGATCTCGGCTCACTGCCACCTCCGCCTCCCAGGTTCAAGCGATTCTCCTGGCTCAGCCTCCCAAGTGGCTGGGACTAGAGGTGCCTGCTACCACACCCGGCTACTTTTTCTATTTTTAGTAGAGACGGGGTTTCACGTGTTGGCCAGATGGTCTCATTCTACTGACCTCATGATCCGCCGGCCTCAGCCTCCCACAGTGCTGGGATTATAGGCTTGAGTCACCGCGTCTGGCCCATCACCATAATTTTTTAAAGGTTTAGCATACAGACTTCAAAATACCAAAATATGCATATTCATATATTTATATAATATACAAGTGCTACTTTTTACATGCTAAAACTTATTACAAGAGAGATAGTTAAAAGGCACGAAAGGTTTGAAATAAAATCTTTAAATAATATTTATTTTATTAATTTCTAGAACAAAAAATATCTGTAAGCAATGTGTTCAATGTGTTTCCTTATTTTTAAAATCTTGGTTTAAAGAGGCAGAGGTTGCAGTGAGCCGAGATCACACCACTGCACTCCAGCCCGGGCGATAGAGGAAAACTCAGTCTCAAAACATTTAAAAAAAAATAGGTTGGGCGCAGTGGCTCATGCCTGTTATCCCAACACTTTGGGCAGATTACCTGAGGTTGGGAGTTCGAGACCAGCCTGACCAACATGGAGAAACCCCATCTCTACTAAAAATACAAAATTAGCCGGGCATGGTGATGCACGCCTGTAATCGCAGCTACTTGGGAGGCTGAAGCAAGAGAATCGCTTGAACCCAGGAGGCGGAGGCTGTGGTGAGCTGAAATCCCGCCATTGCACTCCAGCCTGGGTAACAAGAGTGAAACTCCAGCTCAAAAAATAGTAATCAATAATAAATAAAAATACAAATATAAACATTTTTAAAAGTAAATATAAAAATAAAATAAAATCTTGTTTTAATGTTTTGTGTCACAACAATTTGAAGGAGTGCATCTAAGTTCAGTTTATGATCAACACTGAATTCTAATGGATGACATAGACAGAAAAAGAACCTCACATGAAGGTTCCAAATAGAACCAAATGGAAGAACTGTCTTGCTTGGCTGCACTTGCTAAATCATAATTGCCATCTTTTAAATCCTATCCATCATTCATGCAGAGGTTTTTGTTGAAATTTGTCTGATAGATTTTCATCATTCCTTTTTTTCTTGAGACGGAGTCTTGCTCTGTTGCCAGGCTACAGTGCGGTGGCACAATCTCAGCTCACTGCAACCTCCAACTCCCGATCCAAATGATTCTCCTGCCTCAACCTCCTGAGTAGCTAGGTGGCATGCGCCACCATGCCCAGCTAATTTTTGTGCTTTTAGCAGAGATGGGGTTTCACCATGTTGGCCAGGATGGTCTTGATCTCCTGACCTTGTGATCCGCCCACCTCTGCCTCCCAAAGTGCTGGGATTACAGGCATGAGCCACCATGTCCAGCTCTTTTTTTTATGAGATGAAGTCTCACTCTGTCTCCCAGGTTGGAGTGCAATGGTGCCATCCCAGCTCACTGCAACCTCTGCCTCCTGGGTTCAAGCGATTCTACTGCCTCAGTCTCCTAAGTAGCTGGGATTACAGGCAGCCAACATCATGCCTGGCTAATTTTTATATTTTTGTAGAGAAAGGGTTTCACCATGTTGGCCAGGCTGATCTTGAACTCCTGACCTCAGGTGATCTGCCCACCTCGGCCTCCCAAAGTGCTGGGATTACAGGCGTGAGCCACCACGCCCAGACTGATTTCCATCATTCTTAATGCCAAAAAATTACCCTGAAAACAAATTGGAAGGGATTGCATGTTTATATTTTTTAACAATTAGATTCAAAACCCACTACAATTCCTTAGGAGATTATTAAACATACTAGAAAATTCTTTTTCCAAGTGTATTCACTATGCATGTGACAAACATATGTAATTTCCACAACTAAACAATATTCCAATAGAGACATTTCCTCAGAGTCATTTTCGAAAATGTCCTCTGGGTATCTTTTAAAAAGCAGTTTGTTTCTCATTATTGGTGTCACTTTTACCTTGAAGAAACAAGCTATTTAATCTGTTCTTACTTTTCTTTTAATTTATCTGCTAGGTAGCATACTATTGACAACTGCTTGTCACATAAAATACCAATAAATTGGCTGGGCACAATGGCTCACACCTATAATCCCAACACTTTAGGAGGCTGAGGCAGGCAGATCAAGTGAGCCCAGGAGTTTCACACTAGCCTGGGCAACATAGCAAGACACCCACACCCCCTACCTCATCCCCGTCTCTACGAATAATTTTTTTTTTTTTTTTTTTTCAGACAGAGCCTCACTCTGTCGCCTGGGCTGGAGTACAGTGGCATAATCGCAGTTCACTGCAACCTCTGCCACTTGGGTTCAAGCGATTGTCCTGCCTCAGCCTCCCGAGTAGATGGGATTACAGGCGCCTGCCACTGTGTCTGGCTAATTTTTGTAGTTTTAGTAGAGATGGAGTTTCACCATCTTGGCCAGACTGGTCTTGAACTCCTGACCTCGTGATCCACTCGCCTTGGTCTCCCAAAGTGCTGGGATTACAGGTATGAGACACTGCGCCTGGCTGGCAAATACTTTTTTTTTAATTAGCCAGGTGTGGTGGTGTGTACCTGTAGTCCCAGTTACTCTGAAGGCTTAGGTAGGAGGAGTGCTTGAGCCCAGGAGGTCCAGGCTGCACTGAGCTGTGATTGTGCCACTGCACTCCAGCCTGGGCAATGGAGCAAGACTGTCTCAAAAAAAGAAAATCAATAAATGGCAGATTTGTCTTTAACTTCAATAACTTTTTAAAGTGTTTTGACAGAAGATAAACAATGAACTTCTGTGTTTATTGCTACCCCATCTCATTATAAAGCAGGGGTCCAACTTTATGGCCCTTATATCAAATCCCATTCCACTCTTGTTTTTATAAATAAAGTTTTATTGGAATACAATCACACTCATTAATTTACATATTGTCTACGGCTGCTTTCATCCTACAGTGGCAGAGTTGAATCACTATAATAGGGACCATATGGCTTGCAAAACCTAAAACAATGACTATCTTCTTTACCAAAAAATGTTGCAAAACCTTCTGTTATACATCATTATGAATTTTTTAATATTAAAGTTTCTGTTTTCACAAAATTTATCACACCTAAATTTCCTGGAATTTTAATTATTATGGCTCTAACTTCTTTGCTACGGTAACTACATATGAATGATGCAGTCATTAAATTTCACTTATGCTCTATTCCTCTAGCCTTATCCCTCTTGTATTTAAGAAGTAATTATAATTATAATTAAAGGTATAATTATATCTTTATAATTAATATAGCCCCTCTAAGATACATTTTTCTTAATGGCGATAGAATTGTTTTCTATGTATTTCACTATTGAAACAGAATCTAGCAAGTATCATAAATTGAGTTAAGTTAGAAATATCTGTACTTTCATCCAATTATATCAGAAGCCTCCCACAATGTCAAATCTATCCTAATGCTTATTTCCTCAGATCTTCAGCTATCTTTTCTATGCATCTTCCAATGATATTTGCTGACAAAGGAACACATTTTTCTTATTATTTCTGCTGAGTTTTACCAGGGCAGAAGAACACGTATTTCTCTAATAGTATGCAGCTTTTTAACCTCTGCTCTTAAGCTAAAATCTGTAAAGTTAGTGAAATTAAGTGACACTGAGCAGTGCCTGATTAAAACATCCGTGTAAAAAAGCTGTAAGATTGGCCTGCATACTCTAGATGCTTCATTTCTAAATGTCATGATAACCATGACAATTTCATGGATAAAACTCAAGTACAAGATACACTTTGGGGCAGTGTTCACTGTCAGTGGTGTTAGACTTAAATCCACATTTCAAACAGGGCTCCATCATAATGTCTAATTTTTTCAACACCTCTTGTCGGATCTCACTAGATATCATTGTTTTATCTCTTAATGTAGTTGACAAAGAGCTCGTAACAGAGCAGAAATGCTTGTTTTGCCATTTTCTCATTGTTCCCTTATGCTTCCATTATAGGTATTGTCTTAAATTTACAATTTCATTACAGATATCTTTTTAAGCTTTTTGTTCATTTGGTGCAAGTTACTTTAGTTCAAACTAGATAATGCATTTTTCTTAGAATCCACACTGGCCCATGTAAACTGCAATGCATCACAGGATGCTGAGAGCCAACCCAGAAGAAGACAACACAGTCGAGCCCTCCACATTGTGGAAGACCCACTCTTCCCTTAGAGAACTCATGAACTACTCTTGATATCTGACCTATGTGAAAACACAAATATCAACCTGTATATTAGATATTAGCAACACAATGTTTCTTTATTTTTTAGATAAACACATATAGAGGTCATAATATTTTTTTATACAGTGCATTGCTATACACATTCTACATTGGAGACCATGATACTATACAATGATTTTGCCACTTTATTTTATTTTATTTATTTTCTTGAGACAGAGTCTCACTGTGTCACCCAGGCTGGAGTGCAATGGCACGATCTTGGCTCACTGCAACCACTGCCTCCCATGTTCAAGCGATTCTCCTGCCGCAGCCTCCCAACTAGCTGGGACTATAGGCATGTGCCACCATGCCTGGCTAACTTTTGTACTTTTAGTAGAAACAGGGTTTTGCCATGTTAGCCAGGCTGGTCTTGAACTCCTGACCTCAGGTGATCCACCTGCCTTGGTCTCCCAAAGTGTTGGGATTACAGGTGTGAGCCACCTTGCCTGGCCAATTTTGCCATTTTAAAAAGTACAATACTTAAAGGAGGTGAGAGTTATTCTGCTAATACAGTAAGGTATTACATTAGGTTGGTGCTCAGCAAGTATTCAGTTGCTTATTGAATACTTACCATATACCAACATACACACACACACACACCAGTATATCAAGTGCTATGAGTGTTACCAAGACGAATCAAAATAAATCAGACATGAATCCTGCATTCAACTCCAGTTATTCACTAATTTATTCATCCACTTAGCAAACAATTACTGGGTGCCTTCAAGTTCTAGGGACAGAGTAAGGCACTAAGAATTGGTGTCTTGGTGACTTCCACTTCAGATATGGCAAACTATTCATCCAACTTGAATTAGCTTAGATAGATTGGTCATTATTATGGTAAGTTTTCATTTTTTGGCTTCCTAGGGTTTGTTCTCCTATCCCAATAGCACTCCAATTTCCTACTGGATAACAAACTTTCCCCCACTGTGGTACGGTGACCCAAGCTGAAACTACAGGGTCTAAGACACCATGAATAAGGAGAAATTTATTCTCTGCAGGGAGAAAGCCAGAATGGAAAGAAGCAAAGACAAAAGATAAAAGAGTCTTAGGAAAAGAACAGCCTTATTTCCTTACTTTCTGTCTCCCTTTTATAGACCCTCTGAGGCCCAACTATGTATGCTTTATTTCTTCTTCATAAATGTCTATAACATTGCCTCACTGTCCTGGACATTGGTTGTTATAGCCATATAATAAATGTACCATTTTACTTGGGCTAATTTTAGTGAGTTTCTCTTCCTTGCAACCAAACAGTTCCTGAGAATAATTTGGTCCCAGGAAGAGGCTTTGCAAACAAACACTAAGAGGAAATTAGGAAAGATTGTTGTAGAACTGTGACACTCTCTTCCCTTCCCATCACCACCTTCCACCCCAGATGAAAAGCTGGAGGTCTGAGATCTGAGATATACAGTTTGAGAATCAGCTGATTAAACTTTAACTTTGAGTCTCCATCTCCATGTGACTTTAAGAAGAGTATCGTGAGATAGAGGAAAGATAAAACTCAGTTCCAGATTGCCTGGCTTGAAATAGAGTAGGGGAAAAAAGAACATTCTGGGGGATTGGTAGCATCTGTTTATTGCTCTCCCAGCTTGGGGGATCTTGTAGTCTTAGTTAAACCATCTAACTACAGGTGTGGAAACTCTTTCCCATCATTTCTCTGAGGGTCTAGGAATCATCTTTAGTCTAACAAAGAGGAAAGGTATTTTGGTAGAAATACCGTAAGAGGTAATTGGCCAGTGGCAGAAGTAGATATATGCTTCAAGGTGAGCATAGCCTCTACAGGAAGGAAAACTATTGAGGAGACCTGATGTAAAATGAGCAAGGTTTCATGAAGGGTGAATACCTGATCTTCAGAAACCAGGGGTAAGTAATATAAGGTTTTCAATCTTGTGAAAACTGCACGGTCAGCTGGCGAAGTTTCTAATCCAATATGACTCCAGGGGCACAAAGACAAGGCTTATTATGGACATCTTCTCAATTCACTTGTCCAGATTTTTCAGGTGGTGGCCCCAATCTTGAGCCAGTTTTCTGACTATGGATCAATGGTCCTTCTTACTTTCTCACTATATCCCTTTCATCCTTTCACACTTGAAGGTTTATTCCTTCTTCCTTCCCTCCCAATTCCCCATCAAAGTCCTTAACGAGTTGACTCAGGATCATCAGTAAGAACTTTGATGGCCAATGAAATATCAAAGCAGGGTAAAAAAAGGTAAGCAAGGAGCAACAAATAGTAGCCCTTTCTCAAGAGCATGGAAGCATTTTTGAAACAATAGTCTTCAAAACACTATTGCCTAAATCTCCACTTCCCGGAAGGAAAGGGAGATTAGACAGATGACAGATAGATAGGTAGGTAAATAGAGAGAGATAGAGATTAAGAAACAGATGTAGATGGTCTTAGTCCTGTTCGTATTGTTATAACAAAACACCTGAAATTGGTAATTTTTTTTTTTTTGAGACGGAGTCTCACTCTGTTGCCCAGGCTGAAGTGCAGTGGCATAATCTTGGCTCACTGCAACCTCTGCCCCCCCGGGTTCAAGCAATTCTCCTGCCTCAATTTCCCAAGTAACTGTGATTACAGGTGTGTGCCACCACACCCAGCTAATTTTTGTATATTTAGTAGAGACAGGGTTTCACCATTTTGGCCAGGCTGGTCTCGAACTCCTGACCTCAGATGATCCACCCCATCTTGGCCTCCCAAAGTGCTGGAAGTACAGGTGTGAGCCACTGTGCCCGGCCATGAAACTGGTAATTTATTTTATTTTATTTTATTTATTTTTTGAGATGGAGTCTCGCTCTGTCACCCAGGCTAGAGTGCAGTGGCATGATCTCAGTTCACTGCAACCTCTGCCTGCCAAGTTCAAGCAATTCTCCTGCCTCAGCCTCCCAAGTAGCTGGGACTACAGGCACGTGCCACAATGCCCAGCTAGCTAGTTTTTTGTATTTTTAACAGACACGGGGTTTCACCATGCAGACTGGTCTTGAACTCCTGACCTCAGATGATCCACCCTTGTCTCAGCCTCCCAAAGTGCAGGTTTGAGATTACAGGCATGAGCCACCACGCCCTGCCTGAGACTGGTAATTTATAAAGAACAAACATTTACTTTCTCACAGTTCTAGAGGCTGGGAAGTTCAAGATCGTGGCACTGGCAGGTTCAGTTTTTTTACAAGGGCTGCTGTCTGCTTTCAAGATGACACCTTGTTGCTGCATCCTCCAGGGGGAGAAACACTGTGTCCTTACATAACAGAAGGTGGAAGGATAAGAGAGCCCAATGCTATTTGAAGCTTCTTATATAAAGTTTTAATCTCATTCATGAGAGGAGGACCCCTCATGATTTAACTACCTCTTAATACCATCACATTGGCCATGAAGTTTCAATACCTGAATTATGGAGGGGACATATTCAAACCACAGCATGGACATACAGATTCTATTTTAAGGAAGGTAGCCATTGCTTTAAAGTAAGTTCAATGATTTCTTCTAGTTCCAAATAGTTCAAAACAGGACAGTCTGGTATGTATGTATGTATGTATGTATGTATGTATGTATGTATGTGTTTAGAGAGGGAGCCTTGCTCTTTTGCCCAGGCTGGAGTGCAGTAGCACCATTTCGGCTCACTGCAAACTCGGCCTCCCAGGTTCAAGCGATCTTCCTGCCTCATCCCCCCTAGTATAGGCATATGCTACCATGCCCGTTTAATTATTGTATTTTTAGTAGTGACGGGGTTTCACTATGTTACCCAGGCTGGTCTCAAACTCCTGACCTCAGGTGATCCACCTGTCTTGGCCTCCCAAAGTGCTGGGATTACAGGTGTGAGCCACCATGCCTGGCCAAAAACAGGCTCTTTGGGGACAATGTGAAAAAAAAAAAATACAGGCACGAGCCTCTGCACCCGGCCCTTTTTTCTCTCTCTTCTAAATTAAAGTTTTTTATTGTATTACATTCCTCTATTAAACATGGGTTGCCGAACCAAGGGAAGTCATATTCAAAGCAGCTCAAGAACAAGAAAGATTCCCCAGAGCTTTGGACTTGGAGCTTAACCTGCTGGTAAATACATCAAATTGTTTTACTGTGGGAAAGGGGGGAATATATTTTAGGTACCTGTATGAGGGCTGTGTGATTTCCGGGAACTGTCTTGGAATACTATTTATGGGAGGAGAGTTTGTATTAGACTAGGCAGTCAAGGGGTAGACTGTAGCAGACTGTGGTTGCTTCCTTTTCCTCCCAGGAAGCTTTCACTTGTTCCTTCTGTTAAGAGATTCCATTACGCTGGCCACACACTGGGTCAATGATCCAGTCTGGCCAATTCCCTTGGCAATAGCAATAGTTCAAGCGGAAGCATGCAACACAAGCAAAATCAATGAGAACCTTCATCAGGATTAAAATAGAGACTTGGGGAGAAAGATATTTTTTCTTTTCTCTGGGGTTCCTAAGCTAAGACTAGTAACAGCCATGTCCATATGGAGAAGCAAGAAAGAATGACACCAACATGAACAGAAGAGCAAACACAAGTAGTGATGATCATGAGAACAGGAGAAAAAAACATCCTTGTCATAGGGAGGCCTCAGTGCTAGCCCCTGAGATCATGGTTTTTCCTTTAATTCTGTAAACTACTCCATCCCTGCTCTGTGCTCCAGTTAACAGCCACCCCCTTTCCTGCAGAGTCTAGTTTAAATTGAGTTTCCATCACTTCAAAGAGTCCTGACAAGGCTTGGCATGGTGGCTCACACCTGTAATCCCAGCACTTTGGGAGGCCGAGGCAGGTGGATCACTTGAAGTCAGGAGTTTGAGACCAGCCTGGCCAGCATGGTGAAACCCTATCTCCACTAAAAATACAAAAATTAGCTGGGCATGGTGGCGCATGCCTGTAATCCCAGCTACTCGGGAGGCTGATGCATGAGAATTGCTTGAACCTGGGAGATAGAGGTTGTAGGGAGCCAAGATCATGCCACTGCACTCCAGCCTGGACAACAGAGCAAGACCCTGTCTCAAAAAAAAAAAAAAAAAGAAAGAAAGAAAGAAAAGAAAAGAAAAAAAAGGAAAAGAGAAGAAAAAAAGAGTCCTGAAGAATACATGCCCAGAAACATGGGGAACTCAGAGGGATAATTTAACACAAATTTAGGGTTTTTGTTGTTGTTGTCATTGTTATTATTATTATTTTTAAACTGTAATACAAGCCTAGGGTAAAAATTCAAACAGTATAAAGAGGTTTATTATCTAATTATAGAATAAGTCTTCCTCCTAGAACCCTGCTGCCGAAGAAAAAAAACCTGTTAACAGCTTTTTTCGTATCCTTCCAGAAATTTCCTTGAATTAACCTTATAGCACTCTGAAGGACCAAGGAGAGAATGAAGTGAGTGAAATATATTACCCTCAGATCTAGCTCAACAAAGCAGATATATCAATATTATGTCTATTTTTCCCCTTTTCTGATTATACTTGGTTTAAATATGCAGTGTAAAATTGCCTGTGAATGTCTACATTTTATATTATTGAGTAAAATCCCAACAGGGAAAAACTAACTAATGAGTTTTGTTTTGTCATCATGTAGGGCTTTTACAACATAGTTTAAAACACTCAACATCTTGAAACAATTGACAAAATCATTCACCTTCACAGAAAGTTGGTTTGTTTTTTTGAAACAAACATAGAGGAACTTGCCTTATTTTATTTTATTATTTTTTTTGAGATGGAGATTCACTCTTTTGCCCAGGCTGGAGTGCAATGGCATGATCTCAGCTCACTGCAATCTCCACCTCCTGGGGTCAGGCAATTCTCTTGTCTCAACCTCCTGAGTAGAGTAGCTGGGACAACAGGCAGCCACTACCACACCCAGCTAATTTTTGTATTTTTAGTAGAGACGGGGTTTCACCATATTGGCCAGGCTGGTCTCAAACTGCTGACCTCAAATGATCCAGCCACCTCGGCCTCCCAAAGTGCTGGGATGACAGGCGTGAGCCACCATGCCCGGCTGGATTGTTTTCTTTAAAGCGGTTACTTTTCTGTTATGTGACTCTTACCTCAATACTAATAATCTTTAAAAGACGGAAGGTATACATTTTGCAAAGCAAACCTAAATCAAAAGATTTTTTTTTAAGTCGTAACCTCTGACAAAAACGTTAATTAACCTGTATTAAGAACCTACTCTAGGCAAGAAAGACCCTGTGCTAAAAACTTTCCAGTAAACAATAGACATAATATGTAAATTATGATAGTATGCTAGAAGGTGATAGATACTATGAGGAAATAAGTAGAATAAGGTCAAAAGGAATAGAAGAGACAGAGGGGCAGGGAGCAGAATTTGAAACAGTGGTCCTGGAAAGCATCATTAAGAAGGCAGCATTTAAGAAAAGATTCAGCCAGGTGTGGTGGCTCACACCTGTAATCCCAGCACTTTGGGAGGCTGAGGTGGGCGGATCACCTGAGGTCAGGAGTTGGAGACTAGCCTGGCCAACATGGTGAAACCCCGTCTCTACCAAAAATACAAAAATTAGCCAGGCATGGTGGCGCATGCCTGTAGTCCCAGCTGCTCGGGAGGCTGAGGCAGAAGAATCAGTTGAACCTGGGTGGTGGAGGTTGCAGTGAGCCAAGATGGCGCCACTGCACTCCAGCCTGAGCAACAAGAATGAAACTCTGTCTCAAAAAAAAAAGGGGGGGGATATGCTATGCACTGAAATGTAGATGGCTGAAGCAGGTTTGAAAGAGGGATGGGGAATGAGAGGAGGAGAAGAGGATAGCTGTGACAAGCAGAAGTTCTGTTTGGGACAGGTTGCATTTGAAATGTCTATTAGAAAACGAGGTGGAGGTAGCTCATAGAACTGAGGTGATTTTTGTAAGAATTGAGCCACCAGTCCCTCCACCTCCTTGCAAAGCAATAATATTTAATTATGATAGTATCAGTCAAACTCAATGTTTTCCTTTTTAACACTTCCATATATGTTCCTATTTATCTTGCATTTTGAACTTCTTTTTAATTGAGGTAAAATGCTAATGCTTTCTTTTTTTCTAAAGATTGAGGTCTTTACCCTGCTCCATTGTCAAATCGTGACATGATTTTTTCCATACTTCACCTTGTGTCCCCTCTCACCTACTTTTCTTTTTTTTTTCTTTTTTTTTCTTTTTCTCTTTTTTTTTTTTTTTTTTTTTTGAGACTGAGTCACACTCTGTTGCCCAGGTTGGAGTGCAGTGGCATGATCTTGGCTCACTAAAACCTCCATTCCCTGGGTTCAAGCAATTCTCCTGCCTCAGCCTCCCTAGTAACTGAGATTACAGGTGTGTGCTACCATGCCTGCCTGATTTTTATATTTTTAGTTGAGACAGGGTTTTGCCACGTTGGCCAGGCTGATCTAGAATTCCTGACCTCAAGTGGTCCACCTGCCCGGCTTCACAAAGTGCTAGGATTACAGGCATGAGCCATCGTGCCCAGCCCTCACCTACTTTGCTAAATGGGAATATAATTTACTCCTTAACTCTTCTCTTTCTTTCACACCTTGAATCCAATCTACCAGACATTTTGGCCAATGTGTGTTACTCTTTTTTAAAAAACAGATGTTACTGCAATTTACTGTTATTTTTAAGAAAGCTATCACTACATATCTTCCAACAATTATGTTAAAAGAGTCCACAAATGGTGATTGCCAAGGTGTAATTTCCAAGACTTGTAGATCTAGCCAAGTGAAGTATGACATCTCTGAAAGGAACCTGGACTATGGGCTATCTGAAATATGTTATATAGCTGGAGTCATTTCTTAGGGCTGTTGTAACAAAGTACCAGAAATTTAGTGGCTTAAAACAGCATAAGTTTATTCTCTTGCAGTTCGGGAAGATAAAAGTCCAAAATCAGCAGGGACATGCTTTCTCTGAAGGTACTATGAGAGGATCTTATGTTCCTCTTCCATATATGTCTGTTTTTAAAGTTCCCTTATGTTATGAGAACACAAGTCATTTAATTTAGGACATACTTTAATCTCATATGGCCTCACCTTAACCTCATTACATCTGCAAATACCCTATTTCCAAATAAGGTCACATTCACAGGTGTCAGGGGTTAGGATTTCGGATATCTTTTTGTAGGGACACAGTTGTCAATCCATAACAACAACAAACCTCAGTTATTCATTCATCTATTCACTAAAAATAGTACCTGTGCTTGGCACACTTGCAAATACTAGAGATACAAGCATGAACAAGATGACGTAGTTCTTGCCCTGAGAGAGCCTGTAATCTAGTGTGGGAGGCAGATACTTGCAGTTCAATATGGTAAAAGAGAAGAACTGAGGCTGGGCGCGGTGGCTCATGCCTGTAATCCCAGCACTTTGGGAGGCCGAGGTGGACAGGTCACTTGAGGTCAGGAGTTCAAGACCAGCCTGGGCAACATGGTGAAACCCCGTCTCTACTAAAAATACAAAAATTAGCCAGGCGTGGTATTACATGCCTGTAGTCCCAGCTATTTGTGAGGCTGAGGCAGGAGAATCGCTTGAACCCAGGAGGCAGAGGCTGCAGTGAGCAGAGATTGCGCCACTGCACTCCGGCATGAGCAACAGAGCAAGACTCTGTCTCAAAAAAAAAAAAAAAAAAACAAAAAAAAAAAGAGAGAGAACTGGCCAGGCATGATGGCCTGCACCTGTAATCCCAGCTACTTGGGAGGCTGATGCAGCAGGAAGATCACTGGAGCCCAGGAGTTCAAGATCAGCTTTGGCAACACCATGAGACCCCCATCTCAGAAGAACATGAAGGAGAAGGAGGGGAAGCAGCAGAAAAAGAAGGAGAAAGAGAAAAGGAGGAAGAGGAGGAGGAGCAGGAGGAGGAACAACTGAGTAATATGGGAATTCAGAGATGCAACACTTAACTCAGCCTGGAAAGCCAGGCTGGCCTTACCACTTTCTGAAGTAAGCGATATCCAAACTAAGACCTAGATGATGGCATGGGAGGTACAGGGAAGAAGACTCCAAGCAGAGGGATTACATTTGTTGAAGTCCAGATGTTAAAGAAATCATGCAGCTGGGCGCAGCGGCACATGCCTGTAATCCCAGCACTTTCGGAGGCCAAGGTGGGTGGATCGCCTGAGGTCAGGAGTTTGAGACCAGCCTGGCCAACGTGGTGAAACCCCATCTGTCTCTACTAAAAATACAAAAATTAGCCAGGCGTGGTAGCGCGTGCCTGTAATCTCAGCTACTGAGGAGGCTGAGGCAGGAGAATCGCTTGAACCTGGGAGATGGAGTTTGCAGTGAGCCGAGATCATGCCATTGTACTCCAGCCCAGGCAACAAGAGCGAAACTCTGTCTCAAAAAAAGAAAAAAAGAAAGAAAAAAAAAGTATAAAAATTAGCTTGGTGTGGTGTAATGCCAGCTACTTGGAGGGCTGAGAATTGCTTGAACCTGGCAGGTGGAGGTTGCAGTGAACCGAAATCGGGCCAGTGCACTCCAGCCTGTGTGACAGAGTGAGACTCTGTCTCAAAAAATAAAATAAAATAAAATAAAAGATAATAATAGAGTTTTAATATTAAAGACAGAATAAATCAATAAAAATAATCCCAACCATTAATCTTTAGTTCATCCAATTAGTTTCAAACTTTCTTCCACACCAAACTTCTTAAAGAGCACATTAAGATGAAACCAAATGGAGTTTAGCTTGGGCATAAACAAGGCACTGTTGGCATCGCACAGCCATGCAGAGCAGACAGAGAGGATGAAACAAAACCTGGCCCTGCATCTACACAGCTGAATCTTGGGCAGGAGGAATAAGCCCAGCTGCAAAAGCAAATATCAGACTGGTAGCCTGATGGGTGAGGCACAATGGCCAAAGGACACAGGAAGCCCAGGCGCGATTGAAGCAACTCTCTAATCAAATGGATGGAGCCAATGGAGAGGAATCCAAGCATCTTGTCTGCCCTCCCCAGTCAGGCACACAGGCCAGCAGACAGGCAGGTAGGAGGTTATTTGTAGACAAATTGTCCATGGGTAGCAATGGATAAGATCCAGGTTCTGTCCCAGGGAAAAGGGCTGGCAAGTGCCACATAGTATGCCAAGGCCCAGTCCCAGGCTGAGTTCAGGAACAGTGTGCAGTCCTAAAAGGGGACTGTGCCTCTGGGCAGGAGAGCTAGGGATCAGGTAGAAGCTGGATCTCTGGGTTGGGCCAACAATAGCCAGAGAAGAGACAGATATCACTCGGGGAAACATGGCTGTCAGAGGATGTAACCGGACTATCAACCTCCAAGGTTCAGTGGATGACTGGGCACCAAGGCCCACCAGAGGCACTGAGGTGGTTAATCTACTTCCTTCCTGAACTTGTTCAGACTGAGGAGCTGAGGTGGGAGGGTGGCAGCTGAAAGTGAGATGCATCAGTGGACCCAAAGGGGAGCAGCTGGGCAACATAAAGGCATGGAAACTGAGGCCGGAGGTCAATGGGGTTGAGTTATTCTGCTTGACTGTGCACCATGCCCGCTCCCTGGTGGATGTACTCATGGGAAAGAAATGACTACAGCTAAATTACCTACTTGGAAGTCTAATGGAGTGACATTAAGAAACAGCCCTTCATTCCACTAACATGTATTGAGTACCTCTTATGTTCTTAGCATAGTCTCTGCCTTCAAGGGTCCTACAGTAGAACAAGCATGATGGGAGATTCACAGAACTAACTCGGTGAGAAGTCCCATCCAAGTGCTGGGGAGCACAGAGGGAAAAAGAAGAACACCTAGAAGAACAGAAAAGTCTCTGAAGCTTTTTGAGAAGAGACCGTGACCATTTTTGCCTGGATAGCCCAATTCTAATTATCACTCTATCCGAGACTTTAATTGCCTCCGGGTGATGCCAGCTGCCTTGAACGCCAGGTCTGAAGGCACAGCTGTTGCTACTTAATCTACGCCTCCCTCAACTAAGTCTCAGGTTTGTAATCTTATCACAGAGGGAGCCTAGGGTTCCATATGACAGGACTGAAAATCCCTAGCTCTGTCTCTTACTAACTAGTTATGTCTGCCTTTTTTAACCTTTCTGAACTTCAGTTTTACTACTTATTTATATGAGAATAAAGACAACCCAAACTTCAAAGGGCTGTTTCAAGGATTAAGTGGAAGTCATGTATATGCATGGGTTTTATAAACTTTAAAGAGCTAGAAAAACATTTCTTATTTTAATGGTGTCTCAACTTGAGTCTGCACTGGGCTGCAGCCATGCCTGGGTGTGTTTGATGAACTGGTTTGTGAGGCTTCTGGTTGTCACTCTGTGTGAGGAGGAGGAAGTGGTTTGGCTCACATGCCAGAAAAAGACGCAAAGACAGCTGGGCCGCATGTGGGAAGCTTCAGATATCTATGCCTATCCTAGCTCCGCGGACGGAAGTCAGAACTCAGCAGAGAGGCTGGGCACGGTGGCTCATGCCCATAATCCCAGCACTTTGGGAGGCCAAGGGCGGCGGATCATCTGAGGTCAAATGTTTGAGACTAGCCTGGCCAACATGGCAAAACCCTGTCTCTACTAAAAATACAAAAAAAAAAAAAAATAAAAAAATAACCTGGGCATGGTGGCACGTGCCTGTAATTCCAGTTACTTGGGAGGCTAAGGCAGGAGAATCACTTGAACCTAGGAGGCGGAGGTTGCAGTGAGCTGAGATTGTGCCATTGCACTCCAGCCTGAGTGACACTCTGTCTCAAAAACACACACACACAAAATAATAACTCAGCAGAGAGAGGGGCTCCTCACTGTTTTCACAGGGGGATGTTACCACCACCGCTTTTGGGCCTCCTGACAAACCAAGATTCAGAAAGGGAGGTGGGGGTGGAGGGACATGCTCTCTTCCCAGCACAGGAAGAATTCCAGAACGTTTGTCACTGTTTAATCACCTGAAGAGTCTCCTCACCAGGAGAACACATTCTTGATGCAAATACAGCATATAAGGTGTCTGCTGTACCTTCCCCTGGAGTTGCCAGGTGACCTGGAGACATTGCCAATGTTGGGGAAATGGGAAGTGTAACAGGAGTACTTGTGAGTTGCTACAAATGCTCCTGGGGACAAAGTCTCAGGGGCAAGGGTCAGCAATGACAGGCCATTGCCCCTAAAATGACCCCAACAGTGACACTCACGGGTGGGTAAGTCCTGGAGAAACTCGGCCACATGACTCTTCTGTCAGGATGAGTGTTAGATGCCATGTGAGTTCCCATGCCAGTAGCTGCTATTTCCAGTTGTTTCAATTGCTTCATTTGTTCAGGGAACCCGAGAAAGGAGATGTGTTACCCAGCGATGCTAGAAGCTGGTTCTCAACAAAGACCACCCAGAAGTGAGCCGAGGTATTGGAAAGTACCTTATGTGTGCTTTCAACAAATGCTGCTTAAAGCTGCTGCAGTGTCCATTAAACCATTGCTCTTGGCTCTCATCTCGGAGTTTTCCAATGCTGAGGGAATGCAGACAGAAGGATGTGTAAGATTATGACACAGGAGCTGCATGGTGAGGCGGTAAAGGAGGAGAGAGGAGCAACAATCGTGCACCCTGTGAAATGTTCCCCCCGCCCCGGTTTTTTTTTTTTTTTTTTTTTTGAGATAGAGTCTTGCTCTGTCACCCAGGCTGGAGTGCAGTGGTGCAATCTCAGCTGACTGCAGCCTCCACCTCCCGGGTTCAAGTGATTCTCCTGCCTCAGCCTCCTAAGTAGCTGGGATTACAGGCACACGCCACCATACCCAGCTGATTTTGTATTTTTAATAGAGATGGGAGTTCACCCTGTTGACCAGGCTGGTCTCGAACTCCTGATCTCAAGTGATCTGCCCACCTTGGCCTCTCAAAGTGCTGGGATTACAGGCATGAGCCATTGCACCTGGCCAAAATGTCCCTTTTAAGTGGAGATGGAGTTGGGGGACAGTGCAGGGAGCTGGGGGCAAAGGTGAGTCAAAGAGAACAAAATGCCCCCACTAAAGATATGGCAGGAAGTCTGGCCAAGGGTAGGGACATTGGCTTTTTTTTCTCTTTCTCTGCAGCCCACCACCATTAAGTCTAGAATTCTGGATTAAGCATCTTTAGAGGAGACTCAGATGTGCCCAGCTTTGGACACCCCACACAGATGCCTGCATTCACTCAACAAGGAGAGAGTAAATAATTCATCCAAGGTCTGCCAAGACAGCTCTCTGGCACCATAATGGTTTCTGAGGTTGAAGGTTAGCTCTTGCCAGACAGGGAGGAGCCCAGCAAACAACAGGGGTCTCCTTAGCAGTATGGAATCTCTGTATAAATGCCAGCTCACAGCCACTCTGACTTGTCCAGCAGTGCCCTGGGCCCCTGCAGTATGCCTCGGACTAGCTTCATCCAGCAAATTGCTGCCTCTGACAGAGTCTGATGTCCATTTCCCCAGCCCATACTGAGTGTCAGTCACGGGCCTGAGTGAAAGAGACATGACCGCTGACTGCCTTGGAAGAGCCGGCTTAGGACAGGTTAGTGTGGGAGGGCAGTGGATCCATGGGTCCCAAAACGGGTAGTGAGTAGCCAACTGGTGAGCAGTCAGGTGAGGGTTTGGGGAGAGAGGGACATTTCCTAGAGGTAGAGTTATTTAAGCAGAGTTTTAAATAGTAAGTTGGAGCTCACCAGGCAGGAAAGGAAATTAAAAGGAACAGCTAGAGTTCTGTTAGAGCTTAGTATATGCAGGCATTGTGTAAAGGGCATTTCAGAGAGAGAGAAAACAGCTGGTGTGAAGTCTTAGAAATGTGAGAGTGCATGCTATATGGATAGGCTAATTCTTGTAAAAAATTTACTTTTATAGATTTAGGGGGTGCAAGTGCAGTTTTGTTACATGAATGTATTACATAATGGTGAATACTGGACTTTCAGTGTAACCATCACCCAAATCGTGTATATTACACCCATTAGGTAATTTCTCATCCCTTGCCTCCCTCCCACCCTCCCACATTTCTGAGTTTCCAATGTCAGTTATTTCACTCTCTATGTCCACGTGTATATATATACATAATTTAGCTCCCACTCATAAGTGGGAACATGCAGTATTTGACTTTCTTAGTTATTTCACTTAAGATAATGGCATCCAGTTCCATCCATGTTGCTATAAAACATGATTTCATTCTTTTTTATGGCTGAGTAGTATTCCATGGTGCAGATTATACACACACACACACACACACACACACTCCCCACACACACTCACACACACACACCTCACATTTCCTTTATCTAATCGGAATAGGCACAGTCTACGTATTTGCCTATACACAGGTGAATTCTGTGTAGATAATGTTTAGTGTACTGTGGGAGTTGTAAAAAGATAAAGCTACAAAGGAAAGTTAGAACTGAAAAGGCCTCACAAATTTAAATATATATATTTATGCATAAGTCTGGAAAGATATATGGCAATATGTTAGCATTGATTTTGGTGATGAAGACGAGAGATTCATTTTTACTCTTTCTATTCTGCATTTTCTTTTTTATTTTTTTTCACCAATAAAAAGAAGAGGTTGAGGAGGTGGGTGGTCTGAATACCATTCCAGAAAGTATGTGCTTCATGCTGCAGGCACTGGGGAGCCACTGAAAATTCTTAACCAGAAGACCGAGGCAACCAGGCAGGAGCCATCAAGAGCTGCTTACATGGGAGGCCCTCAGTGACGCACTTGCTCCTACTTCCCTGGGACTATCTTCCTCATACCACCTGCAGACCCAGAAGTCAAGCCTGTAGGATGAAACCTGTCCATCCACGAGATGGGAAGCTGCCAGTAATGAGCAAAGAGGCACACTCATTTTGAGTGCTTTTCTCTGCCCACTCAGAACTCCTCAAAACTTGACAGCGGGCACAAAACAATCTGGCTCTGCCCCAAGCACAAAGACCGGGGGAAAAGGACAGGTGGCAAAGCATTCACAAAAGCTAGGGGGAGAAAAACCAGATTGGTTTTTTCCCTACAACGTAGGAGCTTTTATTACTAGAAAATAAAATCCTGTCTGAGCAAATGCCAGGAAAACGATTAAGGGCTCAATTTACATTGGGAGGCTTGGCTGGGCACTGCTGAGCAGGGAGCTAAACAATGTCAACCCCACTCTCTGTGCACATCACGTTTGGGGTGAGTGGCCCGAGCCCCAGCCAGGCCTTTCACTGCCAGTTTTGTAGAATTACAGTCAAGCTTTGGCCACTTGGTTTCAGTTAAAAGGATTGTGTGGAAGGAAGGATAAAAGCCTCTTGCGTGCGCAGACCAGCTATTGCGTCTGAGGTCTAAGAGGAGATGTAGCCAGGGTGGTGCCAGGCCCTGCAGAAACCCTTCTTCCCTGTGGTTCTCAGGCTCTCCAGCCTGACCCAGAAAGGACAGGAGAGGTATAGGAGCATGGGCTGGCTTTGGAGTCAGACAGGCCCGGGTTGGAGTCCCCATTCTACTACTGCCTGTGGGCCTGTAGGCAAGATTTTAACTTTTCTTTTTTTTCTTTTTTTTAATTTTTAGACACAGTTTTGCTTCTGTTGCACAGGCTGGAGTGCAATGGCGTGATCTCGGCTCACTGCAACCTCTGCCTCCTGGGTTCTAGCGATTCTCCTGCCTCAGCCTCCTGAGTAGCTGAGACTACAGGCGTGTGCCACTGCGCCTGGCTAGTTTTAGTATTTTTAGTAGAGACGGGGTTTCACCAAGTTGACCTGGTTGGTCTTAAACACCTGACCTCAGTTGAGCAGCCTGCCTCAGCTTCCCAAAGTGCTGGGATTACAGGCATGAGCCACCATGCCTGGCTGGCAAGATTTTAACTTATCTGAGTCTGGTGTCTTCATCAATAAAGTGAGGATAATAATGCTTAGAATTATTATGGGAATAAAATAACATGATATATGTAAAGCACCAATAAAGTAGATACTTGTTCATTGGTAGCTTCTTTCTATCCCTTTTTTCCCTCCAAGACCTCCTAAGGGAAAGAATTATAATGCAATGGTAAAGACATGAGATTAGAGTTTGAGAAACTAAGGTTCTAGTCCAACTACTAATGAGCTGTGTAACTTTGAGCAAAGCACTCAGTCTCCCTGGGTTTCACTTTCTCCCACTGAAAAATTTTGGATTAAATAATCCCTAAGGGCTCCTCTATCTCTGACTTTCAATATTAATTATAATTACTATCATGAAACAGTTGCTGTGTGCCAGGCATGTTGGTCAGCAATGCACATGCATTATCTTATCAAGTATTATCTTTAGTTTACAAGTGAAGAAAATGAGCTTTATAGGGGCTGAAGAACTTGTCCCAGATTGTATAGCTAGTAAGGACAGGCCGAGAAGTACTTGCCCTGACTTATTTGTTTAAAAAAAAAAAAACTAATTAACTTAGCCTCAGGGTTCCAAGTCTTTGCACTAAACAGGTAATAAAATCAAACCACTCTGCAGGTTCTAGGTCAGGTTTAAATGGCTACCAATTCTTGAAACTGTAACTGGGAATTCAGGCCTGAGGAATATTGATCACTTGTTGCAGTGTGAAACAGCCCCAACAGAGGAGACATTCATATAGAGGGTAAGAAAAAGGTGCTGCAAATTGGCATTCCTGCAGCTTGAGTCTGACTGGCAACAAGAAGACTCAGGAAGACATATCAAAGCCCAGCGGTCGTGACCAGGCCAGGGAGCCCAGGGCTGAAGAAGTGAACTGTTGGTAAGCCCATATCAGTTGTCTATTGTTCCATTTTAAACCACCCCAAAACTTGATGGTTTAAAACAACATACATGGCTAAATGCAGTGGCTCACACCTGTAATGCCAGCACTTTGGGAGGCCGAGGAGGGCACATCACTTGAGGTCAGGAGCTCGAGATCAGCCTGACCAACATGGTGAAACCCCATCTCTATTAAAAATAAAATTAGCCAGGTGTGGTGGCACATGCCTGTAATCCCACCTACTTGGGAGGCTGAGGCAGGAGAATTGCTTGAACCCAGGAGGCGGAGGTTGCAGTAAGCTGAAATTGTGCCACTGCACTCCAGCCTGGGCAACAGAGCAAGACTCTGTCTTAGAAAAATAAATAAATAAAAATAAAACAACAAAGATGTGTTATTTCTAGGCTGAGCACGGTGGCTCACGCCTGTAATCCCAGCACTTTGGGAAGCCGAGGCGGGCAAATCATGAGGTCAGGAGTTCGAGACCAGCCTGGCCGACGTGGTGAAACCCCATCTCTACTAAAAATACTAAAATTAGCCAGGCGTGATAGTGGGTGCCTGTAATTCCAGCTATTCAGCAGGCTGAGGCAGAAGAATCACTTGAACCCAGGAGATAGAGGTTGCAGTAAGCTGAGATTATGCCACTCAGTAAGCTGAGTTGCACTCCAGCCCAGGCAACAGTGCGAGACTCCATCTCAAAAAAAAAGATGTGTTATTTCTTACAATTTTGTGGGTTGGCTGGGCTCAGATGGGCAGTTCTTTAGTCCCGTGTAATGCCAGCTGGGTTCACGCATGTGACTACATTTAGCTAGGAACTCAGTGAAGTTAGAACATCAAAAATGGCTTCACTCTCTTGTCTGGCAGTTGGTGCTGGCTATTGTAAGAATTAAAGAAAGAGGAAAGAAACATAAAAGGTGGCTTGACAGTCAAGGACAGGCTTATTTTAGAGAAAACAAACTTGAGAGGGGCTTCTGGCCAAGTTAGGTCAAAGGCACACTCTCTTACAGATTAAGAGTTTTTAAGGATTCAAGGCAGGAGAATTCGTCAGAGGCTTGGACTGCTTCTGTGTCTCTTTGTTGTGCTTATCTGGGAGGGAGAGTTTTATGTCTGTTCCTATACATCTTCCTGCAGCTGCAGGCCTACCCCCGAGTCTGCTTTTAACTTCCCTATCTTAGTGCACCTGAAGGGAAAGGAATGTGCTTATTAAGGCCCACAGTTTTACTGGGACCCACTGTATGAAGGTGAAGCTTAGCTTGGCAGTTACCCCAGAGACTTCCCCCTAACCTCCCTCTGTGCCCAAGCTGTCTTATCTGTGTTTTACTGTCTGCTCTTTTTGGCTGCTTGTTGTTAGAAGAGAAGTGATTTCCTTGAAATGCATAAGGCTGGAAAGGGAGCTGGAACTTAAAGTGGCGGTGTTTGTCTGAGATGACAGTGCTCCTGCTCTGTCAGCTATCAGCTGGGACACCTCAGTTGTCTGCCACATGGTCTTTTACCCTCCAGGGCCTTTTTCTAAATGGTCTCTCCACCAGGATAGCCTGGCCATCTTAACACGGCAGGTGGCTTCCAAGAGAGCAAAATCAGAATTAGGTCAATAGACAAAGAATCAACTGGATTTATTTATACTAGCAATGAATGCTTTGAAACTGAAATTTTAAAAACAGTACCACTAACATTCCAAAACATGAAATACTTAGTCATAAGCTACCCTACAAAACACTAATGAAAGAAATTTTAAGAGGTAAATCACGTTCATAGACTGGAAGACTGGATGTTGTTAATACAACAGTTCTACCCAAATTGATCTGTAGATTTATGGAAATCCAGACATTATCCTCATCAGGGGGGCAAGTTGTTATAGATACTTACAAGCTGATTCTTAAAAGGGCAAAGGAACTAGAATAGCCAACCAACTTTGAAAAATAAGAACAGCAAGTAAGTGGTTAAACAAATAGACACTACTGAGCAATACAAATAATTGAAAGACTAAGTACACAACTTGAATGAATCATAAAGTTATTCCTTATTCTAAGTGAAATAAGCTAGACTCAATTATTATTATTATTATTATTAATATATATATATATATTTTTTTGAGATGGAGTTTCACTCTTGTTGCCCAGGCTGGAGTGCAATGGCGTGATCTCGGCTCACTACAACCTCTGCCTCCCGGGTTCAAGAGATTCTCCTGCTTCAGCCTCCTGAGTAGCTGGAATTACAGGCATCCACCACCATGCCTGGCTAATTTTTTTCAGATAGAGTCTCACTCTGTTGCCCAGGCTGGAGTACAGTGACGCAATCTCGACTCACCGCAACCTCCGCTGCCCAGGTTTAAGTGATTCTCATGCCTCAGCCTCCTGAGTAGCTGGGATTACAGGTGCCTGCCACCAAAAATTAGCTGGGTATGGTGGCACATAACTGTAATCCCAGCTACTCAGAAGGCTGAGGCAGGAGAATCGCTTGAACCAGGGAGTTTGAAGTTGCAGTGAGCCGAGATCACACCACTGCACTCCAGCCTGGTGACAGAGTGAGACTCCATCTAAAAAAAAAAAAAGAAAAAAAAAAGATTTATATTTTTAGAGACAGGGTTTCACTATGTTGGCCAGCTAGTCTCAAACTCCTGTCCGTCCCCCTGATCCACCCACCTCGGCCTTCCAAAGCGCTGGGATTAAAGGTGTGAGCCACCGTGCCCAGTCTCCAGCTAATTTTTTGTATTTTTAGTACAGAGGAGTTTCACCATGTTGGCCAGGCTGGTCTAGAACTCCTAACCTCAGGTGATCCACCTGCCTTGGCCTCCCAGAGTGCTGGGATTACAGGTGTGAGCCACCACACCCGGCCAAAATTTATGTACTGTATGATTCCATTTATATGTCATTCTGGAAGAGGCAAAAATATAAGGACTTACTATAATCAAGACCATGTGGCCAGGGCACAGAGGCTCATGCCTGTAATCCCAGCACTTTGGGAGGCAGAGGCGGGCGGATCACTTGAGGTCAGGAGTTCAAGACTAGCCTGGCCAACATGGTAAAACCCCATCTCTACTAAAAATACAAAAAATTAGTGGGGTGTGGTGGCACGCGCCTGTAGTCCCAGCTACTCAGGAGGCTGAGGCAGAAGAATCGCTTGAACTTGGGAGGTGGAAGTTTCAGTGAGCCAAGATAACGCCACTGCACTCCAGCCTGGGCAACAGAGCAAGACTCCAACTCAAAAAAAAAAAAAAAAAAAAAAAAGACCATGTGATATTGGGTATAAGATAGATAGAGAGGCCAGAAGAGACCTAAACACATATGGTCAATTGATTTTTGACAAAGGTGCAAAGGCAACTAAATAAAAAAGTGATAGACTTTTTGGCAACTGATGCTGGAACAATTGGACATAAATATGCAAAAGCATGAATCTTGACCTACAACTCACACCTTATACAAAATTTTAAAAAATGGATTATAGATCAAAATGTAAAAGGTAGAATTAGAAAACTTTTAGAGGAAAATATAGGAGAAAATTTGTATAATCTTGGATTAGGCAAGGAGTTTTTAGTAGGACAACAAAAGCACACTATGAATAAGTTAAACTTAACATTTTTTGCTCTATTAAAGACACTGGGCCGGGCACAGTGGCTCATGCCTGTAATCCCAGCACTTTGGGAGGCTGACACAGGTGGATCACTTAAGGTCAGGAATTCGAGACCAGCCTGGCCAACATGGTGAAATCCTGTCTCTACTGAAAATACAAAAATTAGCTGGGCATGGTGACACGTTCCTGCAGTCCCAGCAACTTGGGAGGCTGAGGCAGGAGAATCGCTTGAACCTGGGAGGCGGAGGTTGCAGTGAGCGGAGATCACACCACTGCACTCTAGCCTCAGCAACAGAGTGAGACTCCATCTGAAAAAAAAAAAAAAAAAAAAAGACATTCTAGAGAAGACAAAAATATAGAGGTATAGAATAGATCAGTAGTTGCCAGGGGTTAAGGATTGACAGAGGGTTTAACTACAAAGAGGATGCATAAGGGAATTTTAGGGAATGAGATCACTATTTATATTCTGGTTGTGTAAGTAGTTACACAACTCTATGTATGTGTCAAAATCACAAAATTATACGATAAAAGAGTAAATTTTACTGTGTTGAAATTTAAAAATAGGACAGACGTGGTGGCTCATGCCGGTAATCCTAGCACTTTGGGAGGCCAAGGTGGGTGGATCACCTGAGGTCAGGAATTTAAGACCAGCCTGGCCAACATGGAGAAACCCCATCTCTACTAAAAATTCAAAAATTAGCCAGGCGTGGTGGCAGGGGCCTATAATCCCACCTCTTGGAAGGCTGAGGCAGGAGAATCGTTTGAACCCAGGGGGCAGAGGTTGCAGTGAGCTGAGATCATGCTACTTCACTCTAGCCTGGGTGAAAGAGTGAAACTCCATCAGAAAGAAAGAAAGACAGGAAGGAAGGAAGAAAGAAATTTAAAAATAACTAACATATAAAACTCAGCCATAAAAAAAATCTAGTTGGGCCCAGCGTGGTGGCTCACACCTGTAATCCCAGCACTTTGGGAGGCTGAGGTGGGCGGATCACAAGGTCAGTAGTTCAAGACCAGCCTGGCCAACATGGTGAAACCCTGTCTCTACTAAAAATACAAAAATTAGCTGGGCATGGTGGTGCATGCCTGTAATCCCAGCTACTCCAGAGGCTGAGGCAAGGGAATAGATCAAACCAGGACCCAGAAGATGGAGGTTGCAGTGAGCCAAGATTGCACACTGCACTCCAGCCTGGGCTACAGAGCGAGAGTCCGTCTCAAAAAAAAAAAAAAAAAAATCTAGTCAATATTCCTCCAGACCCACCCTGAAGTGGATACCAAGGATCATCCCCATAACAAACAAATTTTTTAAATGTTCAACCTCCTCATTAATTAAAAAATGATAATTTAATCAAAGCAATACCATTTGCCTCCCCATTATATACATTTCAAAACTTGTAATAATACCCAGTATTGGCAAAGGTATGATAAAGTGGGTACAATCAAATGCATTGAGTAGGCATGTGAATTGGTACAGCTGTTTTGGAAGGCAATATGGCAACATGGATCAAAAGTGTTCCATACTTAAGTGTTCTTACTTCTTGGAAAAATGAAGCCACTTCTAGGACTCAATCGTCATGAAATAATCAGAGATTCTGATGAGGATCGTTATCTTTTCTACATTGAAATACTGTCTCCCTCATCACAGGGATAGACGTGCAGCGGGTCCCAAATAAATGCTGCTAACTATCTGGATGACAACTGACTTCTATACAACATCTTGCTTCCAGGCTGGAGTCTGGTTGGAAGAGAAGCCTTCTACCTCCTGGGCCTGTTTGGTCAGGATGCTGCCTTCTGTGTATCTTTCACTGTGAATGACTGAAGTGACAATTATATGCCCAATGATTTAATAAGCAATACTTCTTACCATACCCATAGAGAGAGTAGGGGTTCCTTTTCCAGACTGACGACCTCGTGAAAAAACAAACCCAGGAGACCAGACGAGATAGAATCAAAGAGGCAAGAGAGTGAGCTCAGTAGATGCTGAGAACTGCTGGGAAAGCCAGAGAACTCAGGCTGCGAGGCTGTCCAGCCTGAGCCCAGGCTACACTGACAGACTCAGACAAAAGCTGATTTCTAAGGAGGCCTGTGAATTCAGGAAGATGGCTCAGCTTGACTCAACGTTCAAGAAAGAAGAGAAACATCCTGCTGAGCAGCCAGAGAAAAAAGGGCTTAGCTGAGAAACGCCAGGCACTAGCCTTTGAATCATTGGGAAAACATGGTCACTTTAAGATGAAGAAAGACCCCGACACAGGACCTAGGGTCTAGGCCTTATCCTCAGGCCCCACCCGCAATCCCCATCTGCTCACAACAGCTATGCTCTTTGTTCTCAGTTAATGTTTTTTTTTTTTTTTTTTTTTTTTTTTGGAATGGAGTCTCACTATGTTGCCCAGACTGGAGTGCAGTGGCACGATCTCAGCTCACTGCAAGCTCTGCCTCCCGGGTTCACACCATTCTCCTGCCTCAGCCTCCCGAGTAGCTAGGACTACAGGCGCCCGCCACCACACCTGGCTAATTGTTTGTATTTTTAGTAGAGACAGGGTTTCACCATGTTAGCCAAGATGTTCTAGATCTCCTGACCTCATAATCCGCCCTCCTCGGCCTCCCAAAGTGCTGGGATTACAGGTGTGAGCCACCGCGCCCAGCCTGTTCTCAGCTAATGTTTTATTAATTCCTTTGCCGTATGCTGTTATATGGACAGTGCAAATCCTCGTCCCAATCCTGGCTGTTTAAACAACTGCCTCTGCCCTGGCTGTGGTGCTCCAGAAACCTTCTCAGTCCTGATGTCTGGGCTTTCTCCTCTGCCCACAGGCTCCCAGGCCCCACCCTACCCACCGACTCCTTCCCTGCACGTGCACACACACACACCTCTTATTCCCTTAGCGGTTACAATAGGCACTCTGAGGCCTTAGTCCATGAGACTAAGTTATTAAGGAAACAGGGAATCTTTTCATATTATTGTCTCAAGTTGGAGAACTTTTTTTTTTTTTTTTTTTTTTTTTTTAGAGACAGAGTCTTGCTTTGTCACCAGGCTGGAATGCAGTGGCGCAATCTCGGCTCACTGCAACCTCTGCTTCCTGTTTCATGCAATTCTTCTGCCTCAGCCTCCCGAGTAGCTGGGAATACAGGTGTGCGCCACCATGCCCAGCTAATTTTTGTCTTTTTAGTAGAGATGGAGTTTCACCATGTCGGCCAGGATGGTCTCGATCTCATGACTTCGTGATCTGCCCACCTCAGCCTCCCAAAGTGCTGGGATTACAGGTGTGAGCCACCACACCCGGCAAGTTGGAGAACATTTAATTCAGTATGCTGACTCTAACAAGTGACCATTTCTAACATTGAGTGAGCACTCACTGTATTCTAGGCGCTGTGCCAAGTACTCTACGTGCATTATGAATTATTACAATTTAATCCACCCAGCAACTCTGTGAGTTGGGAACTGGTACTATCATGGTTAACACCCATTTTGCACATGAGGAATTGTGGGCTCAGAAAGGTTAACCAATGTTCCCTGGACAATGGGGTTAATAAACAAACCAAAACCATAACTTTGAACTCTTTCATTTAGCAAGTGTTAACATTGAGTTCCTCCCATGTGTCAGACACTGCTCTGCCAGGCACAGGCACTAGGCTATATTGGTAGACAAGACAGACTTAGCCACCACCCTCAAGAAACCCAATATCTAGCAGATTAGGTAAACCTTAGGCCTCTACAGCTGCCCTAATTGGCCACAAAGCCAGGATTCAACCTCATGTTTTCTACAACAAAGCCGAAACAATAACCACAACACTTCCTGCCTCTCTCTTACCGGAAACAGTCCGTCTGTGAGAAACTTGAAGTCTTGGAAGTTCTCAGGCTGAAGTCAAGCTGCATACCTGTATGACCTGATGTTGACGTTGAATTAAATGCTGTGAATCAGGCTACTGGATGCGTGGAACCTTTTTAAATACTTTGCTCAAATGTCACTTTCTCAAAGTGCTTTTCTAACTACTTGCCTCCTATCAGCATGGTTAACCCATCTTTCCCTGCTCACTTTTTCATCATGTCTGATAATCTTCTTTTATAATGTATTATTTATTTTATTATTATGCCTATTGCTTAGCATGTGTTTATTTGCACTTTTTTTTTTTTTTGAGACAGAGTCTCGCTCTGTCACCCAGGCTGGAGTGCAGTGCCGTGACCTTGGCTCTCTGCAACCTCTGCCCCCTGGGTTCCTCAGCCTCCCAAGTAGCTGGGATTACAGGTATGCGCTACCACGCCCGGCTAATATTTGGATTTTTAGTAGAGACGGGGTTTTGCCATGTTGGCCACGCTGGTCTCGAACTCCTGACCTCAAGTGATCTGCCGGCCTCGGCCTCCCAAAGTGCTAGAATTATAGACGTGAACCACCATACCCAGCCCTTTGCACTTTAATATAAAGTTCCCCCAAGGGCAGGGAATCCCTATCTGTTTTGCTCACTGACGTATCCCAGAGCCTAGACAGAGTCTGGCACACAAAAAGTACTCAGTGATGAATTTTTGTGTAAAACAATAAAGGTGAAGAGCACGTACGGGGTTAGCAGACGGATGGTGCTAATTAGATAGGAATAAAGGATAGGGAAGGAAAACTGAGCTGGGAACTGAGGATAGGAGGGAACGGGGCAGTCAAGAGAGGTGTGCTGCAAGAACTGGAAGGGAGGGACCACACAGGCCCCAGCCTGGAAAACAGAAGACCCTGCAGGCGGTAGAGTGTTTATTCTTCTCTGTGCTCAGAAGCATGTCAGACATGTGAGAGCCAGGAAGCCAGGGTTGATCAGGAACTGTACGGCCTCCTGCGCTCTGCAAGAATCCCAGGGAGTCACGGGGTCAAACGAACAGTCAGGGGTTGAGGATCAAAGCAGGCAAAGGCTGAAATCCAGGAAGTCTGAGAGAGTAAGATAATGATACCCATCCACCAAAACACAGAGAAAAGCCTAAGCCTGGGGCAGCAACAGTGGAAACTAAGGTTTCTGTCAAGTTTTCTCCCAGGAGGTGTGTAGTCCATAGGGCTGCAGGGGTGGGCAGGGAAGAGAGTATGGTTGGTGGTAAGCTACAGCTGGAGAGAGCTGATTGTGCATTATCTCCTGCCCAATTCATGTTTAGTGTCTTCACATCTGTAGCTTGAAATTGGCCACGGCAGAAGTATTTACACCATGGAAATTGGCAAATGCTATATAAGTCAGGGATTGTTGGTTTGCTTGTTGGGCAGCTGGTTGTTAAATACTCACCAGCACACCACTGGCATGGTTTATTATAGAACTGAGGCTGCAGGAAGAACTCTGTTCTTGGCTGAAAAAAGAAGGCACTGGGATTGCAGGTAGGTACTTAGGCTAAGGTGTACCCCATGGAAAGACACCTATGCCCTTGGGTAACTGCAGACAGAGCAAAGAGCCAAACTTAAGAGATCCCTTCCCGGGGGTTCTTCTGTTCACTATAGAATTTACATGGGGATTCTTTCTCTTACGTTTGGAAGCCAGAGACTCATTTGAATCCATTTATTCATTCGTTTCACAGGTACAAATAGAGGATCTGCCATGTTCCAGGTTAATAGCTGGACCACAGAGAAGACAGACTTGTTCCCGCCCTCATAGAACGGGGTGCTGCCTAGTACAGAAGTCTACAAATCACGTCCTGAGGGCCGAACGCAGCTCAGGACCTTTCAGTCAACAGTCCTCAAGTTAAGGATGGTTTTTACATTGTTAAAGGGTTGTGAGGAAGAACAAAAGGAAGGAGGAGGAAGATGAGGAGGAGGAGAAAGGGGTAGGAGAAAGAGAAGGAGAGAGACCATGAGTGGTCTGCAAAGCTTAAAATATTTCCTATCTGGGCCTTTACAAAAAAAGTTTGCCAACTCTTGGTACAGCAAACTAGACAAACCTTACTCCTTTATAGCCACCCTAATTGGCCATTAAAAGAACAATGTTTGGCCAGGCGCAGTGGCTCACACCTGTAATCACAGCACTTTGGGAGGTTGAGGCGGGTGAGGTCAGGAGTTTGAGACCAGCGGGTGAAGTCAGGAGTTCACCTGAGGTCAGGAATTCGAGACCAGCCTGGCCAACATGGTGAAACCCTGTCTCCACTAAAAATACAAAAAAGTTAGCCAGGCATGGTGGCAGGCACCTGTAATCACAGCTACTCAGGAGGCTGAGGCAGGAGAATCACTTGAACCCGGGAGGCGGAGGTTGCAGTGAGCTGAGACTGCACTCCAGCCTGGGCGACAAGAGTGAAACTCTGTGTCAAAACAACAACAACAACAACAAAAACAAAAAAATAAAAAACAAACAAAGAAAAAAAAAAACCACAAAAAAACCCAATGTTTGAGCCAGAACTTCACCTGAGGAATGGACCAGGAGCAGGTCAGGTGACACTAACACAAAGAATGAAGCAGCCGGGCATGGTGGCTCACACCTCTAGCCCCAGCACTTTGGGAGGCCAGGCAGGTGGATCCCTTAAGGTCAGGAGTTCAAGACCAGCCTGGCCAACATGGCAAAACTCCGTCTCTACTAAAAATGCAAAAATCAGCCAGGCATGGTGGTGGGTACCTGTAATCCCAGCTACTCAGGAGTCTCACGCAGGAGAATTGCTTGAACCTGGGAGGCGGAGGTTGCAGTGAGCTGAGACTGCACTCCAGCCTGGGCGACAAGAGTGAAACTCTGTGTCAAAACAACAACAACAACAACAAAACCAATGTTTGAGCCATGACTTCACCTGAGGAATGGACCAGGAGCAGGTCAGGTGACACTAACACGAATGAAGCAGCTGGGCGTGGTGGCTCACACCTGTAGCCCCAGCACTTTGGGAGGCCAGGCAGGCGGATCCCTTAAGATCAGGAGTTCAAGACCAGCCTGTCCAACATGGCAAAACTCCGTCTCTACTAAAAATACAAAAATCAGCCAGGCGTGGTGGTGGGTACCTGTAATCCCAGCTACTCAGGAGTCTCATGCAGGAGAATTGCTTGAACCTGGGAGGTGGAGGTTGCAGTGAGCTGAGATCACACCACCGCACTTTAGCCTGGGCAAAAAATGAATGAGGCTGGACATCTCCTGGGCTATAACTCAGTAACCAATTAGAAATATGTGTTTGTAAGTATTTGACTATGTGGACCACAGCATGAGACTGAGGCCTAAAAGTTGAGTTCCAGGAGAGAGAAGGTCAGGGGTTAGCCCAGGAACATAGGAGGGAACAAAGTCAGAGGACCCTTACTGGAGTCAGTAATGAAGGTAGAGAACAATAGCAGCAGCAAACACTTCTAGAAGGCCTGCTGTGTACCACGTGCTATTACAAGCACGTTACTCATATTGACACATCTAATTCTCCTAACAGCCCTATGAGCTTGGTCCTATTATCATTCCTATTTGACAGATGAGGAAACAGGTAACAAAGTCACTTGCCACCAGTGACACAGCTACTAAGTAGTAGAGCCAGGATTTAAGACCAGGTAGTCTGATTTCAGGATCCATGTTCTTAACTACTATACTACACTACACTACACTACACTACACTACACTACAGTACACTACACTACAGTACACTATACTATACTACAGTACACTACAGTACACTACACTACAGTACACTACACTACACTACAGTACACTACAGTACACTACAGTACACTACACTACAGTACACTACAGTACACTACACTACAGTACACTACACTACACTACAGTACACTACAGTACACTACAGTACACTACACTACAGTACACTACAGTACACTATACTACACTACACTACAGTACAGTACACTATACTACACTACACTACAGTACACTACAGTACACTACACTACACTACACTACACTACACTACAGATAGACTGTGAGGGGGGAAGGTAGGAAAGCAGGTCTTTTTATTTCTAGTTAAGTCTTTTGCTGAGCCCTGTGACTGTGATTTGCTCCGGAGTAGAGAAGGGACTCTGTGCTTTCTCAAGAGAAGCAATTTCAAAACATATGACTCTAAGGAGCAGGTCTGATCAACTGCACTTGAGCCGAAAGGATGACCGGAGAAAAGCAGGGTACCAACCACAGTCAGGCCACCGTGCGCATTCCCCCAATCCCGTGACAAACAGGACTGAGCCTTCTCTGTGCCAGGCTCTGAGCTGGATGCTGCAGGGAGAGCGATGAGACAGACTCGGCCTCAAGGGGCGGCAGCCATGAGTAAACAGGCTGTGCTTAGTAGAGTCTGGATTAAGACCCACACAGCACCCATGGGGGCTCCGTGGAGAAAGCAGCTCTAATCCCAAGGGACCTGCACCTGTAAGCTCGAAGCCAGGTGCCAGGGAGGGATGTGGAGCATGGCCTGATCAGCATCACTTGGATGAAACTCCCTTCAGAATAGGTGACAAAAAGAAAGGGCTCCACAGACAAGTCAAGGGACCACTGGAGAGCCCAATAAACACCAATATGCAGAAGAGAGAAGCAACAGTATCAATCCCAAAGTAAGTGCTAAGTCTAAAGCCAGATAAAAGGCCAAGCAGGTGTTAGCAATGGCATAGTAGGCATCTGGGAAGGCCAGATCAGCAGCAGAAGCCAGAACCAAGCAAGCAGAAATGGAACAAGGTGACCCAGACATGTTTGTCTGGGTCTTTATGCTACACCGCCTTCCCTACCTCACAGCTTTATTCTTCATTTATCTCCCACAGCTGACTCTCTGCCAGCCTTACACATCAGGAACTTACTAACATTGGTGCCTCCTAAAACTGGGGAAGATCCATCCATAGTAAGGGGTTTTTTTGTTTGTTTGTTTGTTTGTTTGTATTTTTTTTTGAGACAGAGTCTTGCTCTGTCGCCCAGGCTGGAGTGCAGTGCATGATCTCAGCTCACTACAACCTCTGCCTCCCAGGTCCAAGTGATTCTCCTGCCTCAGCCTCCCATGGAGCTGGGACTACAGGTACCGCCACCATGCTGGCTAAATTTTTTTATATTTAGTAGACACAGGGTTTCACCATGCTGGCCAGGCCAGTCTCAAACTCCTGACCTCAGGTGATCTGCCCGAATCGGCTTCCCAAAGTGCTGGGATTACAGGCATGAGCCACCGTGTACAGCAAGAGTTAGGTATTATCTGCTAATGCTCCTCCTACCTCCTCTTCCCCGCCAGCCAGCTGACTTTCCCAAGATGAGCTAATAGCCTTCCTTTAAAAGAAATAGTGTCAGGCTCTTTTTCTTACTCACATTTCTCCCTAGCATCATTCCATCCAGAGCTTAAGGTTGCTGGTGACCTGGTGGTGTTGGTGACTTCACCATTCTCCCTCTGGGAAATGAAGTGACTCAGCAGTCACTAAGGCAAAGATAATAGTGTCATCAGCGGTCCTTTGCAGAGCAAAGAAATGTCAGGGTTATTGGGTGTCTGAATAGAGCTGGAGGTCCTAGGGTTAACATAGCAAGAAAAAATGACGGCGTAGAGTTGCAAGCTGTTCCAACAATTATCAAGTTCCCAGGAGCAACTCTTAATAAAGGCTTGCTGACTATTCTGGCAATAGGAAGGGCGGTGTGCTAGACTACAGTTCTTCCTTCCTTATTTCCAACATACCAACCGACATGCCTGTGGATGCAGTTGCTGGTGTGCTATCATATTGGACATCTGTAGGATTATTTGCCCCAAATCCTCTCCACCTAGAAATTACTCACCCCACCCCTGACCACATGGCATGTTTGTTTATTTATTGAGATGGATTTTCACTCTTGTTGCCCAGGCTGGAGTGCCGTGGCGAGATCTCAGCTCACCCCAGCCTCCGCCTCCCAGGTTCAAGCGATTTTCCTGCCTCAGCCTCCAGAGTGGCTGGGATTACAAGCATGCACCATCACGCCCAGCTAATTTTGTATTTTTAGTAGAGACAGGGTTTCTCCATGTTGGTCAGGCTGGTCTTGAACTCCCAAATTCAGGTGATCTGCCTGCCTCAGCCTCCCAAAGTGCTGGGATTACAGGCGTGAGCCACCACGCCTGGCCCACCTGCCGTGTTCTTATCTGGTCTTGTCTTCTCTCTCCATGTTTGATTAGTTAAGGTTGGGTACTTGACTCAAGGTGGGCCAATCAGAGCCTTGCTTGGGATTCTCCCAACTGGAATAAAAGAATCAGTCTCCGTTTGGTGGTGGAAGTTGAAAGATGTAAACTTCAGGAGCTTTTATTAGCTGCATATACAATCATGAGAAGAAAGGCTATTTGCAGTTAGAGAAGGCGAAAGCATAAAAAGAAGCAGAGGCTAGGGAGTTAAAAAGAGTTATTGGCAGCATCCAAGTCTCGGGATCCAGTTGTTCCTGAGACCAAGTTGCAGCCTTGCTTCCTGCAGTTTGGTTTGCAGGTATGATAAGCTACACCTGATTGTTTATTGGATTCCATGAGCAAGTACATTTGCGTGTTTTGCCTAAGCTGCTTCCAGCCTGAGAGCCCTCTACTTGGTGATAAAGTGTCAGAGTCAATCTGCACTTACGATGACACTATACAGTGGCACAAAAAAAAAGTTCTCTAGAAGGGCCTCCTGGGAACTCCTAACTTCGCTTTCATTGTCAGGGTATGATGAAAGAGGGTGTCAGCATGCAGGGGCAGGCTGTCCCCAGTCCTGGCCGAACACACGAAACCCAACACAAGAGGAACAAGACAGTCACCACCTTCTGTGTCTTTATCTACACTGGGCCTCTGCTTACTCTAGCATCTCTCTAGCTTTTCATTTGTTCTGCCACTCCAACTGATGTCTAGTTGGTCTGTTTCTCTAGATTCCAACTTCCTGATTCATTCCTTGCTATTTCTCCCCTTTTAACATGCCCTCCAGGTATTCAATTCCAGTGTCAGAGGCGTGTGAACCAGAGCAACTCCATCTTAAATAAGAGCTGGGTAAAATGAGGCTGAAACCTTCTGGGCTGCATTCCCAGACGGTTAAGACATTCTAAGTCACAGGATGAGATAGGAGGTCAGCACAAAATGCAGGACATAGAGACCTGGCTGATAAAACGGGTTGCAGTAAAGGTGCTGGCCAAAACCCATCAAAATCAAAATGGCGTCAAGAGTGACCCCTGGTCGTCCTCACTGCTACACTCCCACCAGCGCCATGACAGTTTACAAATGCCATGGCAACGTCAGGCAGTTACCCTATATGGTCTAAAAAGAGGAGGTGTGAATAATCCACCCCTTGTTTAGCATATCATCAAAAAATCACCATAAAAATGGGCAACCAGCAGTCCTTGGGGATACTATATGGAATAGCCATTCTTATATTCCTTTACTGTCTTAATAAACTTGCTTTCACTTCGCACGGCGGACTTGCCCTGAATTCTTTCTTGTGCAAGATCCAAGAACCCTCTCTTGAGGTCTGGATGCAGACCCCTTTTCTGGTAACACCAGCAACCTAGGTAGCCAGCAACCTAAGTTTTGCCTCTGCCAGTCAGCATTAAGGGCTGAGCCTAGGTAAGCCCAGTGAATCAGTAAATGATACATGGTATGGTAGACTCTGGAACTGCCAGCAGAGATCAGGAAAGGGAAAAATCAGTGTGGGGTACAAATGGCCTTGAATTTGGAGAGGTAGAAAGGACATTCTGATCTGAAAAACATAAACAAAGACACTGAACAGAAAAGGGCATAGGGACAAGAGGACTGGAAAGAAAAAGTAAGCCTGGCTGGAGTGGCATGTTATCAGAAAGGAACCAACATTAGGTAAATCTGAGAGCTAAAAGGGGATTAGATTACACAGCATCTTAACATCCAGACAGAGGAGGTTAGACTATTTATAGGCAAATATTACAGGTTTTTTGATCAGAAAAATGACACAAGGAATATGATACTTTTGCCATGCATTTCTCACACAGGATGAGAGAGACAATATCTCCCTGGCTTACACAAAAGATGAAAGGAGGAGTGTTGCTTATTCTCTCTACCAAACACATTCTTCACTTTCCTATAGGATCTGTCATTGCTTATCTTGAGTCTTTTTGCTGTTGGCGCGTGCTGTTTTAAAACTTAGTTGTGTTCAATACAGAATTTTTTTTTTTTTTTTTGAGACAGAGTCTCACTGTGTCGCCAGGCTGGAGTGCAGTAGCACAATCTCAGCTCACTGCAACCTCCGCCTCCTGGGTTCAAGTGATTCTCCTGCCTCAGCCTCCCGAGTAGCTTACAGTCATGAGCCACTGCACCTGGCCCAATATAGAAATTTTTAAAATGCAGCCAAACAAAATTAAAAATTAAAAGTTTCCCCAAAATTTTACATACAAAATAAGTATTAAGATATTTGTAGGCAGGCACAGTAGCTCATGCCTGTAATCCCAACATTTTGGGAGACTGAGGCAGGAGGATTATATGAGCCCAGGAGTTCAAGACCAGCCTGGGTAATGTAGTGAGACTCCCCAATCTCTACAACGAGACAGGGTCTCATTCTGTCACCCAGGCTGGAATGCAGTGGCTTGATCTTAGCTCACGGCAACCGCTGCCTCCAAGGTTCCAACTATTCTCCTGCCTCAGCCTCCTGAGTAGCTGCGACTATAGGCACACGCCACCAGGCCCAGCTAATTTTTAAATTGTTTTAGTAGAAAACAGGGTTTTGCCTGTTGGCCAGGCTGGTCTGGAACTCCTGACCTCAGGTGATCCACACCCTCGGCCTGCCAAAGTGCTGGTGTTCTGGTAGAAGGTGTCCAGGTTCTTGGGGTCTCAAACAAAGAGTTGGACAAAACTCGCAAAGCGAGGAAAGCAAAAGCAGGGATTTATTGAGAACGAAAGTACGCTCCACAGTGCGGGAGTAGGCCCGAGCATAGGTGCTCAAGAGCCTGGCTCACAGAATTTTCTGAGGTTTCAATACTCTAGAGGTTTCCCATTGGTTACTTGGCAAATATTCTATGTAAATGAAGAGAGTCACAGAGTCATTTACTCAGAACGCACCCTAGTGTAAATGGAGAGGGTGTTACTTGGTGTATATGATCTATGTAAAATGGAGAGGATGAAGTGAAGTTACAAAGCCATTCACATTTCTGTCATTGCCGAAGTGCTTTTATTTGATTTACTTCTAGGAAGTCAGCGTGGATCAGCCTTATGTTCCCTACATCTTGCCTCGCTGGGATTACAGGCATGAGCCACCGCACAAGGCCAACAATTTTTTTGTTAATTAGCTGGGCATGGTGGTGCACACATGTAGTCCCAGCTATTAGGGAGGCTGAGGTAGGAGGATCACTTGAGTCCAGAAGGTTGAGGCTAAAGTGAGCCATGATCGTGTCACTACACTCTAGCCTGCGTGACAGAGTGAGACCCTATCTCGAAAAGAATGAGAGAGATTTGCACACATCATTCCAGAATGATTTATAATACAGAATATGTTCACCAACATTTTTATGTTATATAAATAATGTTATTTATATTTAGCAATATATTTTCCATTGGTTGCTTTTGAGTGGTAAATTCCTGTTATTACATTTAAAATATTTGACTCACAAAAAATTAATTAACGTGTACCTTTTTAAGAATTTTATTCCATAGTTCAAACCAGCATTTTCCTAAATTTGTTCTGTGTAAGTTTAGAGTTACAAGATATTCTACCTCAAATAAGCAGGTTATGTTTAGGAAAGGCTATATCCCTTGTGGAAATTAAAGGCTTCTCAGTGTTCTCCAATTAATTGATCAAAGGTAAATGAAGTATGCTCCAGCAAATACCTTTTTAATGAAAATTCATTGATATTTGTATAATTCTGATAGAAAGTAACGGATTCAAAAACAGAGAGCTCCCCAGGTGCGGTGGCTCATGTCTGTAATCCTGGCACTTTGGGAGGCCAAGGCGGATGGATCACCTGAAGTCAGGAGTTCAAGACCAGCCTGGCCAACCAACATGGCGAAACTCCATCTCTACTAAAAATACAAAAATTAGCCAGGTGTGGTGGCAGGCGCCACCTACTTGGGAGGCTAAGGCAGGGAGAATTGCTTGAACCTGAGAGGTGGAGGTTGCAGTGAGGCAAGATCGTATCACTGCACTCCAGCCTGGGCGATATCCTGCACCCATGGAAATAAATGAAGGAGCTTCCATTTGCTGGGACAGTTGTGATCTCCTCATCTTCCAATGAGACCAGTAGTGGCCACATGGCCACTCTACACTCTTTTTTTTTTTTTTTTTTGAGATGGAATCTCATTCTGTCTGTCACCCAGGCTGCAGTGCAGTGGCGCAATCTCGGTTCACTGCAACCTCCCCCTCCTGGGTTCAAGCGATTCTTCTGCCTCAGCCTCCTGAGTAGCTGGGATCACAGGCATGCGCCACCATGCCTGGCTAATTTTTGTGTTTTTTAGTAGAGACAGTGTTTCACCATATTGGTCAGGCTGGTCTCGAACTCCTGACCTCATGATTTGCCTGCCTCAGCCTCCCAAAGTGCTGGGATTACAGGCGTGAGCCACTGCGCCCAGCCACTGTACACTCTTTAGAGACCAGAATTCAAGCATCTATGTGAGGTTGGATATGTAATTGTCAAGGTCCTTTTCAACCTTGAGGCTCTGAATTTTAATTGAGAGCATTAAAAACATCTTGTTTTAGATCCCATCACTCATTTGCCAGCATGGAGCAAGTCATCCAGGTGTCAGTTGCTTCATTTGTGAAACAAAGGGTCTTTGTCTGAGGCCAGGGTTGTCATCTGATGCTGGGTCACAATCTCTAGATCCCCTTGGGGTCCCGCCCAACAGTGACATACTCAGGCCCTATTCTTTCTCTTTATTGAGGAGGAAATAGTGTAAGCAAACAAAATCATCAAGAGTTGCTTACATATGCACACAGAGCATGCACCAAACAGCTGGAAAACAAGGAAAGTAGGTGAAAGGTGAAGTTGTTTTGCTGAATGGGTGTCAGAGGTTGGTTTACAAATCCACAGGGAGGACCAGAGCTCACTTGCTCTGAAAAATCCGTTCGCAGAACTCTTAGCAGCCCCGCCTCCCTCCCCACAGCTGGCTTCTTCTGAGAGGCCTAGAGGCAACTAAAGTCTCCGTTTTGATGTTTTGTTTTGTAAGAAAACAAAGGGAAGTCTAAAAATTAAAAAAAAAAAAAATGCTGAGGTTCAATCAGAAAGAAATTCCCCCCTGCCCCTAAGAAAAAACCTTCAGCTGTTCCAATGTAGTCCCACGAGATTGGTTTATCCGAACTCTGAGGGGTCTTGTTGTTTTGTGTGTTCCTCAGAGCCCAAAGAAAACCAATTCCAGGCAGGGCGCAGTGGCTCACGCCTGTATTGCCAGTACTGTGGGAGACCAAGGTGAGTGGATCACCTGAGGTCAGGAGTTCAAGACCAGCCTGGCCAACATGGTGAAATCCCATCTCTACTAAAAATATAAAAAATTTAGCTGGCCATGGTGGCAGGTGCCTGTAGTCCGAGCTACTCAGGAGGCTGAGGCAGGGAAATTGCTTGAACCCGGAAGGCAGAGGTTGCAGTGAGCCGAGATCACACCATTGCCTGGCAACAGGCAAAAAAATCTCAAAAAAAAAAAAGAAAACCAATTCCATTTTCCTCTTTTCTTCCTGGTGCTGAATGACAAAGGGAAGCTAAAGGGTGTTGTCTTCTATCTGGCATACTTTGCAATGTAGAATAAAATAACTTTGAGCTGTGGTCACTTCTTGAGGTGACCTTCCACCCATCCTCCAGGCAAAATATCACAAAGACCAACAAAACCTGAATCTGAGAAAGACACAGAGCTGATTTCCTGGCTGACTCAACGCCCTGAGACAGGCACTTGCCTCTGAAACCTTCAGGCCTCCTCACTAACTGCAAGACCGTGCTTACTGCTCATGATTGAATGAAGTATACAAATTCAAGCAGTCTATTATTTTTGGTGGAGTGACAAGGTCTATTGTTCCCTGGGTGCTGTGTCTCTTTCCATAGAGGCTGTAACTTTACCCTACTCTAAGATTAGTTGGTCCTGTCATTGTAATTTCCTTGTGTCTATTTTGGAGAGAACCGACCATGTTTGTGTTATGTGTAGTGTCTGAGGCAGAGAATGGCTCTCCCCAAAGCCGCAACAACCAGTGTAGGACAGTTCTTTTTTTTTTTTTTTTTTTTTTTTTTTTGAGACAGGGTCTTTGCACTGGCTGGAATGCAGTGGTGCAATCTCAGTTTACTGCAACCTCAGCCACCTGGGCTTAAGGGATCCTCCCACCTCAGTCTCCTAAGTAGCTGGGACTACAGGTACGTGCCACCACACCTGGCTTTTTTTTTTTTTTTTTTAAATATAAAGACGACATTTCCCCATGTTGCCTAGGCTGGTCTCAAACTCCTGAGCTCAAAAGATCTGCCCACCTCAGCCTCCCAAAGTGCTGGGATTACAGGCGTGAGCCACTGCACCCAGCCTACGACAGTTCTTATGCCTGCTGGCTAATAAACATTCATAGCTTTAGTAGAATTTTGTCAAGACCGCACCTGGTGGAAAGGTTGTAAGGAAAGGTACACATCGCCCTCACTCACCTCTAACCGCCAGAGGCAAGATATCCAATTCATTCTGGTTTTCCTAAGACTTGCCCAGTTTTAGCAGTGAAGGTCTCATGTCCCAGGAAACCCCACAATGCCAGACAAATCAGGACATTGGTCACCCTACATATCTACCAAATAATTTAATAATTGCTGAATGCCAAATTAATTTTAGCCAGTATAAGACATCTGGTTTCCCTTAAAATAGCTTCTACCATGGAATAGGCTTACATTTCCAAAAAGGATGAAAGGAGAGATGAGATGTAGAGACTTGCTACTCAATGTGTGGTTAAGAGATCAATGGCATTTACGCTACCCTGGAGTTCTTTCAGTTGTAGACCCTCCGGCCCCACCTCAGACCTACCGAATGAAAGTCTGTAATTTAACAGGGCCTCAAAATGAATTCTTGCACAAGGGCTCCGCTTACATTAAAATCTGTGATGCACCGGCCCAGAGGGAGATATCTCAGGGTGATTTTTAGCTGGGTCTTGAAGTCAGTAGGCATTAGTAGGCAGAGAGGGGTAGGAGGGAACAGAAAACTGGAACCGGAAAACAAGCGCACAAAGGCAAAGAAAATGACAATGTGTTTATTAACCATGAGTGATTTGTTGTTTCTGGGAACGAGAGATGGGAAACAGCCTGGGAAGGCAGGTTGGTGAGAAGACTGTAGACGCCCTTAAACAGTAGACTGGAGCAGTAGCTTTGTATCTTCCCCGCTCTCCTTCCTCTCAAAGCTCAGTCCTCTGCTAAACTGTTTTATCTTCTGAAATTTAGAACCCTTCCCTTCCCCTGGCTCAGACTGGCAGCAACTGGTGTCCCAAAGTTCCAGTAGAGAAGAGGACGGCAGGCCCAGGAAGATCCTCCCCTAAGGAGAAATTTAGAGGCAAGCTCTTTTCTCCAGGGTCCCTTAAAGGGTCAGAGCCCTGGGCTCCTTAAGGAACTCAGTCTTTGACTGGGAAAGGCAGCGGTGAAAGGGATGCAGATCAAGGATCTCTATTTCTAGCCAAAAAGTTGGCAAAATGAAGAAAAATTTGGAGCCCTGAGCAATATCTGTTTCATTCCAGGACACAATATAAACTAATGATTACTTAACCACTTTGTGCCCCAGGTTCTGAAATCACAAAAAAGGAGCCACCCTTGTATCAACCTCTAGGTTACTAGGATTCAGTGAGTTAATGCCTGCAAAGCTCGTAGGACAGTGCCTAGATCCTACTAGGAACTCCCTAGAAGGTACTTGTAAGAGTTGGAGGCATGTTGCTGAGTGGGGAGCTGGGTGGGGCAGCCAGCTTCCAAAATGAACCCCAATGATCCCCATCTCCTGGTATTCACAACCTTGTACAGCACCCCCTACACACTGCACCAGGGTTGGTCTGTGTGATCAGTAGCATATGAAGGAGTGATGGCGTGTCACTTCTGCGATTAGGTCATTACAGACTGTGGCTTCCAGCTTAGGGTCTCTGTTTCATTTTGGGGGATGCCAATCACTTTGCGGGAAGCCAGCTGCCATGTTGTCAGCTACTCTACGGAGAGGTTCACATGGTGAGGAACTGAGGGAGACTCTAGCCAACAGCCAATGAGGAACTGAGATCTAGCAACCACCAAGTGAGTGAGCTTAGAAACAAATTCTCCAGCCCTGAGATGACTGCAGCCTGGACTGACAGCTTGACAGCAGCCTCATGAGAGGACCTGAACCAGAATTACCCTGCTAAACCCCTCCCAGACTCCTGACGCATAGAAAATGTGTATGATAATAAATCCTTGCTGTTTTAGGCGCTAAATGTGGGGGTAATCTATCATGCAGCAAGAAATAATTGAATCACTGGGCTTGGTAAAAATATACATACCATTATGGGGAAGGGTCCAAGAAAACTGGCCTAAATATGCCCAGGCTTTCCTCCACAGGTGCAAACAGGAGGTCCAGAATCTGTGCCCGAGAACAAGAGCGTTGAACAGAATTTAAACAGTACAGCTGGGCGTGGTGGCTCACGCCTGTAATCCCAGCACTTTGGGAGGCCGAGGTGGATGGATCACTTGGGGTCAGGAGTTCGAGACCAGCCTGGCCAACATGGTGAAACCCCATCTCTACTAAAAATACAAAAATTAGCCAGGCATGGTGGCACATGCCTATAATCCCAGCTACTTAGGAGGCTGAGGCAGGAGAATCGCTTGAACCTGGGAGATGGAGTTTGCAATCAGCCGAGATCACACCATTGTACTCCAGCCCAGGCAACAGGAGCGAAACTCTGTCTCAAGAAAAAAAAAAAGAGTTTAAACTGTAGACAGTTTGCTCAAGACAGAACCAGGTGACCTGTGGCCAGCAATGGAGACTCCAACCTGGTATCACTGCTCAGAATCCACAAAAATGACCACTGACAACTCACCCAAAAAAACCTCTGCGGCAACTGCGCTAGTCCTAGAAAAAGGTCTGGTCCAACCATGCAAGACAGCAGGGCTCTGGCCTCCGCTTTGAGGCCCAGCCCATGACTTCTACTCTGAAAAGTTAGAAATAAAAGCACAGTGGCTAAGGGATAGATGAGTTCTGCAGGCTGAGCCAAACCAGGAATGGATACCAAATTTATAGCATATTTTAAATCTATTAAACAAATTAATGCTTTTAACAGAAAACCCAAATGGGATATAATTATTCCATTGACAAGAAACTTTCAAGGTTTGTTTTTAAAATAACTTATAGTACACTGTTGTCAAAATGGCCAGTAATGGGTCACAAGTTTATGGTTGTGTAATGAATGTGATCTTCTTATCCTGTATCTTCGTGTGAATAACCACATTTGGAAAGAACCCCAAAAGTCTAATTTGAAATTCTTTATGAAGGAGAACTGCCACCCCCAATAATCTCTGGGAAGGAGGCTGGCAAAGAAGCCTCGTAACTCCCAGGCTATGTGATATTGAGTGAAGGAGGGTGTCCTTTGAGAAAAAAACTGGAGTCTGATTTGTACCAAAGGAAATCTAGGTATTAGAGCAGGACTGCGTGCCGATGCATCTGAGAGAGTCGCCCAGTTCTACATACTTGCACTGAGGGGGATGTTGGCTCATAACTGGGTACACAGCTGAGCCCAAGAGATACCTGACAGCATCCCACCAGGAGGAGGAAGGCAGAAGCCAGGGATCTGAGAGGGTAACAGCCATTTGTGAAGAAGGAACTTAGCCACGGATGATACCATTTCATATCTTCCAGAATTTTCATACACATTATTGGCCCCCCTGTGAAGGAGGGAGCCATTTTTAAAAACTAGGGCTCTGAGGTTTTTGAGGAATAAGTTCCCGGATGTTTTCCAGGTCCTGAGCAGCCCTGGCCTTCAGGCTCCCCAAGGCTGCCAGTTCGGTCAACTTCATGCTGCCTTCACTGCCTGGGCTCCAGGTCCTACAGGATGAAGTGCCATGACAGTCTGCATCCCCAGGCCGTTCTTTCCACTGCCTCTCTCAACACCCCACAGTGGGGCAGGAAAACACAGCAACACTCGAGCTGCACAGCCAAAGCCTCAAGTGTCCAACCACCCTGTGACATATATGAGGCTGCCCTCTCCATTTATGTAACCTAATCCTCCCCATCGTCTTCTTTCCATCAGCTTCCTCTTGTGTCCTGTTCCGACCCAAGCAGAGGAAGGAGGCGCACAACGACAGAGTAAATGCTGGGGCATGGCACACGGAGCACTGGGATTGGATTCCTCAAGCTGCAAGGGACCTTGGCACTTTCTTCTTTGCCCAGTCTCTGTCCCCTTTTGTTCCCTGGAGAAGCAACTTTGTAATTGATAATGATAATAATGGAAACTAGCTTTTTAAAAAATTAAACATAGAATTATTGTTATGTACCACATGAGGACGTTTTGTTCAATGACAGACCACACATACCACATTGGTCCCATTAAATTTATAATACCATATTTGTACTGTACCTTTTCTATGTTTAGATATGTCTAGATACACAAGTACGTACTATTGTGTTACAACTGCCTACAGCATTCAGTATAGCAACATGCTGTACAGATTTATAACCTAGGAGCAATAGGTTACACCATATAGCCTACGTGTGTAGTAGGCTATACCATGTAGGGTGCATCTTTGTGTAAGTGCACCCTACAATTGCACAATGACAGAATTGCATAATGCTGCATTTGTCAGACTATTTCAGTCAATAAGCGACATATGACTGTACCATATCATCCAGCAATTCTACTTCTGAGTATACACCCAGAAGAATTCAAAGCAGGGACTCAAACAATATTTGTACACCTATGTTCATAGCATTATTCATAAGAGATGGAAGCAACTCAAGTGCCAGTCAACAGATGAATAAAATAAAATGTGATTTATACATATAAATGAAATGTGGCACATACATACAACAAAATATTATAAAGCTTTAATAACGAAGAAAGTTCTTTTTTTTTTTTTTTTTTGAGACAGAGTTTCACTCTGTCACCCAGGCTGGAATGCACTGGTGCGATCTCAGCTCACTGCAATCTCCGCTTCCCAGGTTTAAGCAATTTTCCTGCCACAGCCTCCCAAGTAGCTGGCATTACAGACACACACCACCACGCCCGGCTAATTTTTGTCTTTTCAGTAGAGACGAGGTTTCACTATGTTGGCCAGGCTGGTTTCAAATTCCCAACCTCAGGTGATCCACCTGCCTAGGCCTAGGCCTCCCAACGTGCAGGGATTACAGGCATGAGCCACCAGCCCTGGCCAGAAAGAAAATTCTGATACATGCCACAACATGGATGAACCTTGAAGACATTATGCTAAGTGAAATAAGCCCGTTGCAAAAGGACAAATATTGTTTGATTCTACTTATATGAGGTTCCTAGAGTAGACAAATTCATAGAGACAGAAAGAATGCTAGTTGCCAGAGGCTGGAGGGAGGGAGAAATGGGAGTTATTGTTTAATGGGTATGAAGTTTCAGTTTGGGAAGATGAAAAAGTTCGGAGATGGAGTGGTGGTGGCTGTTGAAAGACAATGTGAATGTGCTTAATACACTCAACTGTACACTTAGTGGTTAAAGTGGTAAGTTTAAAGTTATGTCTATTTTACCACAATAAAGAATAGTGAAAGCTAATGTTTATTGAGTGCTTACAATGTACTAGCAATACTATGCTAAGAGATATAAACACATTGTCTCATTTAATCCTCACAACAACACTTTTGAGATCAATACTACTAAGGGCACCAAGTTTCTCTACAGCTCAGCGGAGCTCCTAGGAGTTGTCACACACTCATGGTGGGGGACAGTGGGGAGAGGACCATTTCCCCAGTCAGAAGTCCTATCTGTCACTAATGTTCCTCAGATGCATGTTCTCTAAATCCTTCAAGACGCTCGGCTTTCCAGAGCCTCCTGTTACACATCCTGGGATCTGGATTCGATGGGCTGGGTTAGGAGAAGAGAAAAGGAAATAGAGTGATGACGCCTTTTGGGAAAGCAATGATAGACTTCCCGGCAAGAAAGTTTCTGGGGCATCTTTGTAGTTGCTGACATTTGAAAATACATGATTCCTTGCTACTTAACATAGTCATTAAATATGGAATGCTAATCAATCAAACACAGCGTGAATGGAGACTGTGTGCAAAAGTCAGGGGTCGATCAGAGAAGCGGAACCATGATGGGTAATGTAGAATAAAGAATTTATTATACAGTTAGACATTAAGCTAGCCTGGCATAGTACAAAGCCACCTCACTGTGTATCCCTAGCATAGCTGATCAATTTTGAGAATTTCACAAAAAAATTCTTGCTCTTTTTTTTTTTTCTTTAGTTTTTTTTGAGATGAAGTTTTGCTCTTGTTGCCCAGGCTGGAGTGCAATGGTGTGATCTTGGCCTACTGCGACCTCCGCCTCCCAGGTCTGAGAGATTCTCGTGCCTCAGCCTCCCGAGTAGCAGGGATTACAAGCATGTCCCATCACACCCAGCTAATTTTTGTATCTTTAGTTGAGATGGGGTTTCACCATGTTGGTCAGGCTGCTCTTGAACTCCTGATCTCACGTGATCCACCCTCCTGAGCCTCCTACAGTGCTGTGATTACAGGCGTGAGCCACCGCACCTGGCCTCACCAGAAAAGTTCTTATTCCATATACTAAAACCCAAGTGGCATCTCTGGGAAGCCTTTGCTTTGGTCCTTCCCTTTTGCGTATGTACCACACAGCCCTTTGTACATATCTGTAATAGAACCCATATCACTTGAATTCCAGTTATGTGTGTCCACCTCCTCTCTGGACTCTAAGCGCCTTCAGCCAGAATCTGTGTTTCATTTCTTCCCATCTCCAGCTCCTGGCATGGTGCCTGTCATATACGAGATCAAACCATGGGAAATTGCTTCTGTTCTATCATCTTTAATACAAAACAAGGCAATTTCATAAATTCCAGAGTAATAGGAAGTTCTGGGCAAACATTTGCCAAATAAATGAACACAGAACAATCAAATACCCACAAATTCTGATTAAGCATCAAAGAAAGGAAATGCTTTAGGTTTTCGTGTGGCCTTGGGCTCACATGCCTCAATGATCCTTGCACTCTTGAACATGGTGGTGCCATGAGAGATTCCCAACACACATTCCCAGGTCAACACACAGCTCTTGTATCATTTTCTTCTTTCTGGAGACTGGCAGTATCTCCCCACAGAAGAGGAGTGATCTCTAACAGGTCCAATGCATGGTTTTCTGCACTGTGTTTACGGTTCTGGAGGCCGGCAGTTTCTCCATTCAGCTGCTAAGTGGCAGACCCCAAGATGGATGAGATTAGCATCTGGGATGGCAAGTGTCCAGGATGGCTCAGAAGTAGCTGCCAAACTCCACTTAACTCTCAGTCCCAGCATCACAGGGTGGCAAGGAGCTGCAGAGGCCACGGATCTCAACCATGCATCATTTGGAACTGAAAACTAGCAGATGCAAAATAGCTTTCTAAAAATCAAGACATGGCCAGGCTTGGTGGCTCACGGCCATAGTCCCAGCACTTTGGGAAGCTGAGGCAAGAGAGTTGCTTAAACCCAGGAGTTTAAGCCTGCAGTGAGCCAGGATCACACTGCTGCACTCCAGCCTGGGTGACAGAGCAAGACTCGGTCTCCGAAAAATAAATAAGAAAAAGGAAGCAAGAATTGATAGAGGTGACTCTTCATCCCTAGGCAGTTGTGCCTTCCAAAACACAGCCTCTGGCTTCACTGTATCTGGCCCACTGTCAGAGGCTAAAATTAAGTGTGAGGTTTGTCAGACTTCAACATCCAAATGGACCCCAGCGGCCACCATTCACAGTTGCAGAGAGGCCTGAATTAGTGTATGGGAGAAAGGTTGTTCTGGAACTTCAGAAAGAACTAAGCTTCAAAAAAATTTCATCCATACAGAGGTGCTTCTGCCTGGATCCAGCCCAGCAATTCTTCTGGCCCTCCTCTCCCTCCCACTTCCTGTTCCTTGGTCCAGGCTCCCCTGACCTTCCCTGCCCTCTGCCCTTGGTTACCTGATGATCCAACTCCAGGCCTCCACCCTGGGTCCTACCTCCTGGGCCTGGCCTGGGAATGGAGACAGGAAAAATGAGCTAAGAGGAGTTGATTGCCTTATACAGGTTACCTCACTTCAGCCTCACAAGGAAATGCTGAGAGGTTAGGGTTATTATCTTCCTTTTAAAGATGAAGAAAGAGCCAATTAAAGAAGTTAGCTAATCTGCCTAACACTACAGAGTGGCTAAGAGATGAAAAAGGAATCAAAATCCAGGTGTGTCCAACTCTAAAGCCCATGCTCTTTCCAACATGCCACACTGCCCTCTCTCCCCTGGTACCTTTCCACCTTCCCTTGAGTCTCATGTGCATATCCTGCACCCCAGATATTCATTCTGATGTCCTCTTCAACCTACAATTCATCCCTTCACCTCTAGCAACATCCCTCCTCCCAGACTCTGGCCGACTCAGAATGTCTTCTAAGATAGAAGAGCTGCCTACCATTTGTAATCCACAAATGAAGTGAGGGCACACCTGATCACACCTTACCTGCCTTCTCTGAGTCTCCACTGCCTCAGGGAGGGTCCAAATATCTCATCATGACCTAAATGCCACTTACAGATTGCAGCCCTTACTGGTCCCTCTGGCATCACCTCTCAACTGATCCTTCTCTCTTCCCTTTTATTTATTTATTTATTTTTTTTTGAGATGGAGTTTCTCTCTTGTTGCCCAGGCTAGGCATTAAGCTAAATAAAAGAAGCTAATCACAAAAAGCCACTTATATGATTCCATTCATATGAAACATCCAGAATAGGCAAATCTAGAGACAGAAAGTAGAGTAATCACTGCCAGGGGATAGGGGAAGGGAAAATAGGGAGTGACTGCTAATAGGTACGGGGCTTCTTTTTAGGAGTCATGAAAATTTTCTGGAATTAAATAGTGGTGATGATGCCACAACTTTGTAAATAGGCTAAAACCACTTAGCTGTATGCTTTAAAAGAGCAAATATTATGGTATGTAAATTGTATCTCAATAAAACTGGTATATTTTAAACATATTTTAAAAGTGTTTATTAGGAATCAATGTCTGTGAAAGAAAGGAGGAAGCAGGATCGGGGCAGAAGAGCTTGACCTGTGATGCAGGCCCACTAAAGCCGCAACTAACCAGGGAGGGAGCTCTGGAGCAAGTATGCCCATCAGAGTGTCTCTCATCAGGCTGAAATGGCCCAGCCTTTATGCCTCTACCCTGCTCAGTCACCGATGTGGGCTCCCCAAAGAATAGCATGACCCTGGGCAAGGCAGCTCTCCCCCGCTGGAATGGACCCTGAAGCTGCTGGACAGCTGGAGGCTGTCTACAAACCCTGTCCCTGGACATGGGCAGCAAGTCCTTCTTAGAAGGGGATCTGAGTGGTGTAAAGACCATGCAGGCCACTAGAAAGGAATGTGACAGTTGTTTCAGAAAGGAAAGAGAAGTTGACAGAAGAAAAAGGAGTGAGATAGAGCCACAGAGATGGCAGGAGGCTGTGCATTATGCAATGGGATCCCACCTCACAAATCATCATCTTCGCCTGAGTTAAGATGCAGAGTACAGACCCTCAACATTTTGTCAAATAGGTAATTCTCTCTATTTTTTTCTTTTTTTGAGACAGAGTCTCACTCTGTCACCCAGGTTGGAGTGCAGTGGTGCGATTTTGGCTCACCGCAAACTCCACCTCCTGGGTTCAAGTGATTCTTGTGCCTCAGCCTCCTGACTGCCTGGGATTACAAGCGTGCACCATCACACATGACTAATTTTTTTTTGGAGACAGAGTCTCGCTCTATCCCCCAGGCTAGAGTGCAGTGGTGCGATCTCGGCTCACTATAACCTCCACCGCACGGGCTCAAGCGATTCTCATACCTCAGCCTCCCGAGCATCTGGGATTACAGATGTCTGCCACCATGCCCGGCTAATTTTTGTATTTTTAGTAGAGATGGGGTTTTGGCATGTTGGCCAGGCTAATCTTGAACTCCTGACCTCAGGGGATCCACCCGCCTCAGCTTCCCAAAGTGCTAGGATCACAGGCGTGCACCACCGCACCTGGCCAGTAATTCTCTTCTAACATTCTGTCTTTTCCTTCTTAGGCTCACATTTCTCCCAGAGCCTGAGCTAGCTGTTGCATTCACTCAACTAAATTTTTTTTAAGTTTTGTGAAGTGTGTATGGTGGTACACATCCATAATGTCAGCTACTCAGGAGCCTGCAGCAGGAGGATCCCTTGAGACCAGAAGTTGCAGGAGGATCCCTTGAGACCAGAAGTTCCAGGCCAGCCTGTGTGACATAGTGAGACCTTGTCTCTAAAAATATTTTTTAATTTATAAAATAAAAAATAATGAAGTTTTGTGGGAGAGAGAGCACCTCTTTTTCTTATCTTCACAAACATGATAAAAGACATTACAATTAAGGTGTAATTTATAAATGATGATCAATACTGTGCTGAACAAGAAGAGTAGTGAAGGGAAAACAAGAGGAGTCCCACCACCAAAATCAAGTGGATTTAGTATCAGGTGTTTGGTCTACTAGCTTTCCATAAAATGCACATCTGGATGCTGCAGGAAAGACTGTATTTCACATATACACTGCATCTGGTTAAGACAAGAATAATAGGGAAACCAGCAAGGAAAAATGCAAACCCAGACATCTAACAATACTGCTTTTGCAAAGGTGCTTTCCTATACCATCCCATTTATTCCTCTCAACAACTCCATATTATAATAATCTTCATTTTATATTACAGTTGACTCAAATGACTTTCAGTTTAATTAACTGGCTCAAGATTACATAGCAACTAAGCAATGGTACAAGGACTTACATCCAGAGCTGGTGACTTTTTTTTTTTTTAGACCAAGTCTCACTGTCACCCAGGCTGGAGTGCAGTGGTATGATCTCAGCTCACTATAACCTCTGCCTCCCAGTTTCAGGTGATCCTCCTGCCTCAGCCTCCCGAGTAGCTGGGATTACAGGCTCGCACCACTAAGCCCAGCTAATTTTTGTATTTTTAGTAGAGATGGGGTTTCACCATGTTAGCCAGGCTGGTCTCGAACCCCTGACCTCAAGTGATCCGCCCACCTCGGGCTCCCAAAGTGCTGAGATTACAGGCATGAGTCACCATACCCGGCCACTAGTGACTTTAAATGCAATACTCTTTCCAAGACTACACCAAGATATAATACAACCTCCATTTTCTCTCCACCTTCTGTGGCCAGACAGGTAGCCACAAGAGAATAGAAATCTCCTCAGCTGTCCAAATTCATTTCCCAAGAAGTAAAAGACATTTAAGGATTAACTTCTTAGAGAGAATATTTCATTGATGAGCATGGCTTTCAGCCAAGAAAGAGAATAAACAAAACTACCTCTAATACACCTCAGAAATGCAACAACTCATTTGTGTGTGGCCTTGAAATTTTTAAAGAGGAAAACTCCAGACAGGCAACTAGTAAGCATTTTTAACTCCAGCTGTGACAGGAAGTGAAATTTTAAATGGCAAAATAGAGGAAGAAGCTATTAAATAAGGGTCTCCATAGAACAGGGTAGCATTCAGCCCAGGGGTTTCCCACCTCAACAAAAGTCACTATGACAACACTGGGACATCAAGAGCGTTCATGAGCAGTGATGGCTGGTGAACATATCTACAGCCCTGGAACAGAGTGACACCGCCAGCACTGGTATGGGTTATATAATTAGCAATGAAGAGGAGACAGGTTCCTTGGACACAAAAATATGTTTGTGATACTGTGACAACCAAGTTAAATGAGTTCATTTACTCTAGAACTTTCCAAGAGGGGAATAGTTTATACACTGATTTAAGAAATGGTGAATTCCAGCAATAAAATGATCATTTGTAACAGCTGCAGAGAGAAACTGATCATTCTGGACAACTAGTTCAGGTATGACAAATAGTCGTTCTGTTTGCCTTCATTTCTCTCGCCTGCCCCCATGGAAGGCATGACTAATCACTGCATTTTTTGCCACTGACTTGAGATATAACCTTATACTCTTGAAAACAGCACTTCAAGAAGCCACTACTGGTTAATCATAAATGCATTAACAACTTTGAAACAAAAAAGGGCTGGCATAAAGCTGCATAGGATGAAGAAAGAGTGCAACAGATGGAGAGTCTAGGCCAAAAAGACCAGGCAGTTAACTCTCAGAGGAGGAGTTAAGGGGTAGGGGCCAGATCCCATTTATCATTGTATCCTTGACACCTAGCACAGTGGTTAACACCCAAATCACATGGTAGTGATGCTTTGACATATTCTATATTTACTATATATATCCATTCACTATTAGGAAAACTGTATATAATTATTCCCTATTGTGCATTCCTTTTCTTTTCTTTTTTTAAAAACAAATTTTTTTTTGAGACTGAGTCTCACTCTGTCATCCAGGCTGGAGTGCAATGGCGCAATCTCGGCACACTGCAACCTCCACCTCCCAGGTTCAAGTGATTCTCCTGCCTCAGCTTCCCAAGTAGCTGGGATTACAGGCACCCGCCACCACACCGTGCTAATGTTGGCATTTTCAGTAGAAGTGGAGTTTCACCATGTTGGCCAGGCTGGTCTCGAACTCCTGACCTCAAGTGATCTGCCCACCTCAGCCTCCCAAAGTGCTGGGATTACATGCATGAGTCACCGGGCCCAGCCATTCTATTTGTTTTTCAGGTATTTTTTTCTACTATCTTTGTAAGGACCTTAATGAAGAACCTCATTCAGTATTGTTTAAGTAAGTACCAGGAACCACAGAGGGTGTATTATCAGCGGACCTTGGTTTGAATCTTGACTTTACATTTATTTGCTCTACAGTCTTGAGAAAATTGCTTGACCTCTACAAGCATCAGTATCTTCATTTGCAAAAGGAGGATAATACCATCTACCTTGTAGGATTGTGTTATGGTCTGAATGTTTGTGTCCTCCTAAAATTGATGTTGAAACAATTCCTAATGTAGTCGTAGTAAGAGGTGAGGCCTTTGGGAGGTGATTAAGTTATGTGGGTGGAGCTCTCATGAATGGATTGGTGCCCTTATTTTAAAAAGCCAGAGAGAGCTTGTTTGCCCTTTCTGCCATGTGAGAACACATAGCAGGTGCTATCTATGAGAAACAGACCCTCACCAGTGAATCTGCTGGTGCCTACTTATTAGACTTCTCAGCTGCCAGATCTGTGAGCAATAAATTTCTGCTGTTTATAAATTGCCCAGTCTAAGGTATTTTGTTATAGCAGCCCAAACAGACTAAGACAGGTTATTATAAGGATTTACTTGGCAAAGCACCTGATACAGTTCCTGGTTTGTTTGTTTGTTTGTTTTTCTATTTATTCCTCTCTGTTTCTAAAAGGATTTAAAGTGGCTTAAAAAGTTACCTACAATTAAGTAAATAAATTTAAAATAAACATGTAAAAATTTTACAGCAAAAGGGAAACAAAAATATTTAAAAATACGGTAAACAAGGAGCGAGTTACAGCATCTCATACGTAGTAGACATACAGTTAAATGTTAGTTGTTAGTAGTAATAGTTTGTACTAATAACATTAGTCATTATTGTTGATGTCATCATCTCTGCCAAGAGAATTCCATTTATCTTTCAAATTCCATTTATCTTTCAAATCCCCTTCTGGGGTCCAGCCCTATCAGGTAGCAAACTGATGTAAAACCTCAAAAATTAAAACTGTGGTATAGGTGTATGACCAGATAGACCAATAGAACAGAATAGAACGTCCATAAGAGTTTTCAGTATATGATAAAGTTGCATCATATATATGCACAAAGTACACGATAAAATTTAGTCTATAAAAAAGCTGCAAGATTTTGAAGACCTCACATCCAGATACAGACATTAAGGCACAAAGAAGTTAAATAACTTGCCAAGTTCATGCAGCTAGTAAATTACAGAACTGGGATTTGAATGTAGGCATTCTAATCCAGAGTCTACTTTATTAACCACTAAATGATAAAATGTTTTTTTTTAAAAAGCAGACTACACATCAATAAGCATAATATGCTAACTTTGGGGAGGAAGAAAGAAACTTATTTATGTTTGCTCATGTGTGCACACAGAAATTCTGGAAGGACACACAAGAAACTAATAGCAGTAGTTACCTTTGGAGAATGTGGAGATGGACAAAAAGGTAATGGGGATATATATGTGTATGTGTGTATGCATATGTATATATATATGTGTATGTGTATGTTTCTATAATTATGTTATATATTTGAATTATATGACCAGATTCAAAATTAAAATAAATATAAAAAGAAAACACTTGTTCTGAACAAGTCTTTTCTGACTTCCCCAAGCAGAGTAAGCTCACCCTTTTTTGGGGGGGGCAGGGACACAGTATCACTCTGTCACCCACCCTGGAGTGCAATGGCATGATCTCGGCTCACTGCAACCTCTGCCTCTTGGCCTCAAGCAATTCTTGTGCCTCGGCCTCCCAAGTAGCTGGGATTACAGGCATGCACCACCATGGCCAGCTAATTTTTTGTGTTTTTGGTAGAGACAGGATTTCGCCCTGTTGGCCAGACTGGTCTTGAACTCCGGGCCTCAAGTGATCCAGCTGCCTCGGCCTTCCAAAGTGCTGGGATTACAGGTGTGAGCCACCATGCCTGGCCTACCTTTTATTCTTCTTTGTTTCCAAAAGGATTTAAAGTGGCTTAAAAAGTTACCTACAATTAAGTAAATAAATTTAAAACAAACATGTAAACATTTTACAGCGAAAGGGAAACAAAAATATTTAAAAATACAGTGAACAAGGAGTGAGTTACAGCATCTCATACATAGTAGCCGTACAATTAAATGTTAGTTGTTTGTAGTAATAGTTTGTACTTATAACATTAGTCATCACTGTTGATGTCATCATGTTTTCTGGCACATACTATGTTTCACCGCCTTTATTTACGTTCCCTCTCTTGTTCACCTAGATCCTCCAGCCAATCCACAAGCTCTTCTACGGCAGAGTTCTGTTTCTTTCATTCTTTTATCCCCAGCACAGAGTACAGTCCCTGACATATAGCAAGCATCCAGTACATGGGGAAGTGGAAGTGGGAAAAGAGAAGAAGCCGGACCAACCAGCCAAGTTCTGTGGTAATAGCACTGTGGAAAAGGAAACTGACTAGGACCTTCGTGTAATAGTGGGAGCTTGGACAGGAAGTGAGGAGGGAGGAAAATACAGCAACCCTTGCAGAAAAGGTGTACCTAACCCAGCTAAGGCAAAAGGGCAAAAGGGGTACTGCAGGCTGCTGCTAATCAGGGGGAAATGAGGAAGGTGAACATCCAGCTGAGGAAATGGTGGGAGTTTAGCCAGTTCCAGGAAAAGCAAGAAATGGATACTAAGACCCCAGAAGAGAAAGACCTCCAGCACACGAGATTCAGCTGAAGACTCTCCGCTCCTCTGACGACTGAAAATGGACCAGGGGGCATGTGAAAGACTGGCATGGGAGGAGACTCTCAGCAGGTATATGCTACCTATACTTTTGGTCTGTTGCTGTCTGTTCACTGAAACTCTTTGCATACACTCATTTGAAGGCTGAAGGGAGATTCACACAGGGTCAGAGGTGTATTTTCCCCAGCAGAGTAAATCCCTAACTCCATAGGCAAGAGATCTGGCCCACTCCAGTCAGATCACCCACACTCTCTACAAAGCTGCATTTCTGTGGGCAACTGTGTAAGTCCTTAGTAGGAGTCACAGGAATATATTGCATTATTTAATGTGTTAATCATCAAAACTGCACAGATTCTATAGACCTCATTTTAGAAATACAGATAAAATATGTATAAGTTAAGATAAACAATGCCTGGGATTTCTTTCAAAATAATTTAGCCCAGGGCCAGGCACAATAGCTCACACCTGTAACCCCAGCACCTTGGGAGGTCAAGGAGAGAGGATTGCTTGAGGCCACACCTGGGAAATGTAGTGACAGCCTGTCTCTAGGAAAACTTTAAAAATGAGCCAGGTGTGGTGGCATCTGCCTGTAGTCCCAGCTACTCAGGAGGCTGAGGTGGGAGGATGGCTTAAGCCTGGGGAGGTCAAGGCTGCAGCAAGCCATGATCATACCACTGCACTCCAGCCTTGGAGACAGAGTGAGACCCTATCTCAAATAATCATCATCATCATCGTCATCTAGACTACAGAGGAGAAAAGTCAGCATGAATTGATGAAACAAGATTCGCCAAGTATTGGTAATTTTTGAAGCTGGGTGTGGATACCTCAGGTTTGTTATAAAGTTCTTTCTACTTTTTTGTATATGCTTTACATTTTTCATAACAAAATGTTAATAAAAAATAGTTTTCATAGGGCCTGGTGGCTCACGCCTGTAATCCCAGCACTTTGGGAGGCCAAGGTGGGTGGATCACCTGAGGTCAGGAGTTCGAGACCAGCCTGGCCAATGTTGAAACCCCATCTCTACTAAAAATACAAAAACTAGCTGGGTGTGGTGACTCATGCCTGTGATCCCAGCTACTCGGGAGGCTGAGGCAGGAGAATCGCTTGAACCTGGGAGGCAGAGGTTGCAGTGGGCCAAGATCATGCCACTGCACTCCAGCCTAGGCAACAGAGCGAGACTCCATCTTAAAAAAAAAAAAAAAAAAAAAAAAAAAAAAAAAAAAAGCTTTAAGTGCTGACCCAGGTCTTCAGGTAGCCAAGAATTATATATTTACCTATGTGATTTTTTTTTTAGAATTTTGCTTCATCAACTTGCTAAGCTCAATTATTCAGGGGTACTCTATCATCCTTCTGCTTGGTCTCTCTGAATAGTGGGATTGCTGGTTATTATTTTTTCTTTTTTATTCTTTTCTGTATTTTCAGAATTTTTTAAATGAGCATCTATTGCCTTTATAGTTAGGAAAATCAATAAAGCTATTTATTACCAATGTGGACTCATGGATTTTTATTTTATAAAATGGATTATCACATTATGCATTTTAATAAACTTATTTGAAATTTTACACGTGACAGGAGAATATTTATTTCTACCCCACAAACAGTAACAAAATAATACATAAAAATCAGAAACTTGGATTGTCCAAACAGTAGCCATTAGGAAGAGAATGTACTTTATGTACAGGATGCTTCTTCCTAAGAGGCAAGCCGGTTAAATGAAGAAAGTAGAATCCTGGATAAATATAGAAAATGTTTGCAGAAGGAAATTTTATTTCATTGCCTCAGTCCTAAATGGCATTAGCAAATACTGCAAAGTAATGAAGGAGGTCATTAAGAAGGAACTAGAAACGCCTTCCAATGTTATGGAAGAAATTCTGACATCTTAATTATATTCTGCCACCTAGTGACAAAGGAAGATTAACATACTTCCTTAGCCCAGCTACAACAGCAGAGAGGCCTGCCCTCCACCACCTAGACACCAGAGCCATGGCCTGACTGCCAGGACAAGCCTGATCCTACAAGCGCTTGGTGCACAGTATCCTCTCTCTGCTTCTGCTCACAACTCTGGGAGACACTGTAAATATGGTCAAAAGCCATGGAGCTGTTCAGTCTGTGGCTGACAGACTTCCCATGGAGCCAGGTCAACCCTCTGCCACTCAGCACAGTGCACTGGGAACTCTGCTCTCTCCTGCCTGTTGCAAAGGACTTCCAGGGAGAAACAAATTAGGAGACTAAAAAGACATGGCTCACGGTGGGCATTTTCATCCATAACTTCCACTGGACTTAAAAAGAGGAGTAAATACAGTGATCCCCTTACCCTGAAATAGGATAACTTTGTTTTGTTTTTGTTTTTGTTTTTGAGACAGTCTCGCTCTGTCACCCAGGCTGGAGTGCAATGGTGCCATTTTGGCTCACTGCAACCTCCGCCTCCTGAGTTCAAGCAATTCTCCTGTCTCAGCCTCCCGAGTAGCTGAGACTACAGGTGCACATCACCACATCTGGATAATTTTTATATTTTTAGTAGAGACAGGGTTTCCCCATATTGGTCAGGCTGCTCTGGAACTCCTGACCCCAGGTGATCTAACCCGCCTCCCAAAGTGCTGGGATTACAGGCGTGAGCCACTGTCCGCGGCCTGGGATAACTTTTATACAGGAATCTTTGCAATTACACGAGGTGATAGGCACAAAAACTCCTATTGATTCCCCGAATATAAATTGGGGAAGGAATGGATGGTCTCAAAGCACATTCAGGGGCAGCCACACACCACCTGGAAGAAGCTTCTGGTCCAGCGGATGTGGCCCGTGGAAGTGTTGGCCCATCATGCATTGCAATGGTGGGTAGGCAGGTAGGGGCGGGGCCAGGGCCGGAAGTAGAACTGTGGCCTCCATGGCCGCTTGTGACTCCAGAGGTTCTATGCAAGAACCATAGAATCACCGTGATTCTTTTTTTTATTTTTTTATTTTCTTTCTTTGTTTTTTGTTTTTAGTTTGTTTTTTTTTTTTTGAGACAGAGTTTGACTCTTGGTTGCCCAGGCTAGAGTGCAATGGCATGATCTCAGCTCACTGCAGCCTCCACCTCCCGGGTTCAAGTGATTCTCCTGCCTCAGCCTTCCAAGTAGCTGGGATTACAGGCACCTGCCACCATGCCTGGCTAATTTTTGTACCTTTAGTAGAGACGGAGTTTCGCCATGTTGACCAGGCTGGTCTTGAACTCCTGACCTCAGGTGATCTGCCCGCCTCTGTCTCCCAAAGTGCTGTGATTACAGGCATGAGCCACTGTGCCTAGCCCACTATGATTCTTTAGACGCTCTTTGAGGTCTCCTCTGTGCTTCTGTCAGCAGTTTCAGCCCAATTTTCGAAAGAACATTGGTGATAACAGCAGTGACATTTAATAAGGAACTTGATCCTGTGCAGAAACTTCGTGGACAAGATTAGAGAATACAAATCTAAGCAACTGGCATCTGTAGGACCTTTTGATATTGGCCTAATGTGTCAGCAAGAGCTGGAGAGGAAGCTTTTAAAGCGTGAGCAGATGGCTCACGGCATCGGAATAAAGCTTCCGTGAAAGCCATGTCTGAGATGGGGCTAAACTAATAGTCTAAGTCAGGGAGCAGTGAACTATCAGCCTGCTTTGTAAATAAAGTTTTATTGGAGCACAGCCATGCTCATTCATTTAAATGTTGTCTATGGATGTCTTCACACTATAATGACAGAAATAAGTAGTTGCAACAGAGACTGTGTGGTCTGAAAAGCCTACAATATTTACTAACTGGTCCTTTATAGAATAAGTTTGCCAATTCATGGTCTATATGAGCTACCCAGGGAGACCATGGCTTTCAGTCTTCCAAAAACATCCATTCCTCCAGCTGGCTTCTAATAAGAATTACAGATGATATAGTGATGAAGTCCTAAGAATTCACTTTTTGGTTTAGAAGCTGATAAACTGGCAATCCTTAAAAAAAAAAAAAGAAAGAAAAAAAAACAAAAGGAGGTTCAAACTTGTAATGTTTGCCAGTTTCCATGGTGTAAATCAGGATTTCTTAACTTTAATACTATTGGTGTTTGGAGCCAGATAATTTTTTTTTTTTTTTTTTTTTTTTTAAACGGAGTCTCTCTGTTGCCAGGCTGGAGTGCAGTGGTGCGATCCCGGCTCACTGCAACCTCTGATTCCCTGGTTCAAGTGATTCTCCTGCCTCAGCCTCCTGAGTAGCTAGGATTACAGGGATACACCACCACGTCCAGCTAATTTTTTATTTTTAGTAGAGCCGGGGTTTCACCATGTTGGCCAAGATGGTCTCCATCTCCTTACCTCATGATCCACCCGCCTCGGCCTCCCAAAGTGCTGGGATTACAGGCCTGAGCCACAGTGCCGGGCCTGGAGCCAGATAATTCTTATGAAGCACTGTCCTTTACATTAAAGGATATTGAGCAGCATCCCTGTCTTCTACCCACTAGATGTCAGTAGCAACCCCCCAGTTGTGATAACAAAATATTAGTATGTCTCTAGAGATTGTCAAATGTGCCCTAGGGGGCACAATCTTTCTCATCGAGAATCACTGGTGTAAATACTCCTGCTGTAACCAATTTCAGGCTAGTAACTTGACATCAGTGAACATGGATGTGGAGAAAGGTGCACACAGCCTAACAAACCAGTAAGAACCATCTCCAGTGCTGTGCAAGAACATATTTGCAGATAGTGATGTTGTTGCCCTGTTTTTAAAATTGAGGTACTTAACCAGAATCCACATAGAAATTAATCTGCTGGCCAGGTTAATTTTTTTCTTCAGGAAGTGGGCTGAATCTCTCTGCACAAAGTTATATACCATAAAACATGGTTGAGATTATTCTGAACTAAAAAATATCCAAAGCAAAGCCAACATTTACCCCCAATGGTTATTTAAAACTCTCAATAATATATCAATAAATCCCATGGCTTTCCAGTGGATTTGACAGGATGAATGAGTCCCAAGGAAATTGAATGGCTGTACTTATTAGATGGATTTTGGGTTCTGTTTTGTTGTGATTGTTGTTTTGTGGGGGTTTTGTTATTTAAGTCAAATGAATTTGGGGAAATATCTGCCAATAATTATGACATTGTCTTTGGAAGACTTTGCATTAAAAGTACTGACAATGGTTAATTACTCAGAACCAATTACTGGGGACATTCTTGGGCCATGACATTAAAACCATATCATCAGCACCCAGGAGGACCTTTACCCTCCTATTCCAGGAGAACAGCCATCTATTTTTATCTACAGTTTCAGTTGATTAGGATATAACACTATTTCTATCAATCCTGAATTCTTGAGGGGCATTAAAATACAAGTTTCGTAGGAACATCAGTAATGCAGTGTCTCTACTGAACTCATGCTACTTAGAGTGACAGGCCAATAACAGGTCAATAAAGGCTACGGTCTATTTTTCTTGCCAGATTTCTGCACAAGATCATTCTGCACAACAACTAATATTGTTACCACTTCTGGGGTTTCCTTTCCCCTTACTAGTTGTGGCCTTCCTGGACAACACACACACACACACAGAGTCATCCACAAATTTGAGCTTCACCTGCAGGGTCTCACCCGATGATTTTACCTTTGTATAGGATGTTGGCATCTTGTGGCATGTTGTTAACACCTGCTCATAAGAATTGCAAAAGTTCCCGGATGATCTAGATGCTCCCCAAATCTTGGCCCCAAAATGTTACTTAAATATGCAGGACTTCTCCTACAGTGAGCAGTGATAAATAAGTACCAAAAATCTATATATCAAATTTGGGAAAATTAAAGAATTCCAGCTCAAATTACTCAGACGGTACAACTACCAGAAATAGGGAAATTCTAATTATCATGAGGTGACCTTATGCAGTGATTTTACACACACACACACACACACACACACACAGGATGATATAAAAGTTATAAATGCACTATAGGCTAGCATATGATTGTAAACCTCTGACCCTTAAACTGAGTAAAATTTACCCCCAATCCTTTTAAAATCTTCGCATAGTTCATCTTCAACAAATAATATAGTAAATGTGCATAAAGACCATTTGCTCTACATGTAAAATTCTGACCTAGAAACCCAGATAAGCAGTTTCTTAAGAATGAGCATGATGCAAAGACAAGAACAATACAGCAAACCACCATAAATTAAAATGGAATTTTGAGAACTAGAAGGTTTCCTTTTCTAAAATTGAGTGACCTCCGTTTTGAGTGTATTCAAATTGAATAGTACTAGCAGAGTTAACAGTGAAAAAGTTTGATAAAAATCAGATCACTACCAACAAAAGACTGAAAAAATACAGTAAAGTAAGATCTTTATACCGGACTTTTTTGTTGTTGTTAAGACAGACTGGAGTGCAGTGGCACCATCTCAGCTCACTGCAACCTCTGCCTCCCAGGTTCAAGTGATCCGCCTGCCTCAGCCTCCCGAGGAGCTGGGATTACAGACATGAGCCACCATGCCCAGCTAATTTTTGTATTTTTAGTAGAGACAGGGTTTCACCCTATTGATCAGGCTGGGCTCAAACTGCTGACCTCAGGTGATCCACCTACCTCGGCCTCCCAAAGTGCTGGGATTACAGGCGTGAGCCACTGTGCCCAGCCAACACCTATTCAGATTGAAACGTGATGACTCCTGGAGTCACCCCCGCTCCTTTCCCTTCAGCTATGTAGCATTCTTTGTTTGCATAAGGCAGAGACTAGAGACTGTTAGGCTCATCAACCTCACCAGTACAACAATTCAAGTGTACTGCTAACACAGATCAAATTTGAGTTCCAGTTAAATGTTCTAGGGAATCCAGCACTGAAGAGGAGGGCTTTATTCAAGAGTCTTTGGGTTCCAAGTGAAAAAAATCCAACTCAAACTAGCATGGGCAAAAACATGGTAGTCAAATTCAGAAAGAATGATAGCCAGCTGGGCCTCAAAGTAAGACTGGATTTAGGGACTCAGATCATCTTAGCCCTCCCTTTCTGTTTTCCATCTCTACTGCTCTCTGCTTTGTCAGCATCTCTTTATCAAGCCACCTTTTCCAGCATGAGAATGGAAGGAAAATATGACCCCAAGGAACTCTAGGCTTACAACCAGAAAGGAACCAAGGGCCCTTTCTCACCAGCTCTACTTAGGAAGATTCTGGGGAAGTCACTGAAGTAGCAGCACAACCAGGCTTGTGCTTTTAAAAGATGCCGCTGACTGCTGCGTGGAGAACATATTGGGCAGAGGCAAAATTGGAAACCCCACTTGACCCTGCTGTTCCTCAGTGAAATCCTCCCTTGTCTTGCCTTCTGTGACACAGAAACATTCCTGGTCTCTGGTAGAGGCTAAGAAGCCCTTTAGATTCATTTCTGTTGTTACCACAGAACATCTCCTGGGTACTTCATGAGTTGCACACACTGGGGAAATAATTCAGAGTATTACTATGCTGATTCTGAAGCTGGAACTCAAGTGGAAAATTTACTCAGACTGATCCTCAATATCGCTTCTTTCCATAGGTAAATCCAAACCATATTGTTCCAACCTACTTTTCTCCTGAGCCTGCTGTTACTAGTTAGTTCAAACGTATCCATAGCTCCTCATGTTTATTGATTTAAATACAGACTTCTCAGGCTCTCCACAACACTTCTCTGATATCATTTTCTAAGCAGTTTTTTTTTTTTTCTTTTTGGAGACAGAGTCTTGCTCTGTCGCCCAGGCTGGAGTGCAGTGGCGCGATCTTGGCTCACTGCAACCTCTGTCTCCTGGGTTCAAGCGATTCTCCTGCCTCAGCCTCCTCAGTAGCTGGGACGACAGGTGCCCCCCACCATACCCGGCTTATTTTTTTGTATTTTTAGTTGAGATGGGGTTTCACCATATTGACCAGGCTGGTCTCAAACTCCTGACCTTGTGATCCCGCCTCGGTCTCCCAAAGTACAGGGATTACAGGCATGAGCCACTGCACCTGGCCTTTTCATTTTATTACCTAGATATGTGTGAACACCTTTTCATAGAAGACAAATTCAGAAGTATACAGAGAAAAAGGTGGCAGCTCGCCTGTAGCCTTCCCCATCCCCTCTTCAGAGGTGACCACTCTCTGCTGTTTGGCAGGTATCTTTCCAGTCTATTTTCAATACATTTATCATGTATATATATGAAAATACAGAAGTCTCTTTTTATAAATATAACAAAGATAATGCAATATGTGCTGTTCGGTCAGTTGCCAAATACTATAACGTATATGGTATTATTACTTAACAATATACCTTTCCATTTCAGTATGTATAGATCTATCTTATTTAAGGACAAACTAGTATTCATCAGGTAGATGTATTAAAGTACAGATCTGCAATCCTTTATATGCAATTTTAGATCCAAAACATTCTGAAAACTGAATGTTTTCAGTACATTTACAGCAAATTCATCTGGCGGTAAAATCTGACCTGAACTGACATGAAGCTATTTGGAGTCTTTATTTATCCCACTTAGTGAATATTCATAATTTTCAATGCAAAAATAATAATGTGTTTCATTAGGGAGCTCTTTCCTGGACCCCACTAGTGTCGTTGTATAATATACAACCCAAAATTCTGAATTATGAAACTTACCTTCCCCAGGAGTTTCAAATAAATGATTGTGGATCTATAGTTTTCGGATTGGGGTATATATATATGCTTTCACTTTCTTGAGAAAAGCTTATGAAATATGTAAAACTACTACTAAAAATAATTAATACTTATCAAGCGCATATTATATACCAAACACTATTCCAATACTTTCCATAAACTAAGTAATGCGATCTTCACAATACTGTCAATAAGTATTGTGATCTCTATTTTATAGCTGAGAAAAACTGAGTCACACAGAGACTAAGTAATTTATGCAATTTCTATAGCAGTTTACTCAGTCAAAACTGAATCTAAATTCTGGCCCCTGAATGTGTGCATTTCATCCACTGTGCCATTTTACCTTTATGCCCTCTGGGAATAATATAATAAACACCTAGTTAGATCTAAGCATTTTTCCCCATTTCTCTGACATCATTAAAAAAAATAAAACCTGGTCGAGCATGGTGGCTCATGACTGTAATTCCAGCACTTTGGGAGGCCAAGGCAAGAGGATCACTTGAGGTCAGGAGCTTGAGACCAGCCTGGCCAACATGGTGAAACCCCATCTCTACTAAAAATACAAAAATTAGCCATATGTGGTGGCACGTGCCTATGTTCCCAGCTACTTGAGAGGGTGAGGCACGAGAATTGCTTGAACCTGGGAGGCAGAGGTTGTAGAGAGCCAAGGTCATGCCACTGCACTCCAGCCTGGGTGACAGAGTGAGACTGTCTCAAAAAAAACCAAACCAGGCTGAGCACGGTGACCCACACCTGTAATCCCAGCACTTTGGGAGGCTGAGTTGGGTGGATCACGAGATCAGGAGTTCAAACGCCGTCTCTACTGAAAATACAAAAGTTATCCAGATGTGATGACGGGCACCTGTAATCCCAGCTACTCAGGAGGCTGAGACAGAGAATTGCTTGAACCCGGGAGGCGGATGTTGCAGTGAGCCGAGGTCACACCACTGCACTCCAGCCTGGGCAATAGAGCAAGACTCCATCTCAAAACAAACAAACAAAACAAAACAAACAAACAAAAAACCCTACAAATACAGTTGAACCACCGTGTACTCCAACCCAATCCCATTCCGCTTCCTTCAGAGAGGTAACCACTGTCTTGAATTTGGCGTTTATTATTTTATGCATGTTGTTTAAATGTTTATTCAACAACATATATACTTTTTTTGTATATTAGAGCTTACATATAGCAGGAAGAGGGACATAATTGAAAAAGGACATCAAATGGGACGTCAAATTCATAAAACTTCAAGTTACTACTAATCACTAATATTCTGTTTCTTAACCTAGATGGTGTGGGTGTGAGTATTCATTTAATGTTACTCTTTAAACTGCACATGTACTATCATTTTGTATTTTATACATACCACAATTTTAAGTTTTAAAGGAAGTTTAATATTCACATAAAATAATATTTTGTAAATGTTGTTGAAAAAATTTAAATCTCTCATTGGGCTGGCTTGAATATGTTCCCACCCCTAGGTCAATCACTGTGCCCAGAAGGGTGGAGGAATTACTAGATTTACTAACAAGCATTGTGTATCCACTCCTGTGGCCAGGGAGTGGGATTTATTACTCAAAGAAGCATAGGTTGGACAACGTTGGACAAACCAACAAATATAAAATGATGGCCATGGTGGGAGCCAGAAGTGTTGGAAAATATTAGAGAAGAAAAATGTCATTCAGACTCCCTTATTTAGAATGTCCATTACCTTCCCCACTGCTGCCCAGATGGATACACTTTCTACCTGTCCCTTAAACATTGATTTTTAAATGAAAGCCAAGACTCTAAAAATTAGAAGAATAAAATAATCCAAACAAAGCTTTTCTGGAAAAATAAATAATGAAACTTCCCTCCCCACCACTTCACTCCTTCTACTCCACCCCAGACCACAGGGCAAGAGGATAGAGCCAGCCGGGCATAGTGGCTGATGCCTGTAATCCCAGCACATTGGGAGGCCAAGGTGGGCGGATCACTTGAGGTCAGGAGTTTGAGACCAGCCTGGCCAACATGGTGAAACCCCATCTCTACTAAAAATACAAAAATTAGCCAGGTGTGGTGGCATGCACCTGTAATCCCAGCGACTTGGGAGGCTGAGGCACAAGAATCCCTTGAACCCAGGAGGCGGAGGTTGCAATGAGACTCCGTCTAAGAAGGAAGGAAGGAAGGAAGGAAGGAAGGAAGGAAGGAAGGAAGGAAGGAAGGAAGGGAGGGAGGGAGGGAGGGAGGGAGGGAGGGAGGGAGGGAAAGAAGAGGATAGAGCTTTGTTTATGCCCACACAAGCAAATTCAAGGCTTTCACCTGGTCTTTGGGTAATCTTGGTAGTGGCCATCAGGTAGTATGTGGTTCTCTAATGGACCCAATTTATTATTTCTGGCAAGCTTGAGAAGAGGCAAAATTTTGAAAGCAGGAGGTGACTAATGAAAGACACTAATATTCCTCTACAAAATAATAAGAAAGATCAGCTCTACTGTGGGCAGTGGTGGATTTGCCAGTAATGAAGCAGCTCATAAAACATGATACCCTTCTTTTTTGTAGGGTTGATCTGTACCTTGGTGATTCCCCCAGAATGGAAGGAGATTAGGATGGTAAAGATTTAAAGAAATAAACTTAGGATGAGATCAAGAATAAGAACTGGTATTAAATGCCAAGGTACAATGCACCTCCCAATACTTTTCCCCAAAACTTAACCTACCAATGTAGTCACAGAAAGATCTGGACAACCATCATTCTCTTCCAATCCCATCTGACTCAAAGGCTTACTTTGTGGCAAAGAATACAGAATGCATGCATTCTCAGTTATCTATTAGTTTAGGAAGTGAGGTGCTCAGCTACTATGCTCATCACAGCAACACTTTTGCCCAAGCTCACTAATCATAGAGGTCCCTTCTCTTCCCCCAGGAAGAATGAGTAAAGAAACACGAAAAATGCTCTACATGATTGTCAAGTAGAAATGTCTTCCCCTCTACAGAAACACAAAGATCAAGGAATAAATTGATCTCATCTTCCAACTCAACTGTAAATTTCTTAATATCAGGAAAATATGACTTATATTAACTTATGCATTGATCACAGTTCCAAGTGGAGAGCTGGGCATACAATAGACAATAAGCAAATTTGAGTCAATTTGCCCATCTGCATTAGTCAAGGGTCTCCAGAGAAACAGTACCAGTAGGAGACAGTGTATTAGTCTGTTCTCACATTGCTATATGGGACATACCCAAGACTGGGTAGTTTACAAAGGAAAGAGGTTTAATTGACTCACAGTTTCAAAGGGCTGGGGAGGCCTCAGGAAACTTAAAACCATGGTGGAAGGGGAAGCAAACACATCCTTCTTCACATGGCAGCAGCAAGGAGAAGTGCTAAGCAAAAGTGGGAAAAACCCGTTATAAAACCATCAGATCTTGTGAGAACTCACTCACTGTCACAAGAACAGCCTGAGGGTAATCGCCCACATGATTCAATTATCTCTTACAGGGTTTCTCCCATGACATGTGGGGATTATGAGAACTACAATTCAAGATGAAATTTGGGTGGAAACACAGCCAAACCATATCAGATAGTGGGTGGCTGGGGGGGTGGGGGAGTGGGGGAGTTGGGGGGTGGGGGGGTGGATGGATGGATGGATGGATGGATAGATAGATAGATAGATAGATAGATAATTATAAGGAATTGGCTCACACAATTATGGGGGCTGAGAGCCCCAAAATCTGCAATCCACAAGCTGGAGATGCAGATGAGCCGATGGTATAGTCCCAATCCAAGTCTGAAACCCTGAGAACAAGGAGAGTCAATGGTTTGAGTATCTGTCTGAGTCTGAAGGCCTGAGAACTAGGAGAGTCAATAGTGTAAATACCAATCCAAAAGCCAGCAGGCTGAAGACTCAAGAAGAGCCGATTTTTTAATTCAATTCTGAAGACAGGAAAAGGCTTATGTTCCAGCTCAAACAGTCAGGTAGGAGGAGCTCCCACTTATTCAGACCTTTTGTCCTATTCAGGTCTTCAATTGATGAGGTGAGGCCCAGCAAATTAGGGATGGCAATCTGCTCTACTCAGTCTATCCATTCAACTTTTTTACACTTTTTAAAATTTTATTTTTTAGAGATCAGATCTCACTGTCACTCAGGCTAGAGTGCAAGTGGCATGATCATAGTTCACTGCAGCCTTGAACTCCTGGGCTCAAGTGATTCTCCCACCTTAGCCTCCTGAGTAGCTGGGGCTACAGCCATGTGCCACCAAGCCCAAATAATTTTATTATTTTTTTAGAGACAGGATCTCACTATGTTGCCTAGGCTAGTCTTGAACTCCTAGCCCCAAGCAATCCTCCTGCTTCAGTTTCCCAAGTAGCTGGGATTACATCAAATGTTAATCTCATCCAAAAACACTCTCACAGACATGCCCAAAATAATGTTTAACCAAACACCTGGCTATCCAATGACCCAGTCAAGTTGACATGTAATCATTACACTATACTATACTCTGTGTGTGTGTGTGTGTGTGTGTGTGTGATGAAGACTAAATGTAATTTTAATGTATTCCAATTATACCTAATAGTTGAGCAGTGCTCTACAGTTTATAAAACATTTCCATGTACATTACCTCATTCAGTTTTCACAGCAGTCAGTATTATGAGTATGGAAAATGAGGCTCAAAGGGGTGGCATAACTTGCTCAAAGTCACACAGCTAATAAGAAGTAGAGTAGATACTTGATCCACGTGATCTGACTCAGATCCAATTCTGTCTGCATCACACCATAGCTGCTTTACTATTGCTATGTATTTGTTAAGCATTTTGACCTCCTTAAAGAGAAAAGGCTGTTGCAAATGAAGTCTGGGCAGCAGCTGTATCCCCAGCTGTCTGAAATGCCTCCACCATGTTTGGCAACAGCTGTCTTAGCTTGACATCTCACTGGGCTTCTGTCAGAGCCCCACCTTAGGGAATGACAAGTTTAATGAAGAAAAATCCAACCTTCCACCTGAACTCCTGGTTTTGCAGATACAACTGACATCTGACAGGCTTGGAGGCCCTCACTGCAGGGAATGGAGTGACCTCAGCCTCCCAGCTCATAGATTATATGTTTGGCAGCTTTCTCTGCAATTGGTTGGCAATATTTGTGCCTTCTCCAGATCCTACTCCCTAGTCTCAATACTAATTTAAATGCAATTCAAACAAACACTGAGTATTTCATATGTGCCAGGCACTGGGGATATATAAAAAGATGAGTAACACATCATTTCTGCCTCAGGGCCACCCAAAGTCCTACAGAAGAGTTAGAAACTTTATATTGCCAGTATGTCTATGGAGACAATACCATTACCACGGCAAATGGGCCCTTTTGAACAGAGAAAGTCTAAGGAGATTGCTCAAAAAGTTAAATACCGACTGGGCACAGCGGCTTATGCTTGTAATCCCAGAAATTTGTGACGCCGAGGTGGGGGATCACGAGGTCAGGAGTTCAAGACCAGTCTGACCAACAGGGCGAAATCCCATCTCTACCAAAAATGCAAAAAAATAGCAGGTCATGGTGACACCTGCCTGTAATCCCAGCTACTTGGGAGGCTGAGGCACAAGAATCATTTGAACCCAAGAGGCGGAGGTTGCACTGAGCCGAGATCGCACCACTGCATTCCAGCCTGGACTACAGAGTGAGACCCTGTCTCCAAAAAAAAAAAGTTAAATACCATGTTGACAATTACCTTTGGGAGGAACAACAAATTCAAACACCAGCAAGAATCTCAGAAGGGCAAGAGCTGTGGAAGGGGCACTTCAAAATCTCAAATAACAAACACCTTTGTTCATGGGTACATAGGTGTTTGTTATTTGAGAACTAGAACCTCATTTTGTGTCTTACAAAACAAGACAGTGATCAGCATGTCAAAGGCCAAATGACAGCATGTGATATGTTAGGGGGCAAAAAAGCAAAGCCACATTATTTGGAGGACAGGGTACACAGAGGACAGTATCAGGAGGTGAGGTTAGAAAAAATGGTGGTGAAAGGGCTGGGCACAGTGGCTCATGCCTGTAATCCCAGCACTTTGGGAGGCCAAGGTGGGCAGATCACAAGGTCAGGAGTTCAAGACCAGCCTGACCAATATGGTGAAACCTCATCCCTACTAAAACTACAAAAAAATTAGCTGGGTGTGGTGGCACATGCCTGTAAATCCAGCTACTTGGGAGGCTGAGGCAGGAGAATTGCTTGAACCCGGGAGGTGGAGTTTGCAGTGAGCCAAGATTGCACCACTGCACCCTAGCCTGGGTGACAGAGCGAGCAAGACTCCATCTCAAAAAAAAAAAAAAAAAAGAAAGAAAAGAAAGAAAAAAAGTTGAAGAGGTTTCAATGTCATGCCAAAATGTTTAGAATATATCCTGAATGGAGCCACAGAAGATTTGTAAGTTGGGGCTGGTGTTAGCATGTTTTGATAATGTGATTTAGAAAAGTGATGCTAGTACTTAGCAGAGGTAACAGTCATTAGAGACTAGTCAGAGGGAATATTAGAATGTCCCGAGTGAGAGATGATGAAGACCTTAACCAAGGAGCTAGAAATGGAAACAGGGGAAGGATTGGAAAGACCATTCAGAAGTGGAATAGTCAGCTCTGGGTAAGGAGAGGTATACAATATCTAGTTATGTGGCAGGGTACTGGAGAAAGTATGAAAGAACCCAGAAAAAGAAGTAGAGAGGGAGAAGGTTCGAGAAGAAGTTGTGGAGTTTGGTTGGGGCTGGACATGCTCAATGTGAAGGGTTTACATGCCTCCAAGTGAAGATCCTTAGTGGACAGACAGAAAGGATAGCCCAGGAAAATGGAGCGGGCTCACATATTAAGCCATGGGAGTGAATGAGACCACTCAGGAAAGCAGCATAGAGAGACAGAAGACGGTGAAGAACAAGGCCCGCCCTCAGGAATACTGACACGTAAGAGCCAGACCAGGAATCAAAAACTGGAAATGGAGAGCAGTCACAAGAGATAAAAGAACTAGGAGAGAGCCATCATCACTGGCCATCAGAGAAATGCAAATCAAAACCACAATGAGATACCATCTCACACCAGTTAGAATGGCAGTTATTAAAAAGTCAGGAAACAACAGGTGCTGGAGAGGATGTGGAGAAACAGGAACACTTTTACACTCTTGGTGGGACTATAAACTAGTTCAACCATTGTGGAAGACAGTGTGGCAATTCTTCAAGGATGTAGAACTAGAAATACCATTTGACCCAGCCATCCCATTACTGGGTATATACCCAAAGGATTATAAATCATGCTTCTACAAAGACACATGCGCATATATGTTTATTGCGGCACTGTTCACAATAGCAAAGACTTGGAACCAACCCAAATGTCCATCGATGATAGACTGGATTAAGAAAATGTGGCACATATACACCATGGAATACTATGCAGCCATAAAAAAGGATGAGTTCATGTCCTTTGTAGGGACATGGATGAAGCTGGAAACCATCATTCTCAGCAAACTATCGCAAGGACAAAAAAACAAACACCACATGTACTCACTCATAGGTGGGAATTAAACAATGAGAACACTTGGACACAGGATGGGGAACACCACACACCAGGGCCTGTTGTGGGGTGGGGGGAGGGATAGCATTAGGAGATATACCTAATGTAAATGATGGGTTAATGGGTGCAGCACACCAACATGGCTCATGTATACATATGTAACAAATCTGCATATTGTGCACATGTACCCTAGAACTTAAAGTATAATAATAATAAAAAAAAAAAGAACTAGGAGACAGCAATGGCAGATTGGCAAGGGTGAGCAATAGTACCAAATGCTGCCAAGAGATTACAGAAGATTAGAACTATGATGGAATCTCTAGATTCCTCTGGAATTTGAAAGGTCATTAGATTTAGAGAGAAAAAAAAACCAGTAGGGGAATAAATCGAGTAAGACTGGCAAAATGTCCATCATTGTTGAAGCTGGATCATGGGTACACAAGTGTTTGTTCTAATGTTGTCTCTACGTGTGTAGATGTTTGAAATTTTTTCCAACTAACAAGTTAAAATTCCAAAAACTAATACAAAAAAAAATTATAAAATAAGATCTCGTGACCAGCTTCCAAGATAAGGGTTTCAGTTTAAATAGCAAATGGGATACAAATGGGGGCAGGGTCTGCATTTATAGGTCATCCAGGGGCAGCTGGTCTCAAGTATAATATTTTGAACTTTTGCTGGCAATGTGACATGGCAGTGGGGCTGGGCTGGGCCCGGCCGGGCCTAGTGCTTGTGTCAGTCATTCAGTGTCAGTACAGGAAACAGCTGACACTCAAATCAGGATGGTTCCCTGAGGGTTTAGTCAAGGGAGTATTTATGGAGTAGGAGCAGAGTGTAGAGAAAGCACAAGGAGTACTGCAGGAATGCCTGTGCTGGTGGCAGCGGGATGGCACCAGCTTTCTCTCATGCTCTTGGTGGAATGCAGCCACGAGCGTGTATTTCTTGTGGGCATGCAGGTCGACTGGCAGTCAGCTGGGGGCTCTGTTTCAAGCTGGTGTCACCTGGGTTTGGCTCCTTTTTGTGGATCAAGCTCTGGGCTACTCCACATGTGTTCATTCTGGGCCGCAGACCAAACAGGCAGCAGTTGCGCAGGGGAAGTTCTTCCCGTTAAGATGACAGGCATCACAACAAAACAAACCCCACGCAATGGCTTTCCTCTTACTGCTAAGGCTTTTCCTTAAGGCTTAGGCTTGAAACTGGCACAGATGGTTGGGTGTACCCACATCTCATGGCCCCAAAGCTAGTCGAAGAGCCAAGCCTCAAAAAAAGGGGCAATAAGGCCAGGCGCGGTGGCTCAAGCCTATAATCCCAGCACTTTGGGAGGCCGAGACGGGCGGATCACAAGGTCAGGAGATCGAGACCATCCTGGCTAACACGGTGAAACTCCGTCTCTACTAAAAATACAAAAAAACTAGCCGGGCGAGGTGGCGGGCGCCTGTAGTCCCAGCTACTCGGGAGGCTGAGGCAGGAGAATGGCGTAAACCCGGGAGGCGGAGCTTGCAGTGAGCTGAGATCCGGCCACTGCACTCCAGCCTGGGCCACAGAGCGAGACTCCGTCTCAAAAAAAAAAAAAAAAAAAAAAAGGCGGGGGGCAATATATCCCTCTTTTTTTGGGGGGAGTAACTGCAAAGTCACATTCAGGCAAAGAGCATGGAAACCAGGAGGGGCGAAGAATTAAGGCCAATAATTCATCTGCAGCACACTCAGAAAGCAAGGGAGATAAGCCCGTAATAGAATCCAGAAAGTCATGAGAAGACCCCTTGAGAGAAGGCCTGACCTTCCATCTGAAAGAATGTGAAGAAATCTCACAGAGAGGATGCTAGGGGAATACGTGTCCTGACTCCCTCAGGTCTTCTCTCCGGCTGCTCACTCCCTGAACCCAGCCAGAAGCCAAAAAGCAAAGAAGCCTTTGATCCTTAAAGGTCAGGCTCCTGGGACAGGTAGCTGTAGGGCCAAAAAGAGGATACAGGCCCACACACACAGTTCATAGTAAGCAGATGAGCTGGGACATGAATTCTGGCAGTTTGCTCAGAATCCACGCTCTTGATGAGTATAATGCAACATCTTCCTTTCTAATCCCTGCCTGGGGGTCCCGTTTCAATTTTTTTTCTTTTTTTCCCCCTTTGAGACAGAGTCTTACTCTGTTGCCCAGGCTGGAGCTCAATCTTAGCTCACGGCAACCTCCACCTCCCAGGTTCAAGCAATTCTCATGCCTCAGCCTCCTGAATAGCTGGGACTACAGGCAAGCGCCACCACACCTGGCTAATTTTTATATTTTTAATAGAGGTGGGGTTTTGCCATGTTTTGGCCAGGCTGGTCTCGAACTCCTGGCCTGAAGTGATCTGCCTGCCTTGGCCTCCCAAAGTGCTAGGATTACAGGCGTGAGCCACTGTGCCTGGCCCCACTTAAATTTTTTGTGGCCTAATAAAGCAGGTGAGCCCTGATTTTAGGCTCTGAATACACAAAACTTAGAATTTAATTTCAAGGGCTCATTCTCTTCACTCCATAGAAAATATTCTTTGCTTATAAAAGAACTTACTGCTACTAGAGCAGGACCAAGTGAAGGTGGTGTGCAGGCTAAAAAGAGTCAGTGTGTGAACAGAACCCTCATCTCCCTCCAGGTCCAGCCCAGGAAAATGGGGAACCTGTGGGCTCAGAAGTTGCGGATGATCCTATAGGTGGCCTGGACCGCTACCTGGGTTTCTGATCGAGAGGGACAGGCAGTGCACCAAGAGAGAGGCTTTTCCTCCCACAAGGAAGAGACACAGCTGGAGGTGGAAACAGGCAATTAAGACTGATTGTCTGACTCAGCAATCAAATTAGGCTGTGACAGCTATTGATAGTTAAGAGGAGGCAGGTTGCCGGTGGGAGTTGAGAACAGGCAATCAGTGCAGATTGACGTTTGAGAGGATCTGGGAGCAGATTCTATGTCCAAGGGCTCTGGGGAGCCACCTCCCAAAAGGGAACACTTTGCTGAGATCCACCAACACTCTCCTGGTAGGCTGGAAGGAAGCTCTCAACGTTTGTGCTGATTGTGTTTCTTGGAGACAAATTAATGGCAAATGAAGTCAAAGTAATAATAATTGGCAGCATTTTTTTTTAAGCAGTAAGTTGTTCTAAGCAAAGAATCCTTTCTTTGCTTGTAAGGGTGGAGAGGATGCGCCCCTCAAACTAAATTCTAAGTTTTGTATGTCCAGAACCTAAAATCAGGACTCGCTTTATTAGGCCACAAAAAATTGCAGTAGGACCCCCAAGCAGGCAATAGAAAGGAGGATGTTACATTATACTGATCAAGAGCGTGGATTCTGAGCAAACTGCCAGAATTCACATCCCATCTCAGCTGCTTGCTGTGAACTGTGTGCGTGAGCTCAGGCAAGCTACATGCCTCTGTGTCCTTAGTTTCTCCAAAAAATGGAAGCAATACTCATACAGCCTAGAGCTGTGGATTTAATGAGTTAATAGATGTGAGCACTTAGTAGTGTTGCACACATAATGATATTTGAAGGCTAGTTATTATTATTGGCCCCAGTAAGCAGACTCAGGGACAATCCGCTGCCCCACATTCAGGCAGCATCCTTACCTTCTACCACCGCACCCTGTGTCACAGTTGGGAGCCTGCAAAGACAGCGGTCCAGCCCTCTACCTGAGCCTAACTTTCAACTTGGTCTTACCCCAGCACTGAATACAACCGAGACAGGGTCGCTCTCATCACCTAAGGCTAGAATCCGGGGGAAATTTCCTTTCTCAGCGAGTGCCCTGACCATTCCATCCACCATTGACTCAAGTTGATGAGAACAATTAAAAGAAGAGGTGCTAGCTGCAGAAAGAAATCAGTATTTTAATGAAAGACAAAACAAGTCTAGTAGAAAAACCAGTCCAAACAAAAAGGAGGAATGACAAAGTCAGCTTAGCTTCTTACCATGGTGCTTCAGGAGTTACTGAGTCCCCCATCTCCCTGCAGTTTCTGTCCCTGTGTTTTCACAGGGTGGGGTCTCTCTCCTTCACTTTTTGTTGTTGTTGTTGTTGTTGCTGTTTTGAGCAGAGTCTCACTCTGTCGTCGAGGCTGGAGTGCAGTGGCGCAATCTCAGCTCACTACAACCTCCGCCTCCCAGGTTCAAATGATTCTCCTGCCTCAGCCTCCTGAGTAGCTAGGACTCCAGGCCTACACCACCACACCTGGCTAATTTTTATACTTTTAGTAGAGATGGGGTTTCATCATGTTGGCCAGATTGGTCTCCAACTCCTGACCTCAAGTGATCCACCCACCTTGGCCTCCCAAAGTACTGGGATTACAGGTGGGAGCCACCGCGCCTGGCCTCTTCCTTCACTTCTTTTCTCTCCCTCTACCTCTCACTTCTTTCTTTCTCCTCTTTCACTTCCCTCTATCCTTTCTCCCTCAGCTTCCCCTCTCTCTTTTTAAAACCTGCTTTATGACAGTTTTGTTTTGCCCTTGGTTGTCTGTGGATCCATAGCTCTCAGTATAAATACAAGATTTTTTTTTTTGCCTTTCAGTTAGGACAGCTGGGATCTATTTTACTAGCTTCATCCCCTGAATAATGGTCAGCAATAACAGCAAACACATGTTACACTTAACGTACATCACTGTGACCAGGTGCAGTGGCTCATGCCTGTAGTCTCAGTGGGTGGATCACCTGAGGTCAGGAGTTTGAGACCAGCCTGGCCAACATGGCAAAACTCCATCTCTGCTAAAAATACAAAAATTAGCTGGGTGTAGTGGCACGCACCTGTAATCCCAGCTACTCAGCAAGCTGAGGCAGGAGATTCACTTGAACCTGGGAGGCCGAGATTGCGCCATTGCACTCCAGCCTGGGCAACATAGCAAGATTCTGTCTAAAAAAAAAAGTACATCATTGCATCACTCACCCTTCTAAGTTCTTTATGTGTAATAATAACTCCATTGTCAGGACATCCCACAAGGGGGTCTTTTATTATCATTATCATCACCTATAGTAAACTAGATTACTATTCACCCAATACTTTGGATTCCCTTCTTCAGAATTCTTGCTGGTAGGAGGTTTAAACCATCCCCACCCTGTCAAACAGAGGAGTGACCCCATGACTTTCTTTGACCAATAAAGGTCATAAAGGGTCATGTGACACTTCCAAACAAGAAGCACTAAAAATCAGTGAGTGCTTGGCCGTGTTCTCCTTTCCTGTGCCATGATGACTGGCAGTGTCCCAGCTAGTGGCTGCTCTGTCTGAGGATGAAGAATGCTTGGAATGGGCCAGATGCGGTGGCTCACACCTGTAATCTCAGCACTTTGGAAGGCTGAGGCAGGCAGATCATGTGAGGTCAGTAGTTCAAGACCAGCCTGGTCAACATGGTGAAACCCCGTCTCTACTAAAAATACAAAAATTAGCCAGGCACGGTGGCAGGTGCCTGTAATCCCAGCTACTTGAGAGGCTGAGGCAGGAGAATCGCTTGAACCTCGGAGGCGGAGGTTACAGTGAGCCGAGACCATGCCATTGCACTCCAGCCTGGGCAACAAGAGCGAAACTCCATTTCAAAAAAAAAGAAAGCTTGGTATGGAGCCATGACAAACTCACGAAGGACAGAAAGTATGAACAAGAGATAAATGTTTGTTGTTATCTGTCTTTGAGATTTCTGGAATTGTCTGTTACCACAGCATAACCTAGCCTATCCTGACTGATAAATTCTCATTTTCAGGTAACAAAACTGAAACACATTTAGAGCGTGTCTTGCAATCTGGTTCCAAAGTCTGAGCTCCTAAATACTACTCTATTTTACTTCTATGAGCCTCAATTTCTGGTTTATGAAGCGAGGTGATCTGTACCCTAGTTGAGAGTGACAAATGCTGTTTCTTTCAGTCTTGTCTATTTGATTCTCACTCATTCCATTTCCTGCTTTCTTTTCAGCTTTAAACGTTGCCGGCATGTTTCTTTTACCACTAACGGCTGTGAAGGGAACTAGATGGGAACATCTGTTTAGGACCAGAGATTCCTACTACCGTTGTTTCCAGCTCAGGACACCCTGAGGAAAGAATTCCTCAACCTCCACTTCTCCCCGCCAGGTCTCCTAACTTTGGTATTCTTGGAAGGATGATAAGAATTGCTTTCATTTGTTAAGTAGCTGCTATGCCTCAACACCTATACAAACATTATTTCTAATTCTTAAAGCCACACTATAAAGTACGTATTATTCCTGTTTTTTTTTTTTGATGAGGAAACTGAGGCCCAATAACACTAAATAACATGTCTAAGGGCCGGGCGTGGTGGCTTATGCCTGTAATCCCAGCACTTTGGGAGGCCAAGGCGGGCAGATCACCTGAGGTCAGAAGTTCCACACCAGCCTGACTGATGTGGTGAAACTCTGTCTCTACCAAAAATACAAAAATTAGCCAGGTGGTTATGGGTGCCGGTAATCCCAGCTACTTGGGAGGCTGAGGCAAGAGAATCGCTTGAACCCAAGAGGCAGAGGTTGCAGTGAGCTGAGATCATGCCATTTCACTCCAGCCTGGGCCACAAGAGCAAAACTCTGTCTCAAAAATAAAAAATAAATAAATAATAAAATAACATATCTAAGGTCATACACTTAGCACATTTAGACTCCTGGTTCCCTTTCAGAGCCACCTGACATGTAAGTTCTTTCCACCAGGCTTCTTGTTGTAGAAACCATTACTCCAGCTGATCTTCTGGTACATTCCCTTTTGTTATTTGTGACCTCAGAGGTATCTGAGTCTTTCAGTATATTCTATGCTAAATAATATTTAAAATGCCCCAGGGGACACAAAGAAGAGGCTTCTGAAGAAGGAAGCAGAGGGACGGTTAGCTGAATCTAGGCAAATTCCTAAGAAAGTCTTAATGTAACAACAACAACAACAACAACAAAAACAGAGGCTTGCGAAATAAAGTGAAATAGACTAAGCAGTTTGAGGTAGGTATTTAAATGAGGCCGAGCACAGTGCTGAGGAGTCTGAATCGAAGTTTTCTGAGCTCTCAACCAGACATTAATGAAGCAAACCTCCAAGGGACACATCCCAATTAGACCTATTTTTCCAGATGATCAGACTAGCACCCCAAAGTCCGATTCCTGTCCCTGGTACTCATCTTGGAACAAAATTATCCCTGTTGAGAAGCTATGCACCAAATACTACTTGTACAAATAACTGCCTGATTTTTTACAACAGGCCTGTGTCTTAGGACTTCTTGGCTGCCACTGTAGGATAATGAGCTCATTGATCATTGCTGTGTTTCAATAAATATTTTTTTCCTGATAATGAGCCAATTTATAATCTAAAGCCAGACATTGTCAGGCCTGGAATCTTTTATAAAAAAATGTATCATCATAATTGTTATTTGGTATTGCCATCTGGGTCTCATTTCACAAAATAAAAGGCTTTCTTGTGCTTCTGGAAGCCACTTTTTCCGGAATAGTGTGTCCTCAAGACACCCCCTCACAGCATGGCCTTACGAATAGCGAGTTGTTCATGCAAACTCCTCCAAACACTTTCTCCTTCGTGATCCCATTTTTAACAAAACCCCCAAATGATAATACCCCCTTATTCAGGCAGCTGCCATTTATAGAGTGCCTACAATATGCCGGGCCTAATGCCAGATGCTGTGGAGAATGCAAAGCTGTCCAAGACACAGCCTGGCCCTCAACACTCAGTCTGAAAGGCATTAAACAAAAATTCGTACAATTGCGCGATGTTAAAATTTGGAAGCCATATTAGGATATTTTGCTTTCTTGAAGGAAATCAAAGTTCTACCACTCCGTCAAGGCTCATTTTACCCCACCATCAAGGAACAGGATGGTGAGAGAAATCAATCAAATTTAGTATTTCTTGGCCATGGCTCAAGCCTGTAATCCCAGCACCTTGGGAGGCCGAGGCGGGTGGATTACCTGAGGTCAGAAGTTCGAGGCCAACCTGACCAACATGGTGAAACCCCACCTCCACTAAAAATACAAAAAAATTAGCCAGGTGTGGTGGCAGGCACCTGTAATCCCAGCTACTTGGGAGGCTGAAGCAGGAGAATTGCTTGAACTCAGGAGGCAGAGGTTGCAGTGAGCCATGATTGCACCACTGTACCCCAGCCTGGGCGACAGAGCGAGACTCCATCTCAATCAATCAATCAATTGATCAGATTTAGTATTTCTTGGACCACTCTGCCAGGATGTGGTACTTTGGGTGTGAGGGAAAAAAAGAAGCTAAAGTTCTATGGCCCTCTGAAAGCTCTCTTCGGCCCCTCTCAGATACCTCTTTTGCTGTTACCTCCTCACAGTCTTCTCTTTCTTCCCAGACTAGGAAGAAAGCATGGAGCTACCTCCCTTCTGGGAACGACCTTCTGTTTCCTTGAGTGGAAACAAAGTGAAGCCTAGGGAGAGGCCACCAGGTCGACATAGGCTGGCAAAATACTCTCTTGCAATTTCATAGGAGGTGACACTGGGGTATGAGATGGTAAGAAAAATACCCAAAACATTAGTTCAGGAGAGTACAACCTGTCCTTTATTTTTTTATTTATTTAGAGACAGGGTCTCCCTCTGTCATTCAGGCTGAAGTGAGGTGGTGAGATCATAACTCACTGAATCTTTGTCGTCCTGGGCTCAAGTGATCCTCCCACCTCAACCTTCCAAAGTCCTGGGATTACAGACATAAACCACCACACCAGGCCTCTTTTTTATTCATTTTTAAAGACAGGACCTCGTTCTGTCGCCCAGGCTAGTGTACAGCAGCACAGTCAGCTCACTGCAGCCTCAATCTCCAGAGTAGCTGGGATTAAAGACTCAAGCCACAGCACCTCGCCCTCAAGCTGTCCTTTCATGACCTACGGAACCATTCATTGTTTAGAAGGCTCATCCAAGAATTATGTAACATGCAATGAGACGGTATCATCTATGACTTTGCTATTTACTATTAATTAAGGTTGAGAATCATCAGTGACGTTGCATGTTAATTTGTGGATTTTTGACTAGCAGAGAAGCAAATGATTTCTGAAAGTAGAAAACCCCAAAGGTTGTAGTGTATTGCCCCGTAGGATATGAATGATGTATCTAGCCCAGTGACCTTACTCTGATGTTCCTTTTTAAAACTGCCTTTAAATAGCCCATTCCTCAAATACGTCTGTCAACTTGCTGGGCCATGATGTCCAACTATTTGGGCAAGTATTATTCTGGATGTTTCCATGAAGGTGTTCTTAGGTGAGATGAACATTTAAATCGGTGAACTTTGAGCAAAGCAGATTACTCTCCATAATGTGGGTGGGCCTCATCCAGTCAGTTGAAGGTCTGAATCAAACAAAAGACTGACTTCTCCCGAGCAAGAGGGTATTCTGTCAGTAGATGGTCTTCAGACTTAACCTGCAACATTGGCTCTTCCCTGGGTCTCCAGCCTGGCAACTTATCCTGCAGATTTTGGACTTGCCAACCTCCATAATTGCGTGGACCAATTTCTTAAAATAAATCTCTCTCTCTCTTTCTCTATTTACATCCTAGTGGTTCTGTCTGTCTAGAAAACCCTGACTAGTACACTATCTTACTGGTTCCTTCACTAATTAATGAGTTAAATAACATCTTTAATACATGTTTATTCTGTAGTTTTATACAAGTCATATTTTTATTTCACTTTTGAAATTTATAATTTAACAGAGGGTAGAGGCTGATCCAGTGATAACAGAGGATTCCTTTGCCCTGGTCTTGTCCTCTGACAGTTATCTTCCCTGGGAATCTCAAGGAGGGGAGGCTGAAGCACAAAAGGATGCCGGTGCATGCAATCTTAGATCTTAGCCAAATACTACCTCCTGTCATCTCACTGACAGCACAAGTCACATATTGTAAGAAGCAGAAATTTGAAATAAAATTATACACAACAAAATAAATAAAGTAGTATTGGGCTGTCATCCAAAATACAGAATCAATATCCATGCATTAGGCTGGGAGCGGTGGATCACTCCTGTAATCCCAGCACTTTGGGACACCGAGATGGGCGGATTACCTGAGGTCAGCAGTTGGAGACCAGCCTGACCACATGGTGAAACCCTGTCTCTACAAAAATACAAAAATTAGCCAGGCATGGTGGCGCATGCCTGTGATCCCAGCTACTTGGGAGGCTGAGGCAGGAGAATGACCCGAACTTGGGGAGTGGATGTTGCAGTGAGCCAAGATCGCACCACTGCACTCCAGCTTGGGCAACAGAGTGAGACTCTGTCTCAATAAATACATAAATGAATATCCATATGTTCATACTGATAGAAATAAATGATTGAAAAATAAATGGGAGAAGGTTCAAATCTATGCAGAAGTCCCAATAATTTATGTAGATACTCCACCCTTAAGGAAGTGGAGCATAACTCCCAACTCTTTCAGCATGGACTGTACATAGTAACTTTCTGCCAACAAGTAGAGTATGAAAACAGGGACGATAAAGAGGAACTTGATGGTAGACAAACCTGACAAGCACTAACTCAGCCAGACAATCAAGGTTAACATCAACAGTGACAGTATGTATCCTTGATATGATATAATGAAAATGGCATTTTTAACTCTGGTTTTCCTCTCAAAAACACATAGCCCCAGTTTACTCATGAAAAAAACATTAGGCAAATCCCAGCGGAGGTACATTCTACAAAATACCTGACCAATACTCCTCAAGATATTCAAGGTCATCAAAAATAAGGAAAGTCCTCTCTAGAGGAACTCAGGGAGACACTCTGACTAAACGTAATACAGTATCCTGGATGAGATCCTAGAACAGAAAAAAAAGGACATTAGGAAAAAACAGAGGAAATTTGAATGAAGAATGGATTTTTGCCAACAATAATGTATCACTATGGGTTTATTAATTGTGACAAATACACCATGCTAATGGCAGATGTTAATAAAAGGGCACATGGGTATATACTAGATGAGGGGTATATGGGAACTCTGTGCTATCTTCATATTTTTTAAAAAAGCAGTCAAATGAACCTGAAGAGAAAATATATTCTCTTTTGCCTGGAAAAATATCTCCTTTGCACCTTCTGGAAACACTCTTTAGCAGTGCCAGGTACAGAACCCACCCAGAACAAAGCTGAATAAATGTAACCTCAACACAGTTTCCAAAATACAGCTCTCAGTGCCCTCCCAGTTTCTGAGGTTCTTGGCCTACTCAGAACGAGGGGTGGTGTGCAAAGATGTAGCTGAGCTTGCCTGTGCTTACAGAGCAGAGTAAAGCCTAAGGAGGTATATGTGGGGTCCGTCCTCACTTAGAATATACCTGAGGGAGACTGTGAGAGGAGATCTGCCAAGGAGACTGAGCCAAGCTTCTTCCCAGGAGCTCCTGTTTGAATGAAATGTTAAATAGCATACACAGGGCCCAGAGTTAGTGGGGTGTAGCTTGCTGGGCAGAACTGGATTGCTCCCTAGCTTGCCTCCCTGATCCATGGATGAGGCAGTGGAAGGATGTCCCTCCTAAGCAGTCCTTTTTTATTAAAAAGAAAACAAGAAAAAACTTTTATTTTAGGTTTGAGGGTACATATGAAGGTTTGTTACATAGGTGAACTCATGTCATGGAGGTTTGTCATACAGATTATTGCATCACCCAGGTATTAGGCCCAGTACTCTGTAGTTATCTTTTCTGCTCCTCTCCCTTCTCCCACCATCCACCCTCAAGTAGACCCCAGTGTCTGTTGTTCCCTTCTTTGTGTTCATAAGTTCTCATCATTTAACTCCCACTTATAAGTGAGAACATGAAGCATTGGTTTTCTGTTCCTGTGTTAGTTTGCTGAGGGTAATAGCCTCTAGCTCCATCCATGTTCCCACAAAAGATAGGATCTCGTTCCTTTTTATGGCTGCATAGTAGTCCATTATATGTATCACATTTTCTTTATTCAGTCTGTCACTGATGGGCATTTAGTTGATTCCATACCTTTGCTATTGTGAATAGTGCTGCAGTGAAAATTCATATGTATGTGTCTTTATGGTAGAATGATTTATATTTCTCTGGGTATATACCTGATATATGCCTGGGAGGTAGAGGTTGCAGTGAGCCAAGATCGTGCCACTACACTCCAGCCTGGGCAACAGAGCAAGACTCTGTATATAAATAAATATCCATACATTCATACTGATAGAAATTCCAAATAATGAAATTATCTATTATTTGGAATTATCCATTATTTGGAATTTCTATCAGTATGAATGTATGGATATTTATTTATTTATTTATTTATAATGGGATTGCTGGATTGAACACTAGTTCTGCTTTTAGCTCTTTGAGAAATTGCCATACTGCTTTCCACAATGGCTGAACTAATTTACACTCCCACCAACAGTGTATAAGTGTTCCCTTTTCTCTGCAACCTCTCTGCATCTGTTGTTTTTTGACTTTTTAATAATAGCCATTCTGACTGGAGTGAGATCGTATCTCATGGTGGTTTTGATTTGCATTTCTCTAATGATCAATGATATTGAGCTTTTTTTCATATGCTTGTTTGCCACATGTATGTCTTCTTTTGAAAAGTATTTGTTCATGTTTTGCCCACTTTTTAATGGGTTTGTTTTTCTCTTGTAAGTTTAAGTTCCTTATAGATGTGGATATTAGACCTTTGTCAAATGCATAGTTTGCAAATATTTTCTCCCATTCTGTAGGTTGTCTGTTTACTGTGTTAATAGTTTCTTTTGCTGTACAGAAGCTCTTTCGTTTAACTAGATCCTATTTGTCAATTTTTGCTTTTTGGCCTGTGCAGTGGCTCACACCCGTAATTCTAGCACTTTCGGAGGCCAAGGTGGGTGGATCACTTGAGGCCAGGAGTTTGAGACCACTCTGGCCAACATGGTGAAACCCCGTCTCTACTAAAAATACAAAAATTAGCCAAGCATGGTGGTGCATGCCTGTAGTCCCAGCTACTCAGGAGGCTGAAGCATGAGAATCGCTTCAACCTGGGAGGCAAAGGTTGCAGGGACGTGAGATCTCACTGCTGCACTTCAGCCTGGGTGACAGAGCAAGACTCTGTCTCGAAAAAACAAACAAAAAATGCTTTTGTTCCAATTGCTTTTGGTGTCGTCTTCATGAAATCTTTGCCCATGCCTATGTCCAGGATGGTATTGCCTAGGTTGTCACCCAGGTTTTTTATAGTTTTGGGTTTTACATTTTAGTTCATCTTGAGTTGATTTTTGTATATGGTGTAAGGAAGGGATCCAGCTACAATCTTCTGCATATGGCTAGCCAGTTATTGGAGCACCATTTATTGAATAGGGAGTCTTTCTCCATTGCTTGTTTTGTCAGCTTTGTTGAAGTTCAGATGGTTGTAGGTGTGTGGTCTTATTTCTGGGCTCTCTATTCTGTTTGATTGTTCTATGTGACTGTTTTTGTACCAGTACCATGCTGTTTTGGTTACTGTAGCCCTGTAGTATAGTTTGAAGTTAGGTAATGTGATACCTCTAGCTTTGTTCTTTTTGCTTAATATTGCCTTGGCTATTTGGGCTCTTTTTTGGTTCCATATGAATTTTAAAATAGATTTTCTAATTCAATGAAGAATATCATTTGTAATTTTTAGGAATATCATTTATTATGTAAATTGCTTTGGGCAGTGTGGCCATTTTAATGATATTGATTCTTCCTATCCATGAGCATAGACTGTTTTTCCATTTATTTGTGTCATCTCCGATTTCTTTGAGCAGTGCTTTATAATTCTTATCGTAGAGATCTTTCACCTCCCTGGTTAACCGTATTCCTAGGCATTTTATTCTTTTTGTGGCAATTGTGAATGGGATTGCCTTTCTGCTTTGGCTCACAGCTTGGCTACTGTTGGTGTATCCGAATGCCAGTAATTTTTTTGTACATTGAGTTTGTATACTGAAACTTGCTGAAGTTGTTTATCAGCTGAAGGAGCTGATAAACAGCTCTCTTTTGGGCTGAGACTATGGGTTTTTTGAGGTATAGAATCATGTTGAAATCATGTTGTCTGCAAACAGGGGTCGTTTGATTTCCTCTCTTCCTATTTGAATGCCCTTTATTTCTTTCTCTTGCTTGATTGCTCTTGCTAGAACTTCCAATACTACGTTGAATAGGAGTGGTGAGAGACGGCTTGTCCTGGCTTCAAGAGGAATGCTTCCAGCTTTTGCCAATATGATGTTGGGTTGGTGATGGCTGTGGGTTTGTCATAGATAGCTCTTATTATTTTGAGGTATGTTCCTTCAATACCTCACATATTAAGAGTTTTTAACATGAAAAGATGTATAAATTTATTGAAAGCCTTTTCTGCATCTATTGAGATAGTCATGTGACTTTTGTCTTTGGTTCTCTTTGTTTAACATGAAAAGGTGTTTAATTTTATTGAAAGCCTTTTCTGCATCTATTGAGATAGTCATGTGGTTTTTGTCTTTGGTTCTGTTTGTGTGATAAATCACATTTATTGATTTGTATATGTTGAAGCAACCTTGCATCCTGGGATAAAGCCTACTTGATTGTGGTGGATTAGTTTTTTGATGTGCCGCTGGATTCAATTTGCAAGTATTTTGTTGAGGATTTTTGCATGAATGTTTATTAAGAATATTGGCCTGAAATTTTTGGTTGTTGTTGTGTCTCTGTCAGATTTTGGTATTAGGATGATGCTGGCCTTATAGAATGAGTTGGGGAGGAGTTTCTCCTCCTCAATTTTTGGAATAGTTTCAGTAGGAATGGTACCAGCTCTTCTTTGTACATCTGATAGAATTCAGCTGTTAATCCACCAGATCCTGGGCTTTTTTTGGTTGGTAGGCTATTTATTACTGATTCAATTGTTGATCTTGTTATTGTTCTGTTCAGGGAATCAATTTCCTGGTTCGGTCTTGGGAGGTGTAGATGTCCGGGAATTTATCTGTCTTTTGTAGGTTTTCTACTTTGTGGGCATAGAGGTGTTTGTAGTAGTTTCTGATGGCTGTTTTTATTTATGTGTAGTCAGTGGTAACATTCCCTTTATTTCTAAGTGTATTGATTCTCTTTTCTTTATTAGTCTAGCTGGCAGCCTATCTATCTTATTATTTTTTTCAAAAAACAAACTCCTGGATTTGTTTTTCTTCTGAATGGTTTTTTTGTGTGTGTGTCTCGACTTCCTTCAGTTTAGCTCTGATTTTGGTTATTTCTTTTCTTCTGCTAACTTTGGGGTTGATTTGCTCTTGCTTCTTTAATTCTTTCTGTTAGGTAATGTTAAGTTGTTAATTTGAGTTCTTTCTAACTTTTTGACATGGGCTTTTAGTGCTATGACTTTCCCTCTTAACACTGCCTTAGTTGTGTTCCAGAGATTCTGGTATGTTGTATCTTTGTTCCCATTAGTTTCAAAGAACCTCTTTATTTCTGCCTTAATTTAATTAATTACCCAAAAGTCATTCAGGAGCATGTTGTTTAATTTCCATGTAATTGCATGATTTTGAGTTATTTTCTTAGTCTTGACTTCTAATTTTACTGTGCTGTGGTCCAAGAGTGTGTTTGGTATGATTTCATTTCTTTTATATTTGCTGAGGATAGTTTTATGTCCAATTATGTGGTTGATTTTAGAGTATGTGCCATGTGGCATTAAGAAGAATGTATATTCTGTTGTTTTGGGGTGAAGAGTTCTGTAGAGGTCTATCAGATACAGCTGGTTCAATGTTGAGTTCATGTCCTGAATGTCTTTGTTAATTTTCTGACTTGATTATCTGTCTAAAGCTGTCAGTAGAGTGTTGAATTCTCCCATTATTATTGTGTGGAAGTCTATGTCTTTTTGTACGTCTCTAAGAACTTGCTTTATGAATCTGGGTATTCCTGAGTGCATATATATTTAGGGTAGATAGGTCTTCTTGCTGAAATGAATCTTTTACCATTATGTAATACTCTTCTTTGTCTTTTTTGATCTTTGTTGGCTTAAAGTCTGTTTTGTCTGAAACCAGGATTGCAACCCCTGCCTTTTTCTGTTTTCTATTTGCTTGGTATATTTTCCTCCATCCCTTTATTTTGAGCCTGTAGGTGTCACTACATGTGAGACAGGTCTCTTGAAAACAGCGTACCATTGGGTCTTGCTTTTTTTATCCAGCTTGCCATTCTGTACCTTTTAAGTGGGACATTTAACCTGTTTAAATTCAAGGTGAGTGTTGATATGTGTGGCTCTGGTTCTGTCATTGTATTGTTAGCTGGTTATTAGGCTGGCTTGTTTGTGTGGTTACTTTCTAGTCATTGGTCTGTGTGTTTTGTTTTGTTTTGTTTTTTTGAGACAGAGTTTCACTCTTGTTGCCCAGGCTGGAGTGCACGGCGCGATCTCGACTCACTGCCTCCCAGGTTCAAGTGATTCTCCTGCCTCAGCCTCCTGAGTAGTGGCAACTACAGGCATGCGCCACCACACCTGGTTAATTTTGTATTTTTGGTAGAGACAGGGTTTCTCCATTTTGGTTGGGCTGGTCTCAAACTCCCGACCTCAGGTGATTCACCTGCCTTGGCCTCCCAAAGTGCTGGAATTACAGGGGTAGGCCACTGCACCTGGCCTTGGTCTGTATGTTTAAGGGTGATTTTGTATTAGTTGGTAGTGGCCTTTCTTTTCTATATTTAGTGCTCCTTTCAAGATCTCTTGTGAGGCAGGCCTGGTGAGGAACTCCCTCAACATTTGCTTATCTAAAAAGTATCTTATTTCTCTTTCCCTTAGGAAGTTGAGTTTGGCTGGATATGAAATTCTTGGTTGAAGGTTTTGTTTTTGTTTTGTTTTGTTTAGACAGAGTTTTGCTTTTGTTGCCCAGGCTGGTGTGCAATGGGCACGATCTTGGCTCACTGCAACCTCCGCCTCCTGGGTTTAAGTGATTCTTCTGCTTCAGCCTCCTGAGTAGCTGGGATTATAGGCCCAGCTAATTTCTGTATTTTTAGTAGAGACGGGGTTTCACCATGTTGGCCAGGTTAGTCTCAAACTCCTGACCTCCAGTGATTCATCCACATCGGCCTCCCAAAGTGCTGGGATTACAGGTGTGAGCCAGCATGTCCAGCCCAAGATTTTTTTGTTTAAGAAGTTGAATATAGGCCCCACTCTCTACTGGCTTGCAGGGTTTCAGCTGAGAGGTTCACTGTTAGCCTGATGGGGTTCCCTTTATAGATGGCCTGTCTTTTGTCTCTAGCTGCCTTTAATATTCTTTTTTTCATTTTGACCTTGAAAAAATCTGGCAATTATATGTCTTGGGGATGGTCTTTTTGGGTGGAATCTTGCAGGAGTTCTCTGAATTTCCTGAATTTGACTGTTGGCCTCTCTAGCAATGTTAGGGAAGTTTTCTTGGCCAATAACCTGAAATATGTTTTCCAAGTTGTTTGCTTTCTCCCCCTCCCCTATGAATCATGTCAGTGATTAATAGATTTGACCTCTTTGCATAACCTCATACTTCTAGGAGGTTTTGTTCATTCCTTTTTATTCTTTTTCATTGTTGTTGTCTGATTGTCTTATTTCAGAGAGCCAGTCTTCAAGTTCTGAGATCCTGCTGTTGATTTATTCTGCTGTTAATAGTTGTGATTGCATTGTGAAATTCTTGTATTGTGTTATTCAACTCTGTCCAGTCTGTTAAGTTCTTTTTTATACCAGCTATTTTGTCCTTCAGCTCCTGTATTGTTTTATTGTGGTTCTCAGTTTCCTTGAATTGGGTTTTCGCATCCTCCTGAATCTCAGTGACTTTGTTCCTATCCATATTCTGAATTTTATTTGTTATTCTTGCCAGTTCAACCTGGTTGAGAACTCTTGTTGGAGAACCGGTGCAGTTGTTTGAAGGACATGTGACACTCTGGCCATTCAAGTTACTAGAGTACTTGCATTGGTTCTTTCTCGTCTCGTCATGTGGATTTTCCTTTAAATGCAGTGTAGATTGAGTACAGCCAATAGACTTCTTTTCTGGATGTTTTCACTGGGCCATGCCTTTGTGCAGGGTCTTTACTTGAAGCTGGTTTTTTGTCTCTGGTTTCAGAGGAGGGTATGTTAGTGAGGTGTCTTTTGTGTTGAAGCTTGGGGGTATAATCCAGCAGGTGGCACTTAAGACTTATTGGTCAGTTGGTAGACTCTTGCTAAGTTGTATGGCCTCTAAGTTTCCTCACAGTTGCAGCCATGTTCCCTCTCAATGCTCTGAAAGTGGCTCTGAAACGATGGGTTCTTCTCCCCCTTGAGGGCTAGCTGTAGACTGTGGCTTGACTCTGCTGGACTGCCTACTGCAACTCTGGGAGTATCTCCTTCCCCAACTTGGAGGTAGCAGAGGAAGTGATCTTAGTAATGGTTGCAGTCAAGGGTCTTTTGCTTGTCTACTGGGGGCTCCACCCCAGAGTGATGCAGGTCAGCAATTGCTCAGTGCAATCACCCCAGGATGGAGAGTCTATGCTGTGGGACAGGGGTTCCTGTCTAGTGATGAGCAGATGGGTGGGGAAGGGGTCCCCGTAGGAGACAGATTGACCTCCTCTCCTTGGGCTGACTGCAGCTTGTTGGAGGTGTGGATAAGGCACTTAGAGGTCTTTGCTCCTATGTTGGTCTGAGGGTAGTAAGGGCAGTTCCATTGCATAGGTGGTGGCAGAGAGCTTTCAGTTGCCCCTAAGGGCTCTGTCCAGGGAGTTGCAGAGCTTCCATTGACTTGATAGCTCTGGTGGCAAGGTGGCTAGAGACCCAGGCCAGGAGGACCTTCCCAGTAAGGAATTATGGGAACGGACACCCATATAAGAGTTTGGCAACTTTTCCGTAGGGCTGCTGCAGTATGCTGAGGGCCTGCTCCAGTCCCTAGTCACCTTGGATTTTCCAGAACCTGAAGGTATCAACAGTGAAAGCTATAAAACAGCAAAGACAGCGGCCTTTCTCTCCTTCTGGGAACTCTGTCCCAGAGAGGTACGAACCTGTTGCTGGTCTGAACATACCTGTAGGAGGTGGCTGGTGACCCCATCTGGGAGGTCCCATCCAGTGAGGAGAAACAGGATCCGGGACCCACTTAAAAAAATATTTGAGCCACGTTTATGTAGAGCAGTTGTGCTATGCTGGGGACCACTTCCGCCCCAGGTTAGCTTGGACTCTCCAAAGCCCAAAGGCTAGAATGGCTAAGTTGCCCAACAGCAAAGATGGTGGCCGGGTCCCTGTCTGGGAGCTCTATCCCAAGGAGGTTTCAAATCTCTTGTCAGCCGAAGAACACTCACGAGAGTGACTGGAGACCCTGGCTGGGAGTTCTGCCCAGTGAGGAGGAATGGGAACAGGAACCTGCTTTAAAAAGCAGTCTGGCCACATTTTCGTAGAGCAGCTGTGCCGTGCTGGGGCACTACTTCCATCCCCGGTCAGCCTGGACTCACCAAAGCCAGGGCTGGAACAGCTAAGTGGCCCAAGCAGCAAAGATGGTGACCTGCCCCTTCCCCTGTGAGTTCTGTCCCAGGGAAGTTGCAGCACTGCTATTGGTGGCTGGCTGGAACTCCAAGTCAGTGGGTCTTATCTTGTGAGGTGTCATGGAAGTGGAACCTACAGACTGTCACTTCTCGGCCCCCTGGATTCAGCTCCTTTCCTAGGGGTGTCTAACCTCCCACTTTGCTGGAATTGCAGCTACTTTTGTCAGGAAGCCCAGAAAGCCCAGGTCTCTAAGGCTCCTGGGTCTCTGCATGTACCTGAGCGGCTGCTCTGCCAAGACTCCATGTAGCTCTGTGTGTCAGACTGAAGGCCCGGGCGGAGTGGGTTCATGAGGGGATCTCCTGACTCAAGGATTGCAAAGATCTTTGGGAACAGGGTGGGTTCCCAGGGTCACACATGCACTCACCACTTCCCTGGGCAGGGGGAGGCTCCCCTGGCTCTGCGGCACTCCTGGGTGAGCTGCTGTCCTGCCCTGTTTTTCTCTGTTCTCCATGGGTCCAGTTGTTTCCTTGATTAGTCCCAGTGCATGTACCTGGATATTTCAGTGAAGGTGCTGTATTTACTCACCCGTTTGGTTCCTCTCTGTGAGAGCTACACACACTACCTGCTTCTAGTCAACCATCTTGGCCACCCTCCTGCCCCCAGCAGTCCCATTTCCTTTTATTATTATTTTTTTTAAGATGGAGTCTTACTCTGTCACCCAGGCTGGAGTGCAAAGGTGCAGTCTCGGCTCACTGCAACCTCTGCCTCCCAGATTCAAGCGATTCTCGTGCCTCAGCCCCCCAAGTAGCTGGGATTACACGCATGGGCCACCACGCTGGTCTAATTTTTTGTATTTGGGAGAGACGGGGTTTCACCATGTTGGTCAGGCTGGTCTCAAACTCCTGACCTCAGGTGATCCACTCGCCTTGGCCTCCCAAAGCACTGGGGTTACAGGAGTGAGCCACCATGCCTAGCCTCCATTTTCTTACCCTGTTATTAGTCCTGTTGTGTTACTGTGTGCAATACTCGCTGCACATTTTAGCGGACTTCAGATGTGCTGCAACCGTTGAGTTGGAACTGCTATATTCTAAAGAGGAGAGACTCCTCTACTAGGTTGGAATCAGTATTTCCACAGTTTCATTAGTCAGGATTCAGACAACCAGATCCTTTCTCAAAAAGGGAGTTGTACTCATAAATGCCTGTTTTATAGAGATCCACACCCATATTCTAGGAATGCCCTTTTTCCTCATGCATACAGCTAAGTAATGGGTCTTCTCAACTATTTTTCTGAGGAATGAAAGAGGACGGTGTCTGTATTCGTTCTCTATTACTACATAATAAATTACCACAAATTTCGTGACTTAAAACCTCACCCATTTTTCAGCTCGTGGTTTTCTAGATTGAAAGTTCAATGCTTTCACAATCAAACACAAGAGACAACAGTGGGTCTAGCTGCCCAGGAGGAGTGATCCGGGAAACTAGGTCATTTTACACCAGAGCCATGACCTTGGCTAGCCAACTCTTTAGTGCTACAGCCACTTCAGTCAAGGAAAAGAAAAGGACAGGATTCAGAGTGCTTTTGAAGAGCGTGAGAAAGCAGCTGAATTGGCATTTTGCTAGGTTTACAGACTTTCCTGAGTGTTCCTGAAACCTGACTTCAGATCAAAATTTCATTTCCTATAACAGGATAGTTGGGACTGTGTTGGATTCATCAGCACACTGAAATTTGTCCAAGTCTCCAAAAAAAAGAAAAAAGAAAAAACCCTCCTGACTCTCTAACTTTTCTTCTGTGGTCTGGACTCCCTTGAGGCTGCTCTTAAACTATTCTCTTTTCGAAGGTACCCTGGAAGAAAATGAACCTCTCAGGGCTTCAAAATGCAAAAGCAGCCAAAATCCTCCCTTTGCTTCCCATTTTTTTCTTTTTTCTTTCAGATAGGAGTCTCATTCTGTCACCAAGGCTAGAGTGCAATGGTGCGATCTTGGCTCACTGCACCTCTGCCTCCCAGGTTCAAGTGATTCTCCTGCCTCAGCCTCGCGAGTAGCTGGGACTACAGGTGTGTGCCACCATGCACAGCTAATTTTTGTATTTTTAGTAGAGACGGAGTTCACCATGTTGGCCAGGCTGGTCTCAAACTCCTGACCTCAAGTGATCTGCTCACCTTGGCCTCCCAAAGTGCTGGGATTACAGGCATGAGTCACTAAGCCCGGCCCCATTGCTGTTACAATAGACTTACAGGCTTCACTTAGGCTTAAAGGAGGACACCTGAGCAGAATTGGGGTTAGTTTTACTATTCCAGTCTACAAGACAGAATCTGAAGCCTGCCACCCTCTTGCTTTCTCTAACATGCTGCATTTTCACTTTTAAAGAACAGAGGCAGCTAAAGGCAGGTCTGTGTTCTCTCTCGGTTGGAGACATTTTTTACAACCAGTTTTGTTAACCAATTAGAAAGCCTTCTTTTTTTGTTTGATATTTAAGATTTATGTGGCTCGGTTGCTTGAATGTAGTGAAGAATCGAATGCATTTAAATAGTATGCTTGGTTCTAAGATGTCAGAAGAGGCCAGAGACTGCTACAGCTCTTTGGTATCCAAGATACCAAGCAGTTGCAAGAAGAGGAGCGTGTGAATGGGCTCCTCCAAGAGAAATAGCAAATGCTATTTCTGCTTCTTTTGGTAATAGTCCCACTTAAAGGATACGGTTGTTAATCTACAACAGGAAGGGGATGCTAAATCTGGTGGAGAGTGAAGAAGATATTACAGTGAGGAAAAAGAAATTAACCTATAAAAACTATGTGGGGAAAGGCTTATTACTTTGAGTTGACCTTGAGACATTTCATCGCCTACTTCTGTGCCGCCAGCTGGCTTCACATGGACAATAAACTTCTCCAAAATACTTAGTATAAAGTTGTTGTTTGTCTTCATTAATTTACCCTGGTGACCCCGGGGGGGACATTACTCCTTAGGGGGAAGTACAGCCCCAGGATAACCCTAGCCACTCACTGAATTACCAAGGGCCAAATTGTCACACATAGCTGTTTACCCACTGCTTCCCTTTTGGCAGCTTTCCCTGTGGTTGTGGTTGCCCCCCATGTCCCTAGCAAACCCAACTTTGTCTTTCTCACTTTTATCAGTACATTTCCATTCAGCAACCAAGCTATCTTGGACCAACGGCAGCATCTAGTCCATATGCCTAACACATGGCACATGGCAGGCACTTAAAATACATTAACTGAATCCAATACTTCCTCCTTTACTTCCAAATTAACATATTCTCTCAACTGGATGGGACTTATCTCTTTCTTATTCTAGATGCTGTTTTCTCTCTGTACCAGGACAGCCAAATGACTCTTCCTACTTTCAGAGATATTGCCCCACCTAGATGTCACCTAGGTGTCACAGATCCTAGGCATTCATTTTTTTAAATCCACCTTGAGAAGAGTTGTACATTAAATTGTTGCTTCTTGGTTCCAAATGGCTTATTTAGGGCCTTTTTGACAAGTAGCTTGTCAAAGCATTTGGCTGTTTCCTTTATTGACAACACAACCTTTCTCTCAGGTTGACACCAGAGAAAACACTAAACTTTCAAGTATCTAATCTTTATCCAAGTTCCAGTTGCAGAAAATAATATTTTTGAAGAATTACCTAAAGGATGTGTAGTTCAACCATTCCTCTGAGCCATCAAAATGTTATCTTTGGATCAAGTCAAACCATTAGAGAAAATTGATTTGGCTTTTGCTTGTTGTGGCTGGTGTTTTGACATTAACCTACAGACAGGGAGATCATTTTTAAGAGACCATAAAAAAAATTTGTTTGGGAGCCTTTTACAGACATGTTGTCAAAAGCTGTCACAAAGTATTTTCTGGAGGATTACACAAGAGAAGTTTCTCTTCATTCTCAGTTCTAGGAATTTGACTTTATTATTATATACACTGTGAATGAGGCCTCTTTGCATTCATTTTAGGAAGCTCAATTTTAAATTGGTGGCCCATCTTTAACAATTCATAGGACCTCAAAATTTTGTATGCTGACCTTACCTCTGGCTTTACTGTAATTTGCTACTCTTCGCTACTTTATTGTAATCTGGCTATCCTTTGTTTTTTTCTGTTTGCTCGGATTTCCCTACTTAATTTTTTACTCTAGTATACTGTATATTTTTGGAAGCTGCCATAAATCCTTTGGAGAAGAAGGCAGACATAAATATATTGTGATTTTTATTAATTCAAGGATCTATGTAGATCAATCTCAAAACTATATTATAATCAAATAACATTGTACAAAAACCAAAGGTGATTATTAAAAAAGAATTCCATTTTTACTTGCCATTTTTTAAAACTTAGAGGTAAATCCACATATATAGCATACAGTACCACTTACTAAAATTCTGTTTCTTCATCTATCCATTTTTCTCAGTCTCCTCTAGTATCTTTCTCTTCCCACACTTCACAAAGCTCATCCAACACCACTCCATTCCCAACAGCTATTTCCTCCCCCTTCCCTCTCTCTTTGCTGTATTCACTTGTTATGTGACCTCTCTTCATCAAGCAAGATCCCATCAGTTTTTGAAGAAAGGAAAATGAGAAAATGTGGCTGGCTACTTGAGGACTCCTTTTGCTGGGGGGAAGAGAGTAAGGCAAATAACACTCCGAAATAAATAATTTGTCTCATTACATATAAATAATTACTTCATTTAAAGAAAAAAAAAGTATCAGTCACTAAAGCTTTATTAGGCTTTACTTAAGGTATCATCCAAAAAAGTCAGTACTTCTGGACACATAAGGGCTATATTAGTCTGTCTCACACTGCTGATAAAGATGTAACAGAGACTGGGTAATTTATAAAGAAAAGAGGTTTAATTGACTCCCAGTTGCACATGGCTGGGGAGGGCTCACAGTCAGGGCAGAAGGCAAATGAGGAGCAGAGTGGCAGGCAAGAGAGAACTTGTGTAGGGGAACCACCCTTTATGAAACCATCAGATCTTGTGAGACTCATTCATTATTTCTAGAACAACACAGGAAAGACCCACCCCCATGATTCAATTACCTCCCACTGGGTTCCTCCCAGGATACATGGGAATTATGGGAGCTACAATTCAAGATGAGATTGGTGGGGACACAGCCAAAGTGTCTCCTGGGTCTTGAGTACTTCTGAGGAAAGGGAGGAGGGAAAGAAGAAAAGATGCCATACACTGGAAAGGATGAGACTATACTAAGAATCCCAAAATAAGAAAATGCCATGTACAAGAAAACATTCTTGGTATTCCTGCCTTTCAAAATTAGAACAACCTAAGTGTCCACTATTAGAGAAATGATTAGGTAAATTACAATCTGTTCAGGAAATAGCATATTGTTCAGCCATGAAGTGTTTGGTTTTTTTGTTTTGTTTTGTTTGAGACAAGGTCTCCCAACTCTGTTGCCCAGGCTGGAGTACAGTGGTGCTATATTGGCTCTCTGCAACCTCTGCCTCCTGGGTTCAAGTGATTCTCATGCCTCAGCCTCCCAAGCAGCTGAGATAAAAGGTGCTTGCCAGAACACCCGGCTAATTTTTGTATTTTTAGTAGAGATGGGGTTTCACCATGTTGGTCAGGCTGGTCTTGAACTCCTGACCTCCAGTGATCCGCCTCCTTGGCCTCCCAAAGTGCTGGGCCAGCGCACCCTGCAAAGTGTTTATTTTGAAGAATGTATTGCAGCAGTGAAAAATGTTTATGTAATAATAAGCAAAAAAAAAAAAAAAAAGCCAAACAGAAAATGGTATTGTGTTGTAATCTACTTATCAATTTATGTATCTCTACCATCATTAGACAGAGGGAAAAGCTAGGAGTGGGGTAGGGGGAGTCAGGCCAAGATAGAACCCTGAGGAACACTGACATTTATGGAATATTCCAGGGAGGGGTACCTTCAAAGAAGTCAGAAAAGATGAAGCAAAGAAGCCGTGAAAAGAAGGGAACTGACAGCATGACATTACAGAAGCTGAGAGAAGATGGCACATCCAAGGTCTGGCACTTAATGTCCATTACCACATTTAGTCCTCACAAAAGGCTTGGGTGAAAGATCCAGTTATACCCATTTTGCTATAAGCAAACTAGGTTTCAAGAGGTTGAGCAAGTTGGACAATATCCCAGAGTAAGGGAAAGATGAGATTTGAGCCAAGGTCTGCCTCTAGGTATAAACCAAAAAAGTATCTGAGGCAAGTCTCAATTTATTAGGTTGGTGCAAAAGTAATTGTAGTTTTTGCCATTATAAGTAGTGGAAAGTTTACTTTGCCAAAGTTAAGGACTCACCTGCGACACAGACTCAGAAGTTCCTGAAGACACGTGCCCAAGGTGGTTGAGGTACAGCTTCCATTTATACACTTTAGGGAGATGCAACACATTAATCAATTGAACCATTTACATTGGTTCAGTCTGGAAGGGTGGGACAACAAGGAGAGGGGTGCTTCTAGGTCATAGGTAGATTTAAACATATTCTGATTGGCAATTGGTTGAAAGACTTATTATCAGTAGAAAGAAATGGCTGGGTTACAATAGGGGTTGTGGAGACCTAGGTTTTATACCTCCAAGTAGCAGGCTTTAGAGAAAATAGACTAAATGTTTCTTATCAGACTTAAGGTCTGTGTTGATGTTACTACTGGAAGGGTATAATGAGGCATGTCCAATCCCTACTGCCCATCATGGCCTCAACCAGTTAAATTTTAGGGTGTCCTGGCAAAGGAAGGAGACCATTCATATGGTGGGGAGGGCCTTCAACTTTTATTTTTGGTTTACATTCGCAAAGTATGCGCTCTTTGCTTTATACCAGGCTGCCTCCCTGCCATGTTAGAAAGATCTGCTGAATTTATATGAGGTCACAGTTTAGGTGGGATTAGTCAGTTGTATTTTCTCTTCAATACACATATTTTTATTTTTTTGGGATGGAGTTTCACTCTTGTTGCCCAGGCTGGAGTGCCATGGTGCAATCTCGGCTCACTGCAGCCTCTGCCTCCTGGGTTCAAACGATCTCCTGCCTCAGCCACCCTAGTAGCTGGGATTATAGGCATCTGTCATCACACCTAGCTAATTTTATTTATATTTTTATTTTTAGTAGAGATGGGATTTCACCATATTGGCCAGGCTGGTCTTGAACCCCTGACCTCAGGTGATCTGCAGGTCTTGGCGTCCCAAAGTGCTGGGATTACAGGTGTGAGCCACTGTGCCTGGCCAATACATGTATTTTCTATTCATTACATGTGGGGGTTCATTCTCTCACCCCTTATCAGAACAGAGGTCAGGGAGAAGGAATGGACCTGCAGGGTGATGGATTAGTATGGGGATTGCGAACTCCATTCCCTACAGGGCAGTTAGGGTAAAAGGGGAGGTGGTGTGGCAAATTAGAGCAGGCACATACTGTCAATAGGGGCAGGAATGCAGGAATGTGGCCCACTGTTTTCAGATATCTTAGTTTGTTTAGGGGACCCCAAAATCTGGATTTTATCTTTTTTGCAAAATTATTAGTTTTTGATGTTGGGAACTAACTAAAAAACTTTTTTTTTTTTTTTTTGAGATGGAGTTTCACTCTTGTCACCCAGGCTGGAGTTCAATGACACGATCTTGGCTCACTGCAACTTCCGCGTCCCAGGTTCAGGTGATTCTCATGCCTCAGCCCCCCGAGTATCTGGGATTACAGACCTGAGCCACCATGCCCAGCTAATTTGTGTATTTTTAGTAGAGATGGGTTTTTGCCATATTAGCCAGGCTGGTCTCAAACTCCTGACCTTAGGTGATCCGCCTTGGCCTCTCAAAGTGCTGGGATTACAGGCGGGAGCCACCAAGCCTGACCCTAACTAAAAACATTTTTAAACACTGCGCAGACTAAATAAATCTGTGGAGCCCATAGGGGCCAGTTTGAAACCGCTGGCTGAGCTCTCCCACGACAGAGTTTCTCTTCAGGGAAGCTTACCCTCAGTGGTGCTGATTCTATGGAAAGTCAATCCTCAGGCTAAGAGGAAATCCCTCCGGGCTGCAGCTAGGAAAAGGAGCAGGCCTTGGATGGGACGCTTCTCTTTCCATCTTCCTTCCCCAGCTAGTCTCATTGGGCCCGTCAGTCAACTTTCCATGATGAATGCTTTGTTGCGTTCTGTTCTGTGGAGTTAAAGGAGCGTGGAGTGTCTCTTATCACAGCCCCTTTTCTAGGAAAATAAATGGCCAACTCCCTGGAGTTGAGGATTTTTTTATGCAATGACTCTCCTCCACGAGATTGATTGCAGCAGCTTTGTGAGAGATTTGTAGTAAGTAGTGTTCAGGCTGTAGGTCTTAAATCCTCAATGCCACAGTCATAACTCTCCAGGAAGGAAATGATAGAAGATCACGGTAGCTAATATTGCATTATGATGATACTGTCTTCCCAGAAATGATTGCGGTCTTGCTGCTGCTGTCTTACTTAGGAAACAGGAGCTCTTCAAATGTGCTTGAGATATCTGTCCTGGTGGTGCTTTGCAAGATCCACGAGAAGCTACAGACTAGGGGAGGAGATCAAACATTTATGAGCACCAACCATACTTTTTTCACATATGGGGAGACTGAGGCTCAAAGAAATTAAATCATTTTCCCAGGATCTCTAGCTATAAAAACTCTGATTCAAAAGCAGATCTTGTCTACTATGCCACCTATAACATATTTTAATTTTAGATATCTAAAAAAATATTAATGAGTCAAAGTTGATAGGAGTGAATGGTAAAATAATTTTATTATGTTAGGTTTAACCTCAATATCTATCACTTTTATACTTAGTCTACAGTGTACAATAAATAGCTTAAATGATACCCTGAGGAAACAATCAGACAAACGTAGGTTATGAAAAAAAGACAATTGTCCTGCTTTCTACAAAAGTCAATGTTATAGGGGAAAAAAAAAGTCAGGAAACTGTTTTCTCTTAAAAGAGATTGAACAGACAACTGAATATAATGGATGAACCTTAATTGGATCCTGGCTCCAAGAGTGCCAGCTGTATAAATCATTTTGGGGGCCGGGCGCAGTGGCTCACGCCCATAATCCCAACACTCTGGGAGTCCGAGGTGGGCAGATCGCCTGAGGTCCGGTGTTCCAGACCAGCCTGGCCAACATGGTGAAACTCTGTCTCTACTAAAAATACAAAACTTAGCCCCACCTGGTGGGGGGTGCCTGTAATCCCAGCTACTCAGGAGACTGAGGGTGGAGAATTGCTTGAACCCAGGAGGCGGATGTTGCAGTGAGTAGAGATTGCACCACTGCACTCCAGCCTGGGCGAGCAACAAGAGCAAAGCTCCACCTCAAAAAAAAAAAAAAAAAAGAAACAAGGTTATTTTGGAAACAACTGAGGAAATGTGAATATGAGCTGGATGTTAGGTGATATTTAGGAATTATTATTTGTTGTTTTAAGTATGACAATAGTATTGTGGTTATTCAGGAAAACAGTTTTATTGTCAGGTGCTAAGGTATTTAGGAGTGAAATATCATGATGTCTGCTGTTTAACTGCAAATGATTGAGGAAAAAGCTATGCATGTGTGTACATGTAAAACCTGGCAAAATGTTATTCATTGCTGAATCTAGGTGGTTAGTATGTACATGTTCATTATTCTCTTTTTTCAACTTTTCTGTGTGTTTAAAATTTTTCATGGTAAAAAGTGAAAATGTACAAATAAATATTTAATTAGATTAAACTGCCTTAGAATGATAGGGAGGAAGATACACTGAATAGGGTAATTGCATTTTGAAATTCCTGCAGAAGATCAAAACTATGGAAAAGCTGAAAATACGTCTTCATTACAGTAAATGTAAAAAATACTTTATAAGGATAGGCACACATTATTACAGCCATATAAAGGCACATTTGCAGGTGGACAAGCACTAGAAATACATCAGTTTAGTGGAAATAGAGGTGATCTGTTTTTCAAAATTACTCTTGCTGTATCATCTCTTCCCTTAATAGAATCATCAAAGAGCATGTTCATTGACCAAGGTATTAAAAGATCATAACTCTTTTGCTATGTGGTGGAGTTATAGCAAAATATTTTTCTTTTTTTTTATTTAATTAATTTATTTTGTTTTTTGAGACAGGGTCTTGATCTGTCACCCAGGCTGGAGTGCAGTGGTGCGATCTCAGCTCACCGCAACCTCCACCTCCTGGGTTCAAGCGAGTCTCCTGCCTCAGCCTCTGGAGTAGCTGGGATTACAGGCACCCACCACCACGTCCGGCTAATTTTTGTATTTTCAGTAGAGACAGCGTTTCGCCATGTTAGCTAGGCTGGTCTCGAACTCTTGACTTCAGGTGATCCACCTGCCTCTGCCTCCCAAAGTGCTAGGATTACAGGTGTGAGCTGCCGCACCCAGGCCTAAACATCTTTCTTTTAAAACTCATCCTTGGCTGAGCACTGTGGCTCATGCCTATAATCCCAGCACTTCAGGGGGCCGAGGTGCACAGATCACTTGAGGTCAGGAGCTCGAGACCAGTTTGGCCAACATGGTGAAACCCCGTCTCTACTAAAAATACAAAAATTAGCCGGGCATGGTGGCAGGTGCCTGTAATTCCAGCTACTTGAGAGGCTGAGGCAGGAGAATCACTTGAACCGGAGGTGGAGGTTGCAGTGAGCCGAGATTGTGCCACTACACTCCAGCCTGGCAGATAGTGTGAGACTGTCTCAAAAAAAAAAAAAAAAAAAAAAGTCATTCTTGAAGCCCATTGTAAAGAAATATTCTGTATCTTTATAATCAGTAAATGCATTGAATGTATTGCTTTACTAAAAACAAACCAGTGTGAGAACTTCAGCTCCATGAATCTAGTGTGGTTAACAAGATCTGGGGAAAATAACAGTAAGTAAAAAAAAATTACAGTTACAAATAAAACAGACTCAGAAAGTTAGTTCAGTTTATGAACGACCAAATAGTTTAAACTGAATTATAAAGAACAATTGCCTAAAATGGCTCCAGAAACACAGGCCAGCCACCTGGTTTTGTGAATAAAATTTTACAGCATTCTCATATTTACACGTTGTCTATGGCTGCTTTCATGATACAATGGCAGGGTTGCACAGTTTTAATAGAGACCACCTGGCACACAAAGCCTAAAATATTAGTATCTGCTTGTTAAAGAAAAAGTTTTGCCACACGAGGTGGCCCGTGCCTGTAATCCCAGCACTTTGGGAGGCCGAGGTGGGTGGATCACCTGAGGTCAGGAGTTGGAGACCAGCCTGACCAACATGGAGAAACCCTGTTTCTACTAAAAATACAAAGTTAGTCAGGCATGGTGGCACATGCCTGTAATCCCAGCTACTCGGGAGACTGCAACAGAAGAATCACTTGAACCTGGGAGGCAGAGGTTGTGATGAACCGAGATCAGACCATTGTACTCCATTGTGAGCAATAAGAGTGAAACTCTATCTCAAAAAAAAAAGAAAAGAAAAGAAAAAGAAAATGTTTGTTGACTCCTGGTCTAAAAGTATATATAGATATGTATATAAAAAAGGATCAAAGGAGAATATAAAAAAAAAGTTGATTTATTATGGTGGAGAGATTACATATGATTTCTATTCAAATTTTAAAGTTTACATTTTTACAGTGTGATTCATTAAATATTTTAAAGAAAAAATAATTGAGAGGTTTTACTGTTTCTACAATGCATAGGATGACAATGGAGAAACAAAGAGCAAATATATACTATACAGTTGTGAAATCCTGACTTGGAAATTCTAATATTCAGAATTGAGCCAGAGAATATAATCAGAAATGCAGGGGGGATTACAAAGGTAATTCTCATGGGATTGTTCATAATAAAAAAAATGGAAATAACAGGGTAACCATTACCCAAATAATGGTGTATCTCTATATGATGGAATATTACACAATCATAAAACATGCTTTAAAAAAAGCATTTCTTACTTTTGTAATCAGAAAAAAATAAGGTGTTTAAAGGATACAGTACTACTCACTGACATGGAAAACATTAATAATAGTGATATTGAAGTAAAATAAATTATAGAACATTTCCAAATACTTATTTATAAGTGTTATCTACATGCACTTACAAACACACAGAAAAATATGTCTGGAAGGATATTAAACTATACCATCAACAGTGGTTTAGGAAGTAATATTTGGGTGGACTTTTCCTTTCTCTCCAATATAATTATAGAGTATTCAGTAGGTTTGTTTGTTTGTTTGTTTGTTTTTTACAATGAGCATGTAAACCAAGAGAAGAAACATATGCATATTTTTTCTCTAATGGTTATTAAAAGCTATTAAATGATTGAATAAAATGCATATGAAAAGCTGAATACAAAATTACAGAAGGAATATAACCTCAACTCAAGGAAGAAAGCATGCCCAGGAAAAGGATCTAGAAAATGTCAAAGCATTTTGTTGCCTCTGGGTGATGACATCATGCATGATTCTTGCCTTATCTTAATGAACATATATTACTTGGATAATCAGGAAAATTTTAAAGTACAAATTTGTTAAAATAACTTTAAAAAGAAAAGAATATTGTTACAGCCTTTACCAATCCATATTGCTCTCTTGAATCCCTTTATATCTGTCTCTGTTTCTCTCTCTCTGTCTCTCTCTCTGTCACAAACAACCCCACACACACAGAGTTTGTTCATGGCAAAACAGTGACTTCTATTTTTTTTTTTTGTTGGGGGGATGGAGTCTTGCTCTGTCACCCAGGCTGGAGTGCAGTGGCATGATCTCGGCTCAATGCAACCTCCACCTTCTGGGTTCAAGCCATTCTCCTGGCTCAGCCTCCCAGGTCGCTGGGACTACAGGCACGTGCCACCACGCCCGGCTAATTTTTTTGTATTTTTAGTAGAGATGGGGTTTCACCATGCTGGCCAGACTGGTCTCCAACTTCTGACCTCAAGTGATCCACCCGCCTCAGCCTCCCGAAGTGCTGGGATTACAGACATGAGCCACCATGCCTGGCCAACAGTGACTTCTATTAAACAGATTTTCCATTTCTGTTTCAAATGTCCTAGCCTCCTTCTTTCATAACTCACCAAAATCCCACATGTCATCTGAACTCCACAGATAAGAGGGAAAGGAGGAAGAAGAAGACAGAAGTACTCAGGGATGTGTTACCTGCAAGGCTCCTCATATTATGGAAAGAATAAAATACCCAAGTCCTTACAATGGCCTACAATGCACGTGCGCGCACACACACACACAAACACACACACACACACACCTCTCTAACCTCATCTCTCACCACTCTCTTCATAACTCTTATATTTCCTTCAGGTCCCAACTCAAATTTCATCTTATCTAGGAGACCTAACTTTAGCTTTCACCAACTTGGTTTTGAAACCAAGTGTGACTATATTTGACTATACCTTGAGGTTTAGTCTAAATGTGCTTTATTAAATCGGAATGAAATCATCAGAGTAAAAGATCATGTGGTAGTTAGCTTCCAAGATGGCCCCCTGATATTCACACCCTTGGATAGTCCCCTCCCACACTAAATAGGGCTGACCTGTTAGCCAATAGGACACTGCAGAAACGACAAAGTGTGGCTTCCAAAGCTAGGTCATAAAAGACATTGAGGCTTCCGTGTTGCTCCCTTAGATACTCACTCTGGGGGAGTCAGCTACCATGCCAAGAGAATGCCCAGGACCCCTACAGAAAGACCCATATGGTGAGGAACTGAACCCCCACCTGCCAACAGGCTGCATCAACTTGCCATTCATGTGTGTGAGCTGTGTTGGAAGCAAATTGCCTGGCTCCAGTCAGATCTTCCTATGACTGTAGTCCTGGCCAACATTTTGACTGTAATTTCCTGAGTCACCTTGAGCCAGAACTATCCAGCTAAGATGCTCCCAAATTCTTGACCTACAGAAACTGCAAGAGATAATAAATGCTTATGTCATTTAAGCCAAGTCTCAGGATGAGGCATCTCTCATTTCTGCTCCTGTTCCTGTATGGGGACCCAGGAAATGTAGGCTGGCTGTACCTACCCTACCCTGCCTGGGGAGATGGGGCAGAACAGTTTATATCTAAAGTTTATCTGAACAAGTCTCCCTTGGCCTTTTTGGTGGGTCAGATTTTGCAACCCAAACTATTACTATGGTAGATGGCAGCCCCATTTCCACAAAGAAATAACGATTTCCAGGTAGAGAGAGTCATTCTTGACCACATGCCCTGACGGCTTCGTCGCCATTGTTCCTTAGTTCTCTCTCAGCACTTTTCTGCCTCCACCAACCAGCTCAAATTCCACCAAGAAGCACTCTCAGTATATAAAGTATGAGCCATAATTTTAAGAGTATGTATGCTATGTATGTATCTCTGTACATATGTTATATGTGTTCATATGGCTCTGTATATATGTATGTTGCATGTATATCTGTATATATTGTGTTTTGTGCTTGTATGTATGTTGCGTGTGCCTATTTTTGTCTTGCTGCATGCACATGTGTATATCTGTATGGTGTATGTATCTATATGTATGTCATGTGTACATATCTTGTGTATATTTGTATTATGTTCTAAGTATATCTGTGTATTGTATGTTGTGTGTGTCTGATGTGTGTGTGTATGTTGTGTATATCTGTATTGTGTATGTATCTGTGTTTGTGTGAATATCTGTATGCACGTTGTGTGTGTTTCTGATGTGTATGTGTCTGTATATTGTATATGTTTATCTGGTGTGTGTGCGTGTGTGTGTGTGTGTGTGTGTGTGTGTTTGTGCATGCATCCAGCCTTTGCTATTTTGGGATTCATACAATTTCCCTTCATAAGAAAACTATCAATACAACTGATTCTTAATTTTCGTAAGTGTGCCACAGTTATATAAAATGTTAACATTAGGGAAAGCAGATGAGAGGTTTAGAACTCTTCTGTGAATTAAAATGTTTCAAAATAAAGAGATTTAAAAAAACAAAAAACAAAAAAAAACAGCTTCCCAGATTAGTAGGAAAGTCAGCCTTCCCCTTTCTCAGATCTGAAACATCCAAGGGGTACTTAACTTTTGTCCAAGGCACCATCCTGATTGTAATTTCCTCTCCAGTGGAGTTGGAGTCAGGCCTGATGGTTCCACAACCATAGCCCAGATGGACAACTCTCTAGCTTGCCAAATGGACATTCCTATTTGCTGAACCTACAGGGTGACTGCCAGCAATCCAGATCCCCTTCCAGACTTGTGTCCTAAAACACTTAAAGGAAGATAAAAACAAAAGAGAATTCTTAGAAAAAGACAAGGAAAGAAAGACAAATTGAAGGGCCAGTGGCTAATTTGGGCAGAACTACATGTTTAAGGACCCAGGGAAGGGGAGATGAGGCCTCTGCCTGATGTTGAGTCTCCAGATCTAGGGTGGGCTGAGAGAAGGGTCCAGCGGAAGAGGAGCAGAAAACTGCATGGCAGACTCAGGCCTTAGATATTCAAATCCTCCCTGGGACTGTGTGTGTTGCCATGGGCTCCACATTTTACAGGTAGCTATTTGGGGTTTAAATATTCTTCCCCCTTCACCACTCTACAAATCAACTAAGACTCATTTGGGCAGGAGTGGATCTGCCCTGCCCTGCCCTGCCTTGCTTGGCTGAAAACAAAGCGCTCAGCTCCTGGGAGAGTGGGGTTTGTCCTTGCTCTCCGCTCACTAAGCAACCTGTTGATGAGCTTGTAATTACCAGAACTGTGTGCTACACAATGAATGTTCTTGGAGATTTTAATGATCGAAGTGAATGAACATGCTTCAACATTTGGAAACGTGCTTGAGAAGAATAATTGCTTTAAAGTGCTTCATAAATTGTTGCTAGGAGACCACATCAAGATAGGCCTTTTTACTTACAACTTGAAGTTCAACTGGCAGGAAATTCACCCATTCAAAGATAAGCAAACAGAACAATTCGAAAAAGGAAGAATGAAAGACAGAAACCTGCCAGCGATTAGAGAAAATCTTCCACCAAAAATGAAATGGAGAACAAGAGCCAAGACATTGTTGCTGGTCTTTATGGATTTTGCATCTCCGTTCTTACAGGTTATGTGTTCTTGGACAATTTCAGTATTGAATTTTCTCATCTGAAAAAAAAATGGAGATATCAATAGCTCACTCATAGGATGAGATAACTCACATGTGGATGTATCCAGCACATAATGCTCAATATTTAATTATTTACACATACTTGTTCCAAAGCGTTTTGAGGTCACTTACAAAATTATTTCCTGACTAGTTTGTGTTGCCCCAAAAGCAGGCTCTGCACAGGAAATTGGGTTTAGGTGGCTTATTTGGGAAATGATCTCAGGAAACTTAAGTGAAGTAGTGGAGAAAGAAAGACTGAAAAGGGACAAAAGTTCAAAGCTGCATCAGTGAGCAGGAAAGTCCAATACCGATAAATCCTCTGGGAACTCTCTGAAGCTCCATGGAGGACATGCCGCAGGATCATCCTGCCAAGGGATGAAGAAGCTGAGGGATGTGTCCACTGACTTGTTTCTCAGGGGCCAAGGGTTGTACCTGGGGACCTTAAGTTCCCAGTGCCACCACAATGGCCTGAGCAGTCTGGTAATTTCTGGTAGAACAGGAGTAAACTGTCTGGGAGAAGAGCAGGGAACCACAAGCATATGAGGTAGGCACCTGTCCATGTGGCCAGGAACTGACCCACTCAAGCTGCATGTGAGCTCCAAGGTGGGCCAGAGTAATACAGAGCTAGGTATCAACAGAATCTGCTACACTTAAGATTCAACAAGGTAAAATTAGTTGATGAAGAAATTGAGGTCAAATAAAAGCAAATACTCTGTGTTACTGAATCTTTAAAAAAAAAAAAAAAGATTATTTTCTAGAAAGGCTGGCTATAATGACTGACGCCTTTTTTTTTTTTTTTTTTTTTTCCTGTTTTCTAGACACCTAATGAGCACACTAGCCTGGAATTTGAGCAAGGATTCAATATTGCTGTGGGCAATATATAGTTAGGCAAATCCTTCACACATGTCAGTCCCATGTTGACCCAATTCTAGGGAATCTGGAACATTCTTATGGGGTTCAACTATGTTTGGACTTTAGGCCTGAAGCATTAAATTTGAAATTTGGGCACCAAATGGTAGTTGGAAATCACGTTCCCGTTCTGCATGGATCAGGAAGGAAGCACATCAGCTACTTTCCTATCCAGCGGACCCTGCCCTGCTTCACAGCTGTTTGCCATCTGAATCAATAGCAAGCCAGCAGGGCTCAGACTTGGCATTCCCTAGTATGGAAGAAGAAAAGCAATAAAAACTGTTAACCTCTAAAGTTTTTTCAACATATCTGTTGCTCCCCCCTTAGCTCTAGGAAAAGCATT